>NC_064616.1:707499388-708124388 GCF_023898315.1 Schistocerca nitens | reverse complement strand
CTCATTTACACTCTCCTTCCACTGGGACCAGGATCTTTAATATTAGTGCGTGAAACCGATCTCCAACCCAGCAATATATCAACGCATATTGTGTCGACATAGTAAACGTACAATTCGTATCCAACGCCATATAAAATCAACCCTTCTACATCAGAATACCCTCAGTGAATCGAAGTCACTCTGAGAACTGATGTGCAAAGACAGGCTCGTTTCCCCCTCGGTACGAACGTGCTACTGTTTCTGGTCCAGACATGCCTGCTTGCTTGCGTTCCTGCAGACATCTCCAGACTCGCTGATTACAAGAACATACGTTTTTCCGCATCGTCCGCCATTTTCGCGGTACTTTTCGATATCAAGAACACAGCACTAGCCTCCTGATCGCTCACACAACATAATTCCGAATATATAGACTGGAAATTATTTCTCTACAAACGTGAAACTTTACCTACGTGGAGCATGCTTTAGACCACTGAGTAACTAGAAACAAACACATGAAAAATGATATTTTCACCCACGAATACCGATCTCGCTGATGTAACATACTCCAAATCATCCCCATAATTTACAAGCCAACTAAGGTCTTTCCCATGTCTAGAGAACAGGTAAACCTGTCTTCCACATGCCAGATGCACACACCACAATCGATCTTCTCTCAACTAAATAAAGACGCGAAACGTGCACAAGCAGTCAACTGAACAATTTACATGGGAGGGAATAACGGTCCAACGCAAACGCACCATCTTCTCAAATTTCCACTTGATGCCAAAATCCGTCCATCTTACAATCGCGGTCTCAATTGAACGTAATTCTACAATGAGTGAAGTAATGGAAATGCACCATGCTGTTGACAGTGGCTCTGGAAATTTAAATATCACTACATCTCTTATGACTCGATATACTCTTCCCTTTGCTATCACAGTTCTCCAAATCAAATCCATACCCTCCTTACAACTGGACATAGTCATTTCCTTTACACAGACACATACTTTATAAACCTGATGCTCAAATGCGAAAATATTACGCAATCCCTCCTGCTTCTAAGTATAATACTTCGTCAATAGATGACTGCCTGCGATACGAAATAATACTGACCGAAAATCAATGATCCACGTGTATGTCTCTTAAGTTTTTCTTGCGAGTCATACCACCCTGTCCTAGAAAGAGAGACGTAATCGGTGAGACGTTAAAGAAAAGCCCGATTGCAGCAACTACCATATGTTACTGTCACAAGCGGTCTTTGTTCTACAGGTGCACACAAGTATCCATGTTAAAAGCTATACTCGCTTTACGAATCAACGTACGACATTACCTCTGAATGAGGTGTTTTTTTTTCGGACAAAATCATAAGTCCCAGAAAGACATACCCACCACCTTCTGCAACCAGTATAGAAACAGAACGACCTGAGTTAGTGCAACAGGACAGTGTTTTGACCATTAGGCGGAAATGTACGCAATGTTGTATGTCCCCAAACTACATACAAGTACTACAGATTCACATCCATTCAAATCAATCAGCCCAACATGCTATCATCGTTATTCCATACCCATCAACAGAGAAAAATTACGAACAATAAAAGCTCATCCCATTTATAAGTCACATAGGCACCGATGCTGGTGTAATGACGCAAAGCTGCGGTAGGGTCCAGCGTGGAGAAAGAGATTTCGCAATGCTTACCCAGAATAGCGAAGCGTGCTGCCCTCCAAGCATTCCTAACAGTATAACCAGTCCCTCACCGAATTCACACCTCAAACTGCTGCTACTGCTGCTGCTGCTACTGCCTCTGTGGAACGATACTATTAAATATACAGGCACCACAGACGCCTCTTTAAAATTTGATCACCTATACTCTAGGCCAATGATCGTATCCCGCAGACTATACTAAATCCCTCTGGTCCTGGTTCAAACACTGTTTTCTAACACGCTCTTGTACATACTTCGAGGCGAGTGTCAGATTCTAAACTGACATTAAGAAGTTCTGATCCACGGTCATTCGCAAGAAACTAGACTTTGCATGGTGTAAATCATATTCTTACGGTGGATAGCGTAACACGCCACACATCGGTTGATTTTAAATAAAAGACAATTACAACATAAGCAAACTGGAAGAGTTCTGCCGCATTGGCGTAGGTCTCCAAACTACAGTCCGAAGGTGGTTCAAGAGCTCTACATTTAGACTCGTCTATCACACTGACGGAATAGCTCATGACTCTGCGTTCCCTTTCGACTGATTTCTCATATTGCACTCATGTACGCAATCAGTGTTTCCGTGCTATCCTGTCCAGAAGTTGCTGTCCATCCACAAAAACTTTTTCCCCAATTCAAACAAGCAATATCAGTCAATCGTTATGTGGTAACCAGTGCACGGATCGGATGGAAAAGACAACATCGATGTACTGAAATAATAAGCGTCACAGTTGATAGTGCGAACAATTTCACAGTAACTTCAACACCGACCAGTGACTGACAGCATGTTCCCCTGATTTCAGTATCATAGCTAAACCACCACTTCTCCACTTTCCGAGTATCATTGCGAACATGGATAGATGACTGTGCAGTACATCCATTCAGTGCTAATTCTCGAACACATAAATCATCAAAGTATACCAGACAGCGCTCCACATATTTCTATCACCTCGAGCACAGTGTTTAACTTACGACCTATTTCTCTGTGTATGGGAGTCACGGAGCATTCTCGCTGTCTTCGGTAAAATTAGAGAGTGAATGACCCTCCTCACATTGTCATTGATCAACCCACCATGCAAAAGCGTTAGCATTAATCTGCAACCGACCAGAAGAAGACCGCTACAATCCACCTCTCGTGAATGAATGGAGCTTTCCGAGTCCTCACCCATCTCGAGATGCGTCCATGTCGAGGAGCAGGAAGTCCTGACCTGAATCCTACAGAACACCTTTGGGATGTTTTGGAACGCCGACTTCATGTCAGGCCTCACCGACCGACATCGATACATTTCCTCAGTGCAACACTCCGTGAAATGAAATGGCTCTGAGCACTATGGGACTCAACTGCTGTGGTCATCAGTCCCCTAGAACTTAGAACTACTTAAACCTAACTAACCTAAGGACATCACACACATCCATGCCCGAGGCAGGATTCGAACCTGCGACCGTAGCAGTCGCACGGTTCCGGACTGCGCGCCTAGAACCGCGAGAGCACCGCGGCCGGCGAACACTCCGTGAAGAATGGGCTTCCATTCCCCAAGAAACCTTCCAGCACCTTATTGAACATATGCCTGCGAGAGTGAAAGCTGTCATCAAGGCTAATGGTGGGCCAACACCATATCGAATTCCAGCATTACCGATCGAGGACGCCCCGAACTTGTAAGTCATTTTCAACCAGGTGTCCGGATACTTTTGATCACATAGTGTAAGTGTTTAGCTCTCCACTGACGGCGACATATTTAGAGAAAGTACACTACTGGCCATTAAAATTGCTACACCACGAAGACGACGTGCTACAGACACGAAATTTAACCGACAGGAAGAAGATGCTGTGATATGTAAATAGTAAGTAGGCTGTTTAGGTTTTCTTATAGGTAACGCCACGTAGCGCTCTGTATGAAAATCACTGGTTGTGCTGTGTGGAGTCTGTGGCTAGTTTGCATTGTTGTCTGCCATTGTAGTGTTGAGCAGCTGGATGTTAACAGCACGTAGCGTTGCGCAGTTGGAGGTGAGCCGCCAGCAGTGGTGGATGTGGGCAATTGAGATGGTGGATTTTTGAGAGCGGATGGTCTGGACGTGTGTCCATCAGAAACAGTACATTTGTAAGAATGGATGTCATGAACTGCTATATACATATTATGACTTTTGAATACTATTAAGGTAAATACATTGTTTGTTCTCTATCAAAATCTTTCATTTGCTAACTATGCCTATCAGTAGTTAGTGCCTTCAGTAGTTTGAATATTTTATTTAGCTGGCAGTAGTGGCGCTCGCTGTATTGCAGTAGTTTGAGTAACGAAGATTTTTGTGAGGTAAGTGATTTGTGAAAGGTATAGGTTAATGTTAGTCAGGGCCATTCTTTTGTAGGGATTATTGAAAGTCAGATTGCGTTGCGCTTAAAAAGTATTGTGTTTCAGTTTAGTGTTGATCAGAATAGGTAAAGAGCGAAATGTCTGAGTACGTTCAGTTTTGCTCAGCTGTTTGAAAATCAAATAATGTAAGAGGTTTATCAGCACAGTAATTCATTAATTTTTCTAAGGGGACGTTTCATATGGCGACCCTGCCAGGATACCTCACTGGAATCTTCTGATTTTTTCTTGTAGTTTGTGTAATTAGTGTAGCTTTTGTTTATTGCTAGCGCATAATTGTAGAGAAAATCTCCTTTGTAGTTGCAGTCTTTCATTGTTGTACAGTAAAACAGTTGTGGCATGCATGTAGATCTGCACCAAGTATTTCGCAGTTGCACTTGCAATTAACTAGGTATTATTTTCAGTGCTATGTTAATGTGTTTTCTTATTTTACTCTTCAAGTTGTGCTTTTCTGTGTTATCGTGTGAAATATTGTGACAATAATGGCGTGTGAAAAACGTAACACTAGGCTCCAAAGTAAATTGAGAAATAATAGTGACGACGAGCATAACTTATCAGCACCATTGTGTTGTGAATTAACAGACATTCAAAGTAGTAATTTGGTAATAGTGCATAGGGAAATGGAGCGGGCGGCAAATAACGGTGTAGACAGTGAAACAAGTAGTGAACAGCCGGCCGAAGTGGCCGTGCGGTTAAAGGCGCTGCAGTCTGGAACCGCAAGACCGCTACGGTCGCAGGTTCGAATCCTGCCTCGGGCATGGATGTTTGTGATGTCCTTAGGTTAGTTAGGTTTAACTAGTTCTAAGTTCTAGGGGACTAATGACCTCAGCAGTTGAGTCCCATAGTGCTCAGAGCCATTTTTTTGAAGTAGTGAACAGGGAAGCATTATCGATCGATCGGTCGGCAACAGCTCGCCTCAGGAATCCGAAATGACAGAACACAATATTGCAAATACTGTAGACTCAGGTTCTGGGTCCTCACCGTTTTCTCAAATGAGTCAAGACACATTTTCTGCTTGTCAAAATGTGAATGTTGCCGGTGAAAATGCACTGCCAAAAAGCATAGAGAAACAGATTCCAGACACTAATACATTATTATTGCAATTAATGCAACAAATGGAACAAAATCAGAGACAAACACAGCAACAGTTAGACACAATGGAACAAAATCAGAGACAAACACAGCAAAAGTTTCAAAAGTTAGACATAATGGAACAAAATCTTCAAAAGTTAGACACCACACTTGAACAAACACGTGAAGATTTAACTACTGAGTTACATAATATTGAATCGAAATGTCAAAAAGTCTGTAATGACATAAAAACACAAATTTGTGTGCATTTTCAACCTATTTTTTCGCGGCATGAAAATGCATTACAGAATCACGAAGCAGCCATAAAAGAACTGCAAACTATTGTTCATGAAAGTCACGAGACCTTGCAAGCTAAAATTGACTCAGTTGCATCTACCGATTCGGTTATGCAACTTGCAAAAACTCAGGAAAACTTAAAGGACACAGTAGATACTCTGAAAATTGGTTCAGAAAGACACATGGAGGAAATTAGTTCATTATCAGAGAAAGTAGTTGAACTTTCGGATCAGCTAAATAATTTATCTACAAAGGTAGATGATAATCTGAATGACACAAAACTGGTAGTCTTTAATGATACAGAAGAGTGTGAGCAAAATAAGAAAATTCAAACAAAATCAGAATCAAATTAATACGCAACACCAAAGAGAAATCCGGGAAGTACAAGATCAGCTGACACAGGTAATACAAGAATTACGTATTTCAGAGGACACTCGCGCTCCAATACGGGAAGAGGGACATAGAAATACGGAACAGCCACAAAATAATAACACAGGGCACTCCGGAAATTATGAAAGAAATTGGCAAGGTACACCGAATTTTGAGATGGAACCGCCGAAACGACGTAACAATGACCGACATGCGACTCGCCGACATGATGATTTTGACTACAAGCTGTTCATTATTACACGTAAATTCAAAACATTTAAGAATTCTGGCAACGACATTCATCCACAAGTATGGCTCGATCAATTCTCTCATTGTTTTCCTCCCAACTGGTCATTAGAGCACAGATTAGAATTTATGTGTGGCTACTTAGAGAATGAACCAGCTGTAAGAATGCGAACGGTCATTCACGATTGCCACAGTGAAGGAGAATTTTACCATGCCTTCCTCTCAGCATATTGGTCTCAAGCCACACAAGACCGAGTAAAACATAGCATCATAATGATGAAACATTTCGAACAATCCGAATTTTCCAGTCTTGTGAAATATTTTGAAGACATGTTGCACAAGAATCAGTACCTGTCAAACCCTTACAGCCCCTCAGAACTCATCCGCATTTGCTTAATCAAACTACCTGAACATTTACGACATATTATTTTGGCAGGACGTTGCAAAGACGACATTGAAGATTTCAGGGACTCTTACAAGAATTAGAAATTGACACTGACAAAACGCGAAAACAGGAGCACAACAATTACAGGTCATATCCGTCACAATTCCGCGATGAAAGAAATAATAACTGGACACGACAAGGCTATTCTTACAACGCAAATCGTGAACAAAACAGACACCACTCATATGACAACCACTGGCAGAGTAATAGTTACAGAGAAAGATCGCATTTCCATAGTAATGTATATGACAGGGACAATCATAGAAACAGACAATATGGTAACCAGAACTATTATTATCACGGGAGACAGAATAACTTCAGACGCAATGGTACACTGTGCAGTGTTAATTCAGGGCGAAATTCTCCACCACGTGACCGACAAGAAAGAAACTATGGAATCTACCGACATGACGACAGACGATATAATCGTAACGACAGACCTGAATTGCATCAGAACTGGCGGGATTCAAACAGGGCAGGGCCCTTTCGACAAGGTGAATTTGTAGAAGTTAGGTCTCCTAATCCCAATAACGACACACGCCAACAAAGAGATAGCAGACAATGACTCGCACCGCAGGCAGCCACGTGTGCCGACTGGCTCAGAGAAAAATAACATAGACGCTAACCTTGAGAAAAATTTTAGCATTCCTTACCAATGTATACAATATGATAATTGCGTTGAAGTTGAAACTCTGCGTACTAGGAAGACTAAAGTATTGCACCACATTTCACATGTAAAACCGTTTATTGAGAGATAATCTGCTTTTAACTTAGTTTTTGCTATAAAATTTTTCACTTCACGTTACTAGTATGCTTTGTCAGACTTAGAAACTGTTAACATGTAACAATGTTTGAAGTTAAATATCCAGTCTAGAACCTAGGGAACATATTTAGACAGTAATTACGAATGCATTGTTATAGTGAACAGACGACATAGTGTTATTGTGTGTGTACATTCTTGCTTGTTAGTTATACGATTACCTAACGACTATAAGGCTCACATACTTAGAACATATACCAGTACTGCTAATGAGATTTTAATGCAACATTTTGGTTTACTTGAGAATACATTCTGGATTTAAAGTACTTTCTGTGAGATTAAAGATGACTTAGTATTTGGTTTCATTGACAGCTACACAATTATATCACGACGCTACTAATATGTGACACAATTTACGTTGTTGCTTTTGTGGTGTATCTATTTTATATCTGCACAGTTTTTCTGTATTATTCTGGAAAGTAAAACATGTTTTAGTAGTAACATTTGTGGTATACCTACAATGAGACAGCTTTTTTTGTAGCACAACAATATGGTACAGTGTAGTACTTTCTTGATCACGGTAATGTACGTAATAACTACGATGTCTATATGCATAGCATTTCACTTTTGTTTATGATGAGGTGAGTACATTGACTTCTGCAGAACTCAGATTTCGGAGGACGATAACTACGACACTTCCACAGAATTATCTTACAGCAAGACGCACATTTAGCGCTAAAGGACACATATTTGAGTGATTAATTTTGTACATAACATTTATTTTTAAAGATTTTTGAATTACAATGATACAAAGGTTTTCCCTGATACATTTCATTCCATTGCTGTAATCTGTAACACCTGAGGGTATAATTACATTAATCCTCAGGGGGGTACACGCTTACTTTGTGTACCATGTGTTTGGCAAGCACAAGGAGCCCTAGCTAATATGGTATTTGCTTATACAACTTTACACATCGGTACCATATTTCTCTAACACTGAGTTACACAGCTATCTGATTATTTAACAGAGAAACAAACATTTTTTTACTACGTCAGTGACACAAGATTACGCAATTACACAGTTGGATAACTTCACACTTATGAAATTGTATTTTGTCTGTACTTTGTGAACTGTTCATATTTTTTCGGAACCGTTGTGATACTATGAGAGCTTTGAATGTCGTATTTGGTAAGGGATCATGATTTTTAAAGTAGGTTTGAGGTAGATGACACTATTGAAATGAGCAGAGAATTTTTTTTAGGTTTTGAAATTATTGCAGAAAGCTACGACGTTTTTGAGATTTGATTGAGGTGTTATGATGTTATTTTTACGACGACGATGTGTACTATGCTGTTGAGGTATGTTTATGATCAATAAGCTGATGCTATATGAGGAATTTGATTATGCTACGTATTTATTATGATGAAATATTGAAGAAGTGTCGACGAATGTGTAAATGTGTAATAAGGTAAGGAATAATGAGTAGTGGTTAGGGACTCTGACTTGTGAAAAAGGATGTTGGAAACCAAGAATCGTACTTTAAGAGTTATGAAATGTGTGTAAATGCATGAATGTATCACAATGCCGGCGAAAATTTTTTGGACACTGTCATATTTATAGGATTTTGTTTCTACACATTTGTAACGCAAATTCTCAAACTGTGAAATTTTTTTATATGAGACTGTCACTGTAGTGGAAACTGCTGTCGTAAATATTTCAGTAAGAAAGGTAAGTGACCTTGATGTAATGCGTTTTGGGCGCCCAGCTGAGAGATAGTCGTCTGACAAAAGAAAGCCATTAGGTGGAGAAAAAAAGAGGCCATTATCCTCGCTATTGACATTTCCTTGTCGAATGCATCGCAAATACGACACGCTCAAACTTGAAAACATATAATTACACTGTGGATCTCTTAATTCATGATATTTACTAAAATGCCTACTGAAATGATGAGAAACATTTTACATCTATTGTCTTTCTAGTTCAGAGATTTTTTTTTTTGCCTTTGGAGACGCCATTTGCCTAGTGAATGACGTTTCATATGTTGCTTTATATATATATATATATATATATATATATATATATATATATATATATATATATATGCTCATTTCGTTTAATATCTAGTTCCTAGCTGCACTTCAGCATTGGTTACAATAAAATTTAATAGATGTACTAATATAGATATTTTATGCCTACAGATCCAGTAAATAATAACTTTATGATCTACTTAAAAAATAACGAAGGAGCACAAAAAGACATTTCCCTTCACAGGAATTGCATACATAATTTTTGTCAATGACGTAACCTTTTAGTAGTGTAAGTTAAGGTGATGCATCACTCTAGTGTTAAGATGTGACATAGGTATTAGACATGGCCATCTTTACTGTAATATTATTTCTGCTTGAACTTTGTCATGTTTAGGTATAAGTTATTGCATTTGCTGCTGCTGTTTGCCATGCCAGGCATAGTTCTACTGAATTTTACATAGTATTAAGCTAGCTTTACTACTGATTTATTTTTCTTGTTGCTGCTCATTGCCTCATATTAGTTGTATTTGCTTTGCTAATTTCTATAATATTGCAATTGCTTTGCCAATTTGAATTTTTTGTCATTGCTGTTTGTGTTAATTGTTTTGTGCTGCTGCATTGCCTCGGCCCTTAGTTTAGCATCTGAGCTCAGTAGATTTAAGTTAGCTTAAGATGGAGTAGGCTATATGAGATAACGAGTTGTGATGAATTGGAAGAAATGCATTGAGAAGCGCCGGCCGCGGTGGTCTCGCGGTTCTAGGCGCTCAGTCCGGAACCGCGCGACTGCTACGGGCGCAGGTTCGAATCCTGCCTCAGGCATGGATGCGTGTGATGTCCTTAGGTTAGTTAGGTTTAAGTAGTTCTAAGTTCTAGGGGACTGATGACCACTGATGTTAAGTCCCATAGTGCTAAGAGCCATTTGAACCATTTGAACCATTGAGAAGCTATAGGAAAATGGTTTGGCCAAAAAAATATTTTGAAAGAGGATATGAACAAAAAAGTAGGGCTTAGGGAGAACAGGTTTAGGTAGGATTTTTTTGGAAAATAAATAATGAGGTAAGAAATATGTGAACATATAAATACAGAAAGCATGCTTAGATTGGATTTTTTTGGTGGAGACAAATGTTGAAATAAGACGAAAGATCTATGAAATGAAGTTTTGGGTTGGACTGCAGTACCAAATGTTACACTGAAAACAAACCCTGTCCTTTCATCCTGTGTTATTCTGCTATGTGTTTGTGTACTCTTGTATATTTGTGTTTTTCCTGTCTTTATGTGTTTAGCTGATATGAGTTATGTTGTGAAATTTTTCTAATAATATGTTATTTTCTTTGTAAATATGTTTAGACATTATTTATTCTGTTCTGTTTTAATGCTCATGTGTGAAGTTGATGTTTCAAAAGCTATTCTGATCTTTTATGTATTTACTTAAATCATAATTCCTGTAACACTGATGTATATGTTTATTTCTATTCTTTTGTAAAGCCTGTGTTACTACAAATGCTATCTGTACTGTTATGTTCTTTATTGATGTATTTTGTACCTTTGTAATTGTATTCTTATGTTGTAAATTTATAATTGTAATTGACACCAGTTCATCAAATTAAGTAGCTTGTAAGCATTCATTTCACTGCACACATTTCTGTTGGTCATAGTATATGCACAATATGTGAAAAAAAGAGCACTGTTAGTGTTTGCATGTGTGTTAATAATTCAGCAAGGGACTGGATAACAGCATTGCTGGTTCTAAGGACATTTCCAAAAACTTTGTGAGTGCACAAGTGGTGGTTTATGGACTTGCTATATTGTCTGCAAGACTTCTAAGGACAATTCCAAAACCTTTGTGCGTGCACAAGTGGTGGTTTATGGACTTGCTATATTCTCCGCAAGACTCTTCGATGGTGATTGTGCACCTGCACAATTTCATTCCATTGCTGTAATCTGTAACACCTGAGAGTATAATTACATTAATCCTCAGGGGGGTACACGCTTACTTTGTGTACCATGTGTTTGGCAAGCACAAGGAGCCCTAGCTAATATCGTATTTGCTTATGCTGGCTGCTGGCCGTCTCTACAAGGACTATAGTGGGTCTGCATCTTTGGTGGCCCACCAATACCATTATTTCTACAAGGACTGCAATGGGTCTGCACCTCTGGTGTCCCACCAATACCATAATCTCTACCAGAACTACAGTGGGTCTGCTCTGTGATGACCTACTCTGCTGTGGGTTTTGCCTGTTGTGGCCCATTACCTGTCTCCATGACAAGAGTCGGCACTGTCTTTCCGTTAGAAGGCCTACTTCTTCAAGACTGCATGGAAATCCACTACTTCCGTGTGCATTTTCTTTTACTGCGCAGACTTTGAGAAAAACACTGCAATTTTACTGTGATGAATGATCAGGACTGTCTTTATGGACTGAGAGAAAAATTTAGCTTTTGACCAACATTGTATCAATAAGTGTGTGCATTTGATTTCTTTGTTATTGTAATTGTGAAATTTTTTTAACAAATATGTATTGGCCAGTGCCCAAAACAATTTGTAAAATTTTTTGTGGGGAACATGGGGGCAATGTAAGTAGGCTGTTTAGGTTTTCTTATAGGTAACGCCACGTAGCGCTCTGTATGAAAATCACTGGCTGTGCTGTGTGCAGTCTGTGGCTAGTTTGCATTGTTGTCTGCCATTGTAGTATTGAGCAGCTGGATGTTAACAGCACGTAGTGTTGCGCAGTTGGAGGTGAGCCGCCAGCAGTGGTGGATGTGGGCAATTGAGATGGTGGATTTTTGAGAGCGGATGATCTGGACGTGTGTCCATCAGAAACAGTACATTTGTAAGAATGGATGTCATGAACTGCTATATACATATTATGACTTTTGAAGACTATTAAGGTAAATACATTGTTTGTTCTCTATCAAAATCTTTCATTTGCTAACTATGCCTATCAGTAGTTAGTGCCTTCAGTAGTTTGAATATTTTATTTAGCTGGCAGTAGTGGCGCTCGCTGTATTGCAGTAGTTTGAGTAACGAAGATTTTTGTGAGGTAAGTGATTTGTGAAAGGTATAAGTTAATGTTAGTCAGGGCCATTCTTTTGTAGGGATTATTGAAAGTCAGATTGCGTTGCGCTAAAAAAATATTGTGTTTCAGTTTAGTGTTGATCAGAATAGGTAAAGAGCGAAATGTCTGAGTACGTTCAGTTTTGCTCAGCTGTTTGAAAATAAAATAATGTAAGAGGTTTATCAGCACAGTAATTCATTAATTTTCTAGGGGGACGTGTCAAAATGATTAGCTTTTCAGAGCATTCACACAAGGTTGGCGCCGGTGGCGACACCTACAACGTGCTGACATGAGGAACGTTTCCAACCGATTTCTCATACACAAACAGCAGTTGACCGACGTTGCCTGGTGAAACGTTGTTGCGATGCCTCGTGTAAGAAGGAGAAATGCGTACCATCACGTTTCCGACTTTGATAAAGGGCGGATTGTAGCCTAACACGATTGCGGTTTATCGTATCGCGACATTGCTGCTCGCGTTGGTCGAGATCCAATGACTGTTAGCAGAACATGGAATCGGTGGGTTCAGGAGGGTAATACGGAACGCCGTGCTGGATCCCAACGTCCTCGTATCACTAGCAGTCGAGATGACAAGCATCTTATCCGCATGGCAGTAACGGATAGTGCAGCCACGTCTCGATCCATGAGTCAACAGATGGGGACGTTTGTAAGACAACAACCATTGCACGAACAGTTCGACGACGTTTGCAGCAGCATGAACTATCAGCTCGGAGACCATGGCTGCGGTTACCCTTGACGCTGCATCACCGACAGGAGCGCCTGCGATGGTGTACTCAACGACGAACCTGGGTGCACGAATGGCAAAACGTCATTTTTTCGGATGAATCCAAGTTCTGTTTACAGCATCATGATGGTCGCATTCGTGTTTGGCGACATCGCGGTGAACGCACATCGGAAGCGTGTATTCGTCATCGCCATACTGGCGTATCACCTGGCGTCATGGCGGCAGCGCGGTTCCGGATTGAAGCCCCTAGAACCGCTCGGCCACAGAGGCCGGCAACCAAGTTGTGGCGTACCACAGTTCGCTACGAGACGTAATTATACCACCGTCGACGAAAGAAACATTAATAACCGGAAACATATCTACTTGCAGTACTCCTATACTTACGGAATTAGTTTTATAAGGTTCAGAATCATCATTTTGACATGCGAGACAAGGGTAAGTACATTCCTGGCCATTAAAATTGTAGCAAAGAAACGCAGTAGGCAACAAATGGAAAATTGGAATGAAGTGTATTACATACATGGATTTACGAATGGTTAAGACCCGCCAGGTTAGCCGAGAGCGCTAATGCGCTGCTTCCAGGACTCGGGTAGGCGCGCCGGCCCCGGATCGAATCCGCCCGGCGGCTTGACGTCGGAGGCCGGTGTGCCTGCCAGCCTGGATGTGGTTTTTAGGCGGTTTTCCACATCCCACTAGGTAAATGCCGGGCTGGTCCCCACGTCCCGCCTCAGTTACACGGCTCGCAGACATCGGAACACTTTCGCACTCTTCCATGGATTCCACTCGACGCAGACAGTTGGGGTACAGTAATTTCGTCCCAGGCGGTACGGGGTGGCGGCAGAAAGGGCATCCGGCCACCCCTTAAATTAACCTTGCCAAATCCGATTAACCATGCCGACCCTGCATCATTGTGGGAAAAAGGCACAAGCGAAAGAAAGAAAGAATTTACGAATGGTTAACAGTTCATTGTAGCCCTAAAAAGTAGGTAGGGTAACACCACATACAGGGTGGTTATAAATAAACTTTCGCTACCTGAGAGAGCGTCCGTGAAAAGCGAGTGATTGTAGGACAATGAAACTTTGTGGAAACATTTGTGCGGACAGCAGAAGAAAAATATCGAATAAACCATTAAGCCACTGAAAGCAACATGTTTTAATATCCACATGAGAGGATAACTTTTGTTAATTGCCTACAATATTTACGTTCTAGATTACAAACGTTGCTCAGTGTGACGACCAAATGCATCTACGACAACCTGGACCCGCACTAGAAGCCCCATTTCATAGGTTCTCGTAGCATTTTTCGAAAGTTGAACCGTATAATGTTCAGTTGTCATGACACAGCTCGTGCACTGCTTGAAGGTCGCACATTGCGTCCAGCGTTCTTATCAATGGCAACAGTAACTTCTTCAACAATTTGTGGCAAAATTGGCCGTCGGCCTCTCCGAGGAGCAATTCAAAAATCGCCAGTTAATTCGGAGTTCCGAATCAGTTTCTTCAACCCAGTGTGGAAAAAGTGCTTCTCCGTATTCCTTTAATGCGTCGATTCTCGTGCAGAGCAGTAGCAGCAATATTGTTGTTGTTTTGAAGAAACAGCCTTACGAATAAAGCCCTACCCACCTTGTCCAGACCCATGTTGACTGTCTGAAAATGTTATGCACATTGATGCTTGTGTTTCAACCCTACGTCGACGTACCAGTACCGGTGCATAACGGCAAATCATGACTCTAACACTACTAACAACGTAAATCCTCCAGCGAATAGTCTGAATATAATTCCTATTAAGTTTGGCACCCATAGCGAAAGTTTAATTATAACTACCCTGTACATTCTATTTATAAGGATAGGTCACGCAGTGGATTTCTTTTTCATAAACCGTATTTGAACGTTGGTTGTTTGTAAAAAGATCATATTATGTTTCATGTAAGAACCAGAAACGTCTACCAGCACGTGCCGGAATTCAGCAGCTGTGGGATCGTAGCCTACTGAGGCAGTACTTGATTTGGAACTTATTGACTGTTATACGAATGTGGAATCGATGGGCTCACTTGGACCATGGTTGGGTGATTGTGGGGGAGGAGACCAGACAGCGAGGTCATCGGGCTCATCTGATTAGGGAAGGACGGGGAAGGAAGTCGGCCGTGCCCTTACAAAGGAACCATCCCGGCATTTGCATGGAGCGATTTATGGAAATCACGGAAAACCTAAATCAGAATGGCCGGACGCGGGATTGAACCGTCGTCCTCCCGAATGCGAGTTCAGTGTGACTTGGGTCATACTCAACGCCATGAAGAATTTCAGCGGCGCCGGCCGCGGTGGTCTAGCGGTTCTAGGCGCTCAGTCCGGAACCGCGCGACCGCTACGGTCGCAGGTTCGAATCCTGCTTCGGGCATGGATGTGTGTGATGTCCTTAGGTTAGTTAGGTTTAAGTAGTTCTAAGTTCTAGGGGACTGATGACCACAGATGTTAAGTCCCATAGTGCTCAGAGCCATTTGAACCATTTGAACCAATTTCAGCGGCTCCATGCGACTAACGACCGAGAGGATAAGCATATCGCTCGAGCATCTATGCAAGGTCGTACTGCTAAATCATGTATCTTGATTTAAGAAATGGACTCCTTTGCAGCAAGAAAAATATTCTCGATGACTATATGATGATACCTGGAGCACCAAAACTGTTAGTGTGGGCCACCGTATTTCCGGCTTCTCTTAACATGGCAGCAGAGCGTGAAACACCGACATTGGTACGCCCAACGGAAACGCTGGACAAAGCAGTGGCACCACGTCGTCTTTTCAGACGAGTGTAGTATCATGGGGGTCGTATCCGTGTCTGGAGGCTCCGAGGAGTGAGGTCATTACCAGATTCCATTCGTCGTTATACGGGCCTAGTACTTGGCGCTACGATATGGGATGCCACTGGCTACACAAACCTTGGTTCACACTCCGGGTAATTTGGACAGAAGACATTCCATTTCTGGCATCTTAAGGCCCCTGACTATGCCTATTTTCGGTGTCTCCATGACATAATCTTTCAATAAGATAAGGTAAGGCTGTCTGCTGCCCGTGCTGTTCTGACCTCACTCGATACAGGGGGTTTTCGACTGCTCCCTCTGCATCACATAAACCAAATCTCTTAGCAATTCAAATATCTGGTCATAGCTTATCGGTAGACTGGCTCGCCGCCACTTGCTAGCAACTACGATTAATCAGCTCTGGCATAGAGTTAACGCAGAATGAAATGACGTACCTGTATCAATCATTCAATCTCATTTGGACTCGATGCCCAACCATGTTAGAGCCATTGTTGTTATTAGAGGTGAGATCTCTGATACTAAATTTCGCACACTGTATCACTTACAAATTTAATCCTAATATACTGTAAGTCCACAGCTCTTGGTCTCGTGGTAGCGTTCTCGCTTCCCGAGCACGGTGTCCCGGGTTCGATTCCCAGCGGTGTCAGGGATTTTCATCTGCCCCGAGATGATTGGGTGTTGTTGTATCGTCTTCATCATCATCATTCATCCCCATTACAGTTGGAGGAAGGCAACGGCAAACCACCTCCATTAGGACCTTGCCTTGTATGGCGGTGTGGGTCTCCCACATCGTTCCCCTTCGCTCTGTCAAGAAGCACGGGACTTCATTTCCATACTGCATAAAAACAAGGTGCAAAATTTATTATTGATCTTGTTCCATTGCAGCCTACAAACTGAAAGAGAATCGCTCCTAGGAATCAAAGACAAGCATGACGTACGAGTTCTAATCTTGCAAGACATGGCCACTGCAGCAGCCGTTGGGTCCTCATCCATGAATAGTACGAACAGAATTGCGCTTGATAATCCGCTGACAGAACGCAAGTATATTATATGACCCGCTAGCTTGTACACTTTGTTATTTTAGGGCTGTAACTGTTGCTCCACCAGTGCTCCGCATACTGTTTTCCTCGAGAACTTGACGGCTTCTTGCCCTTAACCATTTGGTTTCTCGCAAGTTTCTGTCCATAGCGATAAATTTCTTCCAATCGAGAAGAGACCTGTTGCGAGGTTTTTCCCTGCACAATCATTCAACTTTCCGAGTATTACATCGTACTGCATTATACCTTAAATATTCGTCCACACGTTCCAGTAATAATTAACGCTCTCTTTCTGGCAACCAGTCATGAACTGTAAACCGTGGAAAGCCCCGCCACGGACACATCTTAGAGCGTCATGCATTGTTTTTAGTAGTATATCTGTGGAGATCCTGGCACACTTTGTTTACATTTGTGACACCACGAGACCCAGGTCGGTGATCTATCCTTGAAGTCATAAGCTGGGCCTTTCTAGTCAGTGGCGTCATCACTCTTATCAGTGAGAAGATATCCTCATATAATGACATCAGGAAGCTAGACCCCATATCCCTCCTCTCCACCTTTCTGCCTCCCACCTTTCTCCCTCTCCCTCTAAATTTCAGCCGTCAGAGTCCAAAATGGCAGAACTAACTCAATTGTACGAGTGGAAAATTTGCGCTCTTTTGTTGGTTTTGCAGTAGCTGTACCATCAATTTCTGCTATTTCTGTTAGAATTTTCACAACTTTTGTTGCTGTTTTTGATGTTGCTGCAACTGCTGCTGCTGCAACTTCAGAAACTCAAGATCCATGCCTCACTCTGAATAATTGAACGTCGAAACAGCCCCCGTCGCCGCTTTCCTCTCCTACAGTGCGGAGGTAGATCACAGCTAACGATTAATCACACTGGCGGTGATACGATGAACGGTGGAACAAACAGAATGTTCTTGTGGTCCATGATGCCTGAGTTCACGAAGTGAACGGCTAGCCAGATGCAAAGTCCAGAGCATGGTGAAATTCGTCGTAAGTGTTTATATTACAAACAGTCTCTGGAGCGCTCCGAATCAAAAACCGTTAGCACAGGCAAGTTCAATCACTCTACTATCAACGTTGCGTATCGAAGACTTCAGAGACTAGTGAGAACTGCCAGACAAATGCGGGGCCACTGAATTTCCCAGCAGTCTTGCGTCAGTGGACGGTGTGATATACTCTGACGCTCTCCGCTGGAACAAGCTGCAGTCGTGGTATGAAGCAAGAGTATATCTGGCCTCTTCTCTGCATCGACACTCGGTCTGGGCGAGGAATCTGAATCACTGCCGCACACTCAAACAGGTTCGACAGGAACTGCTAACAACGAATACATGACGAACTGCCAACTATTTTGCAGAGCCCCACTGTAACAAACGAGTCGAAAGCGAATCTACACGAATCTGTTATTCTGTAGCTTAGTAGGCACAGTTTTGAAATTTCTTAAAAGACTGCGACAAGAATCAGGAACCTTAGTTTGGCGGGCAATGTTCTTACCGACTCAGGTATTTAGTCAAGATTCTTAGCACTGGCATACTTCTAATCTGCCAGAAAATTTCAAAAAAGCACACATTTCACTGCAGAGTGAAATATTTACTCTGGAAACAACCCTCATTGAGATTCTTTCTTCTAGAACTCCTCAACGAGCAATTTGTGCAACAGAATTTTATGAAGTTTGGAAAGTAGAAGTGACGTACTAGCAGAACTAAAGCTCTGAGGAAGGGTTGTGTGTCTTTTCCGGTTATCGCGGTCGGTAAGAACGAAAACTAATGTTCTCAGTCACGGCCGAATATAAAATACAGGGTGATTCAAAAAGAATACCACAACTTTAGGAATTTAAAACTCTGCAACGACAAAAGGCAGAGCTAAGCACTATCTGTCGGCGAATTAAGGGAGCTATAAAGTTTCATTTAGTTGTACATTTGTTCGCTTGAGGCGCTGTTGACTAGGCGTCAGCGTCAGTTGATGCTAAGATGGCGACCGCTCAACAGAAAGCTTTTTGTGTTATTGAGTACGGCAGAAGTGAATCGACGACAGTTGTTCAGCGTGCATTTCGAACGAAGTATGGTGTTAAACCTCCTGATAGGTGGTGTATTAAACGTTGGTATAAACGGTTTACAGAGAATGGGTGTTTGTGCAAAGCGAAAAGTTCTGGACGGCCGAGAACGAGTGATGAAAATGTAGCACGCAACCAGCAAGCATTTGTTCGCAGCCCAGGAAAATCGACTCGCAGAGCTAGCAGAGAGCTGCAAATTCCACAATCAACTGTATGGAGAGTCCTACGAAAAAGGTTAGTTATGAAACCTTATCGTCAACTACCCGAGGCGATGGATCGGCCGCCAGGCAGCCCGTGACAGAGCACTTCATCACTGGCCTCCAAGAAGCCCTGATCTTACCCCCAGCGATTTTTTCTTATGGGGGTATGTTAAGGATATGGTGTTTCGGCCACCTCTCCCAGCCACCATTGATGATTTGAAACGAGAAATAACAGCAGCTATCCAAAGTGTTACGCCTGATATGCTACAGAGAGTGTGGAACGAGTTGGAGTATCGGGTTGATATTGCTCGAGTGTCTGGAGGGGGCCATATTGAACATCTCTGAAGTTGTTTTTGAGTGAAAAAAAACCTTTTTAAATACTCTTTGTATGATGTATAACAGACGGTTATATTATGTTTCTTTCATTAAATACACATTTTTAAAGTTGTGGTATTCTTTTTGAATCACCCTGTATTTTAAAAGCTACGCAAAAACATGTACCAAGAGTTTTTATTGATTGAGCTTTATTTCGCTTCAAATTGGTATATCCGAAAAAGAGTTGTGCCTCTTAGTAAATTTGGAGTTTCATCACATCTCGTTTCGATTTTTGCTGCAGGGGAGAGTATTGTACCTGGAGCATAGTCTACCTAGGATCAGATAACATTCTCCAGGCGTTCGCCAAATACAAATACTTCCATCGGATTGCCACAGGATATAGCGTGATTCATCACTTCAAGTCACTCGTTTCCAGTCATCCAACGTCAAACAGAGTCGCTCTTTACACCACCTCAAGCGTCGCTTACTGTTGACTATAGAAATATATGGCTTATGAGGAGCTGTTCGACCATTGTACCCCATTCTTTTTAACTCTCTTTCCACAGCAATTGTGCTAACTGTATGGCTGATAGAACTTTCGAACTCGCGAGTGATACCTTCCGCTGAATTTATGCGTCTTTTTACAACTACCTCCCTCAATGCTCGAAGGTCCTTATCCGTCAGTTCTTGAGGTATGCCTGGTCAACGTTTTAACTGTGGTTATTCCTTCACGATTCCACTTCACAGTCACATCACCAGCTGTCGACTTGGGCAGCTTTAATAAGGTTGTAATTTGCTTCATGATTTGTTACTCAGGCCATCCGAGGTGGCCGAGCGGCTCTAGGCACTTCAGTCTGGAACCGCGCGACCGCTACGGTCGCAGGTTCGAATCCTGCCTCGGGCAGGAATGTGTGTGATGTCCTTAGGTTAGTTAGGTTTAAGTATTTCTAACTTCTAGGAGACTGATGACCTCAAATGTTAAGTCTCGTAGTGCTCAGGGCCATTTGAAACATTTGTTACTCAGGTGACATCCAACGAGTGGTTTACGTTCGAAATCACTGAGCTCTTCTGACAGACCCAGTCTGTTGTTACTGTTTCCCTGTTGATAACACAGTCCTCTTCGTCTCTTTTCATATTGTTGGATCCTTCTCTAATGACGACTAGTGCGCAATTGCGCATTAAATGTGGGTGTCCCGAATCTTTTGTACAAATACTGTATGTGCACCACGCCGGGTTTGTGTCCTTACGCAGGAGCACCTGCCAAGCCGGCTGTACGCAAGGCATTGCATTGCGGAGTAGCGGATCACGGCCTGACTTTTGTTGCTAATTCGCGCGCCGTAATTGGGAGCTCATTAACGGTACATCGCTGACTGGCGCCTAACGAAAAACACAGCGCTACATGCCTGTCAAACTATGCATCCAGCCTTGCGGGAAAGTGCGTCCGCGTTTGAGTGCTGTCTGATCTCGTGGTTACAGTTACTTACAAGGGAACCTCCCCATCGCACCCCCCCCCCCCTCAGATTTAGTTATAAGTTGGCACAGTGGATAGGCCTTGAGAAACTGAACACAGATCAATCGAGAGAACAGGAAGAAGTTGTGTGGAACTACGAAAAAATAACCAAAAATATACAAACTGAGTAGCCCATGTGCAAGATAGGCAACATCAAGGCTAATTCAGAATTAGTAGCGCCGTGGTCCCGTGGTTAGCGTGAGCAGCTCTGCGGAGCGAGAGGTCCTTGGTTCAAGTCTTCCCTCTAGTGAAAAATTTAATTTTTTTTCAGTTCATGTGACAAACTCTTATGTTTTCATCACTTTTTTGGGAGTGATTATCACATCCACAAGAAAACCGAAATCGGGTAAGGTAGAAGAATCTTTTTACCCATTCGCCAAGTGTACAAGTTAGGTGGGTCGACAACATGTTCCTGTCATGTGACGCACATGCCGTCACCAGTGTCGTATAGAATATATCAGACACGTTTTCCTGTGGAGGAATCGGTTGACCTATGACCTTGCGATCAAATGTTTTCGGTTCCCATTGGAGAGCCACGTCCTTTCGTTTACTAATCGCACGTTTTACCGTTGCGGTCGCAAAACACAGACACTAAACTTATTACAGTGAACAGAGACGTTAATGAACGAACGGACAGATCATAACTTTGCGAAAATAAAGAAATTAAAATTTTGAATGAAGAGAAGATTTGAACCAAGGACCTCTCGTTCCGCAGCTGCTCACGCTAACCACGGGACCACTGCGCTGCTGAGCTAATGTCAGCCTTGATGTTGCCTATATTACGCATGGACTACTCAGTTCGTATATTTTGTTTATTTTTTCATAGTTCCACACAAGTTCTTCCTGTTTTCTCGATTGATCTGTGTTCAGTTTTTCAAGGCCTATCCAGTGTGCCAACTTATATCTAAATCTGAGGGGGGTGCGATGGGGAGGTTCCCTTGTTAGGAAGAACGCCAACAATTACAACCGCTGCGCTTCTTTGTCAGGGAGTTTAGTACTGAAACCGAATAGCGAAATGAGCGGCTTGTGACTGATGATCAGGGGAATCTTAGTAATATATAAATATATGTGAAATTCCTTGATGCTGTATACGACAGCCAACGCCTCTTTATTTGCGAGTAATATTCTGTGCTGTATTCAATGTTTTAGATGCAAGCACAATGCGATGATGTGTTCCGTGGGCATATTAATGGGATAGCACTGCACCAAACCGCAATCTTAGGAATCAATGGTTAGCGTTAAGCGTTTGCTCTGGCTAAACATTATCAAGCGAGGGGACGACTTAGTGCACTTTATAAGTTGAAAGGAAGCATTCTCACAGACCTCTGCCTGTATGAAATTAACTCCTTTCTTTACGCAATTGATTAAGAGGGGAGGAAATCAAGGCCGATTTGGGAATGAATTTCGATAATAATTAACTCCTTCCAGGAATGACATTAGTTCTTTGACGTTCTTAGGAGCTGATAAGTTAATGATTGCGCCCATACGATCCTCTGTGAGAGTGAACGCTTCCTTAATAAATATATTTCCTAGATACTTTAGGCATGGTTCAGAGAAACTACATTAGTCGAGAAGAAAATGCAGCCCATGGTCTTGAAGTCGCTCAGACAACATATCTAGATTTTGCAGGTGCTCCTTTCACCTGGCTGTTGTAATTAGCAGGTGATCCAAGTAATTAACACAACTGTAGACACCTCGGATGATATGCTCAAGGTGTCTGAAATATTACAGGAGTGGTTACGACGCCAAATGACAGTCTGTTATAACAATATATCACGAATGACGTATTAATCACAGACACTTTTTTTTCGATCATCTACAAGTAACTTTTCTGTCTTGGATAATTGTAGCCCCTGCCAATTTTGCCAACAATTCCTCTGGTCTAGGAATTGGATATAATTTACGTTATTTTGGACGTAGATGACTTAAAATCACAACAATACTAGTGATCCATTTTGATACTTAACTACTACCATAGGTGTTGCCCACGATACAGGGGATTTTACTCCTATACTCTGCAATCTATCTAGTTCCAATTTTACTGGATAGCGCATGGCAAAAGTCACTAGAATTCCATACAAAACTACAAGACATTTAGGTTGAAAAAAATGGTTCAAATGGCTGTGAGCACTATGGGACTCAACATCTTAGGTCATAAGTCCCCTAGAACTTAGAACTACTTAAACCTAACTAACCTAAGGACATCACACACACCCATGCCCGAGGCAGGATTCGAACCTGCGACCGTAGCAGTCCCGCGGTTCCGGACTGCAGCGCCAGAACCGCACGGCCACCGCGGCCGGCACATGTAGGTTGAAGTTCATTATACTGCACACATAATGTGTCAAGTTCCTTGAATTGAACCGCAGTTGAAACTAGATTCAATTGTCTTCAGTTAGGAAACCGAAAAGGCTCAAAAGGGTCTAAGCCAAAAATATTAGTGAAATTACAATTAAATCAGTACCATTAGCTGCTGACGGGCGTTGATATACATCAACGGGCACAGTTGAAAATTTGTGCCCCGACCGGGTTCTCGAACCCGCGATCTCCTGCTTATATGGCAGACACTCTATCCATCTCAGCCACCGAGGGCACAGAGAATAGTCCGACTGCAAGGATTTATCGCCGTCACGCTCCCCGTGAGACCAACATTCTTAACTTATAGTCCACCACAAAGTGCCCCTGCCATTACACCCATTACTGGCGGCAGATAATCCACCGAGTCCTGTAAGAGTTCAGGCAAATGGTGTGCATCCACACTGAAGAAGGTCATCAGCCGGTTAGCCTTAAACGATATGAAGATGGCATCTGTTCTTTCGGACATGACCTTCTTCAGTGCGGATGCACACGATTTGCCTGAACCCTTACGGGACTCGGTGGATTGTCTGCCGCGAGTAATGGGTATAATGGCAGGGGCACTACGAATGTAGTGTGTGGACTATAAGTTGAGAATGTGGGTCTCACGGGGAGTATGCCGGCGATAAATCCCTGCAGTCGCACTATCCTCTGTGCCCTCGGTGGCTCAGATGCCGGTACGGTAGCTCAGCGTGTTCGGTCAGAGGGTTAGCTGCCCTCTTAATAAAAAAAACTGAGTTAATCGATCATCAACGAACTTAAACGGATGTCTTACGACGTCCGCCCCGAGCAGATGCAGCGAACAAAATGAGGTTTAAAAAAAATTAATAAAGTAAAAGATGGATAGAGCGTCTGCCAAGTAAGCAGGAGATCCCGGGTTCGAGTCCCGGTCGGGGCACACATTTTCAACTGGCCACGTTGATGTGTATCAACGCCCGTCAGTAGCTAATGGTATTGATTTAATTGTAATTTCATATTAGTTGTCCAGAAATCTACTACCATCAGGGTTAGTTGGCGGGCTACATTTTTATGTTTAATCTGGACCAAGTTCTCGCCCCATAACAAGATTGGCTAACTGTCCATTGTGCGTCACCCGTCTGTGCTGAAGATAGTGTAACTGTGGGGAGTCGATGCGCCGGTAAGTTTCCGTATTAATAAGAGACACGGTCACATATGTGTCGAACTGCCATTCCTCCATTGATTTACGACTGCAGTATGAGCTTCTGCATCTGCTACTGGTACCGGCAAGATAGCATGCAGGGCACTAACTATTTTTGTCTCTCGATAGTCACTGCAGACATTTGCTAGATGCCCAGGTTTACTGCATGCAAAGCAGGTGACGTCACGGAGTGGGCGGTGACGACGTTGATGCCTTGGGCCACAATCTGGGCACAATTTAAGTGCACTAACTTTTTTGGGATTCTTTGATAACGACATGGAGGAGACTTTTGTATCAGCTTTCGCTCGCTTTGGGTCACATCGTTTGCGAACAATGCTTTTCTGTTTGTGCACGTCTACCAACGATGAGTCGGTGGACCACTAACTACTGCTCTAACTACTGAATACTGTTTCGCCGGACTACCGCACGATCAGGTGCTCGGAAAATTGGATGATGATGTCTGGTTGAAACAATGGTGACTGTTATTACTAGTAGGACAGTCGACACTAGATGAATCGCGAAACATAACTTGAGGTTACTAGTCACTACTGATGCTGTAAAACATGTACCGTCAAGAGCATTGTTCGCTCATGAACTTTGAGAATTTTTAGCACATCGCTGACTGTAGGATCAGATGACTGTAAGGTCTTTGCACAAACTTTTCTATCAGTAGCTACAAGCGTAATAACATCAGAGATTGATGCACATACGGTGCGACGCACTGTTTACAAGAAACATGACCCTTGCGTGTTAATCCTGGCATATGAGCACCTGATTCTGCGTATATCTACCTACGTTCTTCAACACACTGACTAAATTTGAGCCTAGTGGCAGCTACGTGGGTTCATTAACCGTAATAGTCAGTCAGCAAACCACAGACATCAGAAAAGCTGCAGTTACTGGGTTCAGAGAGTGGGCATAATTCTTTCTCTACTTCGTAAAATTTATTATCAGAAGACGATAAGAGTCCACTCTGACATTCCGGGTCAGTTATTTAACTTGACCTTTTAGTAAAGGACAAAAGGTCGTAAAGCAACCTCCAAAACCTCGTTTGCCTCGTCAAAGCATGTGACTCTTTCTGCTGTTGGAATTCCCACTACTGTTCTTACTGTTTCTGTTGCTGCAGCCATAACTTAAGAAAATCAGGACGGGTTAATGTAAACACTACAAAATGTTATTGTTGTGGATTGGCAAGACAGACAATCCACTAGGAGGAAGCCGAAAGGCACGCGTTTAAGCTCACGCAGGCTGGCGTGAGGTCTGGAACAGGACACGGAAATGAGAATAGCCATAAACGTACGTAGCTGCTGGAATACTTAACTTTAATCCATAATTGGTGAACATCGCTCTTGACGGTACATGTTTTACAGCATCAATAGTGACTAGTAATGGCGCCTTGCTAGGTCGTAGCAAATGACGTAGCTGAAGGCTATGCTAACTATCGTCTCGGCAAATGAGAGCGTCATTTGTCAGTGAACCATCGCTAGCAAAGTCGGCTGTACAACTGGGGCGAGTGCTAGGAAGTCTCTCTAGACCTGCCGTGTGGCGGCGCTCGGTCTGCAATCACTGATAGTGGCGACACGCGGGTCCGACGTATACTAACGGACCGCGGCCGATTTAAAGGCTACCACCTAGCAAGTGTGGTGTCTGGCGGTGACACCACAGTTATCATAGCTATTGAGCACTAAGTAAACCAACTTTTTTTTAAATAACGCCAGCCGAGACAAGACAATGCGCTACTTGAATCTGCTTATACGTTACACTGTACAGAGAGCACTAACATAAGTCAAAAACAATATGTTATGTTAAGAAATTTTCCATATTCGTAGAAATAGGTTGTCACTGTTCTCAACAGCGAGCAGAACAGAAATCGGAATAAGGCTCGTAAGCGTAGACCGAAGGAAACTTGAGTTGTTATTGACACCGGCCGTAGAGTTGTTGAATACTGTGTGAACTGATTACGAGCGAGAACTTCCCCGTCGGTACGCCACCCTTTTAAGCTACTGGCTTCGCTCATCTCGCACGTCGTCTTGTAGCTGGTTGGTGGTGATGCGACCTGCCGTGTGGCTGTTTTGATTGCTTCCTCTCGATCCCTTATCGACAATGGCGGTATATCACATCTCGTCAATGAAATCGGCTCATAGGGACAGAAATGTCCATGCCTCTGGCGCGGTGGGTGGGTCAGTCAGCAGGGAATGGTAGAGGCGGGTTTGCAGCGAACCTCGACTTCGTCAGGCCTGAGGGAGCTGATCGCAGGGAGTATTATTGAGAGCGTGTTGTCCTCACCAGTTGCTGGCGCGAGGTAGTTGGAAACACCACCCAGCGCTCTACTCTCTGTACTGCTCATTCTAGAGAAATTCGAATCCCACGACTAAGTTTTTCTAACAAGTAGCTATGTGGAATTTAGTACGATACATGTACACATAGTGTTTATTATCACAAAGGCGACTGATAGGGTGTCCTCTCTTTGAGAATAATTCGATGGAACTTTATATAGTGTTTTAGTGGTTTATGGTATTGTTTATTCCTGTACAGTGACTAATCCGACACCACTATCAGTTATCTCTTAAGTATACTCTATCTGATCAAAGCATCCAGACACTTATTAGTGGACAATAATATGGAATGTGTCCTCCCTTCGCCTTTATGAACTCCACTGGGAACACTTCCGACGACTTATCTGAATGTCTGTGGAGCAATGGCAGCCCATTCTTCCTCAAGAGACGAAACCAGACAAGGTTGTACGCTGGGATCTGGAGCTAAGTCGAAGCACTCACACATCCCAAGAGTGATGTGTTGGTTTCAGGTCGACACTCTGGGCAAGCCAGTCCATTTGAGGAATGTTGTCATCCACAAACGATTGCCCCACAGTTCTCACTGTATTATAAAATATATTGTCATGTTTATACAAACATTCATCGCTTCCGAACTGTTCCTCTGCTGTACACAGTACACAATGCTATAAAATTGGTTCATATATTTCTGCATTTACCGTCTTAAGAGCAGTAAATGCACCAAACCCTAATCACGAAAAACACCTCCATACCATAACACCACCTCTTACATGCTTCATTCTTGGCACTGCACATGATGACACGTTACGTTTTCCAAGCGTTCTCGAAACCCAAACCTTCCATAGGATTTCCACAGGGTATAGCGTCGTTAATCAGTCCAAATTACCAATTCCCAGTCATTAACTGTCCAGTGGTACCTCTTTTAAATCACCTCAGGTGTTGCTTAGAATTTACCACAGAAATGTGTGGGTTATGAGGAACTGATAGACCATTTTACCCCATTCGTCTTAATTTCCTACGCACAGTTATTGTGCGAGCTGGACTGCTGGAAGCACTTTGGAACTCACGAGTAATTCCTTCTGCTGATTCCATCCGATTTCTTCCAACCACTCTCCGCAATGCTCGACGGATCCCATCCGTCACTATATGTGGTCTGCATGGTCTTGGTTCATCTGTGGTTGTTCCTTCGGGTTTCCGCTTCACAGTCACATCACCAACATTCGACTTGAGCAGCTTTAGAAAGGTTGAACTATCCCTGATGGATTTTTTACTCAGGTAACATCCAACAAGTAGTCCACGTTCGAAGCAACTGAGCTTTCCTGGCCGACCCATTTGGCTGTTACTGCTTCTCTACTGACAACCAATTATTCTTCCTTTAAATTACATTAACGCTTTTGTACTTCCTCTGCGGAGAGGTCTTCTGTTTTCAATGTTTCTTGCCCAATTTTCCCGTTATGTGCTAGTCCTAATACTATATCGCGTATTAGCCATCTGTGACCCATGACCGATAATACTGTGCGTATTGTTTACCACACCGCTGTAATTTAAGTCGGGACATAACGATATGGGTCTGACTGTTAACGAGTCACAAATTGCATCTAATGCTATGTCTACAGGATCTACTAGAGGTGGTAATAAACGTGTTAGACGACAAGATTTTGGCTACAACGAGAAGAGAAAGAGACTTTTTTATCAGTTCATCGTTAAACGAGAACATTTTAGGTTAGGTTTTATTGTGATTGTTATTGATATCGAATGAAACAGCAAGTTTACTGTTACCAGTCACTGTTTATTTACATTTTCAGCACGTTTCATATATTTAAACCTCCATCATCAGATGGATGTTTAAGCATTTGAAACAAACAGTGACTGGTAACAGTAAGCTTGTTTTAGTCTATAGTTCATCTGTTCTTTTTCATGCTGAGGAATGCCAAAAAATTCAGATGGCTTTGAGCACTATGGGACTTAACATCTGAGGTCATCAGTCCCCTAGACTTAGAACTACTTAAACCTAAATAACCTAAGGACATCACAAACATCTATGCCCGAGGCAGGATTCGAACCTGCGACCGTGGCAGCACCGCGGTTCCAGACTGAAACGCCTAGAACCGCTAGGCAACAACGGCCGGCTTGAGGAATGCCAGGCCGGCCGGAGTGGCCGAGCGGTTAAAGGCGCTACAGTCTGGAACCGCACGACCGCTACGGTCGCAGGTTCGAATCCTCCCTCGGGCATGGATGTGTGTGATGTCCTTAGGTTAGTTAGGTTTAAGTAGTTCTAAGTTCTAGGGGACTTATGACCACAGCAGTTGAGTCCCATAGTGCTCAGAGCCATTTGAACCATTTTTTGAGGAATGCCACTGGAGTCGATTTCCTTCTCCAGCTTAGAGCTATGCGACTTTGTGCTGTATCTCTAACGACCTAATTGAAGATGAAAAATTAAACGCCAATGTTCTCTCCTTCTTTCAACACAAAAAGAAATGTGAAAATCGCAATCATAAGTAGAGTGGTTGAGGGACATAAAACGCTGGGGGAGGGATGAGCGGCTGTGGAATGGTTGAACTCAAAGCGTCTGCCGCAGCTGATTTTGTTCTACTGGCTGTTGATCGCGCTGTTCTTGCTTTTCCTGCAACTGCTGTGAATGCAACGTCAGTTGCTGCTGCCACATTTTGATTAATTCTGGGTCAATTTTGAAAACACTACTTCATGCCTCCGAAAATGAATAAAACGGTCAATTTTGAAAACAGTATTTCATGCTTCCGAAAATGAATAAAACTTACATCTTTTCTACTCTTTAAAAACTGTATAGTCGCACGTAATGGCCGCGTTACTCCCTAAATGTCTGTTTTATGAACAAAATAGTCCATTTTTTGACCTTTCGTTGCTAATGATGCACTGTCCTCATTGGCGAATACATAAATATTGTTTTGCCGTGGATTCGTGTTGGAACGCCTGCTTACTGAATCACGTGAGAGAGAGGGACAGTGTAGAACTAGAAACATGCGACCATCAGATACAATCTGAGAATTCCATGTTCGCCATATACTCATTGCCGGCCGGCATGGCCGAGCGGTTCTAGGCGCTACAGTCTGGAACCGCGCGACCGCTACAGTCGCAGGTTCGAATCCTGCCTCGGGCATGGATGTGTGTGATGTCCTTAGGTTAGTTAGGTTTAAGTAGTTCTAATTTCTAGGGGACTGATGACCTCAGAAGTTAAGTCCCATAGTGCTCAGAGCCATTTGAACCATATACTCACTTATCACACGAGCCCCAGGAGGATAAGGGAACTTATAATTCACACATCCTCTTCCAATATAACCTGGAGTCCCATAAAATTAAATTAACTAGAAAGTACATCACATTGTCAAGTAAGACAAAGGTACTAATACTAACAGCATTAATTTGCCTAAACTATAAAAATAAACCACCTGGCAGAATGAATGACTCCGCAAAAACACACCACCAAACTCTAGACAGTAAAGTAAATATCCATCAGAGTAAATGAGATTTAGTAAAACAAATTTGTCATATCTCTCAAAAATTTTTCGTCTGGAAAAAAAAAACAGCAGACTTACCATTCATGAAAAAGTCTGTTTCTGTAAACAGATACCACTGGCTGAGAAAAATGAACTCATACACCATGCCACTGCTTCGTTCCATTACTCTCTGCTCTGAAGTTGAAAACATTAACAGAAATGCGTGTAACTCCACTAATTAGTACTCCTGAAATGAATAATAAATTTTAACTGAATTTTTCGTCGGTGTTTTGCGAAAACGAGTTAATGATATTAAATAGGAAACACTTTACTAAAGTTCTGCAAAATACTTATTTACAGAAAACCATAGTTACAGTTACGGTAATCCCTGCAAGTTCTCAACACGCACACAATCACAAACGTGCATTCTTCCATTCGATGGTGCATCCATTACATGAACCTGCCTTTCAAACGGATCTACAGACCATCAGATTATCGCTTCCAGTAATGGCTACAGCTCTGCCCTGATCGATAATATACTAAGAGAAAAGAAAATGCCTTAAGTTACGTAAGTTCTGTACGACAACAGGAATCAGACAAAAGTGACAAAAATTGATGCACCATCCAATATATTGGCAGAATTTCAGGTAACTGCGCTAAAGAACGTTAGTCCTGCAACTACAGACCTGCATTTTGTAATACCAACAGCATATCGAAACTTTCATTCAATAGTAAAGACTGATTGCAATCATTGACTCTGAGTGGTGTGAACAAAATCGCATGCAAGCAGTGTGGTAAAATATACACTACTGGCCATTAAAATTGCTACACCATGAAGATGACGTGCTACAGACGTGAAATTTAACCGACAGGAAGAAGATATCGAAACTTTCATTCAATAGTAAAGGCTGATTGCAATCATTGACTCTGAGTGGTGTGAACAAAATCGCATGCAAGCAGTGTGGCAAAATATACACTACTGACCATTAAAATTGCTACACCATGAAGATGACGTGCTACAGACGTGAAATTTAACCGACAGGAAGAAGATGCTGTGATATGCAAATGATTAGCTTTTCAGAGCATTCACACAACGTTGGCGCCGGTGGCGACACCTACAACGTGCTGACATGAGGAAAGTTTCCAACCGATTTCTCATACACAAACAGCAGTTGACCGGCGTTGCCTGGTGAAACGTTGTTGTGGTGCCTCGTGTAAGGAGGATGAATCCAGGTTCTGTTTACAGCATCATGATGGTCGCATCCGTGTTTGGCGACATCGCGGTGAACGCACATTGGAAGCGTGTATTCGTCATCGCCATACTGGCGTATCACCCGGCGTGATGGTATAGGGTGCCATTGGTTACAAGTCTCGGTCACCTCTTGTTCCCATTGACGGCACTTTGAACAGTGGACGTTACATTTCAGATGTGTTACGACCCGTGGCTCTACCCTTCATTCGATCCCTGCGAAACCCTACATTTCAGTAGGATAATGCACGACCACATTTGCAGATCCTGTACGAGCCTTTCTGGATACAGAAAATGTTCGACTGCTGCCCTGGCCAGCACATTCTCCAGATCTCTCACCAATTGAAAACGTTTGGTCAATGGTGGCCGAGCAACTGGCTCTTCACAATACGCCAGTCACTACTCTTGATGAACTGTGTTATCGTGTTGAAGCTGCATTGGCAGCTGTACCTGTACATGGCATCCAAGCTCTGTTTGACTCAATGCCCAGGCGTATCAAGGCCGTTATTACGGCCAGAGGTGGTTGTTCTGGGTACTGATTTCTCAGAATCTATGCACCCAAATTGCATTTCTTCTTGGTGTAGCAATTTTAATGGCCAGTAGTGTATGTTGCTCAGTCAGGAAGAGCTGTGGCAGTTACGTTGTCTGAAAGTGAAAGAATCTGGAGGCAAGGAAAGACCGATTGAACCTTTGCCGAACATCCTTTTACAGAAAACCATTCACATGATGTAGAGTCTAAAGTTTTACATTTGCTAAGGAAAGCATAACAATGACCCTATTGAAGTAAGGAAAATCCACAAACATATATCACAGAATGACCAGTCTCAATTTCATTGTTATATTACAGTACTATAAATGCTGTTTTACCTATACAAACATTAGATTACAGTATTATAAATTCAACTTTAATTTTCGTCTGTTAGCTGCAACTCCACATAAAAAGCGATATTTTTCGTTTTTAGTTAAATGTAACCGTTTCTGAGTGACATAAAAATGTAATATTTTCCTCTGTAAACACTAAATTTCATCATTTTTGTGTATTTGGTATCTTCTATATAAATAATAACTGCGTAAGTCGGATGTTATTTTATTTGTGTTTGACATTCACTTGTCACTTGACGATCGCCTAAGAAACCGAAAGTCGGTTCGTGACAACACAGATACAATTTTGCAGAACATTAAGAAAGTTTTTTCTACTTGATATTAATAATAATTTTATTTATTCTTCTATACCTGTTTACAAGTAACTTCAGTTTATACTCACGATTCTCACAGAAGAAATGGACTCTCGTTACTGACAATGGAAAAGCTTACACCGCATGATAACTTTAACACGCGTCGGTAGCTACGGGGCAGCATGGCTGAATGCTACCCGAAGGGGAACGGATTCGATTCCCGACCGGGGTGGAGATTTTTTTCCGCTCGGGGACTGGGTGTTGTATTGCCCTCATCATCGTTTCATCATCACTGACACGCAAGTCGTCGAAATGGCGTCGCGTAAAAAGGCATACACCCGGCGGCGAGCCGCCACACGACAGAGAGAAAGGTCACAAATGTAGTGCTTAAGGTATCAGATTCGCATTCAGAACGATCAGGATGCACATTCCTATCCACCTACACAGATTTATGTTGGTGGTTTACCTAAACTGATACAGGCGAATAACGAAATGATGCCTTTGAAAAAATACGAGATAGCCTGCTTCACCCTTGTACTACGCACGGTGGTGTCGTCTGACATAATTTAGGCAGGTCACTGCTGCGAAACACGTACGGTGTGGAAACGAAGGGCGACGGTATGTCGATAGCCGGAAACACCGCAAAGAGCGTACATTATGACGGTAAACAATGTCAGTTCTAATCACTACCAATAAACAAAGCGAAATCGTTTTAACCAACACAAGAGAGGTACCTCCATGTGCAGTGTTCTTATTACGGCAAACATCCCCTGGCACCTGTGCCTTAGGCCTGGCTAAAACTCTCACCGTTATGACAAGATGACATGACCAATACATGATCAGAATTCCAAATCAAAGCTCAAGTACAGGAAAAGGATGTAAAAATTTAATTTGTGAACTGAAGTAACTAAGGATTAAAGGACGAGGTACAGACTGCCGATCCACGTGCCCCGCCGAGTATTTATTTCCAGTAGCTTGGCATTTGCCAACCCCACTTGCCGCCAAGCTGGAGTCTGCCAAACAAATAATACACTCCTGGAAATGGAAAAAAGAACACATTGACTCCGGTGTGTCAGACCCACCATACTTGCTCCGGACACTGCGAGAGGGCTGTACAAGCAATGATCACACGCACGGCACAGCGGACACACCAGGAACCGCGGTGTTGGCCGTCGAATGGCGCTAGCTGCGCAGCATTTGTGCACCGCCGACGTCAGTGTCAGCCAGTTTGCCGTGGCATACGGAGCTCCATCGCAGTCTTTAACACTGGTAGCATGCCGCGACAGCGTGGACGTGAACCGTATGTGCAGTTGACGGACTTTGAGCGAGGGCGTATAGTGGGCATGCGGGAGGCCGGGTGGACGTACCGCCGAATTGCTCAACACGTGGGGCGTGAGGTCTCCACAGTACATCGATGTTGTCGCCAGTGGTCGGCGGAAGGTGCACGTGCCCGTCGACCTGGGACCGGACCGCAGCGACGCACGGATGCACGCCAAGACCGTAGGATCCTACGCAGTGCCGTAGGGGACCGCACCGCCACTTCCCAGCAAATTAGGGACACTGTTGCTCCTGGGGTATCGGCGAGGACCATTCGCAACCGTCTCCATGAAGATGGGCTACGGTCCCGCACACCGTTAGGCCGTCTTCCGCTCACGCCCCAACATCTTGCAGCCCGCCTCCAGTGGTGTCGCGACAGGCGTGAATGGAGGGACGAATGGAGACGTGTCGTCTTCAGCGATGAGAGTCGCTTCTGCCTTGGTGCCAATGATGGTCGTATGCGTGTTTGGCGCCGTGCAGGTGAGCGCCACAATCAGGACTGCATACGACCGAGGCACACAGGGCCAACACCCGGCATCATGGTGTGGGGAGCGATCTCCTACACTGGCCATACACCACTGGTGATCGTCGAGGGGGCAATGAATATTGCACGGTACATCCAAACCGTCATCGAACCCATCGTTCTACCATTCCTAGACCGACAAGGGAACTTGCTGTTCCAACAGGACAATGCACGTCCGCATGTATCCCGTGCCACCCAACGTGCTCTAGAAGGTGTAAGTCAACTACCCTGGCCAGCAAGATCTCCGGATCTGTCCCCCATTGAGCATGTTTGGGACTGGATGAAGCGTCGTCTCACGCGGTCTGCACGTCCAGCACGAACGCTGGTCCAACTGAGGCGCCAGGTGGAAATGGCATGGCAAGCCGTTCCACAGGACTACATCCAGCATCTCTACGATCGTCTCCATGGGAGAATAGCAGCCTGCATTGCTGCGAAAGGTGGATATACACTGTACTAGTGCCGACATTGTGCATGCTCTGTTGCCTGTGTCTATGTGCCTGTGGTTCTGTCAGTGTGATCATGTGATGTATCTGACCCCAGGAATGTGTCAATAAAGTTTCCCCTTCCTGGGACAATGAATTCACGGTGTTCTTATTTCAATTTCCAGGAGTGTATCATCGACACTCTCCGAGTCTGTTACCACATCGCTAGAGTAGTGACATTCTGGAACTAGCTTGTGCTCCATCTCTAATAATGTCATTGTCTGCAAAATCTAAAACCCTAATCTTCCTTCTTTCCTTAACATAACAAAAATTCAACACCTCTCCTTTGCTTTCAGACTGCATCATTTAATCAATTTTTATTCATACAGAGTATAATTTCGAAACAATTATTTCACAGTAATTTGAACTGAACCCTCTGAGAAAAAATTCTGCTAACAAGAACGTGAGCAGACCACTCGCGTCCACTTTAAGCACGATGTTATTTTATTTCCACCAGTATTTAATTACTGAAAGACGTAACGGCATAAAACCATATGCCGAGCGAATACGACGTTTAGGCGTTATATAGAAAATTTGTTAACAGCTGGTCTGAAAACGCAATGTCTTACAGAAAAGATGTCGCTCTTCTGGCTGACTGTATTTCGCGACGCCACCTTTTCAGATGTTAAACTCCTCACAGCGGCTCCTCCATCCATCCTGAAGTTACCTGGTTTTATGCTACTTATATCACAACTCACAATCGCTCTGGAGAGGGTAAAGCTTCTATCGAAAAATCAACACGAATTTAGAAAGCATCGTCCGTGCGAAACTCAGCTTGCCGTTTTCTCGCACAATGTCCTGCGAACCTCGGATGATGGGTAACAGGCAGATTCCATATTTCTAGACTTACGGGACGCCTTTGACACAGTGCCACATTGAAGACCGTTAACGATGATTCGAGCATACAGAATAGGTTATGAGATATGTGAGTGGTTATCAGAATTTTTACGTAATAGAAACCAGTAAGTTGTGGACGGTGAGTGTTCATAGGAGACAAAACTCAAATGGGAATCCTTGGAAGGGAGAAGACGTTCTTTTGGCGAAATACAGTTTAAGTTCGGAGAACCGGTATTTGCGACAGACTACACTTCGCGTAAGGACCGCAAAAACAAAATGAGAGAAATCAGGGCTCGTTCGGAAGCACATAGTAATTTCTCCACTCTCTTCACTTGTGATTAGACCACAAACGAGAAAAATTATCAGTGGTACAGAGTACCCTCCCCGATGTACCGTATTGTGTCTTGCGAAGTACATATGTAGATGTAAGTAGAAAGACAAGGTAGACACACGCTGCTCGACCATGTGGGAGGCACGCTGTGTCCGCGACGGTAGGTCTAAGAACGCACCTGCAATGCCGACCACGCGAAGAAGCACACGGTGTACGACCAAGCAACCCATTGCACACATTCCTTATCTCTCTGGTATCTCAGAATGAGAGTTTCACTCTGCAGCGGAGTTTGTGCTGATATGGAACTTCCTGGCAGATTAAAACTGTGTGCCGGGACGAGACTCGAACTCGGAAACTTTGCCTTTCGCGGGCAAGTGCTCCACCAACTGAGCTACCCAAGCACGACTCACGCCCCGTCCTCCAGCTTTACTTCTGCCAGTACCTCGCCTCCTACCTTCCAAACTTTACAGAAGCTCTCCTGCGAACCTGCGCACAAGAAGATTATAGGAACCATCGTTATAACAGTTGTAAATTGTCGTAGCTATGTTGGGAAAGTACCAGAGCTCCAACCACTAATAGAAAGTACTCATGCTCAAATCGTTATAGGCACTGAAAGCTGGCTAAACCAAGAGATAAGTTCAGCCGATATTTTTGTGAAGAACCCAACGGTGTTCAGAAAAGATAGGCTGAACACAGTTGGTGGTAGCGTGTTTGTTACTGTTAGAAGTAGTTTATCTTGTCACGAAGATAGTTCCTCTGAGCTAGTATGGGCGGAGGTCATTCTTGGCAACCGGAATAAAATAATAATAGGATCCTTTTACGACCACCCAATTCAGATGATACAACTGCTGAAAGGTTGAATGAAAACTTGAGTTTAATTTCAAACATGTGAACGACTCATACAGTGGTGACTTTCATTTACCCTCGATATGTTGGCGAAAATACATGTTTAAATCCGGAGGTACTCACAAAACATCATTCAAAATTGTGCTAAATACATTCTCTGAAAATTAATTTGAAAAGTTAGTTCATGAGCCCACGTGAATAGTAAACGGTTGCGAAAACATGCTTGACTTCTTTGCAACTAATAATCCTGAGCTAATAACAAGAGTCAAAGCGGATACAGGGATTAGTGAACACAGAGTTATCGTAGCGAGACTGAATACTGTAGTCCCCAAATCCTCCAAAAGTAAACGAAAAATATATCCGTTCAAAAAAGTAGATAAAAATTCAGTGGACACCTTCCTGAAAGACAATGTCCACTCCTTCCACCTTTACAATGTAAGTGTAGACCAGATGTGGCTTGAATTCAAAGAAATAGTATTGACAGCAATTGAGAGATTTATACCAAATAAATTAACAAACGATGGAGCTGATCCTCCTTGGTCACAAAAACGGTCATAACACTGTTGCATAAACAACGCAAAAAACATGCCAAATTTAAACGGAAGCAAAATCTCCAACATTGGCGATCTTATACAGAATCTCGAAATTTCGCGCGGACTTCAATGCGAGATGTTTATAGCAGTTTCCACAACAAAATTTTGTGTCGAAACCTGGCAGAAAATCAAAATGGATTCTGGTCGTTAGTGAAGTATGCTAGTGGCAAGAAACAATCAATACATTCTCTGCGCGATAGCAATGGAAATACTATCAACGACAGTGCTGTCAAAGCAGATTTACTAAACACAGCCTTCCGAAATGCCTTCACAAAAGAAGACGAAGTAAATATTCCAGAATTCGAATCAAGAACGGGTGCAAACATGAGTAACGTAAAAGTAGGTATCCTCGGAATATCGAAGCAACTTAAATCACTTAAAAAAAGCAAGTCTTCCGGTCCAGAATGTATACCAGTGAGGTTCCTTTGAGAGTATACTGATTCAATAGCTTCATACTCGTACTTAACAATCGCATACAACCGTTCGCTCGACGAAAGATCCGTACGCAAAAACTGGAAAGATGCACAGGTCACACAAATATTCAAGAAAGTTAGTAGGAGTAATCCACTAAATTACAGGCCCATATCATTAAGGTCTATATGCAGCAGGATTTTGGAACATATATTGTATTCGAACATTATGCATTACCTCGAAGGGCACGCTCTATTGACACACAGTCAACACGGATTTAGAAAACATTGTTCTTGGGAAACACAACTAGCTCTTTACTCACAAGAAGTGTTGAGTGCTACTGACAAGGGATTTCAAATTGATTCCGTACTTCTAGATTTCCAGAAGGCGTTTGACACTGTACCACACAGGTGGCTTGTAGTGAAATTGCATGCTTATGGAATATGGTCTCAGTTAAGTGACTGGATTCATGATTTCTTGTTAGAGAGGTCACAGTTCGTAGAAACTGACGGAAAGTCATAAAGTGAAACAGAAGTGATTTCTGGCATTCCGCAAGGTAGTATTATAGGACCCTTGTTGTTACTTATACATATAAACGATTTAGGAGGTAATATGAGCAAACGTCTTAGGTTGTTTGCAGATGATGCTGTCTTTTATCGACTTGTAAAGTTATCAGAAGATCAAAACAAATTGCAAATTGATTCAGAAAAGACATGTGTATGGTGCAAAAATTGGCAATTGACGCGAAATAATGAAAAGTGTGAGATCATCTCCATGAGTGCTAAAAGGAATCCGTTAAAGTTCAGTTACACTATAAATCAGTCAAATCCAAAGGCCGTAAATTCAACTAAATTCCTAGGAATTACAATTACGAACAACTTAAATTGCAAGGAACACATAGAAAATGTTGTGGGGAAGGCTAACCAAATACAGCGTTTTATTGGCAGGACACTTAGTAAATGCAACAGATCTACTAAAGAGACCGCCTGCACGACGCTTGTCCATTCTCTTTCAGAATATTGCTGCGCGGTGTGGGATCCTTACCAGATAGGACTGACGGAATACACTGAGGAAGTTCAAAGAAGGGCAGCACGTTTTGTATTATGGCGAAATAGGGGAGAGAGTTTCACTGAAATGATACAGTATTTGGGGTGGACATCATTAAAACAAAGGCGTTTTTCGTTGCGGTGGAATCTTCTCATGAAATTTCAAACAACAAGTTTCTCCTCCGAATGCGAAAATATTTTGTTGACACCGACCAACATAGGGAGAAACGATCATCATAAAAAAATAATGGAAATCAGAGCTCGCACGGAAAGATATATTCGTTTCTTCCGCGCGCTGTACGCGATTGGAATAATAGAGAATTATTGTGACAGAGATTCGAGGAACCCTCTGCCAGGCACTTAAATGTGAATTGCGGAGTATCAATATAAATGTAGTTGTAGAAATAGGTTAACCATAGATGATTACAGACACTGTGTGCTGGATTCGGAATGACAAACATCTGTGCAGTACATAATTCAGTCTAAGTAGCATGTTGTTTCTAGTACTAAACAACATAAACTTGCTTTATCTGCACAAGACGATAAACGTTTGATACTTCTGGATAAGGTCAATACAGTGGCCTGGGGTCACTACTATATGAAAAATGATGATGACTGATTTTATTGTAAAAATGTAAATAATGTAGATATCTGAAAAAATGTAAATAACCGTAAAAATGTAAGTGATGAGAATATGTGTAAAAATGTAAATACATGAAAAATGTAAATTGTGTCCTGTTCGATGGAAATTTAATGATCCATCATAATTGCTCAGAGAATGAAAAAAAGCAATGTATGTAAAAACATTGAATATACTCACATTTTATGTAAGAATATCCTATGAAAAAAAACTGTACTAAATTTATATGCTGTTTGTGTTTATTTTCCTACTGGTTCCCTTTGCAGAGCCTACTTCATGCAACATAAGGTTAGCACATTGTCATATATACAGGGTGATCCATTGATAGTGACCGGGCCAAATATCTCACGAAATAAGCATCAAACGAAAAAACTTAAACTTGTCTAGCTTGAAGGGGGAAACCAGATGGCGCTATGGTTGGCCCGCTAGATGGCACTGCCACAGGTTGTTGGGTTGGGTTGTTTTGGGGAAGGAGACCAGACAGCGAGGTCATCGGTCTCATCGGATTAGGGAAGGACGGGGAAGGAAGTCGGCTGTGCCCTTTGAAAGGAACCATCCCGGCATTTGCCTGGAACGATTTAGGGAAATCACGGAAAACCTAAATCAGGATGGCCGGACGCGGGATTGAACCGTCGTCCTCCCGATTGCGAGTCCAGTGTCTAACCACTGCGCCACCTCGCTCGGTACTGCCATAGGTCAAACGGATATCAACTGCGTTTTTTTTAAATAGGAACCCCCATTTTTTATTACATATTCGTATAGTACGTAAAGATATATGAATAATTTAGTTGGACCACTTTTTTCGCTTTGTGATAGATGGCGCTGTAATAGTCACAAACGTATAAGTACGTGGTATCACGTAACATTCCGCCAGTGCGGACGGTATTTGCTTCGTGATACATTACCCGTGTTAAAATGGACCGTTTACCAATTGCGGAAATGGTCGATATCGTGTTGATGTAAGGCTATTGTGATCAAAATGCCCAACGGGCGTGTGCTATGTATGCTGCTCGGTATCCTGGACGACATCATCCAAGTTTCCGGACCGTTCGCCGGATAATTACGTTATTTAAGGAAACAGGAAGTGTTCAGCCACATGTGAAACGTCAACCACGACAAATGATGATGCCCAAGTAGGTGTTAAAGCTGCTGTCGCGGCTTATCCGCACATCAGTAGCACACAAATTGCGCAAGAATCGGGAATCTCAAAAACGTCGGTGTTGAGAATGTTACATCAACATCGATGCACCTGTACCATATTTCTATGCACCAGGAATTGCATGGCGACGACTTTGACGTCATGTACAGTTCTGCCACTGGGCACAAGAGAAATAACGGGACGATGACAGATTTTTTGCACGCAATCTATTTAGCGACGAAGCGTCATTCACCAACAGCGGTAACGTAAACTGGCATAATATGCACTATTGGGCAACGGAAAATCCACGATGGCTGCGACAAGTGGAACATCAGCGACCTTGGCGGGTTAATGTATGGTGCGGCTTTACGGGAGGAACGATAATTTAAAAAAAATGGTTCAAATGGCTCTGAGCACTATGGGACTCAACTGCTGTGGTCATAAGTCCCCTAGAACTTAGAACTACTTAAACCTAACTAACCTAACGACAGCACACAACACCCAGCCATCACGAGGCAGAGAAAATCCCTGACCCCGCCGGGAATCGAACCCGGGAACCCGGGCGTGGGAAGCGAGAACGCTACCGCACGACCACGAGATGCGAGCGAACGATAATTAGCCCCCATTTTATCGACGGCAATCTAGATACTGACAGATTTCAGATAGATTATATAATGGTAAGACAGAGATTTAGGAACCAGGTTTTAAATTGTAAGACATTTCCAGGGACAGATGTGGACTCTGACCACAATCTATTGGTTATGAACTGTAGATTAAAACTGAAGAAACTGCAAAAAGGTGGGAATTTAAGGAGATGGGATCTGGATAAACTGACTAAACCAGAGGTTGTACAGAGTTTCAGGGAGAGCGTAAGGGAACAAATCCCAGGAATGGGGGAAAGAAATACATAGAAGAAGAATGGGTAGCTTTGAGGGATAAAGTAGTGAAGGCATCAGAGGATCAAGTAGGTAAAAAGAAGAGGGCTAGTAGAAATCCATGGGTAACAGAAGAAATATTGAATTTAATTGATGAAAGGAGAAAATATAAAAATGCAGTAAATGAAGCAGGCAAAAAGGAATACAAACGTCTCAAAAATGAGATCGACAGGAAGTGCAAAATGGCTAAGCAGGGATGGTTAGAGGACAAATGTAAGGATGTAGAGGCTTGTCTCACTTGGGGTAAGATAGATACTGCCTACAGGAAAATTAAAGAGACCTTTGGAGATAAGAGAACCACTTGCATGAACATCAAGAGCTCAGATGGAAACCCAGTTCTAAGCAAAGAAGGGAAAGCAGAAAGGTGGAAGGAGTATATAGAAGGTCTATACAAGGGCGACGTACTTGAAGACAATTTTATGGAAATGGAAGAGGATGTAGATGAAGATGAAATGGGAGATACGATACTGCGTGAAGAGTTTGACAGAGCACTGAAAGACCTGAGTCGAAACAAGGCCCCGGGAGTAGACAGCATTCCATTAGAACTACTGACGGCCTTGGGAGAGCCAGTCCTGACAAAACTCTACCATTTGGTGAGCAAGATGTATGAGACAGGCGAAATACCCTCAGACTTCAAGAAGAATATAATAATTCCAATCCCAAAGAAAGCAGGTGTTGACAGATGTGAAAATTACCGAACTATCAGTTTAATAAGTCACAGCTGCAAAATACTAACGCGAATTATTTACAGACGAATGGAAAAACTAGTAGAAGCTGACCTCGGGGAAGATCAGTTTGGATTCCGTAGAAATATTGGAACACGTACGGCAATACTGACCCTACGACTTAACTTAGAAGCTAGATTAAGGAAAGGCAAGCCTACGTTTCTAGCATTTGTGGACTTATAGAAAGCTTTTGACAATGTTGACTGGTATACTCTCTTTAAAATTCTGAAGGTGTCAGGGGTAAAATATAGGGAGCGAAAGGCTATTTACAATTTGCATAGAAACCAAATGGCAGTTATAAGATTTGAGGGGCATGAAAGGGAAGCAGTGGTTGGGAAGGGAGTGAGAGAGGGTTGTAGCCTGTCCACGATGTTATTCAATCTGTATATTGAGTCAGCAGTGAAGGAAACAAAATAAAAGTTCGGAGTAGGTATTAAAATCCATGGAGAAGAAATAAAAACTTTGAGGTTCGGCGATGACATTGTAATTCTGTCAGAGACAGCAAAGGACTTGGAAGAGCAGTTGAATGGAATGGATAGTGTCTTGAAAGGAGGATATAAGATGAACATCAACAAAGGCAAAACGAGGATAATGGAATGTAGTCGAATTAAGTCGGGTGATGCTGAGGGGATTAGATTAGGAAATGAGACACTTAAAGTAGTAAAGGAGTTTTGCTATTTGGGGAGCAAAATAACTGATGATGGTCGAAGTAGAGAGGATATAAAATGTTGACTGGCCATGGGAAGGAAAGCGTTTCTAAAGAAGAGAAATTTGTTAACATCGAGTATACATTCAAGTGTCAGGAAGCCGTTTCTGAAAGTAATTGTATGGAGTGTAGCCATGTATGGAAGTGAAACATGGACGATAAATAGTTTAGACAAGAAGAGAATAGAAGCTTTCGAAATGTGGTGCTACAGAAGAATGCTGAAGATTAGATGGGTAGATCACATAACTAATGAGGAGGTGTTGAATAGGATTGGGGAGAAGAGAAGTTTGTAGCACAACTTGACTAGAAGAAGGGATCGGTTGGTAGGACATGTTCTGAGGCATCGAGGGATCACCAATATAGTACTGGAGGGCAGCGTGGAGGGTAAAAATCGTAGAGGGAAACCAAGAGATGAATACCCCAAGCAGATTCAGAAGGATGTAGGTTGCAGTAGGTACTGGAAGATGATGAAGCTTGCACAGGATAGGGTAGCATGGAGAACTGCATCAAACCAGTCTCAGGACTGAAGACCACAACAACAACAACAATCTAAATGGTGCAATGTATGCCGATTTCCTACGTTATGTTCTACCGATGTTACTACAAGATGTTTCACTGCATGACAGAATGGCGATGTACTTCCAACAGGATGGATGTCCGGCACATTGCTCGCGTGCGGTTGAAGCGGTATTGAATAGCATATTTCATACAGGTGGATTGGTCGTCGAAGCACCATATCATGGCCCGCACGTTCACAAGATCTGACGTCCCAGGATTTCTTTCTGTGGGGAAAGTTGAAGGATATTTGCTATCGTGATCCACCGGCGACACCTGACAACATGCGTCAGCGCATTGTCAATGCATCTGCGAACATTACGGAAGGCGAACTACTCGCTGTTGAGAGGAATGTCGTTACACGTATTGCCAAATGCAATGCATTGAGGTTGACGGACATCATTTTGAGCATTTATTGCATTAATGTGGTATTTACAGTTAATCACCCTGTAACAGCATGCGTTCTCAGAAATGGTAAGTTCACAAAGGTACATGTATCACAATTGGGACAACCGAAATAAAATGTTCAAATGTACCTACGTCCTGTATTTTAATTTAAAAAACCTACCTGTTAGCAACTGTTCGTCTAAAATTGTGAGCCATATGTTTGTGACTATTACAGCGCCATCTATCACAAAGCGAAAGTAGTTCAACTAAAAAATTCATATTTTTTTACGTACTACACGAATATGTAATAAAAAATGGGGGTTCCTATTTAAAAAAACGCAGTTGATATCCGTTTGACCTATGGCAGGTCAACCATAGCGCCATCTGGTTTCCCCCTTCAAGCTAGACAAGTTTCGTTCTTTGTAGTTTTTTCGTTTGACGCTAATTTCGTGAGATATTTAGCCCGGTCACGATCAATGGACCACTCTATATATATATTACCAGGACAGCTGAGAGTCCTTGCACTGGGTTCTCTCATGTGTGTGTGTGTGTGTGTGTGTGTGTGTGTGTGTGTGTGTTACTAAAGAAAAAGCTCGAAAGCTAAAGTATTTACACATTTCCTGAATATTGCACAAAGAGTTGAGCATTTTTTAGCTAGTGTGTGGCCAAACATATTACAACTGACATTTGATGATGAGGAATAGTTGCAAAAGTGTGAACTTCACTGTAATCTGTAGAAATATTTTGCACATTCAAACACACATACACTCACCTATGTGAGATGAAATTTAGTGACAAGGCAGAGAGGAAGAAAATAATATGGTATCGCACACTTCACTGCTGCATTTATTTGCGACATATAGTACCTTGCTATACTACTCATAACAGATTCAGTCGTTATTTTTACTTAACCTGTACCTATATCTCCCATGATAATTTGCCAAATTTTGGTTCAAAATGGTTTAAATGGCTCTGAGCACTATAGGACTTAACATCTGAGGTCATCAGTCCCCTAGACTTAGAACTACTTAAACCTAACCAACCTAAGGACATAACACACATCCATGCCCGAGGCAGGATTCGAACCTGCGACCGTAGCAGCATCACGGTTCCCGATTGAACCGCCTAGAACCGCTCGGCCACAACGGCCGGCTGCCAAATTTTGATCACTTCCTAGAGAATACGTTTCTGACACAGCGCAGTCCAAAAGCTAAGTCTATTTACGTCGCTAATCTCTAATATATAAGATACAGTCTTGGTTCTTAGGCTCCTATTGAGTTTCCTGCTCGGCAGAATTGTTTTTCACATGCGAGCTGGGAACTGTGCCCAAATTCTAATATTGCTACGCACTTTACTTCAGGGATCTCTACAAGTATCGCCAGGACAGTTGTGTTCCGTCTTTTTCTTCGAGCTTCTCTTACCTGGGTTAGTTTTGGTCTGTATAGGTTATTTCACCTTCTCACTGCAAAAACATTTCTGATAAGCGTTGCATTATTTACCACATGCGTAGGTATCTAGCATCGCCTAAGGATACTTTCACAGTATTTTGACTTCAATATCGATGTCGACGCCTTATCACTTACATATTCCATCCATGATTCACTCATATGTGAGGTGAAGTTTAAATGACGAGACAGAACAGGGCAATTTGTTACAATATTGCTGGGCAACTTATTACAGTTTTGAATCAATATTTTATAGGTTTTGGGCAATTTGCTACAATTTCCACCGTCCTAGATTGTGACATTGCCGCAGTGGTAACACCGGTTCCCATCAGATCACCGAGGTTAAGCGCTGTTGGGCTGGGTTGCACTTGGATGGGTGACCATCCTGTCTGCCAAGCGCTGTTGGCCAGCGGGGTGCACTCAGCCCTTGTGAGGCAAACTGAGGAGCTACTTGATTGAAAAGTTGCCGCTCCGGTCTCGTAAACTGACATACGGACGGGAGAGCGGTGTGCTGACCAAATGCCCCTCCATATCTGCATCCAGTGACGCCTGTGGGCTGAGGATGACACGGCGGCCAGTCGGTACCGTTGAGCCTTCCAAGGACGGAGTTTAGTTTAGTCTAGATTCACTCATATTCAAGGCCCATACAGTATTGCTCGTGTCAGGAGTTCGATTTAGTGACTAAATATGAAAGGTCTACTCTCCTATCCACATTACAAACAAACAAAAATTCAACGATCAACACAGAGGGAATTACCTTCTGCAGCAGAAAACTATCTCACTAGCCCAGACTGCAACAAGACGATTTTTGGTCCTCTTGTGTCCAGTTTGTGAACTGATCACATATGTGAGCTATTCGAATATTTAGAAGCAGCCACATATGAACTAAAACTCCTGTGTCCCTGTCCCTCTACGCTGAGGTTTAGCTCTGGCTTCATGTCTTCGTGGCTGGCAGCCTTCTGTTCCGTGAATAGGATTGTTGGAGTTTGTGTGCAAAGTGTGAACTACTGGGGTGTTGGTTATCTCAGTCCGAGTGAAAGGATGTTGGAAGTAATATGAACTGAGGGGACTCTGGCAGTGTTTCTGAAACATGGGGTACTCCATGCTACCCTTGCACCGCCACATTGCTAGGTGATATTTAGTTATATGTTTATATACTACACTCCCGGAAATGGAAAAAAGAACACATTGACACCGGTGTGTCAGACCCACCATACTTGCTCCGGACACTGCGAGAGGGCTGTACAAGCAATGATCACACGCTCGGCACAGCGGACACACCAGGAACCGCGGTGTTGGCCGTCGAATGGCGCTAGCTGCGCAGCATTTGTGCACCGCCGCCGTCAGTGTCAGCCAGTTTGCCGTGGCATACGGAGCTCCATCGCAGTCTTTAACACTGGTAGCATGCCGCGACAGCGTGGACGTGAACCGTATGTGCAGTTGACGGACTTTGAGCGAGGGCGTATAGTGGGCATGCGGGAGGCCGGGTGGACGTACCGCCGAATTGCTCAACACGTGGGGCGTGAGGTCTCCACAGTACATCGATGTTGTCGCCAGTGGTCGGCGGAAGGTGCACGTGCCCGTCGACCTGGGACCGGACCGCAGCGACGCACGGATGCACGCCAAGACCGTAGGATCCTACGCAGTGCCGTAGGGGACCGCACCGCCACTTCCCAGCAAATTAGGGACACTGTTGCTCCTGGGGTATCGGCGAGGACCATTCGCAACCGTCTCCATGAAGCTGGGCTACGGTCCCGCACACCGTTAGGCCGTCTTCCGCTCACGCCCCAACATCGTGCAGCCCGCCTCCAGTGGTGTCGCGACAGGCGTGAATGGAGGGACGAATGGAGACGTGTCGTCTTCAGCGATGAGAGTCGCTTCTGCCTTGGTGCCAATGATGGTCGTATGCGTGTTTGGCGCCGTGCAGGTGAGCGCCACAATCAGGACTGCATACGACCGAGGCACACAGGGCCAACACCCGGCATCATGGTGTGGGGAGCGATCTCCTACACTGGCCGTACACCACTGGTGATCGTCGAAGGGACACTGAATAGTGCACGGTACATCCAAACCGTCATCGAACCCATCGTTCTACCATTCCTAGACCGACAAGGGAACTTGCTGTTCCAACAGGACAATGCACGTCCGCATGTATCCCGTGCCACCCAACGTGCTCTAGAAGGTGTAAGTCAACTACCCTGGCCAGCAAGATCTCCGGATCTGTCCCCCATTGAGCATGTTTGGGACTGGATGAAGCGTCGTCTCACGCGGTCTGCACGTCCAGCACGAACGCTGGTCCAACTGAGGCGCCAGGTGGAAATGGCATGGCAAGCCGTTCCACAGGACTACATCCAGCATCTCTACGATCGTCTCCATGGGAGAATAGCAGCCTGCATTGCTGCGAAAGGTGGATATACACTGTACTAGTGCCGACATTGTGCATGCTCTGTTGCCTGTGTCTATGTGCCTGTGGTTCTGTCAGTGTGATCATGTGATGTATCTGACCCCAGGAATGTGTCAATAAAGTTTCCCCTTCCTGGGACAATGAATTCACGGTGTTCTTATTTCAATTTCCAGGAGTGTATTAAGTGACATAAAGACGAGCCCACTTACACTTTACTCTATCTAGGAACACAAACTGTAGTACGTTTACAACTGAGAATAAGGTGTTTGGACCAAAACCTCAAATAAACAATATTAACTAAAGTATCATTGGTGTATCGTAAGCGCAGAGAATGATAGAAGATAAAATAGAGCTGCAAGCTTTTATTGCACAGGCACAGGATAGGAACAATAATCAAAAGTAAGTTTTCTCATTAAAAACTGAAAATTGAATTACAAATATCTAAAATAGAATCGCAATATGATTTTAGAAATAAACAATGTCATGCGAGGACATGAAGACATTAAAAATCTTCTTGAGAAGCTACAATCATGTTTAACAACACAAATGCTGCTAGAGGATAACAACAAGCGATTTTGATGCTAAAGTACGCACAAAACTGGAATACTGGAATTCTGATGCCAAGCACACAGCCAACATCTCCGAATAATGTTTGAAACTGTGTCGGTACTTTTCTTATTCATCTTTCATACTTATTAATGAACAAAAATTCCTACAATCCCATAATGAATTTTAATTCGTTTGAATGGAACATGAACTATGAGCTGTCGTAGGTGGATTAATGTAATCAAAAAATTAGGCGTGCTGCCACTACAGGAATACCGATGTATTCCTGTATAACCATTTATTCAGTTCGCTTTGGGCTATAATATGCTGGCCTTAATCAGGGCAGCGACGAAAATTTAAGCTTCCCTCAGTCACGGTTTCTGCTAAGGGTTGTAGACATAGCTATACTTCTGAAACAATGTTTCACATGTTATCAGTCATACATGTTTTCAGAAAAGTTTGGACACATCCAACAGTCAGTAACTGCTATTACAAAAAACGGTGTCAAAAGAAGTAAAGGGACGCCCTATTTGGAACAGTACACCATGTGCACATTCTAAAAATAAATATGCATATGAGAATCAAGAATACAAAAGGAAAATTAACTGAAATTATCAGCTGGTAAGTATAAAAAAATAGGTTTCGAGGTAAAAGGTGTTGCCAGAAATTCGTACCAATAACACGTAAAGTTGTCCTCAGCCCGAAGGTTGGTCTGATCACGGCAATGCTCTTCAAGCCATGGGCCTCTTGGAGACGGCACGGCCGGCCGCTGGTAGCCGAGCGGTTCTAGGCGCTTTAGTCTGGAACCGCGCGACCGCTACGGTCGCAGGTTCGAATCCTGCCTCGGGCATGGATGTGTGTGATGTCCTTAGGTTAGTTAGGTTTAAGTAGTTCTAAGTTCTAGGGGACTGATGACCTGAGATGTTGAGTCCCGTAGTGCTCAGAGCCATTTGAACATTTTTGAGACGGTACGCCGTTGCCGTCCTGCGACGTTTAAACTGTCTCGCCCAGCCAGTTAGAGGTGAACCTGCAGTACGACTTGAACTCAGAACCACGGTGGAAGTTGGTACTTTTCACATAGAACACTGATTACAAGAAATGAATGAACCGAAAAGTTACAGAAATGTCCTAGAACCGATCAAAGATTGAACACCAGACATTTAGCTTTGTAATTTGTCACCCGTTTAGCCACCGAGTCACACCTGTAATAGTATAGAGATGGAAAACACGGCATTAGTTACGGTGATTTACTGCCAATTTCACTGTCTAAACTTGAAAACACGAAGAGATTGATGCAGGCGTGCGTGTGATGTACTATAAGTTATTCGTAGAATTAGGATAAAAGATAACATGAAGGGCGAAATCCTGCCGTCTGGAGGAGACCATTTGCTTACTGTGCGCCCTGCTGCACAACAGCTTCCGGATGCTCAATGGTGGCTGGGGTAGTGCGCAACTCTGCCGGAGCAATTTGTATAAAACGCTGGCAGCTCGCCACACATCCCCGGAAATTTTCTGAATTGCCGCAAGCACCGTTACTTCGAGAGTAAAATCAATACCACACAGTCCTCCAACTGACAATACGTATTACGCCTTTTCTGGAGTTTCAAAAGTTTCAAGCGCGCGAAGTATTGGTAAAATGTCTAAAGCCATCTTGGTCGATAAGATTCGTGAGATTCTCACGCGAAATGAAAGCAAATTTTTATTTTCATTCCTACTTCTTACCTCTGTCCGCACTCTTCAGATAACTGTCAAGTGTAATACTTTCTTATATGTTCTCGTGTATAAATCTGGTGTTGAAAATGACTAATTCAAAGAAAGTCGAATTATTGAAATTTATATTAAAAAAGTACTTTTAAAACTGCGAATTTTTCTGCAGTGCTAACATTTTACCGCAGCACAAACTCATAAATGGGCGACACCGAAATAACCATCTACATCTACATGACTACTCCACAATTCACACTGAAGTGCTTGGCAGAGGGTTCATGGAACCAATTTCAGATTGTTTCTCTAGTACTCCACTCTCGAATAGCACATGGGAAAAACAAACGCTTAAATCTTTCCGAGTGAGTCACGATTTCTCACTTTATTACGACTGTCATTTCTCTCTTTGTAGGTGGAAGTAAACAATATATTAGAACGAGAAAGTTGGTGATTGAAATTTCGTTAAAAGATCTCGCCTCAACGAAAGGCCTCTTTGTTTTAATGACTGCCACTCCAACTTATGTAACAACGTCCGTGATACTCTCTCCTATGTTTTGCGATAATAAAAAATCAGGCTGCCCTTCATTGAAAATTTTAGATGTCCTTCATCAATCCTGTCTTGTAAGGATCCCATACCGCGCAGCAGTGCTCCAGAACAGGACGGGCAAGCGTTGTGTAGGCAGTCCCTTTACTAGATCCGTTGGATATTGTAAGTGTTTCGCCAATAAAAATCAGTCGTTGGTTCGCCTTCACCACAACATTTTGTGTGTGTTGGTTCCATTTCAGTTGTTCGTAATTGTAATCACTAGGTATGTAGTTGATTCAACAAACTTTAAATTTCTGTGATTTCTCGTGTAACCAAAATTTAACGGATTCCTTTTAGTACTCCTCTGGAGGAGCTTGCATATTTTGTTGTTTAGAGTCAATTGTCACTTTTCGCACCGTACAGATATTTTGTCTAAATCATTTTGCTATTAGTTTTGATCTTCTGATGACTTTACTAGACGGTAAAATTTCTAAGATGGCTGCTCATATTGTCTCCTAAATCTTTCATACAGGTTTGGAACAATAGAGGGTCTATAACACTTCCTTCGGGAACGAAAGATATCAATTCTGTTTCACTCGATAACTTTCTGTCAGTTACTACGAACTGTCACCTGTCTCAGAGGAAAGGTGTAATTACTCGATGTGTAATTACTGTAAGATGTTACGTCTAAAACGTTCGTCCGTTACACGATCGTAGAGTTCCTTCGAAATTTGAACATCAGCGTCCCGGGAGGAAAGTTAGCTTTTCTCAAAAACCAGCTTTGGCTTCATAAAACACAATTCGTGTGAAACACAGCCTGCGTTTCTCAAATACAATATCTTGCATGTAGATTTCTGAAAGACGCTTAACACGATACAACATACTTGACTGCTAATAAGGACCGGCACGAGTGGCCGGTGGTCCTGTAACGAAGATAGCTGAAGTGTTCATTGTTTCAAGAGGCACGGTATCTAAAATTCATACCGGATACAGGGTAAGCGGAAAAACATCATCCGCTAAGTCACAACGCGATCGATAGTGTGTGATGAGTGATCGTGACAGAGAATTGTGACGAAAAAGCCGGCAGATGGTGGCCGAGCGGTTCTAGGCGCTTCAGTTTGGAACCGCGCGACCGCTACGGTCGCAGATTCGAATCCTGCCTCGGGCATGGATGTGTGTGATGTCCTTAGGTTAGTTAGGTTTAAGTAGTTCTAAGTTCTAGGGGACTGATGACCTCAGGTATTAAGTCCCATAGTGCTCAGAGCCATTTGAACTTCTTTTTTTTTTTATTAATAAGGATGTGATTATACCGGATATCTTCACAAATACTTGAGTTTCTCAAAGAATTTTTGACGTAAAACGGTGATATTGTATGGTGCAAGTTGAATAGAAAGCAACATCGAGTATCTCTATGGAAAAAGCCTGCAATTCTCTTCGATAGACATAAATCACATCGGGCAAGTGGCCCTCTCAGGTTGTGCGCTAAAAATATTGTCTACAGGAATCTATTGTCGCTGGACGACGGTATTGACATGCAGAACGACGGAAACAGCATATTGACTTGGTGTACTGAATGTCTGCTCTTTTTAGACGCGCTGAAATACAAAATAATGTCCGTAAGCATGAGAAAAACCCCGATAGTTCCCAATTATAATCTTAGTGATAAAATTCTGTAAATCGTCGCGTAGCGTCAATCTAAACGGCAATATGAAACCAGATACGTGAAATCTGTACTAGGGGACGAGAAAGAAAGACATGCACTAATGATCCAAAACATTATGACCACCCGCTTAATAGTTTGTTTGCCCGCCTTTGGAATGAAATACATCACTGATTCTGTGTACCAGGGATCCAACAGTTTGATGGTAGGTTTGTAGAGGAAAGTGGCAATAGATGTCTAAGTACAAGGCATGTAATTCTCGTAAATAACGGGGCGCTGATATGCGTATGCGGTGACCCCGGCCGATAGCGACCCAGGTGGGTTAAATAGGACTTACATCAGGCGAATTTAGTCGCCGAGACATCAACGTGAGCTCACCGTAATGCGCCTCCAAACACTGTAGCACGGTTCTGGTTGTCACGGACAATGATACTGCTGAAAGGTGACATCGCTGTCTGGGAAGACATCAAGCATGGAGGGATACCGGTGGTTCGCAGTTGTCAGCGTGTCCTTAATTACTACCACAGGTCCCATGCAAGCTCAGGAGAATGTCTCCTACAGCATAATACTGCTACCACTACCCTGCGTCCATGGCGCCCTGCACGTTTCGAGCCGCCGTTCATCTCGATTACGGCGTTTGTGGAGACGACCAGCGACCTAGTGTAGCAAAAATGTGATTTACCCGAAGAGCCGACACGTTTCCATTGTTCGACGGTCGAATCCCGATGGGGCTGTGCCAACGTCAATCGTGATTCACGATGTCGTTGGGTCAACATGTGAACACGTAGGGGTCATCTGTTGCGGGGCTCCATGTTCAACAATGTACGATGAACGGTGTGCTTTGAAACACTTCCGTGTGCACCAGGATATTGCTCTTTCGGCAGAGATGCCACACATCACCATCTGTCCTACTTTACAGAGCAGACAAGCCTCCGAACCCCAATTTCTGTGAAGACTCATGGACATCCAACCATTTATCACCTACTGATAGTTTCACTGTCCTACCTCTTTACGCAGATGCTCACGTGAGTAGCACGTCCACATTCGACAAGCTTCGCCGTTTTCGAAATACACGTTCACAGGCCCTGCGTAATAACAATCTTTGTCAAAGTCGCTTATCTCAATGGATTTCCCAATTTGCAGCCCACATCTAAGAGTGGCTGCAACGCCACCAGGCGACATCCAACCTCGCGGTGGGCAGTGGTCATATTCTTTTGGCTCATCAGTGTATACCTATGTTCTGCCAGTTGCTATAAAGTGCGTCAAAAACGAAACTTTCCACGGTATAATGTATTGAACTTTGGCCCCGTTCCTCTCACAGATAGAGTGTGGGAACAATGACTGCTCGTGTGCCTGAGTGCGAGTTATTTCTTTCTCGACTTATGTTATAGATATGTATGGTTCTAACGAATATTCGTAGTTTATACTCTGAAAGCCTTATCTACCATATAATTTCATGAAAAATTTCATTATGGAGTGTGTGCCATAATTATCAGCGATGACTGCCTCTGATGGAAGTATACGATAATAGATGCAGAAACGTTGCAGTAAAATGGGTTCACTAACGAACCGTTTGCGAATGTGTGGTAACAAGCCGCATCCAACTTCTGTGTGAAGTATTGTCCTAGTTAATAAAAATGTATTCTGAAAGAAATCTTTTTAGTTAAGGATTCGTTCTCCTCAGTCAGCATACAAAATAAGCGATTTTTAAGATTTTTTAAAAAGATAATGAAGCAATCAACGTAAATTTGTTTGCACATTATTTATTAATTCTTGGACAACTTTTTTTAGTTTTTTTTAAGAAATTCGGTCATCATTACGCCCCTCATCCGCTTTATCCAAAATGAGATGCGTCCATGGCGGAAGGCCTTCAGTCTGAAAATCTTATCTGAAATCAAAAAACAAACAATTTTCTTAATCTATAGTACATTGCGCATTGAGTAACAGCATTGGTACTTAAAATCTGACAAAATAGTAAAATGACAGACGTTTGATACAAAGATGTAGTTCTGTTGTGCGTTTTTGGTCATGTAATTTGCAATAACTATTGAGTAAATTACAATTTTAAAAAATTTGACTACAGATATAGTGTATTACAAGTTATGGAAAGGGCTGTGGAGATACTAATAAATATATCTTTCTGAAATTTAGCCGAATCACTCCTCGAGCATGTCCGCAAAGAGTAACAGGCTAATTTTTTATTCTGATTTATTCATCAGTTACCGCAAAAAACGTGACCAAAAACACACGATAAAATTGCATATTTGTTTCATACGTCCGCCATTTTATTATTTCGTTAAATTTCAAAAAATGTGCTGTTACTCCGCGCGCAATATCCTGTAGATTAAAAAATTGTTTTTTTTTTATTTCAGATACATTTTGAAGACTTCAAGATTTCCGTCATGGACACACCTCATTTTGGACAGAACAACTTCAACTCCTCGAATGGGGGGGGGTCTTAATGATGACTGAATTTCTTCAAAAAATAAGAAAATGTTGTCCAAGAATCAATAAGTAATGTGCAAAAATATCTACGTTGATTGATTCAGTAGCTTTAATAAAATCGAAAAAAATCGTCTGTTTTATTGGCTGACAGAAGAGAATAGACCCTTAATTCCTCATTTAATTGGTCTCAAATTTCATCCGTGACCTACCTAACAAAAATATAGTACTGTTTCAGCACGACAAGTGTCAATTTATTGTACCCTAGTACTTGCTGAAGAAGGTCCCGATATTGTCGCTACAGTGTGTTAAGGAATCCTTCAAACACTCCTGGATTATCTCGTATATCTTGGCAAAAATATATTATTCTCTGCTCATTTGTTTTTGACCATAATGGTGCTTCGATGTTGTCTTAAATTAACAACAAAATGTGACCGTGCCCCATTATGCTTCTATGACATTCCCCAGCTATGTGGAAAGTAAAGTTCTATTTACTGACTTGGCAGAAACTCCTAAGAAATTTTGGTCTTATGTCAAAGCGGTAGGTGGATCAAAACAAAATGTCCAGACACTCTGTGATCAAAATGGTACTGAAACAGAGGATGACAGACTAAAGGCCGAAATACTAAATGTCTTTTTCCAAAGCTATTTCACAGAGGAAGACTGCACTGTAGTTCCTTCTCTAGATTGTCGCAAAGATGACAAAATGGTAGATATCGAAATAGATGACAGAGGGATAGAGAAACAATTAAAATCGCTCAAAAGAGGAAAGGCCGCTGGACGCGAAGGAAATGCCCCCCTTCTTGCAGCGGTGTACCGTAGGTCTCTAGAAGAGCGTAGCGTTCCAAAGGATTGGAAAAGGGCACAGATCATCCCCGTTTTCAAGAAGGGACGTCGAACAGATGTGCAGAACTATAGACCTATATCTCTAACGTCGATCAGTTGTAGAATTTTGGAACACGTATTATGTTCGAGTATAATGACTTTTCTGGAGACTAGAAATCTACTCTGTAGGAATCAGCATGGGTTTCGAAAAAGACGATCGTGTGAAACCCAGCTGGCGCTATTCGTCCACGAGACTCAGAGGGCCATAGACACGGGTTCCCATGTAGATGCCGTGTTTCTTGACTTCCGCAAGGCGTTCGATACAGTTCCCCACAGTCGTTTAATGAACAAAGTAAGAGTATATGGACTATCAGACCAATTGTGTGATTGGATTGAAGAGTTCCTAGATAACAGAACGCAGCATGTAATTGTCAATGGAGAGAAGTCCTCCGAAGTAAGAGTAATTTCAGGTGTGCCGCAGGGGAGTGTCATAGGACCGTTGCTATTCACAATATACATAAATGACCTTGTGGATGACATCGGAAGTTCACTGAGGCTTTTTGCAGATGATGCTGTGGTGTATCGAGAGGTTGTAACAATGGAAAATTGTACTGAAATGCAGGAGGATCTGCAGCGAATTGACGCATGGTGCAGGGAATGGCAATTCAGTCTCAATGTAGACAAGTGTAATGTGCTGCGAATACATAGAAAGAAAGATCCCTTATCATTTAGCTACAAAATAGCAGGTCAGCAACTGGAAGCAGTTAATTCCATAAATTATCTGGGAGTACGCATTAGGAGTGATTTAAAATGGAATGATCATATAAAGTTGATCGTTGGTAAAGCAGATGCCAGACTGAGAATCATTGGAAGAATCCTAAGGAAATGCAATCCGAAAACAAAGGAAGTAGGTTACAGTACGCTTGTTCGCCCACTGCTTGAATACTGCTCAGCAGTGTGGGATCCGTACCAGATAGGGTTGATAGAAGAGATAGAGTAGATCCAACGGAGAGCAGCGCGCTTCGTTACAGGATCATTTAGTAATCGCGAAAGCGTTACGGAGATGATAGATAAATTCCAGTGGAAGACTCTGTAGGAGAGACGCTCAGTAGCTCGGTACGGGCTTTTGTTAAAGTTTCGAGAACATACCTTCACCGAAGAGTCAAGCAGTATATTCCTCCCTCCTACGTATATCTCGCGAAGAGACCATGAGGATAAAATCAGAGAGATTAGAGCCCACACAGAAGCATACCGACAATCCTAGAGACTGGAATAGAAGGGAGAACCGATAGAGGTACTCAAGGTACCCTCCGCCACACACCGTCAGGTGGCTTGCGGAGTATGGATGTAGATGTAGATGTAGATGGGTGAAATTTGACCCCAAACACAAGGGTACTTAATCGAAAAGTTTACATTTCAAATATTTTCCTACTAACTAGAACACTATCTCATATTGAAGGCAATGGTGGCTCGTTATAAGAACGTTTTTACTCCTTTTATCGTACAATTTGACATATGTCAGTTTTATTTATTAATTACGATACGCTCTGTACCTCTAGCGTATTTATTCTAATGCTCACAGGTTTTTTCAATATTTCTCCCGCTAATCAGACGACTCAGCGGCATTTAGACCGCCGTCCTTTAAATGCGGTCGATGTCCCCCGTTATTTCTACCTCAAATACGTCCCACAGCTTGAGGTGTAATTCAGTATAGGCAGTGCAAGTGTTTTTTAAGCGATCACTTTAGTTCACAAAATGAAGTTTGCTATTGTCCTACCAGTAAACCAAAACCTTCCGTTCCCTATACCTACAGCTGAATTTACGTGATAATTCCATTTCATATCTCCACATATCACTGCTGCTAGATTTTTGTATGACATGATACATTAGTTGTTTTTAAGTAATCGGATACTGAAATCCTGTTAATACGTTATTGCTTTCAATGAAAAGCATACATTACATTTCTTCACATTAAGATATATATATATATAAGGGGCACTCAAATGAAACCCAGTCACTAGTGTAAAAGTAACGGTAACGAATTTATTAACTCAAAATGCAGTTATACACAGTAAACATACTCAAAAACAGTTGTTAAAACTGTTGGTACATTTATCCCATTGCGACACTAGTCGGTCGATTCCATCCTTGAAGAAGCTAGTAGGCTGCTGTCGGACCCAGGACTGGACCCAGTCACACACTTCGTCGTCCGCTGCGAATCAATGTACGGTGGATGTTCCAGCGTTTCCAACCGAAACTGCTGCATGTCGTCTTCACCGCATTGGCCGCGGGGGCGGGGGGGGGGGGGGGCGGAGGGCATTATCATGCAGGAGGATAACGCCATTGGATAATGGCTCGTTTAAGGTTCTGTGAAGTGGCTTGATAACGCTGGGCATTGATGGTGGTTCCCCTTTCCAGGAACTCGGCAAGCAGTGGACGCTTGTGGTCGAAAAAGAAGGACATCATGACCTTACCAGAACTGGTGTGCACGGCCTTTGATTTCTTTGGAGGTGGTGAAGTCGCATATTTCCACTGCTTGCTCTGCGCTTGCTTTCCGGTTCAAAATGGGGACACCATGTTTCATCACCTGTGACAATACGCGACAGAAAACTGTATTCCTCCTCATGATAACGTTGCAGACAACTCAAAGACAGCGCCACTCACGTATTTCGCTCTTCGGCGGTCAGTTAATGGAGAACCCTCTGCGCACAGATTTTTCGAAAGTTCAAATGTTGATGCATTATGTTGTAGGCGGTGCCCACGCTTGTACCCAGTAATCGATGGATATGGTCCACGGTGATTATGCGGTTGTCCGAGACTAAAGCATTCACTTTCGCAACCATTTCCGGTGTGATGAAACAATGAGCCTGACCAGGACGAGCATCGTCTTCCAGTGGCTGGCGCCCCTCAAGGAATCGTTTGCGCCATTCCACAACACTTGAACGACTCAGACTGTACTCACCGTACACAGCCTTCATCCGTCGACACATTTCACGGCCTCGAAATCCCTCTGCCGCCAAAAATCGAATCACTTTTCGTTTTCCTGCTTACTCGCCTGCATGTTCGGTAGTGGACGATAACTTGTGTGACCACCTTCTCTTTGGCGTGAAACCACGCTAGCGCTATGCAACATCAAACGGTGCGCACGCCTCAGTCTCTCTACCAAATGATGGCGCCACCACACCCGCAGTTACGTGGTGCCACCTTACGTGTAAGTCAAAGGTAGACGCAATGACCAGGTTTCATTTGAATGAACTTCATACATGCTGACCAACAGTATGGAAGAACCGTGAGAAATACATGCTTGGACAAATATGCAGATACCAGTCAAGCGTATGGGTTACGCTGTTGTATTCGATCACCAACGGCACCTGTGCAATGTCCTCAATACGTTGCAATTGTCAGTCGTTAGAACAGTGCTCTGTGTGGGTATGAGTGTATTACGTCGGAGCTCAGTGAATTCTAAGTGGGCAAATTGTTGATGCTCGTATCGTGGGTGCTCTTGTAACGAAGATAGCTGAAGTGTTCATTGTTTCAAGAGGCACGGTATCTAAAATTCATACCGGACACAGGGTAAGCGGAAAAACATCATCCTCTAAGTCACAACGCGATCGATAGTGTGTGATGAGTGATCGTGACAGAGAATTGTGACGAAAAAGCCGGCCGATGGTGGCCGAGCGGTTCTAGGCGCTTCAGTTTGGAACCGCGCGACCGCTACGGTCGCAGATTCGAATCCTGCCTCGGGCATGGATGTGTGTGATGTCCTTAGGTTAGTTAGGTTTAAGTAGTTCTAAGTTCTAGGGGACTGATGACCTGAGATGTTAAGTCCAATAGTGCTCAGAGCCATTTGAACCATTTGTGAGGAAAAATAAGAGGACAACAGTTGCAAAAGTCTCTGCGGAACTGAATGTCGCACTTGCGAACACTGTCAGCACAAAAATCGAACTCCTTAAGCTGGGTATCTCAGGGCGTGCTGGGATTCCAAAACCATTCATCGGTGTTGCAAATGCCCGTAAACGTGTTGCCGAAACTATAAAATCTGCACTATCGAGCAACGGAAGAAAGTCATTTGGTCGGATGAGTCTTGTTTCACACTGTTTCCAGCTTCTGGACTAGTTAACGTCCCAAGAGTGAAACACGGTGCAGGTTCGGTGAAGATTTGAGCAGCTATATCGCGGTATTCCAAGCGTCACATAGGTATTATGCAAGGTCACATTGCTGCAGGGGTAATGCGACCATTTAGGCTGATCGGATCCATCCCATACTACAATGTTTGTTTCCCAACAATGATGCTTTGTTCTAAGGCCACAGGGCCCTGCTCACACAGCTCGCACCTCCAGGAAAGATTCTGTGAGCACGAGGATCAACTGTCGCATCTCCCCTGGCCACCACAGTCATCAGATTCCTATATTATTGAGCCCTTGTGGTCTACTTTGGAAAGAGGAACACGTGATTGCTATCCAACTCCATCGTCGTTTCCTGAACTTGCCTCTATTTTGCAGGGATAATGGTATAACATTCCCTTGCGAATCTTACAGGACGTGTATTTATCCATTCCGAGAAGACTGGCTGTTTTAAATACCAACGGTTTTGCTACACATTATTAAGCATGGCAATGTGTTGTGTTTTAGATGTTTCCATATTTTTGTTCACCCCCTGTAACTTGGAGTCACTCTTTCAGCTTCATATTTCGTCAAAATCTAATCCGATATTAATACCATTTTTACCGGCGAGAACATCCTCTTCGATAAGCAAAACATCTACGGAAAGTCTGAGACAGCAATTAATACACTACGTGATCAAAAGTATCCGGACACCCCCAAAAACGTACGTTTCTGATATTAGAGGCATTGTGCTGCCACCTACTGCCAGGTACCAGCGACCTCAGCAGTCATTACACATCGTGAGAGAGCAGAAGGGGGCGCTCCGCGGAACTCGCGGACTACGAACGTGGTAAGATGACTGGGTGTCACTCGTGTCTGTACGTCTGAACTCGAGATTTCAACACTCCTACGAATCCCTAGATCCACTGTTCCCGATGTGATAGTGAAGTGGAAACGTGAAGGGACACGTACAGCACAAAAGCGTACAGGCCGACCTCGTCTGTTGACTGAGAGAGACCGCCGACAGTTGAAGAGGGTCGTCATGTATAATAGGCAGACATCTATCCAGACCATCACACGGGAATTCCAAACTGCATGAGGATCCACTGCAGCACTATGACAGTTAGGCGGGAGATAAGACAACTTGGATTTCATGGTCGAGCGGCTGCTCATACGCCACACAGCACGCCGGTAATTGCCAAACGACGCCTCGCTTGATGTAAGGAGGTGTAAACATTGGACGATTGAACAGTCGATAAACGTTGTGTGGAGTGACGAATCACGGTACACAATGTGGCGATCCGACAGATGGTGTGGGTATGGTGAATGCCCGGTGAACTTCATCTGCCAGCGTGTGTAGTGCCAACAGTAAAATTCGGAGGCGGTGGTGTTATGGTGTGGTGGTGTTTTTCATGGAGGGACACTTGCAACCCTTGTTTTGCATGGCACTATCACAGCACAGACCTACATTAATGTTTTAAGCACCTTCTTGCTTCCCACTGTTAAAGAGCAATTCAGGGATGGTGATTGCATCTTTCAACACGATCTAGCACCTGTTCATAACGCATGGCCTGTGGCGGAGCGGTTACATGACAATAACATCCCTGTAATGGACTGGTCTGCACAGAGTCCTGACCTGAATCCTATAGAACACCTTTGGGATGTTTTGGAACGCCGACTTCGTGCCAGGCCTCACCGACCGACATCGATACCTCTCCTGAGTGCAGCACTCCGTGAAGAATGGGCTGCCATTCCCCAAGAAACCTTCCATCACCTCATTGAACGTATGCCTGTGAGAGTGAAAGCTGTCATCAAGGCTAAGGATGAGCCAACACCGTACTGAATTCCAGCATTACCGATGGAGGGCTCCACGAACTTGTAAGTTATTTTCAGCCAGTTGTCCGAATACTTTTGATCACAGAGTTCATTATCCACTAAGCCGCTAAGGTGCAAAATTTATGCCGGCCGCGGTGGTCTAGCGGTTCTAGGCGCTCAGTCAGGAACCGCGCGACTGCTACAGTCGCAGGTTCGAATCCTGCCTCGGGCATGGATGTGTGTGATGTCCTTAGGTTAGTTAGGTTTAAGTAGTCCTAAGTTCTAGGGGACTTATGACCACAGATGTTGAGTCCCATAGTGCTCAGAGCCATTTGAACCATTTTTTGCAAAATTTATAATAATAGTGCTCTTTCACTTCCCTGTGGTGCAATGCAAGATATTACTTTCGTTACTGCAGCCAGGGTAATCTGCAGTTTTCTGTGTGTAAAGAAATTTTCAAGCCAGTCGCAAATCAGTCAGCCCATAGAAAAATATTATTTTCATAGACGTCGTTGTGGAACTAAATCAGAACGTTTCGAAAGTGAAGAAACACCTAATCCATGCGACTACATACGCCCATGGCACTAAGGATGTCGTTTGTGAAGGTCACAAATTTCGAACGGTCGATGTTTTCTGAATCCATGCTGGCTTTCGTGGAAAAGGTCACTATTCATGGTTCGCCATTAAGTTTGTACGCAGAATATATTCTAGGATCTTGTCACAAACAGTAGTGAGGGATGGGGGACTATAGTTCTATGGATAATTTCTGCTTTTTTATCACTATGGGCTGAGCTCTACTCCAGTAGCAGCTATCAATTCCGTAGTGTAGTGGTCGTCGGCAAAATATGATCAACGATGAAGCTAATTCACTCGAAAAATCTGCATAGAAACTAAAATGTCGTGTGACTAGAGCCACCCGTCGGGTAGACTGTTTGCCGGGTGCAAGTCTTTCGATTTGATACCACTTCAGTGACTTGCGCGTCGATGGGGAAAAGATGATGACGATTAGGACAACACAACACCCAGCCCCTGAGGGGAGAAAATCTACGCAACCGGGAACCGAACCCGGGTCTTTTGGATTGACATTCTGTCACGCTGACCACTCAGCTACCGGGGGGCGGACTGCATAGAAACTGAGGGATATATATATATCCCTAGCATAATGGCTTAACGTCCCGTTGATGACGTGCTCACTAGAGGCGGAGCAAAAGCTAAGCAGTCACGTTCTTTCCAACGAATAATCCCGGACTTTGTCTTAGGTGGTTTACCGAAATCATAGAAAACCTCAATCTCAATGGCCGTACGAGGTTTGAACCGTCGTCCTGCCGAATATAAGTCCAGTGTCTTATCACTGTGACACTTTGGGCGATTCTGTATCGTGATAAACGGTCTATGTCAGCTAACGTACAATAAACTCCGAATAACGTCATGGCAAAGGCGTGCTCTGTCCCAAAATCAGCATGCCTATCACCAAAGGTATGCCAGAATCTTCTGCTGTATACATAAGGTACATGTAGGGTATATGTTAAATTCTGTGGTGTGGTTTTGGTGCAGCCATTTATTATATTTCACGTCATATCTACATCTACACTCATACTCTGCAAACCACTGAAGTGCGTGGCAGAGGGTACTCAGCAGTATATCACATGTTAATGTTCTTCCCATTCCAAACACGCGAGGAGCAATGGAAGAACGACTTGTTAAATACCTCTGCGTGTGATGTAAGTAGTCTTGCCTTCACTTTATCTGCAGAAGTAATGCTTAGGTGGTTGGGGCATACACTATCTGGTCAAACGTATCCAGATACGCCTGTGTAATGCGGTATTGACCACTAGATGCCACGAGAGGCGTACCCGCCAGTATAAAAAGAGGTGGAAATATTGTGTTGTCAGCTCCTTTCCCAAGGTGGCTTCCTTCAGATCCCCCTCCCGGATGATGCCCTCTCTCCTTCTACTTATCCCTCCTATCAACTCTGATCCTCACCTCCCCCTCCCTTCCTCTGCCCTTTTCCTGGGCTCCCTCTCCCCCCCTTTCCATCCTGTTTATTCCCTGTCTACCCTCTCTCTGCCTCCTTCTCCCCCCCCCCCCCACCGAGTCCTTTTGGATTTCCTTCCTCTGCCTTTCCCCACTCCCTCTCGTGTCTGCCCAGTCCCCCCCCCCCCTCTTATGAGTCCTCGTCCTCCGTCGGCTCCTTCCCCCCCTCCCCCCACTTCTTTTTTCCTTTCCTTCCCCTTTTCCTTTCCCATCATCTGCCCAGGTTCCCCCCATCTGCCCTTGGCTGTGGTGTGTCATCTTTGTGCCAACTTTTTAGTGCAGTGTTTTAAGTGAGTGTTCAGTGTTGTGCGACTTTTCCAAAGTGTTGTGAACAGAAATCATGCTGTCGTTGGGTGTGATTCTTATATCCCTTGCAAACAGAAACCAGACTGTCGCTGTGTTTTTTGCCTGTCTATTATTTTACCTGTCTGCTTCCTGTGTATTTTATTAGCATCGCCAACCCTTTGTTTTATGTTTTAAGTTCCACAATTTTCCGCCATTTTACTATTCAAGTCGCCGATTTTATCTCCTGCTTTTTATATTTATTATCGTCTTTTTTTTTAATTCTGTAGGCTGAAGAGTGGCGTATTAAGCTGCTGCCAGCCCGCCCCCTTCGGAGGGAATCGAATCTCAATAAAGGAAAAAAAAAATGTGTCGTCAGCAGAGAAGCAGTAACAGCAGAATGGGTCGATGAGAAGAGCTCAGTGACTTCGAACGTGGACTAGACATTGGATGTCACCCGAGTAACAGATCCATCGGCTATATTTCAACCCTTCCAAAGCTTCCCAAGTAGAATATTTGTGATGTTACCGTGAAACGGAAACGTAAAGGACCAGCCACAGCTAAACGAAGACCAGACAGTTCTCATGCACAACCCACTGACGGACAGTGACCGCCGAACATTGCGGAATTTGATATAAAAAATCGCCTTAAATCAGCGGAAGGAATTACTTGTCAGTCCCAGAACGCTACCCGAAGTCCTGCTAGCACAATGACTGTGCATAAGGGGTTAAAAAAGAATGGGATACAATGGTCGAGCAGCTACTGATAAAACATATTTTTGTAGTCAATGCTAAGCGAGGCTTGAGTTGGTGTAAAGACCGGCGGCAGTGGACGGTGGATGGCTGTAAACAAGTGATTTAGAGTGACTAATCGCGCAATACCATTTAGCAGTCGGATGAAAGAGCTTGGGTTTGGCGAATGCCTGTAGGACATTACCTCCACCATTATGTAGTGCCGACAGTGAAGTACGCAGGAGAGGGTGTTACGGTGTGGGAGTGTTTTTCGTGGTTAGGATGTGGTCCTCTTATTGCGCTTAAGAAAGTCTAAATGTGGAAAGATATGAACACATTTTAAGGCATTGTGTACTGCGTATAGCAGAGTAACAATTCGGAAACGGTGACTGTATCAGTATGACAATGCACACTGTCATAAGGCAGCATCTGTGAGGCAATAGTTTATGCATAGTAACACTCCTAAATTGAACTGGCCTATGCGAAGTCCTGACCTGTACCCAATGAAACACCTTTGGGATGAGTTAGAAAATCGAATGCGCTCCAGACTCTGAATGCCAACGTAACTATCTTCTCTAGTTTCGGCTCTTGAGGAAAAATGGGCTGTCGTTCCTCCACAGACATTCATACACCTCACTGAAAGTGTCCCCAAAAGAATTCAAGCTGTCATAAAGGCGAAAGGTGGACATACCCCATATGAATGTCAACTAATAGGTATCCGGATACTTTTGTTCAAATAGCTTATTTCTAAATTCTTCAATAAGCACAGGTTTTTTAAACTTCTAATATATACTTTCGCGGGATACTTAGCGTCTATCTTCAAGCATATTCAATTTCAAATTTTCCAGCAATTCCGTGACAGTCTCCCTCGAGCCAGACAGATTTGTGACGATTGGTGCTGCCTTTCTTTGAATATGTTCGATATCCCTTGTTAGTCATGTTTGCTACAAGTTCCAAATACCTAAGTTATATTTGTATATGAAGATTGAATCTGTTCTTTCGGACATGTCCGAAAGAACAGATACCATCGGTGACCATGCAGCTCGTTAGAATGAAATTACAGTAAAATGAAGACCCCTAGCTCCAAACAGGCGTTGATATAAGTCGATGGGGAAAGTTGAAAATGTGTGCCCCGACCGAGACTCGAACCCAGGATCTCCTGCTCACATGGCAGACTCTCTATCCATCTCTCTCTCTCTCTCTCTCTCTCTCTCTCTCTCTCTTTTTTTTTTTTTTTTTTTTTGGACCGGTGGGGGCTCGGGGGGCAAAGTGGGCAGGGGTCGAAAACGTGAGGCCTGGCCACAGTGTCCCCCGCACCACCACCGAGCCTGTGGTGCTTAGGGAAGTGGGAGAAACAGGAATCAACAGTAGTGGAAGGCGTTGTTATTTATTTATTTGCATGTGTTTTTGTAATATTCACTAATAGCATGAAATTATGGGAACACATATGCGAAAGAGAAAAGAAATATAAATTGTGGTTAAAGAAAAAGAAAGGAAAAAGGAAAAGCAAAAAGAAATAAAATCCGCGCAATCTGCGACGCGCTCTCCCATCCGCGGAGGTCGGAAGTAGAATAGATCGTAGGCGGTTGAAACTCAGACACCGCCGGGGGAGGAGGTGTGGGTGCCCTCTGTGCCAGGCACCCCCCAACTCAGTGGAGGTCTAACAAAGACCGCTCGAAGATAGTTAGCAAATAATGTTCGGTAACGTGGCGTGTTGTCGAGAGCTGCATGGGCTGTTCGTAAATAGGTCCGGAAGTCGAGGCGGGATTTAGGTCCCTCATTAAAGAGATAAGCGACAGCCCACCCTTTGACCCACGTAATAGCATGACATTAGGCGGCGGGAAAATGTCGGTCCTCCGGGTATAGAAACATTCGAGGCTCGACTGTGTCTGGTGGCACCCGGAGATAGCAGGCAATGATTTGCTGCACGAAGCGCCATACATCTTGCGATGAGGCGCATGTCAGACGGTGTTCATCAGTGTCCAGTTGCTGGCAAAGGAGACAAAGAGGGGATTCTGACAAGCCAATGTTGTGCAGGCGCTGCTTCGTGGCAAATTTCCTGTTGACTATGTGATACCACAGTGCCCGGACGTTCGTAGGGAGGAAGGGCTGGTGGACGGTAGTCCACACTATGGGCCACTGGATGGAGGGGTGTTTGGTCTCCATCACATTCCGGGGAACACAGCGCAGCAACAGGCTGTAAAAATCCTTAGTCCTAGGTGGGCGTGTATCTGGGAGACTGGAATGTATGTAACTGTAGTCGACGAAAAAGGTCGAAATATGGGACAAATGAGGCACGAGATGGCCGACAGACACTGGTGGTGAGGTGGAAGCAGGTAGGAGGACCTCAAGCAAGCTGCGTGTTAGAGATGTACCCTGGCCCATCCACTGTTTTCTCATGGTACTTATGTACAAGGCACTGAACCACCGAGGACAGGGACTTATCTCCGGCACGCCTCCCAACTTATTGTCCCGCACTATATTCATAGTGCCCCTGCTCATTATAATCATTACTCGCGCGCTCTTTGCCGAATCCCATAAGAGTTCGGGCACTGTTTGTGCATTCGCACAGGAGAAGATGGTCAAATGGCCGATGAGCCTTTAACTGTATAAGTATATGAAGATGTCCGAAAGAACAGATACCATCTTTAACGTTAACTGGATTACTCTCTTTCAAATTCTGAAGGTGGCAGGCGTAAAATACAGGGAGCGAAAGGCTATTTACAATTTGTACAGAAACCAGATGGCAGTTATAAGAGTCGAGGGGCATGAAAGGGAAGCAGTGGTTGGGAAAGGAGTGAGACAGGGTTGTAGCCTCTCCCCGATGTTATTCAATCTGTATATTGAGCAAGCAGTAAAGGAAACAAAAGAAAAATTCGGAGTAAGTATTAAAATTCATGGAGAAGAAGTAAAAACTTTGAGGTTCGCCGATGACATTGTAATTCTGTCAGAGACAGCAAAGGACTTGGAAGAGCAGTTGAACGGAATGGATAGTGTCTTGAAAGGAGGATATAAGATGAACATCAACAAAAGCAAAACGAGGATAATGGAATGTAGTCAAATTAAATCGGGTGATGCTGAGGGGATTAGATTAGGAAATGAGACACTTAAAGTAGTAGAGGAGTTTTGCTATTTAGGGAGTAAAATAACTGATGATGATCGAAGTAGAGAGGATATAAAATGTAGACTGGCAATGGCAAGGAAATCGTTTCTGAAGAAGAGAAATTTGTTAACATCGAGTATAGATTTAAGTGTCAGGAAGTCGTTTCTGAAAGTATTTGTATGGAGTGTAGCCATGTATGGAAGTGAAACATGGACGGTAACCAGTTTGGACAAGAAGAGAATAGAAGCTTTCGAAATGTGGTGCTACAGAAGAATGCTGAAGATAAGGTGGGTAGATCACGTAACTAATGAGGAGGTATTGAATAGGATTGGAGAGAAGAGAAGTTTGTGGCACAACTTGACTAGAAGAAGGGATCGGTTGGTAGGACATGTTTTGAGGCATCAAGGGATCACAAATTTAGCATTGGAGAGCAGCGTGGAGGGTAAAAATCGTAGAGGGAGACCAAGAGATCAATACACTAAGCAGATTCAGAAGGATGTAGGTTGCAGTAGGTACTGGGAGATTAAGAAGCTTGCACAGGATAGAGTAGCATGGAGAGCTGAATCAAACCAGTCTCAGGACTGAAGACCACAACAACATATATAAAGGCTCATCCGCCATTTGACCATTTTCTTCTGTACCGATGCACAAACAGTGCCAGAACTCTTACGGGAATCGGCAAATAAGCCGGCCGGGGTGGCCGTGCGGTTATAGGCGCTACAGTCTGGAACCGCGTGACCGCTACGGTCGCAGGTTCGAATCCTGCCTCGGGCATGGATGTTTGTGACGTCCTTAGGTTAGTTAGGTTTAAGTAGTTCTAAGTTCTAGGGGACTGATGACCTCAGAAGTTGAGTCCCATAGTGCTCAGAGCCTTTTTGAATCGGCAAATAGCAGCGAGTAATGGGTGTATTGGGCAGAGGCACTAAGAATACAGTGCGGGACAGTAAGTTGGGAATGTGGGTCTCACGGGAGGCGGGCCGGAGATGTCCTGCAGTCCACTATCCTCTGTGTCCTCGGTGGCTCAGATGGATGCCGGCACGGTAGCTCAGTGTGCTCTGTCAGAGGGCTGCTCGCGCTCTGTAATAAAAAAACTGAGTAAAGGAATCAACGATCAACTTCAACAGATGCCCTGTGACATCCGCCCAGACCAAACGCAACGAATACTACCGAACAAAATGGAAAAAAAGATGGATAGAGCGTCTGCCATGTGAGCAGGAGATCCTGAGTTCGAGTCTCGGTCGGGGCACACATTTTCAAATGTCCCCGTTGACTTATATCAACGCCTGTATGCAGCTAGGGGTCTTCATCTCATTGTAATTTCGTGAGTTACATTCTAAGATGGAACGTACGAGTGTTCTCTAAGCAACCTACTTTTTTGCAGTATCCTGCCAGAGACCCAAAGTACACCGCCTGTTTTACGTACGACTGACCCTGTGGCCATTCAGGTTGACAGCCACACAAATCTTCAGACCCAGGTATTTGTATGAAGTGAGTGACTTCAGTTGCGAATCATCGATAGCGTAGTCATAGGAGGCTATTCAACTGCGTTTTGTGAAGAGCAAAATTTTCTGCCTCTGTACATTTAAAGCATGTTTCCAGTCGCCCGCCTCGGTAGCTGCGCGGTCAGCGCGGTGGATTGCTAACCAAAGGGGCGTGGTTCGATTCGCGGCGGGATCAGAGGTTTTCTCGGCTCAGGGATTGGCTGTTGTGCTGTCCTTACGTTTGTATCGGCATAACTGACTTTCCACTGTTAATATGGCTGTATGGGCACGTCCCGAAAGTCCATAATGAAAAGAAGAAGTTTCCAGTCTTTGCACTTACATATTGTCAAGATCTGACTGGCATTTGTGCAGCTTTTTTCGTATAGTATTTCGTCATACGTAAAATGTGTGAGCTTACTATTAACACAGACTGCCTACCGTTAATATACAAGATAAACAAGGGTTCAAGTACACTTTTATTTGATGCCAAGAAATCTCCTTCAAACTTGATGTAGTTTTCACCCGTGACTTGCAGATGTCGCTCGATTAAAACGGTTTGTTTGTGAAAGAATATTATGTGGTCCAATGATGCTGCTCGTTAAACACTTGCCGTGGAGGTGGAGGGAGGTGGGGAGAAAGGGGAAAACTGAACACATGATGGCTTGTTGCATCCTCCCTTCCAGGAAATCCGCAGCCAGTGACAAATTTTGTTTGAAACCTTATGTTAACTAAGGTTTGTTAACAAACATTGGTATGGTGCTGGTTAAAATGATTTTAGGAAGCATCCACCTCACTGCATTCATCCACGGCTTTCAGGATGTCGTATGTGAAAAACACAAGTTGAATTACACATTAATTCTACTTTATAAGTATTGGCATAACTGATCCGTACTTGATAAGACGTACGCAACTGCAGACCTTTCGCAGATATCTTCGGAACGCTACATTTGTTTTAACGCTAGATGTGTCTTAACCACACTGTGCGGCTGGTCCCGGCGGAGGTTCAAGTCCTCCCTCGGGTATGGGTGTGTGTGTGTTTGTCCTTAGGATAATTTAGGTTAAATAATGTGTAAGCTTAGGGACTGATAACCTTAGCAGTTAAGTCCCATACGATTTCACACACATTTGAACATTTTTTTTTGTCTTAACCACAGCGCTACTTCGCTAGGTAATTTTTCGTGGAAGCTATTGTTCTCTGCTTTTCATTAGCCTTGTCCCGTTGTACACTAGAACTTGTAATCTTGTATAATATCTGTCTCTAGTGTTATACCAGGCAGCATGCCATGAGACTATTTTGCTATCTGAGTATCTAGCCAATTTTTCTTCTGAGTCAGTTACTCATTGTAAATATCTTGTCATGTTGTTTATGTTTATATTTATGCCCAATGATTTAATAAATGTACTTACCAACGTTTATGTTTTACTGCCTGATATCCCTGTTGCAACGCGGCCATTTCTGACTCCTATGTTACAAGCTGGCTGGTTCTGGCTGCAGAGTCGGAAGGAAGGAGGATTAGGGTTTAACGTTCCGTCGACATAGAGGTCATTAGAGACGGAGCACAAGCTCGGATTGTTTTAACGATGGGGAATGGAATCGGCCATGCCCTTTCAAAGCAACCATCACAGCGTTTGCCGGAGCGATTTAGAGTAAGCCTAAATCTGGATAGTCGGACGCGGATTTGAACCGTCAACTTCCCGAATACGAATCCAATATACTAACCACTGCACCACCTCGCTCGGTAACTCCAGGGTTGTATATGTGGAAAACTGCTGCATGGGTTCTCCAGTACTGCGGTGAGTGCGGAGTCCAGAATGCTTACTCAGTATGTACATTTTTTTTTTACTAATCAGTGTTTGCTGTACTAATCAATGTTTGCTGTACGGCGATGGAAACGGTCCAATAGGCAGCCAGTGAGGTCCCAAAGGTTTGCAGCTGGCAGTGGGCAGCGACTTTGCTCGTTCAAGTCGTCTTGTCAGACTGGTGCCGTACGGGTAAGTCAGACGACGGACCGCAGCTGGCGCTCTGTGAACTGCCAGGAAGTGTGCAGGCCCCACCTCAATTCCAGTACACTCGGAAACCTGCCGAAATGTCAGGCAATGGCACCCACTGGGAAAGCTCGCCTTGGGAGATCCAGTTAGAAGCCAGGATTCATCAGGGCTAGCTGAAAGCTTTTATATCAGCGAGATCACCTAGTTGTTGACGCTGCTCGATGAGGCTGTAATAATTTATCTGAAAATTCAAAGCCGGCCGCTGAGGTCGAGCGGTTCTAGGCGCTTCAGTCCGGAACAAAACGGCTGCTATGGTCGCAGGTTCGAATCCTGCCTCGGGTATGGATGTGTGTTATGTCCTTAGGTTTGTTAGGTTTAAGTAGTTCTAAGTCTAGGGGACTGATGACCTCAGATGTTAAGTCCCATAGTGCTTAGAGCCATTGGAACAATTTTTTTTTTTTTTTTTTTTTTTTTTTTTTTTGTACATTCACAAGTGATTTCCGTGGGGACTGCACCAGTCGAATGCATGGCGCTGAAGGAATGTTGCTACTGGCTGAGCTGTGAGCATTTATACTCCCTCCGGTTGTTTGTGCTATGACAGAAGGTAGGCTCCCGACCTTTAGTCGACTGTGGAAATGCTGTGTTGTGTTTAGTATCCCACAGTAATTCGGATTCCCCGCCTAGCCCGAGTATCGTCATGCAAGTACGGTCAGATATATTCGAGCGCCGCAGCTTGGTCCTGTGGAGAGCACCGCTGTCGCAGAGGGCGTGTTACGTGGGAGCGTCCACTAACGCCACAGTGCCCGTAAATACCGCGTCCCCCACACTCGCTTGTCTGTGAAGTCTTCGATACACGCCAATTATAGCTGAATTAATGGCTTTGGCTGTGCTTACACATTTTTTTTCACATCGCTCCCTGTACTGTTCACACACGATGACGACGGCTGTTGCTATGCTGTGGACTTTGTTTCTGGCTAACCGTTCACTTTGTGAACTCCGCCATCATCAACCACACGACCTGCCTGTTTGCTCCGCCAGTCTCTGCATTACCGGCAGTGCGAGTGATCATTAACTGTAGTCTACCAACGTCGAGTAGGATAGAAAACTGTGCTACACCGTGTAGAAACCCAGTAAACGACTGACCGCAGAACGCCGCATCGCTGTGCTGTTACAGCATCCAGCTGCAGAATACGTCAACGGGTGACCCGCATATATCCCTCGGTTGGTTGTGAACTCCCGCCCGAATCTCATGCCGCAATACCCCATACTTGCTTGTCACGTACCTGACACCTACACTTCCCAGATTTTATTCACTGTGCACCGTGTTTTAATTATCGTGTAATAACCAGCTTTGCACCTAGATCTTTGAATTAATTACAGAAATTCGAGCGACAGAGTGCATTTCTTCAAATCAGATTATAATTATTTGTACGGAAAACTCTCGACCGGTACATGATCCTTGTATCACCACTGAAGACATAAGAACTGATTCTCATATTACCTTTTGCAGCGGTAGGGCAACTGATTTTTCTTTATGGAAGTTCGTTTGAAGACAGAACCCATTATTGTGGTCTTTCGTTTATTTCTTTACTTACACGTCCTCAAATGTCTGTATGTTAATTTCTGTGCCACTGTCACTCCTCACACATGACGATTATTTATTTGGGTTTGAGCGGGATCCTCCGAATATATATTTATATGCTATAGAAAATTTACATCTTTCACAAAAGAAGGCATGATCTACAGGAGTAACAGACACTAATGGATAAATAAGAACCAAAAATCTGCTTTCTGTTGCAGTATTATTACTTTATTGATTAACGTTTCCGTCCCTCTAAGGACAATATCTTAAAGTCATGTAAGTAAACATATTATAACATAAATTGACAGATGCTGGCTTATATAGATTAGAGTAGCATTACATATTTCTCCACATTTACATGCACCATGTCAGCTGGCAACACGCAGTGGCTACTTCACAGCTTCAGTGCGGCCGGCCGCGGTGGTCTCGCGGTTCTAGGCGCGCAGTCCGGAACCGTGCGACTGCTACGGTCCCAGGTTCGAATCCTGCCTCGGGCATGGATGTGTGTGATGTCCTTAGGTTAGTTAGGTTTAAGTAGTTCTAAGTTCTAGGGGACTTATAACCACAGCAGTTGAGTCCCATAGTGCTCAGAGCCATTTGAACCATTTTTTTAGCTTCAGTGCGTCGCACTGACGTCAGCTCGCAAATATTCAAGACAGCGGTCCACGCGTGAAATGAATATAACTACTAATTCATTGGCTAATCGAAATCGGACATTGATCTCACTATACCAAATTGCTAGCAGTAAACAATATCGATCATAATCACTTAGCAGTAACATTCGCATATTAACAAAAGTGCCATAGAAGCAACTTCCCAATAGCGCAAAAGCTCAAAATGGCTCTGAGCACTATGGGACTCAGCTTCTGAGGTCATCAGTCCCCTAGAACTTAGAACTACTTAAACCTAACTAACCTAAGGACATCACACACATCCATGCCCGAGGCAGGATTCGAACCTGCGACCGTAGTGGTCGCGCGGTTCCAGATTGAAGCGCCTAGAACCGCTCGGCCACACCGGCCGGCCGCAAAAGCTCAAAATTCATAAACTAGCACCGTCGCTTTGAAGGATTTTTTTAAGGGAAATGGTTATGCGGATTATTGTCAACTTAAGACACTATGAATGTAACCAGAGTCTAAAATCTAACGCCCATATGAAAACAAAATATAAGCGCTCTATTCAAAGCAGTTTCGTCAATAAGGCAACTAGAGTCGAAAATAAAAAATGACGCCGATTGCACAGGCGAACAAACCTTTACACAAAATTACTGTTTCAATTGAGCCATAATATAGAACATTAAGTAATCAGTTTCGCTATCGGGTGGCAGTTGCTGACTGCAGGTCCGTAACTGTTTGTAACTATTTGTATAAAATTGTGTGACCTATACGAAATTCGTAGATGCATGAAGCGATAGCGAGTCAAACGTTCATAAAACACAACCGTTCTCAAACCTGGTGACCAGCACTAAAGATCTTTAGTTCATCTAGACAAGGCTAAAAAACATCATTATGACACGACATTTAGCTAGCAAAGAAACAAAATACACGAACCGACATACAAGATATTATTTCGACTAATATTAAGTGCAGGAAAATGCGTAAATTCCATGCAATAACCTGACAGCAGGAGCATAGCTATTACTTATGACGAGACACGTGGAATTATACTAACTAGGGGTCAGGGATTTTCTATGCCTCGTGATGACTGGGTGTTGTGTGATGTCCTTAGTTTAGTTAGGTTTAAGTAGTTCTAAGTTCTAGGGGACTGATGACCATAGATGTTAAGTCCCATAGTGCTCAGAGCCATATACTAACTAGAAAATATAGCTTCAGTGCAAACCAGCTATTATCTAACAACCCTAAACCGCTGCACACCGCGAATTAAATTATAGATCTTACTTCCAGAAATCGAAGCCGCGAACTTCAGTACATCACTGCACAATAAAAACTATGAGTTCACTTTGCATGTTCAGTAGCAAAAGCGGATTCATTTTCCATGTCACGAAAGTCTGTAACCCCTCCAAAATATCAGATTCTAAGTTACCTCCGCCATAAACTGTTTAGTAACTTGTGGAGTGTATATGTACATATTGATATAGATAGTAACACAAAATGTGCCCACTGTCCTGTCCATAACTGGTCCGCGAAGCATACTGCTTTTGCTGCGTACATTTCTTTCCCGGCAAAAGCAGCTTGGTAGGCACCCACATCAGAAGAGAATCACCTCCCGGTCGATGAAACTTCCGCAGATCTGCAGGATTTGGATTCAACAAAAGAATGAAAGGCCTCCGAAGAATTAGCGAACAATGCGGTTTTAAGAGCTTCTGACTGTGCTTTGTTATTTAGTGGGAGAGAACAGTAAGTACAATGTAGGATTAGCAGCGACTTTGATTCGTGTATAACCAAATATTCGGGGTAAAATGGAACAAGGTATTGCAAAAACCTACCTAATACGAAAGCAGAGAGCGTGCTGAAACAAATCTGTTACTCGTTACTACCTCCTGGTGTTTGAAACATAGTTTTTCCAGAAAATGCAAAATAATTATATCAATTCATGACCGTAACAGGAAGTAACAGCTATGACGACGATTATTAATTCTCAAAAATTAATGCAGTTGGTACCAAAGACATACCTACTAATCCCAGTCCTGATGCCGTGAGCAGATTACAAAAAAAGTAAAGAAAACGAAGCGGTCAGAAGACATGGTCGGTAGTCAATGTGACTTCGTACACGTACACACCATCGCCGGATTCGTAAATGTTTAGAAGTTCAATTCATTGTGACAGGTTGGCTGTTCAACAGTGTACATTAGTGTTGCCCATGTTTAGTTTTGGCACCAGGCCCGTAGAGTGTATAAGAGACGTTAACCGCGTCAGATGTTGATTGAGCACTGTGAAACACACAGAGACGACACATACTCATGTAAGACACCGTTATCATCATCTTTTACAGTTTGAAAGGAACCTCATTGTGAGTCTCCATTTGGTTGGGTTGTCGAATTGTGCAATATCCACATTTGTGGGACATTCGAATGTGACAGGCGCCCGACGTTGGACTGCATGTGAACGTTGACGGCAGGCATACTCGTTATCAGAGTGCTGAGCACCACAAGCGAGGATCACCGTATTACGCAGCCTACACCGTATTCGCGTGTACACCTGCCACCCGAGAACAAGTAATGGACTAATTGCAACGTTATGTGTCATCCCGCACGACTGGCTGGAGACTAGCAACAGCTAGACCGAGGCATTACCGTCCCATGCGTAGGCTGTCGTGAACGCCACAAGACAAACGGCTGCGTTTGCATGGGTGCCGTGACCGGGAAGCACGGATTGCTGATGAATGCTACCGCATTGAGTTCAGCGATGAATGACGGTACAGCGCTACTCCGGACAACCATCAGCCAGAATGGCGGCGACCTGGTGTGAGGACCCATTCTTCCAATTATTTGGAGAGACATATTGTGTTATTCCTGGCGTCGTGGTGTGGGGAGCTACCATATATGCCTTTAGATCAGCTGATAGTCATTGAGAGATCTCTAAAGGCACAAGTGAACGTCAAGCTCATCTTGCGTTTTCATGTGTTACCTCTCATGCGACAACACTCGATCACACATGGCATCTGTCACTAAGAAGCAGTCTGCGTGATATTGAGGTACTTCCGTAATCAGCAATGTCCCCAGATATGTCCCCGAAAGAACATCTCTGGGAACGACTTAGACATGAAATCCGTCCAAGTGTCCATATCAAGGATAGCAAAGACTAGTTACAACAGTTGTCGACCAGCTTGCTCGAGGACAGGTACAATGGTTTTATGACACCCTCCTCGATCGAAACAGCGCATTCATTCAGGCCATAGGTGATGCTATGTCGTACTGAGCTCATACTGTGAAGTTTTATGTGAATTTGACAAGGTATTGTAATCACTGAAATAACATCGCACAACCCGAGGAGTTTGATTTCGTTTCCTTCTCGACTTCTGAGGGCTTCACGTTTTTTCAGGCAGTGTAGTTACCGAACAAAGGCCAGAACCAGTAAGTACAATAACGTTCCTTACAAGGGAACCTCCCCATCGCACCCCCCTCAGATTTAGTTATTAGTTGGCACAGTGGGTAGGCCTTGAGAAACTGAACACAGATCAATCGAGAAAACAGGAAGAAGTTGTGTGGAACTATGATAAAATAAGCAAAATATACAAACTGAGTAGTCCATGCGCGGGATAGGCAACATTAATGAGGTTGGGCGTTCGGGAGCGCCGTGGTCCAGTAGTTAGCGTGAGCAACTGCGGAACGAGAGGTTTTTGGTTCAAGTCTTCCCTCAGGTGAAAATTTTAATTTTTTATTTTCAGACAATTATTATCTGTCCGTCCGTCCGTCCGATGCGATCACTTTTTTGGGAGTGATTATCACATCCACATGAAAACCTAAATTGGGCAAGGTAGAAGAATCCTTTTATCCATTCGCCAAGTGTATAAGTTAGGTGGGTCGACAACTTATTCCTTTTATGTGACCCACATGCCGTCACCAATATCGTATAGAATATATCAGACGTGTTTTCCTGTGGAGGAATCGGTTGACCTATGACCTTGCGATCAAATGTTTTCGGTTCCCATGGAGAGGCACGTCCTTTCGTCTACTAATCGCATGGTTTTGCGGTGCGATCGCAAAACACAGACACTAAACTTATTACAGTGAACGGAGACGTCAATGAATGAACGGACAGATCATAACTTTTCGAAAATAAATAAAGTAAAGTTTTCACTCGAGGGAAGACTTGAACCAAGGATCCCTCGTTCCGCAGCTGCTCACGCTAGCCACTGGACCTCGGCGCTCCTGAGATCAGACATTCTTTGATGCTGCCTATCTTGTGCATGAACTACTCAGTTGGTATATTTTGCTTATTTTTTTTCATAGTTCCACACAACTTCTTCCTGTTTCCTCGATTGACCTGTGTTCAGTTTTTCAAGGCCTATCCACCGTGCCAACTTATAACTAAATCTGAGGGGGGGGGGGGGGGTGTTGGGGAGGTTCCCTTGTTAGAAGATTCGAGGTGCAGTCTGTGGTGCGAATGAGCTAACAACTGTACTATGAGGGCGGTGGCTGCGGCAGACATTTAGTATAGACAAAGGCAACAAAGTGGCGGCCTTAAATACTGTTTACGATATTTTGCACTGCCTATGTTGTTCACAAGTACAATGCAGTGTTCCTTCAGATATGCATGCACGACCGAGGGAACAGACACTGCAGCAACTAAAACCATTATGAAATACATGAAATGTATTCTCAGTTGCGAATATGGACAACCATCAGTTGTATAATGGAATGACCACAGTGAAAATTTGTGCCAGACCGGGACTTGAACCCGGATTTCCCGCTTATGGCGATCGGTCAGCTTAGTATTTTTTTTCTTTTTCTTATTTTTACCATTAGAGTATCCCAACACACTTCACGGTGACCGATCGCTATAAGCGGGAAATCCGGCTTCGAGTCCCAGTCCGGCACAAATTTTCACTGTCGTCTTTCGATTCTGCAGAGCTGACCATATTCACAACTGCAAAACACGCCATGTATTAAATGTTACTGTCGGCCCGAGGCGTAGTCCAGCACATGCAAACCTGATTTTTAGCAATTCAGAATACATTGAGAAATAAAAATAAAATAAATTCAAAACAAAGTAGTTGAGTAGTGAAGTGCGATGTGGATAAGGGGGAATCGGCTAATGTTTATGATAGGAGAGATACCAAGTCAGGTTCAGCTTTCGCCCTTTGTTTGCCACATAAAGGATACGAGACTGTTCGGTCAGTGTCCTCCGGACACAGTATTTGATTACCATACTTAGTCATTTTTAGTGGTGCATAGTATTTAATTCTGTTGCTTCGCCTGCACTCAGAAAGAGCCGCAACCGTTTGAAGATCAGATTGAAAATTCGTAGGGGAATGTCTTATACCTACGAGCGCATGATGTTTTTGGGTTGGTACATCAGTCTAGTAACTGATTTTAGAATCACGTGAAGCACTAGAGACTGCCATAAACCGTTTGAGCCATTTTCTATAGTTTTTGTTGTTGTTAGACTTTAGATTGTGATTTGTGCAGCAGTAAATTGGAAATTTGTGGTAAGCTTCTATGGGACCAAACTGCTGAGGTCATCGGTCCCTAGACTTACACACTACTTAATCTAACTTAAAGTAACTTACGCTAAGGACAACACACACACCCATGCCCGAGGGAGGACTCGAACCTCCGACGGGGGCAGCCGCGCGAACCGTGACAAGAAGCCCAAGACCGTGCGGTTGCGCAGCAGTTGTAAATATTTTACGTCCTACACGTTCAAATACTGCATAATATATTAAGGCTATTATTAATTTTTCAGGCACAGAATTTTAAGGTGAGTAAAATACATATATTTTAGAAGTGTTTACATAACATTTCGAGAGATAAGCCACACTTCATCTGTCGTGCCCAATCTTGTACGTTGAAACAGATGAAGTTCTTTAGCCACGCAACACGTGATACTTACAAATGAGCTTTTCTTTAATGTCTTATTAATTTTATCTGTCTTGAAAACGGAAATTGGTCTTAGCTTCCAATAGCTTCTACTTCAAAATTTATTCAACTTATAAATGGTTTTTGTTAATACTTACATTTGATTTCGCTTACTGCTTATTCGAGTGTAGCAGAGTAATAATGTAACAGTCACACGATAAAACACAATGCTGACAACATTTTTCTCGATTGCAACGCTATAAAATTTCTATAAAGTATTTGTTCCCAGATACATAACCATGTTGTGTCTTGGAACATGTTTTCACATTTTGAAAAGCCTTAATTAAATCTAAATTTTTTGGTGTAATTTTAGTAACTTCAGAAAGAAACCGCAACACATAAAAAGTGAATGTTCTCATTTAGAAATGGAGTTATAAAGTATAATAACCTTCTATTACAGAGCTGGATAGAGGCGAAAGTCTGAAAGAGTATTCTTACTATGGAACATTATGAAAGATGTCATGTGAAACTTTTTCAATCAGCAGGTAGTAATCAGCTCCGTCAGTGCCAGATATTACCGTGCGGTAAGAACAAAAGCTAACTCCGTGCATTCTGGATATCGACAATGATGATATCTCAGTATAAATGGTAAAATAAATGTACTATGGCCAATGAAAATTACTTCGAATTTGAATAAAAGTATTTCATATGCATATTTTGTCTTCATTTTTTGTTATTATATCTTTCACCCTACTTTTTGGACGCATCTTATGTGTACGAGACCATATGAAAGGTTTATATCCTATCAACGCGGTTGAATCCATTTGAGATGCCCATCTGGTCAGAAAACCGATAACAGTATTTTGTTCTGTTTCTGTATTCTCAATGTATGCATCTCTCTCTCCAGGTACGTTTGGAAATGACAGTATTAATCTTCCACGCTCTGCTTACAATTATTCCTGCCTCGAAATAAAAATTTTAAATAACCCCTTTTCTTGATAACTCCACACTCCGCTGATTTTCGGCACCGGCATCATAAGCTGCATTTTGCTATCGTCGTCAGCCTGCGGCGATACACCCAGAAAATAGATAGTCTCTTTCACCTTTTGTCTCTGCGGTATATAAAAAGTAATAGCAGAATTTTTTATTATTTTTTTTGCATCTGTTTTGCCACCAGTTTCATAACCATGTGCCGTAATGATGCACGCAACATTTCTAGGCAGAGTATAACTTACGGCAAAAGTAGCTATTTTGTATTATTGCTTGTAATCAATGGGATATCATTTACCAAGCCGCAAAATATCCATTACATACTCTATCAAAGGTTAGCCGATCTTCTACCAATGGTCGAGATTGGAAGAACATTTTATGCCATTTTTCATAGAAGTCCTCTTCCTACAGGTGTAATTTTTTGACCCTAAGATGTGCTTTTTTATTTTATATGTAATGATTTCCAGTAGCTATCCATTAAATCCATGTTTTTGCCAGCCAAATAACACCCAGCCAATATTTATAAGTCGAAACACCTGAAACTTAGGGGACTGATGACCTTAGAAGTTAAGTCCCATAGTGCTCAGAGCCAACCTGAAACTTCTGTCCACACGTTTTCTAAATCAGCATACAATCCAGCTGAGACACAGAATTCCTAGTACTAACCCTCAACCGTAAATTAACGTAGAAGTCCAGCATACTAACCATCCAACACAAAATCCAAAAACAAAACTATTAACCGAACGTGGCGATTGGACTGCACATTTACATAGGCTTGATCTAACCTATCCTCTTTTATTCCAATGTTACGCGGAGTTCCGCTCCAAAATTTTTATCACTTCTCTAAATCCTAGAATAACATGCATTCTACCTAGCATTACGTAACCGTTTATCTTCCCACTGCGCATCCTTCACCAGCTGATCAAATTCTCCTCCTTCCACTTCCAGGGTTTTAAAAAAGTTTCTCGTATTCTTACAAGAGAGAGCAATCGCCAAAACTAGAAAAAGTTCTAATAGCATGTGTGCAGAAACAATTGCTTCTTCTTCTTCTTTTTCTTGTGCCTTTGTCTCGCATCGATGCAGGGTCGGCAGGGTATTAACGGAATCGGCATGGTTAATTTAAGGGGTGGCCGGATGCCCCTCCCGTCGCCACTCCTCACCCTCCAGGACGGAAAATACGCTGATCTGCCAGAACATTATGACCGCCGACCTACCATCGATATAAGCCAGTCCAGGAGATAGCAGCGTCACCTGGGGAGGAATGACTGCTAGTCAGACACACGCGCGCTTGCTGTCCGTGTGTAGAATACGTAAGGCACGCGGTCTATCTGAGTTTGACCGAGGGCATATTGTGATGGTCCGCAGGCTCGGCACGGGCGTTTCGGAAACTGCACTTCTCGGGTGTTTGAGGAATGCTGCGGTGAGTGTCTTCAACACGTATCGAAACAATGGTGAAACCACGTCCAGATGGGGTTGGCAGCCACCCCCCATTATAGATATCGGATTTCGTGGGCGGGGCAGACTGATAAAACAGGACAGGCGGCGAAAGTAGCGGAACTTAGATCAGACTTTAAAGCTGGGCAGAGGACAAGTGTGTCTGAACACACAGTGCACCGAACACTCCTAACGATGGGCCTCCGCAACCGACGACCCACGCATGTGCCAATGTTAACACCACGGCATCCGCAACTACGACTGAAATTGGCACGTGGCTTTGGAGCAGTGGCAGAGCGTTGCATGGTCTGATGAATCCCAATACTTTCTTCATCATGCCGATGGGAAGGCGCGAATCTGTCGTCTTCTAGAGGAACAGCTTCTTGGCACAAGTACAAAGGGACAGAGACAAGCTGGGGGCGGCTCCATTATGCTCTGGGGAACATTCACATTGGCATACATTGGTCCATTGGAGCTCGTACAAGGCACTATGAAGGCCGAAGAGTATCGTACGCTGGTTGCAGACCACGTACGCCCCTTCATGACAATTATGTTTCACGACGTCAGTGGCAGTTTTCAAGAATACAGTGCGCCTTGTCACAAAGCCAGGAGTGTTCGAGGAGCACAGTGGCGAGTTCCAATTGATGTGCTAACCCCCCAACTCTCCAGATCTGAACCCAATCAAACACATCTGGGATGTGACTGAACGTGATGTCAGAGCTCATCGCCCCTCTCTCCGGAATTTACTGGAATTGGGTGACCTGTGTGTGCAGATGTGGAGCTAACTCCCTCCAGCGATCTACCAAGGCCACATGGCTTCCATGCCACACCGCATCGCCGCTGTTATCCGTGCCAAAGATGGACGTATCAGCTATTAGGTATGCGGTCATAATGTTCTGGCTGAGCAGTGTATGTACCCCAACTGCCTGCGTTAGTGTTATTCATGTGAAAGTCAGCGAAAGCGTGGTTAACATACACCGTGCATGGCAAAATGGCGCTATCCAAAACCGGCGCCAAGGCAACTGTAATACACCACTGGTCATGGATGACAGGGGTGTACTACGGCTGCAGAGATGTGTACGGGCGAATAGACGAGCAACTGTTGAACAACTGACCACCCAGGTGAACCAAGTGACTACCAACAGTGTCTCTTCAATGACCGTTCAGAGAATGTTGTTGTTTATGAATCTCCACAGCAGGTGCCTGGTTCATGCATCCATACTGACTACTGTTCACCGGCGACGAAGGCTGGAATTTACACGCCAGTACCGTAACTGGACGTCCACTGAGTGGGGACATGTGGCCTTTTCAAGTGGATCAAGTTTTATGCTCTACTGGGCAGACGGCCGTTGGCGTATACAGCCCAGCAACTATCGTCAGAAGGGTCCAGGCCACAGAAGAGAGCGTTATGGTCTGGGCGAGGTTTTCGTGGCATTCCATTGGTGGTCCTGTAATTCTGGAAGGCACAATGGATAAACACAAGTATGCAATTATTCCTGGGGACCATATACACCCTTACGCGCAATTTGTTTTTTCCTCGGCGCGATGGCATCTACCAGCAGGACAATGCAACGTGTCACACAGCTCGCAGTGTACGTGCGTGGTTAGAGGATCACCAGGATGAGTTTACTGTACACTCCTAGCATCGAAACTCCCCACATTTAAACGCAGTCGAGACTCTGTGGGACCACCTCGATTGGTACCATGGATCCTCAACCGAGGAACTTAGCGCAGCTGGCCACGGCACTGGAGTCGATACCTTCCAGAACCTCATTTACTCTCTTCCTGCACGTCCACGCTGCCAAAGGTGGTTATTAGAGGCTTTTAAACATGTGGTCACATTAATGTGACAGGACCGTGTATATCCTACATCAGCCATTCCTTATGTATGATTCTGACGTTGTGCCAGCATGAAAACAAGATTATTGATCTCGTGGAGTGCGAATAACGTGAACGGTGCAATGGAGTCCTACTATTCTCTGAAAGAAAGGGCAAAGAAGTTATTGTGTTGTTGTTCAGCCAAGGGCGTTAATCGAGAGGCACGTGGCAAGTAGGTTACGTCATTGCGTTATTCCATCTGAAAAAAATGTCAGCAGGTTGTTCCAGCAACTTATGGATACAGGGTCGCGGCGGACTTCAGCACGCTGGATTTGGAAGACGAGTACAATATGAAGCTGAAACAAGTACGCGAAGAACTGGAGATGCCGAAGGCTACAGCATTGTAAATTCTGCACAAGCCGTTATTCCATCCGATTCACCTACAGGATGTATAAACACTTGGATCGGAAGACCACTATGCCAGATTACTGTTCTGCCAGGCTATTTTATTAAGCGCCTACGGTCACTCATTTCCAGTGTCTGGCTCCCTGTATAACAGCTTCTAGTGACAACATAAATTTGATTTTCAGGACTTCTTATAATTACTGATTTAATTTAAAATACTGTTATAATCTAATCATTAAGAGGTACACGGTTCAGTGTCATTACTGTGACCACCACCTATGTTAGACGTCAACGTCCTTTATAACCACTCACAGAAGGCAGGTGGCAGCCCTAGAGGGTATATATAAAGCTTGTCGCGGAGTGACGGAAAACAGTGCAACCGTCGTCGTAGTGCGGAAAGGCAGCGATTTATCTTACATCCAAATGGGCATGATCATTGGCTTTCGGGCCAAGGCTGAAAGCATTTTCGAAACTGCTAAGTTTGTAAACTTCGCCTGCCAATATGGTTAAAATATTCCTTGCATGGTAAAAAGGATTATTCAGAACGGAGTGGCCGAGCGGTTCTAGGCGCTTCAGTCTGGATCCGCGCGACCGCTACGGTCGCAGATTCGAATCCTGCCTCGGGCATGGATGTGTATGATGTCCTTAGGTTAGTTAGGTTTAAGTAGTTCTAAGTCTAGGGGACTGATGACCTCAGATGTTAAGACCCATGGTGCTCAGAGCCATTTGAACCATTTGAACTATTCAGAACTGGTACCGAGGCAACTGTGGTGCTCGACGGATCATACATAACAGGGGCGAACGACGACTGCGGAGATGTTTATGGGCGAACAGGCCTGCAACTGTTGAACAACTGACCGTCCAGATGAACCAGTACGGTACTAACAGTGTTGTCTCAACGACCGTTCAGCGAACGTTGCTGCGTATGGGCCTCCAAGCAGGCGACCGGTTCATGCAGCCATGCTGACTGCTGTTCATCGGCGACGAAGGTTGGAACTTGCATGCCAAATCCCAACTGGACATCTTCTGAGTGGCAACAGGTGGCCTTTTCAGATCAATCACGTTTTATGTTCCATAGGACAGATGGCCTATGGCGTGTACGTCGTGAAACGTTTAAAAGTAAACACCCTGCAACAATTGGCGAAAGGGACTAGGCCAGAGGATGGAGCGTTATCGTCTGGGGAATATTTTCGTGGTATTCCCTGCGTGATCTCCTCATTCTGAATGGCACAGTGCATCAACACAAGTATGTATTCAGCCTTGGGGATCATGTCCACCTCTACATGCAGTTTGTTTTTCCTCGGCACTATGGCATCCACCAGAAGGACAATACAATGTCGTGTCACACAGCTTAGAGTGTACGTACTTGGTTCGAAGAGCAACAGAATGAGTTTATCGTACTCCCTCGGTCGCCAGACTCTCCGAATTTAAACCCAATCGAGAATCTGTGGGATCAACAAGATCTGGCTGCAAGCACCATGGATCCTTAAGCGAGAAAACCTAGCGCAGCTGCCAAGGCACTGGAGTTGATATAATGCCACATCCTTGTCGGTACCTACCAGAATGTCATTGATTCTCATCCCACATGTCTCGCAGCAGTCCGCGCTGCAAAATGTCGTTATTCAGGTTTTGACAAGTGGTCACATTTGTGTGACTCGGCGTTGTATAATTTTAAGTTAAAAGTTTGACGCAGTAAGTCAACTATTTAAGGAGAAACTGTGTCTATGTTCTTGAGGCAGGGTAACTTCCGGCACGCAAATTACACGGAGCGTGAGAGCACTTAGCAACTCTCAACAAAGTTTACACATAATTTAAGACATCTACGATTTTTCTCGCTGATGCACTGCACAAAATAATGAAAGGGAAAAAGTTAATCGCTTGCTACAATACCGCCGTTCACTCAGCCAAACTTCAGCATCAGTTATGACGTTTCAATTTACAAGTTCTTTACTACTGAATCTATTCGCAACACTTTTTGCAGACAGTATCCACGTATATCACTAAATATATATGCATAATTATATCAGTGTACGACATATGGTTCAAGACATATGATATAATAAACTTTGAGATGCGTGCAAAATTAGCTTTTCTTAAACCCGAGCAGTGTTATACAAGGGAGTTAGATTCTTTAAAGAATCGGTGGTGAATGGCAGGTTACTCGCGGACTTTAGGACACAGTACTGAATATTCGCAGTCTACAACTTGCATTTTATGTAATGCGACACGTACGGTTCAATCCCTAGACGAGTTTGAGCCAAGACATTTCAACGAAGACGAACCGCATGTGAGCCGGAACATCTTTGGGATGTTAGCTCGCACCGTGTTGCACTTGGTCGTTCAATACGGGGACGATTAATGCTTGAGTTATTGTCGGATGATATCCGATACGTGCTTGACTGGAGACAGATCTGGTGATCGAGCAGGCCAAAGCACCACGTCAACACACTGTAGAGGATGTTTAGTTTCAACAGCGGTATGTGGGCGAGTGTTATCCTGTTGGAACACACCCGCTGGAATGCAGCTCATGAATGGCAGCCCAACAGGTCTAATCACCATATCGATCTACAGATTTGCAGTTGGGGTGCGTGGGATGACCACGAGAGTGCTCCTGTTATCATACGAATTACCACCCCTGACCATAATCTCAGTTGTAGGTCCAGAGTGTGTAGCATGCAGATAGGTTGGTTGCAGATCCTCAACTGGCGTCCTTCTAACCAACACAGTCAACACTGGCACTGAGGCAGAACCAGCTTTCATCAGAAATACAACAGGCCTCGAACCTTCCTTCCAATGAGCTTCCAAATTACACCCCTGATGCCGCAAATGTTGGTTGTTTGTGGTCGGCGGAGTGCGCACTAAAGGGCGTCTGGCTTGGAGCTGTCCTTGATGTAACCGATTTGTAACAGTTCGTTGTGTCACTGTGGTGCCAACTGCTGCTCATATCGCTGCTGCAGTTGCAGTTACGATGCGACAGAGTGATACACCGAATATGATGGTCTTCCCTCTTGGATGTGTGATGTGGCCATCCCAGAGCCTGGCCTTCTTGCGACCGCACATTCTTGTCACTACCGCTAGCAATCATGTACAGTGTCTAAATTCCTGCCAAGACTTTCTGCAGTGTCGCCGAAGGTGCATCCAGCTTCTCGTAGCCCTATTACACGACGTCGTTCAAACTCAGCGAGGTGCTGATAATGGCCTCTTTGTCGCCTTAAAGGCATTCTGGACTAACATCAACTCACCACGTCCAGTCTCAAAGGTAACTAAGGCTCACAACCGTTACAGCGTGTATTTAAAGCAAAGGTGACTTGCATCCTCAGAAAGCGCTACTAGTTTCCCTCTTATGCGACTGGCGCGAAATTTGAATAGACATCTTTTAGATGTAGAAACTCGACTATCAACGTTCGTTTATATCGCACAACTTCTTCTTGGTGTTGCGATTTTTCTTACGTCAGTCTGTGTACACAATAAATTAATTTATTACATAACACAAACTACGATTCTCGTATATCACCGGCTGAGTTATCCATCTTTCGTTTCCGTCGTTTTCGAACCATCTAACCAGTGTCCCTCATCTCAAATTGGTACAGTTTCTCTTCCTCCTCATTCATGAACGTTTCTATCACCCACACGGAAACACCTCACTGATCCTGTAAACTAGACTCTAGGAACCCCATTGTTTCCCCAACAGATTCTCAATCCGAAGTAATGACAAGCCCTCCAAAAGCCACTTTCTTGCATCTACCGACCGAGTCAGTGCAGTGTTTAGCACAATGGACCCGCATTCAGGAGGATAATGTTTCAAATCGGCGTCCAGCCATCCCTAAACCGCCCTAAACTTCTTTTTTGTCAGATCTAACTCAAACTAAGTTTGAAGTATAATCATGATATATCCATTTCAGGAAGCTTACGACCACCAATGGCCATTATTAAACCACAATCCTGTCATCCGCAGCAACATAGAAATGCATACTTTCATTCTATGGTCAGTGGAATACGCAATCTGCTGTTCGTTGAAAGTTAATTAATTAAGAATCATAACAAATAGTAATAAATAACAGATACCGAAGCAGTCATACGGCATTATAGCACAACAAGCGAAAAGGCAAAGAAAAACTACGGCATATGGCAAACACCACCAAAAGGAAAGAGAGGGAACTATATACCAAGGGTGACAAAATGTCTTTTGCACAATTGACTTATTACAGTTGCGGCGGGGCGTGTTAAAAAAAATCGTTCGTCGTACTGTTCAAAATACCTACCTCAATACGGCTTCTGCTCTACGTCCCTTCACTCTGCAAGCATAGATACTTGCTAGATGGTGAAAAAGCAGCGTTGAAGAAAACGGCGCGTAATATCTGTCATGCAAAGTCCGCGTAAACTCTAGTAGTATTTCAGTTCCTGCAATCTCACATATATCAAAATTTCGGGTAGTGATATGATACATTTTTTCTCACAGTAAATGTTCAAAAAATTTATAGATAAGCCTTTTCATTGCTTCTAGCACACATGAAAAATGGGCTACCAAGTCCACATTTACCTTACGTATCTATAGTTCTCTGTTCACAGTTCATACAACCGGTTTCACACGCAAAGCAACCAGAAATTTACACAAGTCCAACCCGATTGATGACGCCATCTCACAGTCACACTCACAGTCACAGTTTCACATTCGGTCCTTTTCAGTGGGTTTCTTTAAAAGAAACTGCTCACCAAATACTCCATAATTGAATACAGAATACGCCACACGGAATTTTCATAAAGGCCGAAAGTTCACACGCGACTAACGTTCCAATAAAACACTCCCGAAACTTCAAACTTTCATCAAACTGTTCGTAATTACATCAGCGTTAGTCACAACACGTATTAAACGCGAGGAACTCAATATTCCTTCATTTTACACATAATGAGAATCACCACATTTAACGTGTCCTTCGGCATCCAAAGCTAGCGAGCGACTCTCTAAATACTGCCTCCCTCATAGTAGATATAACTAGCTGTGCGCGGGAACTACTTAATTCGGATTGGCTGATCAGTCTGATGGACCAATCAGAATTATTCTTCGGGATCATTCTCGCGGCAAAACTCGCCTAAGCCAGTCACTGTTCAGAAAGTAATTTACATCATCCCAAAATGCAAATACTAACACAATGTGTAATAAAACAAAACGAAATAAAATTAGTCTTGAAAATAATTTAGAAAACGATTGCACTTTAAACTGATATTCTGGCTGCCTTCTTACAAAAGCAATCACCCCTAGACATACGTCATCAGCAATGTGGGTAAATTACATCTTTCCCACGTTCCAATTACGTAATGTTGTACATAACAAAATATTGAAGCCGGCCGGGGTGACCGAGCGGTTGTAGGCGCTACGTTCTGGAACCGCGCGACCGCTACGGTCGCAGGTTCGAATCCTGCCTCGGGCATGGATGTGTGTGATGTCCTTAGGTTAGTTAGGTTTAAGTAGTTCTAAGTTCTAGGAGACTGATGACCTCAGCAGTTAACTCCCATAGTGCTCAGAGCCAAAATATTGAATTTCTTCCTATGTCCCACATACACCCTCTCACTCATTTTCATTCATTCACGCAACTACATAATAAACAGATACTAATTTTTCTGAATTTTTATACTACGAAATGGAGAATAATTAAAGTTTTGAAAATAAAAATCCGAACGAATTGATTTGATACATTGAGAACTCTGTGAATGATTTCAGATGGTAACAAAAGAGAAACTGTAATCGTTCCTAACTGAATTTTTTACCCTGAGTGACGGTTTGGTGGATTTTAGGTAATTTTCTGAATCTCCGAAACTATTATATGTACAGCTTTGAAATTTGGGGGAAATCTTCTGAATAAGTAAAAAATACTATACCAAGTTTGAAAAAAATTGGTTAATATTTAATATATTTTATTTAGATTCGTAGGGCGTATGAATATACGGTCGTTTTAAGTGACACAGAAGCCCGTTCTCACTCTGGCTGGTAGCTAAAAAATGGTTCAAATGGCTCTGAGCACTATGGGACTCAACTGCTGTGGTCATAAGTCCCCTAGAACTTAGAACTACTTAAACCTAACTAACCTAAGGACAGCACACAACACCCAGCCATCACGAGGCAGAGAAAATCCCTGACCCCCGCCTGGCTGGTAGCGACAGATGTGCTATGAGTCATGGAAAAGACACAAGTTTGCAGCATCCTGTACGTTCACCGGGCTCCATGTCTAGGTATATTACTGCAATAAATGTTATCCCGCAATAACTTCCGACGTCACACAGTCAATTGCCCGATAAACTGCAAAATAATTTCGTAACCGCAAAGATAATATACGTCTCCAGACAGTAAAACCGCTTGAAATACAATTATGCCACAACATCGATAACAACAAGAATCCATTTGCAAGTTCGAGAGTATACCATATCAAGTGTACTAATTTCGTAAAAATATACATGGGATAGACGGAATGAGATTTTGAGAATAGATTTACAAACCACTCAAGCATTCATAACAATACGACAGCTTTCGGTGCACACTTGGTTGAATGCAAACTCTCCACTGAAAGCCCACAAAGAAATTGTGGGGTAGCGGGTGGATGATTTATCTAGTATTTTTGTTCGCCGTCTTTTACAACAGCCTGAAATCTATTTTTGCCGTTAGCCAGAGAGCGATGGAGAACATACTGACCATAGTTTCCAGTCTGCAAGTCCACATTCTTCTTGTCCTCACTGAAAGAAATGTTTCTACTCTGCGTGGATTGCGTGTTTGTGTTGTCCTCATCATTTCATCATCATCATCATCATCATCATCACCATTCGTGATAGTGGATATATAGGACTGTGTAAAAATTGGGACTTTGTACGGGCGCTGATGACCGCGCAGTTGAGCGCCCCACAAACAAAACATCCTCATCATCATCTATTTACTCAGCAGGATCAGGAATTATGATTATAAATAAAAGTTTAGAGTTCTATCTGATTCATATATTCAGTGAAAGTCCATATGCACAGGCAGAGTAATGTTCCTGATAATAATGATAATAATAATAATGTACCTATCATAAACAGCATTATGAGCAGTTCAGAGGTGACTTCTACGATAAGTTCCAATTAAGTGCTATTTCGTCCTGACTTCTTATCATCTAAGTTAATCGCTCGCAACAAAAGTGGAAAATAATCTCACCGCGTGCAACGCGGTTTTGTTAACATTACAGGCGGCACACAAACAGTTACTTCTGTGAAATCTATGCGATCCAGAACGGTGTACAGTCCTCGCGAGGTCACTTCCTGTTTGTACCGAAAACATGCATTTAGCGGGAGACTGGTTGTGACGTCATTGGAGGCAGCACGTAAGCCGGCGTTTGACTGACGCGGACCCATTGATAGCTGAGTGCGAAGTGTCTGTTCACTGCCTCTCAGGTCGTATTTATATATGCGCACAGTGGACGGCCAAACGAAACATCGGTCGTCATCCGCTCTATGCCCAGGTAGCAGCATCTTAATGGCCTCTTTCTCGGACGCATATTATTTAATAACTATGTCATGAGTCAGTTTACAATCTTTGTAATTTTTATGTGAATGGATTTAAGTTGGCTTTAATTACAGCAAAAGTTTTAACTCGACTGCATTTAAACTTTGCCGGCTAGAATTTTTACGTCGGAACCGACAGTAGAACATGACCTCTGAACTACATCATTATGATACCTTGTATTGATTGTTATTCACATTAAAGTCTTGAAACTTGTTATAGCTCTATTATTTAATGATTGTAATTAAGTGCTGTAATCAAAATTTTCTGTCATTAGTATAAATGATATTTAATCGTTTACAAATAAGGACGTTTTCTCCGTTTTACTGAAAAATCTAAATTAAAATTAACAAACTTGTATATATAGATATAGTTTCTTTTATTAGTTACCTTTTGGGCTAGTTTGCAATTTACTTTATTATCTTAGATATTGCTTTAATTAGAAAATTGAGTAACCTTTGTAAGGCCCATCTTTATATGGCTCAATTATTGTATGGATTAGTGTGCTAAAGCAGTCATTTGTTCGACAGCAGTTACTTTTGCTTTGCCACATACATAATTAGGAAGCTATTTTTACTATAACATACCAACACTCTACAATCTGCATTTCTTAACACATTCATTTATTTGTACTTCGTTGTCTGTATGTATCTATTAACTGACCATGTGCCTCAAGTAAGATTATGCGTTTCTCAGACCACTTTACGAGACGTGAGGAATTACTCATCAACTTTCCATCGTTAAATCATATATGTCAGCCTACTGACTTCGTTACTCTTATTTCTATTTTCCCTTATCCATTTATTTCGACGCTTCTTTCTCCGTTTCATCTCCATCAGCCTACTGACCTCATTAATAAGATACACTTTTTGTGTAATCCTCACAGCACTTCCACAGGTCTCCTTAAATTAATATCAAAACGCTTTGGTTTGCCTCTGGTGGCAGCATTTTACTACCCTTTATTATCTTCAGACAGCATTACTCCCAAATAAAAATTATTAATTTATCCAGATTTTATTGTTCCAGATTTAAGAAATTTCCAGCCTCATTAACTTCACTTAACGCAAAGTTTTTCGTATTTTGTAGTTACTAACCCTTTTTATGGACCTTATTCATTACTTATTTACCTTAGCCATGATTTTTCTATTGTTGTTGTTATGGTCTTCAGTCCTGAGACTGGTTTGATGCAGCTCTCCATGCTAGTCTATCCTGTGCAAGCTGCTTCATCTCCCAGTACGTACTGCAGCCTACATCCTTCTGAATCTGGTTAGTGTATTCATCTCTTGGTCTCCCTCTACGATTTTTACCCTCTACGCTGCCCTCCAATACTAAATTCATGATCCCTTGATGCCTCAGAATATGTCCTATCAACCGATCCCTCCTTCTAGTCAAGGTGTGCCACAAACTCCTCCCCAATTCTATTCAATACCTCCTCATTAGTTATGTGACTACCCATCTAATCTTCAGCATTCTTCTGTAGCACCACATTTCGAAAGCTTCTATTCTCTTCTTGTCCAAACTATTTATCGTCCATGTTTCACTTCCATACATGGCTACACTCCATACAATTACTTTCAGAAGCGACTTCCTGACACTTAAATCTATACTCGATGGTAACAAATTTCTCTTCTTCAGAAACGCTTTCCTTGCCATTGCCACTCTCCATTTTATATCCTCTCTACTTCGACCATCATCAGTTATTTTGCTCCCCAAATAGCAAAACTCCTTTACTACTTTAAGTGTCTCATTTCCTAATCTAATTCCCTCAGCATCACCCGATTTAATTCGACTACATTCCATTATCCTCGTTTTGCTTTTGTTGATGTTCATCTTATACCCTCCTTTCAAGACACTGTCCATTCCGTTCAACTGCTCTTCCAAGTCCTTTGCTGTCTCTGACGCAATTACAATGTCATCGGCGAACCTCAAAGTTTTTATATCTTCTCCATGGATTTTAATACCTACTCCGAACTTTTCTTTTGTTTCCTTTACTGCTTGCTCTATATACAGATTGAATAACATTGGGGAGAGGCTACAACCCTGTCTCACTCCCTTCCCAACCACTGCTTCCCTTTCGTGCCCCTCGACTCTTATAGCTGCCATCTGGTTTCTGTACAAATCGTAAATAGCCTTCCGCTCCCTGTGACATTAGAGGTTCATAACTTTCTGTACAGCATGGAAGCAAGCTGGTATGACATGGGCAACCAACTGCCACAGCGTCTACAAAAATGCATCGACAGAAATTGTGATTATGTCGAAAAATAGCTAAATGTTCAAGCTGTAAACAGATGTAAACCATTTTAGAAATAAACAGGTCTATGTACTTATAAAAAATAGGAGACCTTACTTTTGGGATTACCCTAGTAAGTACTACAAACAATACATCTTACTAGACTCGTCCTCTAAAGTGAAAATTTTGGAGGTCTCCATTAAATGCGAGATAGTACGAAAAACGGATGCGAACAAAAATAATGTAGAATACAAACAATATACTTACAATGCATTTAAATTTAGCAGTTCACACGCAGGTTCTTAAGCAGTAACAAACAGACATGAGTCCACAGATTACCATGCAATGAAACCATTCATCATTTACCTCACCTAATACGGGGTGTTCAAAAAGTCTCTCCGCAGTGCCGTATGTTAGCCGCGAGTGCCGTATGCCGCAGTGAATATACCGAGCTGGGGTGGCCGAGAGGTTCTAGGCGCTACAGTCTGAAGCCGAGCGACCGCTACGGTCGCAGGTTCGAATCCTGCCTCGGGCATGGATGTGTTTGATTTCCTTAGGTTAGTTATGTTTAAGTAGTTCTAAGTTCTAGGGGACTGATGACCTTAGAAGTTAAGTCCCATAGTGCTCAGAGCCATTTGAACCATTTTTTTGAATATACCGAAATGAAACTCAGTGAAATACAAGTTATTGATTTATTGAATATTCATTTTTACTTAAAAATTTTCGCATTAAATGTTGAAAGTGTCCCCCCTGTTCTTGAATACACAATTAAATTCGTCTAATCATGTTTCCAAACACAAGCTGTAACATTTCTTCTGTAACAGAAGCACTGAAAGTGGATATTGCAGTTTTCAGTTCATAGATGAATTTTGGACGGTTTTTATTGACAGTTGCTTTCGCTGCACGACAATCGTTGACCTGTGCTTATTTTTTTAATTTTTCGTATTATTTTTTCAAATTTTAATTCTTTTAAAAACTTTTAAAAAATTTTAAAGTTTTATAAGACTAATTATTTCCGTTATTGCCTCTTTTTTTTAATTCCTGTTTTACATGACTGACCACAGAAGTCATGTATTATGCAGAGTACGCTGTAACCCACCAGTTTCGCTTATGTTTTCCCCCCTCCTCTGTCGCCTCTGCCCACATTTCACTGTAATCCTTCTCTATCATATTTTCAAATAATAGCGCAGGACGATATTCGAATTCCAGTCTTTTTTATCGTGTGAAGATATGACGTCATGATATTCGAAAGTGTCTAACTATATTTCTTTACATATGTGTACGAAGCTTTTTAAAGTACAGTTGCCGGTCTTGGTGGCCGAGCGGTTCTAGGCGCTTCAGTCCGGAACCGCGCGACTGCTACGGTCGTAGGTTCGAATCCTGCCTCGGGCATGGATGTGTGTGATGTCCTTAGGTTAGTTAGGTTTAAGTAGTTCTAAGTTCTAGGGGACTGATGACCTGAGATGTTAAGTCCCATAGTGCTCAGAGCCATTTGAACAATTTTTTAAGTACAGTTGAAGATGGCAATTACTTGCCGACACCGGTAATGTGAATGTTTTTAGATTTATTAGCGATCGTGAAGTAATAAGTTATTAAAGTAAAAATGGTTCCATTCCATACTGAGCGCCTGGTACAGCAACCGGTTGCGAATTTCTTGAAATGAAACAGTCTCGCTTGCAGAATCTTTTTTATTTACAGGAAATGACGCATTTCGGCCTTACAGGGCATCATCAGATTGACCTAGGGGTGAAAATGACAACAGTGAGGCATATGCAGATTAAATGAAAAGATAGAGTTAATAAAAAAACACAAAAGAGGCAAAGTTCCAGGCTGTGCAGCCGTCTCTACAGTTTATCACCACGTGAACTTACGTAAAAATTAATGTGGAAAGCAAAAATTCGTCTATTAATGCCAGCACATGGCATTAAGATAAAATTTTATTAGGAAACGTCATCCTGTTGTCATGGGATGAATAAATGCACTACGGAACCTGGAACACAATGCTAAGTATAAATACAGTGTCTGATGGACAGGAAAACTATGACAACCCAAGGAAATAAAGAAATCTTACGTAACACAGAACCAACCGCGTTTCGGCGTACACAGCATGGAACGTTGCGTACAGCTGACAAATAGCAGATAATGCGAGTACTGAACATTAAACGTGCTTACAAAAAGCGACTGCATAACTAAATCACATTAAGCGGGAGACAAATTAGGTAAAACATTGAATTATTAAAACTGAATTTAATGCAAGAACATTAATGAAATACGTGCAAAAACACAGTATTAGTACCGCTAAAAAGAAATCTATAAAGTGTAAAATTGTTTAAATCTGTCGAGCAGTAAAACATAAAACGACGCTACATTAGTCAAACCGATAAAACCAGATAAAGGATAAGGAATAAAAAGTAAAAAAGTAGTGCAACATTCACAGTAAAAACTACCCATGAGCTGGAATAGTGGGTACCATAACATCATAATAAGACTGGTTTTAGCTAACCACTTGATCGTTCAATAAAATACACACATCAAAAAATGTTTTGCATCTCCTTGGTTCCGAGAGTTCCGAAACGTGTACAGAAAATTGGAACAGAGATCAATATAAATATCATTTCCGACCTTTTTATTGCTCATGAAAATCACACATACCGCAAGACCTTCAAAAGTGGTGGTCCAGATTGCTGTACACACCGGTACCTCTAATATCCAGTAGCACGTCCTCTTGGATTGATGCATGCCTCTATTCGTCGAGGCATACTATCCACGAGTTTATCAAGGCACTGTTGGCCCAGATTGTCCCACTCCTCAACGGCGTTTCGGCGTAGATCCCTCAGAGTGATTGGTGGGTCACGTCGTCCATAAACAGTCATTTTCAACCTATCCCAGGCATATTCGTTTGCGTTCATGTTTGGAGAACATGCTGGCCACTCTAGTCGAGCGATGTCGTTATCCTGAAGGAAGTCATTCACAACATGTGCACGATGTGGGAGCGAATTGTCGTCCATGAAGACGAATGCCTCACAAATATGCTGCCGATATGGTTGCACTATCGGTCGGAGGATGGCAGTCACGTATCGTACAGCCATTACGGCGCCTTTCATGACCACCAGCAGCGTACGTCGGCCCCACATAATGCCACCCCAAACCATCAGGCAACCTCCACCTCGCTGCACTCGCTGGACAGTGTGTTTAAGGCGTTCAGCCCGACCGGGTTGCCTCCAAACACGTCTCCCACGATTGTCTGGTTGAAGGCATAAGCGACACTCAGCGATAAACAGAACGTGATGCCAATCCTGAGCGGTCCACTCGGCATGTTGTTGGCCCCGACTGTACCGCGATGCATGGTGTCGTGGCTGCAAAGGTGGACCTCGCCATGGACGTCCGGAGTGAAGTTGCGCATCATGCAACTTATTGCGCACAGTTTGAGTTGTAATACAACGTACTGTGGCTACACGAAAAGTATTATTTAACATGGTGGTGTTGCTGTGTCAAGGTTCCTCCGAGCCATAATCCGTAGGTAGCGGTCATACACAACTGTAATAGGCTTTGGGCTCCCTGAGCGAGGCATGTCATCGACAGTTCCTGTCTCTCTGTATCTCCTCCGTGTCCGAACAACATAGCTGTGGTTCATTCCGACATGCCTGGACACTTACCTTGTTGAGAGCCCTTCCTGGCACAAAGTAACAATGTCGACGCGATCGAACCGAGGTATTGGCCGTCTAGGCATAGTTGACCTACAGACAACACGAGCCGTGTACCTCCTTCCTGGTGGAATGACTGGAACTGATCGGCTGTCGGACCCCCTCCGTCTCATAGGCGCTGCTCATGCATGGTTATTTACATCTTTGGGCCGGTTTAGTGACATCTCTGAGCAGTCAAAGGAACTGTGTCTGTGATACAATATCCACAGTCAACGTCTATCTTCAGGAGTTCTGGGAACTGGGGTGATGCAAAACTTTTTTGATGTGTATACATTTCCCTATACCAGAGTGTTTCAGGATTTCAGTCTCCTCAACAAGATTTAGCCTTTCTCCTTACTGGCGGTGTTGAGTACATGTAAATTGCTTAGTGTCGGGGAGCAGTGCCCACTAGATTTTAGGTGCTCTGCAAAGGCCGACTTCCTTTTAATTTTTCCATATTTGTTACGCAAATGTTCACTGAATCTGGTTCGAAACTTCCTACCAGTCTGGCCCACATGTGAAGCCTGACAGTCGACGCGCTCTATTCTGTAAACACCGGATTCGGTGTATTTGTCTTTAGTAGCTGTTTCATTATGGATTTAACGATGCTGGACTTTCTTTGTCGACGAAAAGGTGACATCCACACCGTATTTTCTACACTGAAGGGCCAAACAAACTGGTATAGGGATGCGCATTGAAATACAGAGATATGTAAACAGGCAGAATTCGGTGCTGCGGTCAGCAACGCCTATATAAGACAACAAGTGTCTGACGTAGCCGTTAGATCAGTTGCTGCTGCCACAATGGAAGGTTATCAAGATTTAAGTGAGTTTGAACGTGGTGTTATAGTCGCCACGTGTGTGGTGGGACACAGCATCTCCGAGGTAGCGATGAAGTGGGGATTTTCCCGTACGACCATTTCACGAGTGTACCGATTTTCTCGTACGACCACTTCACGAGTGTACTGTGAATATCAGGAATCCGGCAAAACGTCAAATCTCCGACATCGCTGCGGCCGGAGAAAGATCCTGCAAGAAGGGGACCAGTGACGACTGAAGAGAATCGTTAAACGTGACAGAAGTGCAACCCTTCGGCAAATTGCTGCAGATTTAAACGCTGGGCCATCAACAAGTGTCATCGTGTGAACCATTCAACGAAACATCATCGATATGGACTTTCGGAGCCGAAGGGCCACTCGTGTACCTTTGATGAGTACACGACTCAAAGCTTTACGACTCGTCTGGGCCTGTCAACACCGAGGTTGGACTGATGATGACTAGAAATATGTTGCCTGGTCAGACGACTCTCCTTTCAAATTGTGTCGAGCGCATGGACGTGTACGGATATGGAGACAACCTCATGAACCTATGGACCCTGCATGTCAGGAGAGGACTGTTCAAGCTGGCGGAGGTTCTGTATGGTGTGGGACGTTTGCCGTTGGAGTGATATGGGACCCCCGACACGTCTAGATACGACTCCGGTAGGTGGCACGTACGTAAGCATCCTGTCTGATCGCCTGAATCCATTCATATCCATTGTGCATTCCAACGGACTTGGGCAGTTCCAGCAGGAAAAAAAAAACTGGTTCAATTGGCTCTGAGCACTATGGGACTTAACATCTATGGTCATCAGTCCCCTAGAACTTAGAACTACTTAAATCTAACTAACCTAAGGACATCACACAACACCCAGTCATGACGAGGCAGAGAAAATCCCTGACCCCGCCGGGAATCGAACCCGGGAACCCGGGCGCGGGAAGCAAGAACGCTACCGCACGACCACGAGCTGCGGACGTCCAGCAGGACAATGCCACACCCCACATGTGCAGAATTGCTGCAGAATGGAACATTCTTCTGAGTTTAAACACTTCCTCTCGCCACCAAACTCCCCAGACATGAACATTATTGAGCACATCTGGGATGCCTTGCAACGTGCTGTTCAGAAGAGATCTCCACCCCCTCGTACTTGTACGGATTTATGGATGGCTCTGCAGGATTCATGGTGTTAGTTCTCTTCAGCACTACTTCAGACATTAGTCCAGTCCTTGCCACGTCGTGTTATGGTACTTCTGCGTACCCGCAGGGGCCCTATACGATATTAGGCAGTTGTACCAGTTTCTATGGCTCTTCAGTGTAAATCGATTTGCTAGGCCATACGATTAAGTGCCTACAAAAGGTATTTTAACAAATCTGGTATTCTTGGCTAACATACCTAGTGGAAATTTCGATTCATCAGGATTGGTTTTGTTGATACAAATCATCTATAACTTTGATGTTGTATTCGTTGCGGATGGCAAATATGCTTAAGGTTATCTAATTCTTTCTTGGCTGAAGAAATGGTTCAAATGGCTCTGAGCACTATGGGACTCAACTGCTGTGGTCATAAGCCCCTAGAACTTAGAACTCCTTAAACCTAACTAACCTAAGGACATCACACACATCAATGCCCGAGGCAGGATTCGAACCTGCGACCGTAGCGGTCGTGCGGTTCCAGACTGTAGGGCCTTTAACCGCTCGGCCACTCCGGCCGGCTTTGGCTGAATACTGAGTTAGGGGGAGTTCTGTGACGCGGTGAATCATTGATCTGAAGAAGCTCCTCTTATGACGATATGAAGAACAAGAAGGCGAATGAATAATGGAATGGAATCGCTTGTTGTTGGTTTGCGAAAGATGTCAAATTTGACACTACCCTCCTCTAGTTGTAACTGTAGATCTAAGTAATTGAGAATCTTGTTGCCATACGTTACCTCATGAGTGTCCGCCCCCGGTAGCTGAGTGGACGGCGGCACGATAGTTCAGCGTGTTCTGTCAGAGTGTTTAGCTACTCTCTGTAACAAAAAAAACTGAGTGAACGGATCAACGATCAACCTGAACGGGTGTCATCGGACGTCCGCCACGAACAAATTCGACGAACAATATAGAACAAAATGAGATAAAAAAGTGGTCAGCGCGAGAGAATGTCAATTATTAGGGCCCGGGTTCGATTCCCGGCTGGGTCGGAGATTTTCTCTGCTCAAGGACTGGGTGTTGTGTTATCCTATACATCATCATTTCATCCTCATCGACGCGCAAGTCGCCGAAGTGGCGTCAAATCGAAAGACTTGCACCCGGCGAGCGGTCTACACGACGGGAGGCCCTAGTCACACGACATTTATTTTTATTACCTCATGAGTGAAGATCATCTGACGGTGCAGCGAGTTAAAATCTTAAACTAGATACGGGACTTCATCCACAGTACCGTCAAAGATGACAAGAATATCATCGACGTAACGCCTATAGAAAGGGAACTGTTTGGATCTAACTGTATCGTCCTTAAGATAGCCACCTTCTAAATGATTTACAAAAACACCGGCAATAAAGCCCGCCAGACAGCTACCCATGGCTAAGCCCTTGTGTTGCTTATAAAACCCATTACTGAATGAAAAATAGTCATACAAATAATTTAAGAAGTGAGCTGGTTTCAAATTTCGTCTACTGTCAGCCGGCGCTGTCTACGAAGATTGTTTTCTATAAGGTCAACAGTTCCAGTGATGGGAATATTCGTATATAGATTTTTAATATCTAAAGACAACAAAACACAGGGGGAAAGGTAGACTAACAAGATCTTTCCTATTACGAATAGCAAAATTTTCTTCGAAAACAACGTTTAGTTGCAACAACCGCAATAAATATTTAGAAATCAGATCTGCTGGGTTGCCTATCCCGTTAATATTTGAATATACTGTAATATAAGATTTATTTGTTCAAAGACTCTTTAAGTATTACATTATGCTTGTGTTTTGTATCGATATACTCATAAAGTGTCACATACCTTTCTACAAAAATTTTGTACAGCTATGAATTTTCGCTGAAGTTGTGTGTACTATCTGTATAGTATCAAGTTTTCTTTAGACGGCCTAAGAAACCGAAAGCAGGTTCATAACGAACTATCAAAGAAATATCATTGTGGAACATTAACACTTTGTATTCACGGGATTAATATAATTTTAAATTTTTTAAAAAAAATTAACGCTTATTATCCGCAACGAATACAAGAAGAAACTCACAAAAAGTAAACAATCAGTTGTTTTATGGAGGTGGTTTCACTTTGGAACCACTTTGTCATACAGTTTTCAACCACCCATCATTTCACATGATATATTCGAAAGCAAATTCGCACTTTTTCTAGACAAAATCCCACATCTCGAAACTTCTATGAAGTCACAACGCCTAAAAGAAATTAGAGTCCTAAATAACAAGCAAAAGTGGGCCTAAAATTTAATAAATTTTATTTCAAAACTGTCTGCAGCTCGTGGTCTCGCGGTAGCGTTCTCACTTCCCGAGCACGGGGTCCCTGGTTCGATTCCCGGCGGGATCAGGGATTTTCACCTGCCTCGAGATGACTGGTTGCTGTTGTGTCGTCTTTATCATCATCATTCATCCCCATTGCGGTCGGAGGAAGGCAACGGCAAACCACCTCTACTAGGACCTGGCCTAGTACAGCGGTGCGCGTCTCCCGCATCATCCCCTACGCTCTGTCAAGGACTATGGAACTTCATCATCTCAAAACTACATACTGTCCCGTGCTTCCATTTCTAAACCACTACCGAGCGAGGTGGCGCAGTGGTTAGACACTGGACTCGCATTCGGGAGGACGACGGTTCAATCCCGCGTCCGGCCATCCTGATTTAGGTTTTCCGTGATTTCCCTAAATCGCTCCAGGCAAATGCCGGGATGGTTCCTTTCAAAGGGCACGGCCGACTTCCTTCACCGTCCTTCCCTAATCCGATGAGACCGATGACCTCGCTGTCTGGTCTCCTTCCCCAAAACCAACCAACCAACCATCTAAACCACTCATAAAAGCAACAGCACAAACTCAAATTTACGTTACAGTAACTTTAGATAAACTTAAAAAAAATGTAAATGTCATGTGACCCGTCGGGTAGATCGTACGCCGGGAGCAAGTCTTTCGATTTGACGCCACTTCGGCGATTTGCGCGTCGATGGCGATGAAATGATGATAATTAGGACAACACAACACCCAGTCCCTGAGCGGAGAAAATTTCCGACCCAGCCGGAAATCGAACGTGGGCCCTTAAGATTGACATTCTGTCGCGCTGACCACTCAGCTACCGGGGGCGGACTAGATAAACTTACTTCCCAGTCAATTACCTTCTCAGTATGGCCACTATAAAATTAAAGTGCATGTCGCAGTCTCCTACAGTCACGCAGGACCGCAGCTTTGGAAGCTACAAGTTACTGCTACAGTGCACTACACTCGTAGAAATACGACAGTGTACCACTAGATGACTCTGTCTTGCAAGAGAATCGATGGTTTCATGATAAAGACACCGATACTTCGAAACCAAATTGATAAAATGGTGGTTTCAGGCAGAAACCGCTGGTACTCAAAGGAATAAGTGAAGTTCGAATGTTTCTTTGGAGTCGGTTCGACGACGTTAGAACATTAATGTGGGTTGGGAAAGGGTACGGCTGGATACCTAACGGTTGTCATGAAGAGAATGGGGACACGACAGCTCTCTTGAGATAGCTGGGTCAAGAGGAGAAGAAGCGGGCGGAGAGGCGGATGGACAGCGGTGGAGCGCCGGAGCAGTCCGGCGGTGAGGCGGCAGCACCTGCGGCGCCGGGGTGGCCGTGTTTACGCGGGCGGCGGCGGCGCCGTATCGATTGCAGCTCGGCACACCGCCTCCCCGCTGGAACTGGGCAGGCGGGGGCGGCGCCGGGACGCCGCGGCGAGCACCCATTGTTCCCAGAACATAACTGCGCTTCACTCCCACATCTACATCTACACCCGCAGTCCTCAAAGCACTGTTCGGTGTACACCGGAAGCTATCTCGAACCGGCGATTCTGCCCCCGTCCCTCCCCACCTTTCCTCCTCTTTCGCATTCTGTTCACGTCTTCTACACGGGAAGAATGACTCTTTTTATCTACGGGACCTGCTGAATATTTCTTTCATAATACCTCTGGGCAAAACTTACCTGTGAAGAAGTAATAGATTCTTAGACACCTCCGTTACTATAGGCTAGTGGAACTTACGCATACCACCCCCACCCCACCCCCGCCAACGCCCACGCTCTCTCCCTCCCTCCTTCCCTCCCTCCCTCTCTCTCTCTCTTTCTCTCTCTCACTCGTCCGCCACTACTTCCTCTACGCCCATCAGCCTTAATTGTTTGCCGTAGCCGGCCGATGTGGCCGTGCGATTCTAGCCGCTTCATTCTGGAACCGCGTGACCGCTACGGTCGCAGGTTCAAATCCTGCCTCGGGTATGGATGTGTGTGATGTCCTTAGGTTAGATAGGTTTCAGTAGTTCTAAGTTCTAGGGGACTGATGACCACAGATGTTAAGTCCCATAGTGCTCAGAGCCATTTGAACCATTTTTTGTTTGCCGTAGTCTATGGCACCGACCCCTTACTGGCCCTGCATTTATCGGGAATCTCTCGTCCATCGCAAGATACCGAGCGACTGGAAAAAAGCGCAGGTGACTCCTATGTATAAAAAGGATAAAAGAACGGACTCGCTGAGTTACAGACCAATATCATTAGCACCGGTTTGCTACAGAACTTTGAGTATATTTTAAGTCAGAATATAATAAATTTCCTTTAGACAGAATAGCTTCTGTCGACAAATCACCACAGATTTAGAAAGCATCACTCGTGCGGAACTCAGCTTGCCCTTTCCACACATGGTATCCTGCAAGCCATGGATGAAAGACAGGAGGCAGATCCTATAGTGCTAGATTTCCGGAAAGCGTTTGACACGATGCCCAACTGATGACTGTTAAAAATCTGAGCGTATGGATTAGGTTCCCAGATAGCTTAGCTTGCATTTATCGCGAATCTCTTGCCCAATGTAAAGTCCCGAGCGACTGGAAAAAAGCGCAGGTGCCGCCTGTATATAAGAAGGGTAGAAGGACGGATCCTCAAAATTACAGACCTATATCCTTAACATCGTTTGTTGCAGGATTCTCGAACATATTCTCAGTTCGAATATAATGAATTTCCTTGAGACAGGGAAGTTGCTGTCCATGCATCAGCACGGCTTTAGAAAGCATCGCTCCTGCGAAACGCAACTCTCCGTTTTCTCACATGATATCTTGCGAACCATGGATGAAGGGTATCAGACGGATGCCATATTCCTTGACTTCGGGAAAGCGTTTGACTCGGTGCCCCACTGCAGACTCCTAGCTAAGGTACGAGCATATGGGATTGGTTCCCAAATATGTGAGTGGCTCGAAGACTTCTTAACTAATAGAACCCAGTACGTTGTCCTCGATGGTGAGTGTTCATCGGAGGTGAGAGTATCATCTGGAGTGCCCCAGGGAAGTGTGGTAGGTCCGCTGTTGTTTTCTATCTACATAAATGATCTTTTGGATAGGATGGATAGCAATGTGCGGCTGTTTGCTGATGATGCTGTGGTGTACGGGAAGGTGTCGTCGTTGAGTGACTGTAGGATGATACAAGATGACTTGGACAGGATTTGTGACTGGTATAAAGAATGGCAGCTAACTCTAAATATACACTCCTGGCTATGGAAAAAAGAACACATTGACACCGGTGTGTCAGACCCACCATACTTGCTCCGGACACTGCGAGAGGGCTGTACAAGCAATGATCACACGCACGGCACAGCGGACACACCAGCAACCGCGGTGTTGGCCGTCGAATGGCGCTAGCTGCGCAGCATTTGTGCACCGCCGCCGTCAGTGTCAGCCAGTTTGCCGTGGCATACGGAGCTCCATCGCAGTCTTTAATACTGGTAGCATGCCGCGACAGCGTGGACGTGAACCGTATGTGCAGTTGACGGACTTTGAGCGAGGGCGTATAGTGGGCATGCGGGAGGCCGGGTGGACGTACCGCCGAATTGCTCAACACGTGGGGCGTGAGGTCTCCACAGTACATCGATGTTGTCGCCAGTGGTCGGCGGAAGGTGCACGTGCCCGTCGACCTGGGACCGGACCGCAGCGACGCACGGATGCACGCCAAGACCGTAGGATCCTAGGCAGTGCCGTAGGGGACCGCACCGCCACTTCCCAGCAAATTAGGGACACTGTTGCTCCTGGGGTATCGGCGAGGACCATTCGCAACCGTCTCCATGAAGCTGGGCTACGGTCCCGCACACCGTTAGGCCGTCTTCCGCTCACGCCCCAACATCGTGCAGCCCGCCTCCAGTGGTGTCGCGACAGGCGTGAATGGAGGGACGAATGGAGACGTGTCGTCTTCAGCGATGAGAGTCGCTTCTGCCTTGGTGCCAATGATGGTCGTATGCGTGTTTGGCGCCGTGCAGGTGAGCGCCACAATCAGGACTGCATACGACCGAGGCACACAGGGCCAACACCCGGCATCATGGTGTGGGGAGCGATCTCCTACACTGGCCGTACACCACTGGTGATCGTCGAGGGGACACTGAATAGTGCGCGGTACATCCAAACCGTCATCGAACCCATCGTTCTACCATTCCTAGACCGGCAAGGGAACTTGCTGTTCCAACAGGACAATGCACGTCCGCATGTATCCCGTGCCACCCAACGTGCTCTAGAAGGTGTAAGTCAACTACCCTGGCCAGCAAGATCTCCGGATCTGTCCCTCATTGAGCATGTTTGGGACTGGATGAAGCGTCGTCTCCCGCGGTCTGCACGTCCAGCACGAACGCTGGTCCAACTGAGGCGCCAGGTGGAAATGGCATGGCAAGCCGTTCCACAGGACTACATCCAGCATCTCTACGATCGTCTCCATGGGAGAATAGCAGCCTGCATTGCTGCGAAAGGTGGATATACACTGTACTAGTGCCGACATTGTGCATGCTCTGTTGCCTGTGTCTATGTGCCTGTGGTTCTGTCAGTGTGATCATGTGATGTATCTGACCCCAGGAATGTGTCAATAAAGTTTCCCCTTCCTGGGACAATGAATTCACGGTGTTCTTATTTCAATTTCCAGGAGTGTAGATAAATGTAAATTAATGCAGATGAATAGGAAAAAGAATCCAGTAATGTTTGAATACTCCATTAGTAGTGTAGCGGTTGAGACAGTCACGTCGATTAAATATTTGGGCGTAACATTACACGGCGATATGAAGTGGGACAAGCATGTAATGGCAGTTGTGGGGAAGGCGGATAGTCGTCTTCGGTTCACTGGTAGAATTTTGGGAAGATGTGGCTTATAAAACACTAATACGACCTATTCTTGAGTACTGCTCGACATTTTGGGATCCCTATCAGGTTGAATTGAGGGAGGACATAGAAGCAATACAGAGGCGGGCTGCTGGATTTGTTACTGGTAGGTTTGATCATCACGCGAGTATTACGCAAATGCTTCAGGAAGTCGGGTGGGAGTCTCTGGAGGAAAGGAGGCGTTCTTTTCGTGAATCGCTACTGAGGAAATTTAGAGAACCAGCATTTGAGGCTGACTGCAGTACAATTTTACTGCCGCCAACTTATATTTCGCGGAAAGACCACAAAGATAAGATAAGAAAGATTAGGGCTCGTACAGAGGCATATAGGCAGTCATTTTTCCCCCGTTCTGTTTGGGAGTGGAACAGGGAGATAAGATGCTAGATGTGGTACGAGGTACCCTCCGCCACGCACCGTATGGTGGATTGCGGAGTATGTATGGAGATGTAGATGGAGATATGTGAGTCACTCGAAGACATCTCAAGCATAAGGAGCGATGAAAAAGATTTCGTTTGAGGGCACTGCTGAGCGGAAATGCAATGTAGCGTGAGTGCGATGCTACATATGAGCACCTGCATGTAGGCAAATGATCGGGGTGGCATTCGCATCTTTCCCAAGTGCGTGCTGTAAATGCGAGACTTGAACTATGGCGACGTTACTACGAAATGCGTCCAAACAGGACCAACGTGCTTTCATTCTTTTCTTGACTGCCGAAGGACAAACACCTGTAGACATCCACCGACGAATGAAGAATGTGTGGGAGGCCAGCCTCATCCATTACGTATGATGCCATCTCAAGTGGGAGACACTCGAGCATTCGCCATGTAGTACCGATCTTTTCCCATGCTATTGTCACACATGCGGTCCCTTAAAAAGGGCGTGGGACTTGAAACTTCCTGGCAGATTAAAAAAGTGTGCCGGACCGAGACTCGAACTCGGGACCTTTGCATTTCGCGGGCAAGTGCTCTACCAACTGAGCTACCCAAGCACGACTCACGCCCCGTCCTCGCAGCTTTACTTCCGCCAGTATCTCGTCTCCTACCTTCCAAACTTTACAGAAGCTCTCCTGCGAACCTTGCAGAACTAGCACTCCTGAAAGAAAGGAGACATGGCTTACAAACAGCCTAGGGGATGTTTCCAGAATGAGATTTTCACTCCCCCAGGCTGCAGTTAAGCCATGTCTCCGCAGTATCCTTCCTTTCAGGAGTGCTAGTTCAGCAAGGTTCGCAGGAGAGCTTCTGTAAAGTTTGGAAGGTAGGAGACGAGGTACTGGCAGAAGTAAAGCTGTGTGGACGGGGCGTGAGTCGTGCTTGGGTAGCTCAGTTGGTAGAGCACTTGCCCGCGAAAGGTAAAGATCCCGAGTTCGAGTCTCGGTCCGGCACACAGTTTTAATCTGCCGGGAAGTTTCATATCAGCGCACACTCCGCTGCAGAGTGAAAATCTCATTCTAGTTACGGACTTCTTTACCCAGTAGGACACATTATTTTACCAAACGGGTGTCTTCCAGCTGGTGCGTCAGTGGGTTGATTACCTCAGTGCCAACGGCGATTTTGGTGATTGGTATACCGATTCTGGACCGTACGGACATCGAACAGAAACTTTTCGATCGCCGCTTGTAATAAATCCCAGTACGTTGCCCTCGAAGGTCACTGTTCATCAGACACAAGGTTCAAATGGCTCTGAGCACTATGGGACTTAACATTTGAGGTCATCAGTCCCCTAGAACTTAGAACTACTTAAATCTAACTAACCTAAGGACATCACACACATCCATGCCCGAGGCAGGATTCGAACCTGCGACTGTAGCAGCAGCGCGGTTCCGGACTGAAGCGCCTAGAACAGCTCGGCCACGGCGGCCGCCTTGAGACAACGTTATCCTCAGGAGTGCCCTACGGAAGTGTCATAGGACACATAAATAATCAGATTTCATGACGACGCTGTAGTGTAAGGGAAAGTGTCGTCATTGAATGATTGTTGGAGGATACAAGATAAGTTAGACAAAATTTCTAGTTGGTGTGATGAATGGCAACTAGCTCTAAAGGTAGAAAACCGTAAGTTGCTGCCGGCCGGTGTGGCCGAGCGGTTCTAGGCGCTACAGTCTGGAACCGCCCGACCCACTACGGTCGCAGGTTCGAATCCTGCCTGCATGGATGTGTGTGATGTCCTTAGGTTAGTTAGGTTTAAGTAGTTCTAAGTTCTAGGGGACTGATGACCTAAGATGTTAAATCCCATAGTGCTCAGAGCCATTTTTTGTAAGTTGCTGCAGATGAGTGGAAAAATTTTGTAATGTTCGAATGCAGCATCATTAGTTTGCTGCTTGACACAGTCATGTCGATTAAATACGTAGACGTAACGTTGCAAAACGATTGGAATGGAACGAGCACGTAAGGACGGCACTAGGGAAGACGAATAGTCGACTTCGGTGTATTGGGAGAATTTTAGGAAAATGTAGCTCATCTATAAAGGAGGCCGCATATAGAACACTAGTGTGACTCATTCTTGAGTACAGCTCGACTGTTTCGGATCCCCACCAGGCCGGATTAAAGGAATACACCGAAGAAATTCAGAAGCGTGCTGCTAGATTAGCTACCGGTAGGTACGATCAATAAGCGATTATTACGGAGATGCTTCGTGAACTCAAATGGGAATCCCCGGAGGCAAGATGACGTCCTTCTCGCGAAACACTGTCGAGAAAATTTAGAAAACCGAAATCTGAAGCTGACTGCAAAACATATACAGGGTGGTCCATTGATCGTGACCGGGCCAAATATCTCGCGAAATAAGCGTCAAACGAAAAAACTACATAGAATGAAACTTATCTAGCTTGAAGGGGGAAACCAGATGGGGCTATGGTTGGCCCGCTAGATGGCGCTGCCATAGGTCCAACGGATGTCAACTGCATTTTTTTTAAATAGGAACACCCATTCTTCATTACATATTCGTGTAGTAGGTAAAGAAATATGAATTTTTTAGTTGGACCACTTTTTTCGCTTTGTGATAGATGGCGCTCTAACAGTCACAAACATATGGCTCACAATTTCAGACGAACAGTTGGTAACAGGTGGGCTTTTAAATTAAAATACATAACGTAGGTATGTTTGAACATTTTATTTCGGTTGCTCCAATGTGCTACTTGTACGTTTGTGAACTTATCATTTCTGAGAACGCATGCTGTTACCTGTAAGTATCACATTAATGCAATAAATGCTCATAATGATGTCCGTCAACCTCAATGCATTTGGCAATATGTGTAACGACATTCCTCTCAACAGCTAGTAGTTCGCCTTGCGTAATGTTCGCACATGCATTGACACTGCGATGACCCATGTTGTCAGGCGTTGTCGGTGGATCACGATAGCAAATATCCTTCAACTTTCCCCACAGAAAGAATTCCGGGGACGTCAGATCCGGTGAACGTGCGGGCCATGGTATGGTGCTTCGACGATCAATTCTCCTGTCATGAAATATGCTATTCAATACCGCTTCAACCGCACGCGAGCTATGTGCCGGACATCCATCATGTTGGAAGTACATCGCCATTCTGTCATGCAGTGAAATATTTTGTAGTAACATCGGTACAACATTACGCAGGAAATCAGCATCCATTGCACCATTTAGATTGCCATCGATAAAATGTGGGCCAATTATCCTTCCTCCCATTATGCCGCACCATACATAAACCCGCCAATGTCGGTGATGTTCCACCTGTCGCAGCCATCGTGGATTTTCCGTTGCCCAATAGTGCATATTATGCCGGTTTACGTCACCGCTGTTGGTGAACGACGCTTCGTCGCTAAATAGAACGCGTGCAAAAAATCTGTCATCGTCCCGTAATTTCTCTTGTGCCCAGTGGTAGAACTGTACACGACGTTCAAAGTCGTCGCCATGCAATTCCTGGTCCATAGAAATATGGTACGGGTGCATCGATGTTGATGTAACATTCTCAACACCGACGTTTTTGAGATTCCCGATTCTCATGCAATTCGTCTGCTACTGATGTGCGGATTAGCCGCGACAGCAGCTAAAACACCTCCTTGGGCATCATCATTTGTTGCAGATTGTGGTTGACGTATCACATGCGGCTGAACACTGCCTGTTTCCTTAAATAACGTAACTATCCGGCGAACGGTCCGGACACTTGGATGATGTCGTCCAGGATACCGAGCAGCATACATAGCACACTCCCGTTGGGCATTTTGATCACAATAACCATACATAAACACGATATCGACCTTTTCCGCAATTGGTAAACGGTCCATTTTAACACGGGTAATGTATCACGAAGCAAATACCGTCCGCACTGGCGGAATGTCACGTGATACCACGTACTTATACGTTTGTGACTATTACAGCGCCATCTATCACAAAGTGAAAAAAGTGGTCCAACTAAAACATTCATATTTCTTTACGTACTACACGAATATGTAATAAAAAATGGGGTTTCCCATTTTAAAAAACGCAGTTGATATCCGTTTGACCTATGGCAGCGCCATCTAGCGGGCCAACCATAGCGCCATCTGGTTTCCCCCTTCACGCTAGACGAGTTACGTTCTTAGTAGTTTTTTCGTTTGATGCTTATTTCGTGAGATATTTGGCCCGCGCACCATCAATGGACCACCTGTATACTGTCGCCAACATACAGTTCGCGCAAGGACCACGAACATAAGAGAAATTAAGGCTCATGTGTACATATACAGACAGTTGTTTGCCTTCGCTATATTTGCGAGTGGAACAGTGATAGTAATGGTACGTTGTACCCTCCACCATTCACCATGCGATTGCTTGCGGAGTATGTGTGTAGCTGTAGATTCCTGGCTCTGTCTCCCTGCTCTCTACGGTTGCCTCTAGTACCATGGGATTATTCCCCGATGTCTTAACACATGTCTTATCATCTTGTCCCTCATTCTTGTCGGTATTTTTCACATATCTCTTTCCTCTACGTTTCTACGGGGAACCTCATTCCTTATTTTATCAGTCCACCTTTTTTTCGTCCTTCTATAGCACCATATCTGCATAGCTTCGATTCTCTTCTTCTCCGGTTTTCCTGCCGTCCATGATTCAATTCCCTACAAAACTGTTCTCCAGACGTACATTTTCAGAAATCACTTCCTCAAATTGAAGCCAATATTTGACACTACTAGACTACTTTTGGCTAGGTATGCCCTCTTTGACTGTAACCTACTTTTTAAGTCCTCTTTGCTTTATCCGACGTGTGTTATAACAGAATTCCTTCACCTGATCTGCTACATAGTACACAATTTTTGCGTTAAGTTCAACGTTAATCTCATTTCTGCAACAGCTCATTACTTTCATCTTTCTTTGATTTACTCTCAATTCATATTCTGCGCTCAGTAGACTGTTCGTTTTATTCAACATATCCTATATTTCTTCGTTGCTTTTACTTATAAAAGCAATGTCATCAGCGACTCTGGTCATTAACATTCTTTCACCTTGAATTTTTAGTACCACTTCTGTACTTCCGCCATTGCTTCTTCGATGTAAATCTTGAACAGTAAGGGCAAAGACTGAATCTCTGCCATACGTTTTAAATCCGAGCATTTCGTTCTCGATCTTCAGTTCTTATTGTTACTTTTTGGTTCTTGCACATATTGTGTATTCTCTGTCTTTCCTTATAATTTGCACCTACTTTTCTGAGAATATCGAATATCTTGCACAATTTTACTTTCTCTAACACTTTTTTCCACGTCGACAATTTCTATGAAGGTGTCGATTTTTCTTAATGTTCTCAGCCACTTGGATGTATGACTTATTAAGCTGACTGTGCGATAACTGCCGCACTTATCTGCCATTGCTATTCTTCCGAAAGTCTAATGGTATGTTTACAGTCTCATAGATTCTACACACCAACTTGAATATTCGTTTGGTTGCCAGTTCCTCCAATGATTTTAGAAATTCCAAAGGAATGTTTTCTACGCCTCCCATTTTATTTCGTCGCAAGTCTTCCAAAGCTGTCAAACTCTGACTCTAATGTTGGACTCCTGTCTCTTCCATATCGATTTCAATTTCTTCTTCTATCGCGTTACCAGATAGTTCCTCCCCCTCGTAGAGGCAATCATTGTACTCGTTCCATCTATCCACTTTCTCCTCTGCGTTTAACAGTGGAACTTCTCTTGCAAATTTAATGTTGGCGCCTTTGCTTTTAATTGTTTTCACTTTTCTCTGTGCTGAATTTATCCTTCTCACGAACGTATCTTTTCCAGTTTCTTCGCATTTTTCTTGCAGCTACATCGTCCTAGCTCCACTGCACTTCGTATTTATTTCATTCTTAGTTGACTTATATTCCTGTATTGCTGTATTTCCCTGAGCAGTTTTGTACGTCTTTTTTTCGTCCATCAATTGAAGTATCTCCTCTGTTACCAGGGGTTTCTTCTGTCTCAATTTCCTTGTACTTGTATTTGACTGTTCTAATTTCAGCGATTGTCTTTTAAGCTCTCTTCTTCCACTTCTTTCCACGTTGATTCTTCCTGACGATTCGCTTAAACTTCGGCCTGCTCTTAATCATTAGTAAATTTTGATCTGAGTCGGTATATTCTCCTGGGCACGCTTTACAATCCAGTATCTTATTTCGGAATCTCTGTCTCACAATGATATAATCCAACTGGGATATTCGTGTGTCTCCAGGCCTTTTCCAAGTATACTCCTCCTCATGTGAATTTTGAACAATGCTTTCGCTGTCGCTAGCTGAAATTTCTTGCAGAAATCAATTAATCCTTCTCCCCTCTCATCCCTACCGAGCCCAAATTTTCCCGTACTCTAGCTTCTATCTTTTCCTCTATTACAGCGTTCCAGTCACCCATGATTATCACATTATCATCTCCCTTCACATGCTGAGTTACGCTTCCATATCCTCACGAACTATCTCTGTCTCTTCATCTTCTGCTTGTGACATCGGTGTGTATAACTGAACTACTGTCGTTGGCGTCGGTTTGCTGTCGATTATTATGAGAATAATTCTAACACTGAACAGGTCACAGTAAATCACTGTGGCACCTACCTTCGTATTCATGACAAATTATAGTCCCGTTTCAACATTTTCTGCTGCTGTTGTTATTAACTTATATTCGACTGTCCAAAAACCTTATCTTCTTTCTGCTTAACTTCACTCACCCCAGAATGAGCCTTTGCATTTTCCTTTTCAGGTTTTCTATCTTTCCTGCAAAATTTGTATCTACCTACCTACAAGTTGTGTATTTTACATTTACAGAGTGCTTTAATTATTTATTTTATGCAACTTACACGAAACACTTTTTTGCCTTGAAACTTCCTGGAAGATTAAAACTGTGTGCGGGACCGAGAGTCGAACTCGGGACCTTTGCCTTGTTTCACAAAAATTTATATCCATAAGACATAGGTTTCTGCTTGTAAACTTATTTTCCAGTAGACAACTAAGTGGTACGAAAATAAAATTTTTTGAAACAGGGATAAAGTATTTGGTTTATTTAATACAATATACGATGTTTCCATATCTACATACCTATTACACAAGCCACCGCACGGTGCATGGCGGAGGCTACCAAGTGCCACTACTAATCATTTCCCTTCCTGTTCGACTAGCAAACAGATCGAAGGAAAAACAACTTTCTACAAGCCTCCGTACAAGCCCTAATTTCTCGTATCTTATATTCGTCATCCCCAGTCGAAATGTACGTTGGTGGCTGTAGAATCGCTCTGTTGTCGGCCTCAAACGCCGGTTCTCTAAATTTTCTCAATAGTGCCTCGTGAAAAGAGGGTCGTCTTCCCTCCGGGGATTCCGAATTGGGTTCACACCAACTAGAAATTCTGGCCAAGTGAATTTGTATACTCCTACAGTCGCTCAACGACGACACATTTCCTTATACCACAGCGTCATCAGCAAACAGCTGTAGATTGCTGCTAATCCTGTCCATCAGATCATTTATACACTCCTGGAAATGGAAAAAAGAACACATTGACACCGGTGTGTCAGACCCACCATACTTGCTCCGGACACTGCGAGAGGGCTGTACAAGCAATTATCACACGCACGGCACAGCGGACACACCAGCAACCGCGGTGTTGGCCGTCGAATGGCGCTAGCTGCGCAGCATTTGTGCACCGCCGCCGTCAGTGTCAGCCAGTTTGCCGTGGCATACGGAGCTCCATCACAGTCTTTAACACTGGTAGCATGCCGCGACAGCGTGGACGTGAACCGTATGTGCAGTTGACGGACTTTGAGCGAGGGCGTATAGTGGGCATGCGGGAGGCCGGGTGGACGTACCGCCGAATTGCTCAACACGTGGGGCGTGAGGTCTCCACAGTACATCGATGTTGTCGCCAGTGGTCGGCGGAAGGTGCACGTGCCCGTCGACCTGAGACCGGACCGCAGCGACGCACGGATGCACGCCAAGACCGTAGGATCCTAGGCAGTGCCGTAGGGGACCGCACCGCCACTTCCCAGCAAATTAGGGACACTGTTGCTCCTGGGGTATCGGCGAGGTCCATTCGCAACCGTCTCCATGAAGCTGGGCTACGGTCCCGCACACCGTTAGGCCGTCTTCCGCTCACGCCCCAACATCGTGCAGCCCGCCTCCAGTGGTGTCGCGACAGGCGTGAATGGAGGGACGAATGGAGACGTGTCGTCTTCAGCGATGAGAGTCGCTTCTGCCTTGGTGCCAATGATGGTCGTATGCGTGTTTGGCGCCGTGCAGGTGAGCGCCACAATCAGGACTGCATACGACCGAGGCACACAGGGCCAACAGCCGGCATCATGGTGTGGGGAGCGATCTCCTACACTGGCCGTACACCACTGGTGATCGTCGAGGGGACACTGAATAGTGCACGGTACATCCAAACCGTCATCGAACCCATCGTTCTACCATTCCTAGACCGGCAAGGGAACTTGCTGTTCCAACAGGACAATGCACGTCCGCATGTATCCCGTGCCACCCAACGTGCTCTAGAAGGTGTAAGTCAACTACCCTGGCCAGCAAGATCTCCGGATCTGTCCCCCATTGAGCATGTTTGGGACTGGATGAAGCGTCGTCTCACGCGGTCTGCACGTCCAGCACGAACGCTGGTCCAACTGAGGCGCCAGGTGGAAATGGCATGGCAAGCCGTTCCACAGGACTACATCCAGCATCTCTACGATCGTCTCCATGGGAGAATAGCAGCCTGCATTGCTGCGAAAGGTGGATATACACTGTACTAGTGCCGACATTGTGCATGCTCTGTTGCCTGTGTCTATGTGCCTGTGGTTCTGTCAGTGTGATCATGTGATGTATCTGACCACAGGAATGTGTCAATAAAGTTTCCCCTTCCTGGGACAATGAATTCACGGTGTTCTTATTTCAATTTCCAGGAGTGTATATACAGAGAATAATACCAAGCCTATCACAGTTTCCTGAGGCACTCCTCACGAGACACTTCTCTGTGGTGAACACTGACCGTCGAGAACAATGTACTGGGTTCTATTACTTAAAAAGTCTTTGAGCCGCTCACATACGCGGGACGTTTGAGAAGTCCGTGCAAAAATAAAAACTACTTACGTGTTTGCGGTAAACCATTTTTATTTTTCGACACAGTCTCGTTTTAGACTTATACACTTCGTCCAATGCTGTTCTAATTTGTTGATCCCTTCCGAATAACAGGAATTGTCCAAATCTGAAAAATACTATTAGTTGCTGCAATCACCTCCTCGTTTGAATAAAATCTTTGTCCTGCCAGCCATTTCTTCAAATTGGGGAACAAATAGTAGTCGAGGGAGCCAAGTCTGGAGAATAGGGGGGATGTGAAACGAGTTGGAATCCTATTTCCATTAATTTTGCGACCACAGCTGCTGAGGTGTGCAGGTGCATTGTCGTGATGGAAAAGGACTTTTTTGCGGGCCAATCGCCGGCGTTTTTCTTGCACCTCGGTTTCCAAACGGTCCAGTAACGATGAATAATACGCGCCTGTAATAGTTTTACCCTTTTTCAGATAATCGATGAGGATTATCCCTTGTGAATCCCAAAAGACAGTCGCCGTAACCTTTCCGGCCGAAGGCATGGTCTTCGCCGTTTTTGGTGCAGATTCTCCCTTGGTAACCCTTTGTTTAGATTGTTCTTTGATCTCAGGAGTATAGTAATGTATCCATGTTTCATCCACAGTGACGAAACGACGCTTAAAGTCCTGCGGATTCTTCCTGAACAGCTGCAAACCATCCTTGAAACACTTCACATGATTCCGTTTCTGGTCAACCGTGATCAATCGCGGAACCCACCTTGCGGATAGCTTTCTCATGTCCAAATGTTTATGCAAAATATTATGTAACCATTGATTCGAGATGTCCACAGCACTAGCAATTTCACACACCTTAACTCCTCTGTCATCCATCATCATATCATGGATTTTATCAATGATTTCTGGAGTCATAACCTCCTCAGGGCGTCCAGAACGTTCAGCATCACTTGTGCCCATATGGCCACTCCGAACATTTTGAAACCACTTATAAACTGTTCTAATCGAAGGTGTAGAATCACCGTAATGTTTATCAAGCTTCTAATTAGTCTCCTGAGGCGTTTTGCCTTTCATAAAGTAATGTTTAATTACCACACGAAATTCTTATTCGTCCATTTTTTGACAATCACTCGACTTCCTTGATTCACACGAATGCCAAACACAGAGAAATAGACCAATATGGCTGAAACTCGGTGTGCGTTCTTTCCAAAGATGCTACTAACTAAACATGACCGCGATACGCGCTGGTGGTGCCATCTCTCGGACTTTGCACTGACTTTTCAAACGGCCCTCGTACATGGGAACCTAAACAGAATGCTCGGACCTAGCCAATAGCCTACTGTGGAGCACCGCGTCAAACGCTTTCCGGAAATCTAGGAAAATGGAATCTGCCTGTTGCCCTCCATCTATGAGTTGTAGGATATCATGTAAGAAAAGGGCAAGCTGAGATTCGCGTGAGCGATGGTTTCTAAATCCATGCTGATGCTTTTCTGTCTCAAGCGACTCTATTATGTTCGAACTCAGAATGTGTTCAAGAATTATGCAGCTAACCGATGTTGTGGACATTGATCTGTAATTATGCGGATCCGTCCATTTACCTATACTAGATACAGGAGTCACCTGCGCTTTTTTCCTGTACCTCGGACTTGATTCTGAGCGAGAGATTCGCGATAAATACAAGCTAAGATCACTCTCAGTAAAACCGAATTCGCATTACACCTGGACCTGGAGACTTATTTGTTTTCAATTCTTTCAGTTGCTTCTCTACGCCACGGATGCCTACTTGTGTGTCCTCCACGTGGGAGTCTGTGTGATATGTGAATTATTTCTTAAACGTGAAATTTAAAGCATCGCTTTCCTTTCTCTGTTTCTTTTGGCCAACCCAAACTTGTCGACGAGTGACTGAATAGAAGCCTTCGACCCGCTTAGTGATTCTGCGTATGGCCATAATTTCCTCGGGTTCTCGGCAAGATCTTTCGCTGAGGTATGACGGTGGAAGTAGTTCTGTGCTTCGCGCATTGATCTTCTTTTGGATGCACGAATTTTCTGTTAGCTTTTATTTGGCGACATTTGCGTTTCCTTTTTTAGTACCGAGAGCGTAACAATCTCTGTTTTCTCAGCATCTTCCGAATATGATTATTAAACTATGGACAATTGTTACTAGCTTTAGTCCACTTACTTGGTACATACGACTCCAAAGCGCGATTTACTATCAGTTTAAACTTTGCCCACAATTCCTCTGCGTCCGTCATATTGGAGCTAAATGATGTCCATTCATTGTCTAAGTGTCGCTTGCTCCAAAAAGTGCGCGTTTACGGTCTGTCCGATGACATATGCGGTTGGATAGAAAATTTTCTAACAGACAGAGAACAGTATGTCGTCCTAAATGGGGTCATTTCAACAGAAACAAGCGAAACCTCAGGTGTGCCCCTGGGCAGCGTAATAGATCCGCTGCTTTTTACGATTTACATAAACGATCTGGTTGATGCTACTGACAGCGGCATTGGACTGTTTGCTGATGATGCTGTAGTCTTCAGGAAAGTAGTATCACACGAAAGTTGTGAACAAATCAATGAGGATTTGCAGAAAATAAATGCATGGTGTAATGGCTGGCAGTTATCTCTCAATAATAGTAAGTGTAACATAATGCGTATAACAAGGCGAAAATACCCATTAATGTACGAGTACAAAATAAATGCGCAGTCTTTGGAAGCGGTAACATCCGTCAAGTATCTGGGTGTGACTATTCGAAATGATCTCAAATGGAATGATCAGATTACACAAGTAACGGGCAAGGCGAAATCTAGATTGCGGTTTATTGGTATGATCCTGACGCGATGCAGTCCTTCAACAAAGAAAATTGCTTACAATACGTTAGTTCGTCCAGCATTAGGATATTGTTCGTCTGTATGGGACCCTTACCAGTTGGGTCTGATTCAAGAGATTGAGAAGATCCAAAGAAGAGCGGCAAGATTCGTGACTGGTACATTTAGCCATCGCGAGAGCGTTACAAATCTCATAGAAAGTTTGAAGTGGGACACACTTGCAGTTAGACGACGCGCTAAACGGAAGGAGCTGCTCACTAAACTCCGAAATCCGATCTTCGCCGAGGATATAGAGCATATATTATTACCAGCAACTTTGAAATTGCGCAATGATCACCATTCAAAGATAAGGGAAATTAGAGCTCGTACTGAGGCGTTAAGACAGTCGTTTTTCCCTTGCGCGATCCGCGAGTGGAACAGAGGAGGGGAAATATGACTTTGGCGCGAATTGTGCCCTCCGCCACACACTGCTTGGTGGGAAGCGGAGTATATATGTAGATGCAGATGTAGAAGTAGAAATGGAATATCATCAACATATTATCTGCTTTTTATAGCATAAATACTCTCATCGCCTTCTTGACGGATTTATTAACTTTAGTACACTCAACGATCAACGTTATTGTGACACTGTACTTCTTCCCCATGTGAGTCCTCTCAGTGGTGCTTTCGGCCCTGATTTCATTTCCACGGATGGTAATGCGTGACACCAGTTAACTGTGGAGGTGGAGGAGCTCCTACTTACAGCCTCAGGGAAATTTCCTCTTCCAGCAGGACAATGCACACACACACACACACACACACACACACACAAACACAAACACACACACACACACACACACACACATTTTTAGCACTACCCAACACGCACCTCAAGACGTTCACCAACCTCTCTGGTCAGAACGTTAGCTGCGGGAAGTAGCCGTGCGGTCTTAGGCGCCTCGCCACGATTCGCGTGGCTTCCCCCGTCGAAGGTTCGACTCCTCCCTCGGGCATAGGTGTGTGTGTGTTGTCGTTAGTGTAAGTTAGTTTAAGTTAGATTACGTAGTGTGTAAGCCTAAGGACCGATGACCTTAGCAGTTTGGTCCCATAGAAACTTACCACAAATTTCCAAATTTCCAGAACGTTACCCGGACCTATAGCTCACTGACCATGTATGGGACGTTACCGGACTGTATTTTTAGCAACATCCTTTGAACAATTGCGACAACAGTTGGAAATGACGTCCGACATCTCGCTGATGATCTCTATGCACTGAACTGTGGCTAGAATAGGATAAATCAGACACCGAAAAGTCAGACACCGAAACTGTTGTCAAAGTCAAACTGCCTGTGGCTGAATTGCCTTGTTGTTATAATAGCAAATAGTGTAAGAACTGTATTATACGGAAGTGATATGTATTTCATTTTGAGATTATTGCTTCGATTCATTATCGTTTTACACTAACGTATTTACTTTTCTATAGTAAGACTATACTGTATTAGAATGGCTTGCTATTGTGTAAACTAAAGCCTTGGAGCTCTTATGTTATCTTCTTCTTTCTCCGTTAAAGAGCGTGTCTGGCTAGAATAGGATAAATCAGACACCGAAAAGTCAGACAGCGAAACTGTTGCCAAAGTCAAACTGCCTGTGGCTGAATTGCCTTGTTGTTATAATAGCAAATAGTGTAAGAACTTGGTCTGACAACTTCCTTTATTGTATTCCCAATTCGGCGGTACGTCCACCCGGCCTCCCGCATGCCCACTATACGCCCTCGCTCAAAGTCCGTCATCTGCACATACGGTTCACGTCCACGCTGTCGCGGCATGCTACCAGTGTTCAAGACTGCGATGGAGCTCCGTATGCCACGGCAAACTGGCTGACACTGACGGCGGCGGTGCACAAATGCTGCGCAGCTAGCGCCATTCGACGGCCAACACCGCGGTTGCTGGTGTGTCCGCTGTGCCGTGCGTGTGATAATTGCTTGTACAGCCCTCTCGCAGTGTCCGGAGCAAGTATGGTGGGTCTGACACACCGGTGTCAATGTGTTCTTTTTTCCATTTCCAGGAGTGTATTATAGTCGCTGAAGTATATGATTCCATTTTTCATGCATCTAGAACAGTTTGCCGCAAAGAGAAAATCGGCCTTATCATCACTATCTGCAAACACGGCAGATGTAAAAGCAGCAAGTCCAAATGATGGATAAGTATCTTACATATTCATACAACATTCTTGTAACGAAGTTTTGTCGAAGATAACAACACTCGATGTCAGTAGGCTTTCGCGGTCGGAGTCAATTTCCATTAAATTATTCTCGGTTGTAGATCGCGTCATTTTGTAAAATGACAAACCAGCTTTTTGGCCACTTGCAATAGTAGCTGAAACGTTGGTTTTCTATTTTACAATCTGATTAAACTCTTATAAGCCATAAGAATTTTATGGAGAATAACTACATTATTTTTTAACAATACGAGCTGCAGCAAATGTTTCCTGAATCCTGTCTTCTCACACCCACCATCTTTGCTTCACTATCTTCTAGATCTACATCTACATTTATGCTCCGCAAGCCACCCAACGGTGTGTGGTGGAGGGCACTTTAAGTGCCACTGTCATTACCTCCCTTTCCTGTTCCAGCCGCGTATGGTTCGCGGGAAGAACGACTGCCGGAAAGCCTCCGTGCGCGCTCGAATCTCTCTAATTTTATATTCGTGATCTCCTCGGGAGGTATAAGTAGGTGGAAGCAATATATTCGATACCTCATCCAGAAACACACCCTCTCGAAATCTGGACAGCAAGCTACTCCGCGATGCAGAGCGCCTCTCTTGCAGAGTCTGCCACTTGAGTTTGCTAAACATCTCCGTAACGCTATCACGCTTACCAAATAACTCTGTGACGAAACGCGCCGCTCTTCTTTGGATCTTCTCTACCTCCTCTGTCAACCCGACCTGGTACGGATCCCACACTGAAGAGCAATACTCAAGTATAGGTCGGACGAGTGTTTTGTAAGCCACCTCCTTTGTTGATGGACTACATTTTCTAAGGACTCTCCCAATGAATCTCAACCTGGTACCCGCCTTACCAACAATTAATTTTATATGATCATTACACTTCAAATCGTTCCGTACGCATACTCCCAGATATTTTACAGAAGTAACTGCTACCAGTGTGCTCCCTGCCGCCGTTGGATAAGCAGTTGCAGCAGCAAGTCGTATACTCCTAGCTCACTCATTTCTTACATAGTTTAATTATTAATTTCTTTGAGTGTTTTTGGTACTTGCATTGTTTGATACATAAATTTCGGGCGTATTATAGTATTTGAGAGTTGTAGCATCGCGTTTTAGTACCTGAATAGTGTAAAATCGCGTAGTCTCCTTCCGCTGCCGAGCAGTGTGTCAGCAGTGCGTTAGTAGCAGCATTACTGCATTTACTAGGCAATCTTGTATTTTAATAACCGTTTAAATTTTGTCGATTTGTTTGCGCTCTCTGTAGATTAGTTCAGACGTTCTTTGCAAAACAGTTTTTAGCATGGATAGGGACTGCAACTGCTGTGTTCGGATGCAGGCTGAGTTGGCATCCCTTCGCTCCCAGCTTCAGGCAGTGTTGGCTTCGGTCACACAGCTTGAGGCTGTTGCCAATGGGCATCACTGTGGGGGTCCGGATGGGGGTTTGTCGGGGACGGCCAGCTCGTCCCACGCATCCCCCGATCGGACTAAGACTGTGGTTGCCCGGGATACTGCCCGCATTGAGGCTGATCCCTCACCTGTGGTAGAGTGGGAGGTAGTCTCAAGGTGTGGCAGGGGGCGAAAGACATTCCGGAGGGCTGAACGGAAGGCCTCTCCAGTTTGTCTGACGAACCGGTTTCAGGTTCTGTCTCAGGCTGATACTGATCTTCGGCCTGACATGGCTGCTTGTCCTGTTCCAGAGGTTGCCCCTCAGTCTGCAAGATCCGGGCGGTCGCAGAGGGTGGTCTTACTGGTAGTTGGGAGCTCCAACGTCAGGCGCGTAATGGGGCCCCTTAGAGAAATGGCAGCAAGAGAGGGGAAGAAAACCAATGTGCACTCCGTGTGCATACCGGGGGGAGTCATTCAAGATGTGGAAAGGGCCCTTCCGGATGCCATGAAGGGTACAGGGTGCACCCGTCTGCAGGTGGTCGCTCATGTCGGCACCAATGATGTGTGTCGCTATGGATCGGAGGAAATCCTCTCTGGCTTCCGACGGCTATCTGATTTGGTGAAGACTGCCAGTCTCGCTAGCGGGATGAAAGCAGAGCTCACCATCTGCAGCATCGTCGACAGGACTGACTGCGGACCTTTGGTACAGAGCCGAGTAGAGGGTCTGAATCAGAGGCTGAGACGGTTCTGCGACCATGTGGGCTGCAGATTCCTCGACTTGCGCCATAGGGTGGTGGGGTTTCGGGTTCCGCTGGATAGGTCAGGAGTCCACTACACGCAGCAAGCGGCTACACGGGTAGCAGGGGTTGTGTGGCGTGGACTGGGCGGTTTTTTAGGTTAGATGGCCTCGGGCAAGTGCAGAAAGGGCAACAGCCTCAAAGGGCGCGGAGCAAAGTCAGGACATGCGGGGACCAAGCAGCAATCGGTATTGTAATTGTAAACTGTCGAAGCTGCGTTGGTAAAGTACCGGAACTTCAAGCGCTGATAGAAAGCACCGAAGCTAAAATCGTTATAGGTACAGAGAGCTGGCTTAAGCCAGAGATAAATTCTGCCGAAATTTTTACAGAGGTACAGACGGTGTTTATGAAGGATAGATTGCATGCAACCGGTGGTGGAGTGTTTGTCGCTGTTAGTAGTAGTTTATCCTGTAGTGAAGTAGAAGTGGATAGTTCCTGTGAATTATTATGGGTGGAGGTTACACTCAACAACCGAGCTGGGTTAATAATTGGCTCCTTTTACCGACCTCCCGACTCAGCAGCGTTAGTGGCAGAACAACTGAGAGAAAATTTGGAATACATTTCGCATAAATTTCCTCAGCATGTTATAGTCTTAGGTGGAGATTTCAATTTACCAGATATAGACTGGGACACTCAGATGTTTAGGACGGGTGGTAGGGACAGAGCATCGAGTGACATTATACTGAGTGCACTATCCGAAAATTACCTCGAGCAATTAAACAGAGAACCGACTCGTGGAGATAACATCTTGGACCTACTGATAACAAACAGACCCGAACTTTTCGACTCTGTATATGCAGAACAGGGAATCAGTGATCATAAGGCCGTTGTAGCATCCCTGAATATGGAAGTTAATAGGAATATAAAAAAAGGGAGGAAGGTTTATCTGTTTAGCAAGAGTAATAGAAGGCAGATTTCAGACCACCTAACAGATCAAAACGAAAATTTCTGTTCCGACACTGACAATGTTGAGTGTTTATGGAAAAAGTTCAAGGCAATCGTAAAATGCGTTTTAGACAGGTACGTGCCGAGTAAAACTGTGAGGGACGGGAAAAACCCACCGTGGTACAACAACAAAGTTAGGAAACTACTGCGAAAGCAAAGAGAGCTTCACTCCAAGTTTAAATGCAGCCAAAACCTCTCAGACAAACAGAAGCTAAGCGATGTCAAAGTTAGCGTAAGGAGGGCTATGCGAGAAGCGTTCAGTGAATTCGAAAGTAAAATTCTATGTACAGACTTGACAGAAAATCCTAGGAAGTTCTGGTCTTACGTTAAATCAGTAAGTGGCTCGAAACAGCATATCCAGACACTCCGGGATGATGATGGCATTGAAACAGAGGATGACACGCGTAAAGCTGAATTACTAAACACCTTTTTCCAAAGCTGTTTCACAGAGGAAGACCGCACTGCAGTTCCTTCTCTAAATCCTCGCACAAACGAAAAAATGGCTGACATCGAAATAAGTGTCCAAGGAATAGAAAAGCAACTGGAATCTCTCAACAGAGGAAAGTCCACTGGACCTGATGGGATACCATTCGATTCTACACAGAGTACGCGAAAGAACTTGCCCCCCTTCTAACAGCCGTGTACCGCAAGTCTCTAGAGGAACGGAGGGTTCCAAATGATTGGAAAAGAGCACAGGTAGTCCCAGTCTTCAAGAAGGGTCGTCGAGCAGATGCGCAAAACTATAGACCTATATCTCTGACGTCGATCTGTTGTAGAATTTTAGAACATGTTTTTTGCTCGAGTATCATGTCGTTTTTGGAAACCCAGAATCTACTATGTAGGAATCAACATGGATTCCGGAAACAGCGATCGTGTGAGACCCAACTCGCGTTATTTGTTCATGAGACCCAGAAAATATTAGATACAGGCTCCCAGGTAGATGCTATTTTTCTTGACTTCCGGAAGGCGTTCGATACAGTTCCGCACTGTCGCCTGATAAACAAAGTAAGAGCCTACGGAATATCAGACCAGCTGTGTGGCTGGATTGAAGATTTTTTAGCAAACAGAACACAGCATGTTGTTATCAATGGAGAGACGTCTACAGACGTTAAGGTAACCTCTGGCGTGCCACAGGGGAGTGTTATGGGACCATTGCTTTTCACAATATACACTCCTGGAAATTGAAATAAGAACACCGTGAATTCATTGTCCCAGGAAGGGGAAACTTTATTGACACCTTCCTGGGGTCAGATACATCACATGATCACACTGACGGAACCACAGGCACATAGACACAGGCAACAGAGCATGCACAATGTCGGCACTAGTACAGTGTATATCCACCTTTCGCAGCAATGCAGGCTGCTATTCTCCCATGGAGACGATCGTAGAGATGCTGGATGTAGTCCTGTGGAACGGCTTGCCATGCCATTTCCACCTGGCGCCTCAGTTGGACCAGCGTTCGTGCTGGACGTGCAGACCGCGTGAGACGACGCTTCATCCAGTCCCAAACATGCTCAATGGGGGACAGTTCCGGAGATCTTGCTGGCCAGGGTAGTTGACTTACACCTTCTAGAGCACGTTGGGTGGCACGGGTTACATGCGGACGTGCATTGTCCTGTTGGAACAGCAAGTTCCCTTGCCGGTCTACGAATGGTAGAACGATGGGTTCGATGACGGTTTGGATGTACCGTGCACTATTCAGTGTCCCCTCGACGATCACCAGTGGTGTACGGCCAGTGTAGGAGATCGCTCCCCACACCATGATGCCGGGTGTTGGCCCTGTGTGCCTCGGTCGTATGCAGTCCTGATTGTGGCGCTCACCTGCACGGCGCCAAACACGCATACGACCATCATTGGCACCAAGGCAGAAGCGACTCTCATCGCTGAAGACGGCACGTCTCCATTCGTCCCCCCATTCACGCCTGTCGCGACACCACTGGAGGCGGGCTGCACGATGTTGGGGCGTGAGCGGAAGACGGCCTAACGGTGTGCGGGACCGTAGCCCAGCTTCATGGAGACGGTTGCGAATGGTCCTCGCCGATACCCCAGGAGCAACAGTGTCCCTAATTTGCTGGGAAGTGGCGGTGCGGTCCCCTACGGCACTGCGTAGGATCCTACGGTCTTGGCGTGCATCCGTGCGTCGCTGCGGTCCGGTCCCAGGTCGACGGGCACGTGCACCTTCCGCCGACCACTGGCGACAACATCGATGTACTGTGGAGACCTCACGCCCCACGTGTTGAGCAATTCGGCGGTACGTCCACCCGGCCTCCCGCATGCCCACTATACGCCCTCGCTCAAAGTCCGTCAACTGCACATACGATTCACGTCCACGCTGTCGCGGCATGCTACCAGTGTTAAAGACTGCGATGGAGCTCCGTATGCCACGGAAAACTGGCTGACACTGACGGCGGCGGTGCACAAATGCTGCGCAGCTAACGCCATTCGACGGCCAACACCGCGGTTCCTGGTGTGTCCGCTGTGCCGTGCGTGTGATCATTGCTTGTACAGCCCTCTCGCAGTGTCCGGAGCAAGTATGGTGGGTCTGACACACCGGTGTCAATGTGTTCTTTTTTCCATTTCCAGGAGTGTATATAAATGACCTAGTAGATAGTGTCGGAAGTTCCATGCGGCTTTTCGCGGATGATGCTGTAGTATACAGAGAAGTTGCAGCATTAGAAAATTGTAGCGAAATGCAGGAAGATCTGCAGCGGATAGGCACTTGGTGCAGGGAGTGGCAACTGTCCCTTAACATAGACAAATGTAATGTATTGCGAATACATAGAAAGAAGGATCCTTTATTGTATGATTATATGATAGCGGAACAAACACTGGTAGCAGTTACTTCTGTAAAATATCTGGGAGTATGCGTGCGGAACGATTTGAAGTGGAATGATCATATAAAATTAATTGTTGGTAAGGCGGGTACCAGGTTGAGATTCATTGGGAGAGTGCTTAGAAAATGTAGTCCAGCAACAAAGGAGTTGGCTTACAAAACACTCGTTCGACCTATACTTGAGTACTGCTCATCAGTGTGGGATCCGTACCAGATCGGGTTGACGGAGGAGATAGAGAAGATCCAAAGAAGAGCGGCGCGTTTCGTCACAGGGTTATTTGGTAACCGTGATAGCGTTACGGAGATGTTTAATAAACTCAAGTGGCAGACTCTGCAAGAGAGGCGCTCTGCATCGCGGTGTAGCTTGCTCGCCAGGTTTCGAGAGGGTGCGTTTCTGGATGAGGTATCGAGTATGTTGCTTCCCCCTACTTATACCTCCCGAGGAGATCACGAATGTAAAATTAGAGAGATTAGAGCGCGCACGGAGGCTTTCAGACAGTCGTTCTTCCCGCGAACCATACGCGACTGGAACAGGAAAGGGAGGTAATGACAGTGGCACGTAAAGTGCCCTCCGCCACACACCGTTGGGTGGCTTGCGGAGTATGAATGTAGATGTAGATGTTTGTTCCGCTATCATATAATCATACAATAAAGGATCCTTCTTTCTATGTATTCGCAATACATTACATTTGTCTATGTTAAGGGTCAGTTGCCACTCCCTGCACCAAGTGCCTATCCGCTGCAGATCTTCCTGCATTTCGCTGCAATTTTCTAATGCTGCAACTTCTCTGTATACTACAGCATCATCCGCGAAAAGCCGGTGTTTATTTTCGAATAAAAAAAGTCTTATAGATCACGTGTTTTGAGTAAGGTTATAGAAAGATACTACTTCCTTTGTCTGTTCCTCAAACCATAAAATCACTTATTTTCTTTCCTTTATTACTACATTTTCTTGAAGTCCCGCCAACACCAAACTATTAAATATGAGTTGTTTCCAAAGTCTTCAACGTAATTTAGTATGATAACATGTGTCAACTTAAAGTGAACCGGGCACTATTGTCAAATAATCAGATGTATGTGAAACCATGGTGTACACTGAAACGAACTGAATACCACTCGTAGTCGAGAGCACTATAACATGTGTCAACTTAAAATGAAGCGGGAACTCCTGTCGAACAAATATAAAATGTGTTTAGATGTATGTGAAACCAGAATGGACATTGGAACGAACTGAATACTATTTGCAGCTGGGAGCACAAATGGTCACTTCGCCGTCAGGACGTTCACATTAGGTTTTCCGTAGTTTGCCTAAACTCTTTAAGGCAGATGCTTAGAACGTTTCTTTCAGAAGGACACGGATCAGTTCCACCCCATCCTTCCCCAATACATCTCTAATGATATTATCATCGACGTGACATTAAACCATAATGAATATCGCCATATGGACGGGAAAAATCGATTGCAAACTGCAGCATAGATTTATCACGGCGATTTCATTTGAATTGCCCATGGCTATGTCGGGCGAGTCAAATGACATTTAATTTGTGCATTCCAATTATTACTCTCCACTTAGGGAGCTAGACATCAGGTAATTAGGCGTCTTGTAGCTATGTATGTTAAGAGTGCTGCTAGCTCAACATAAATGTCTGTCCTGGAAGGAAAAATTGGTGCCTATAGAAACCAGCAGTCCGTAACACAAAATCTCTAAGATTGGGGATGTTTTGCACGAAACTCTGTCTCGAAACCTTCCAGAAAATCTAAGGAAATTCAGGTCGCATGTAAAGTACGTCAGCGGCAGGACACAATCAATACCTTCACCGCGCTGTACCAATGGTAATAATACCGATGACAGCGCCACTAAAGCGGAGTTATTAAACACTGTTTTCCGCAGTTCCTTCAACAGAGGAAACGAAGTAAATTTTCCAGGATTCGAATTGAGAACAGTTGCCAACGTGAGTAACTTAGAAATATTACAGATATCCTCGGTGTAGCGAAGCAACTTAAATCATTTAATAAATGCAAGGCCTCTGGTCCAGATAGTATAACAGTTAGGTTCCTTTCAGAGTATGCTGATACAATAGCCCCAAGATGAGATACAATTGCTCGCTCGACGGAAGATCCGTACCAGAAGACTCGAAAGCTGCACCCGTCACACCAATAATCTAGAGTAATTAACTGGATTGCAGACCCATTTGGTATGATTTTGGAACATATACTGTGGTCGAACATTATGAATTACCTCGAAGGTGATGGTCTCTTGACGCATAGTCAGCAAGGAATCAGAAAAATCTTTCTTGTGAAATACAACTAGTTCTTTAATCGCACGAAGTAATGAGCGCCACCGACAGGAGATCTCAGATTTATTCCATATTTCTAAATTTCCAGAAGGCTTTTGACACCGTTCCTCACAAGGGACTCGTAATCAAATCACGTGCCTATGGAGCATCGCCTCACCTGTGCTGGTGGATTCGTGATTTTCTGTCAGTAATGTCTGTCAGATGTAGTAATCGATGGGAAATTATCGAGTAAAATGGAATTGAAAGCCAACGTTCCCCAAGGAACTTTTATAGCCCCTTGCTGTTCGTAATCTATATAAACGATTTAGAACACAGTCTGAACAGCCCTCTTAGATTGTTTGCAGATGACGCTGTCTTTAACCGTTTAGTAAAGTCACCTGAAGATCAAAACCAATTGCAAAATGATCTACACACTATATCTGTATGGTGCGAAAAGTGTCAATTGTCTCTGAATAAGGAAAAGTGTGAGTCATCCACATGACTACGAAAAGAAATCCATTGAATTTCGGTTACACACACACAAATTTAAAGGCTGTCAATTTAACTAAATACGTAGGAATTGCAATAAAGAACAACATACATGGGAACTATCACATAAATAATCTTCTGAGGAAGGCAAACCAAAGTCTCCGTTTTATTGGCGGAACACTTAGAAGATGCTACACGTCTACTAAAGAGACTGCCTGCACTATGCTTGTCTGTTATCGGCTAGAGTACTGCTGTGCGGTATGGGATGCTTACCTAATAGAATTGACGGGGAATATTGAAAACGTCCAAAAAAGAGCAGCTCATTTTGTATTATCGCGAAATAGGGGAGAGAGTACCACGGACTTGATAAGCGAGTTGGAGTGCCAATCATTAAAACAAAGGCGTTTTTCGTTGCTGCGAGATCTTTTCACGAAATTTCAATCAGCAATTTTCTCCACTGGATGTGAAAATATTTTATTGTCGGCAACCTACACACTAAGAAATAATCATCGTAATAAAATAAGAGTGATCAGATCTCGTATAAAAGCATTTAAGTGTTCATTTTTTCCACAGAGAGTGTAATGATAAAGAAATAGTCTTATTGTGACTCGTAGAACCCTCTACTAGGCACTTAAGTTTGAATTGTAGAGCAGACATGTAGATGTAGACGTAGATGAGGGTATAGCTGATAATTGTGACTGGTAATCGTAGATAAGAAATTGGTAAATCTGTTACATGTGACTCAACGTACTTCGAAATTACAATCTGCTTCATCTAACCTGACTTGTTTCTGCTTCATGCAGGACGCCTTAAATAGAGAGATGCTGATATCTAACCCTACTATTCCGCTTAAATAACTTCCTCGCCAAAAACGCAGATTAAACCAGTTGGAGTTAATACGCCGCTTTACTTTCACGGGGGAATGTTCTGTCCAGTAAGGCTTGAAGTGCAACGCATCAGTATTGCAATAAAAATTAGAGAAAAAAAGAAGTTTCACCTGCCAAGATAAGTCAATTATGAACGAAGCACGTGAATGATAATGGATGCGCTGCTCCAGAATTGGAGTTCTCGGAGGCATTCATGTCAGTCCTCACGTGGCGCTATACACAAGCTGATCAAAAGTATCCGGACAACCCTATTTAATGCGGATTTGATCACTAGATGTTACGAGAGGTGGACCCGCCAGCATACAAGGAGATGGCAAGTTATGTGTGTGAGTAACGAGGCAGTAACGGCAGAATCGGTCGGTCAGGGGGGATAGTGTCGTCTAGCGCGGACTAGTCATTGGACGTCGCCTGACTAACAAATCCACCAGCGACATGTCAGCCCTCCTAAAGCTGTCCAGGTCGGCTATTGGTGGAAACGCGAAGGAACAACTACAGTTAAATCAGGACCAGGTAGACCTCATGTATTGGCAGACATAGGTTGTCGATCATTGCGGAGAGTGGTTGTAAAACAAATTGCATGAAATCAGTTCAGAAGTGCTACCCGTATCCCGGCAACACAATGACTATGCGAAAGAAGTTTAAAAAATAGGGACAATGGTCAAGGAGCTCCTCGTAATGAGCCACAAATTTTTGTAGTGAATGTTAAGCGATGCTTGAGAAGGTGTAAAGAGCAAAGGCACTGGACAGTGGATGAGTGGCAACTAGTGATTCGGAATGATGAATCACACTCAACCTTGTGGCAATCCGATGGCATGAATTGGGTTGGGCGAATCGTGAAGAACGTTACCTGCCATCATGTGTGGTGCCGTCTGCGAAGTATGGAGGAGGAGCTGGTGTTACGCTATGGTGGTGTTATATGCGGTTAGGGTGTGGTATTCTTATTGCGCTTAAGAAAACGCTAAATGAGGAAGGATATGAACACATTTTACAGCATTGTGAACTGCGTACAGTAGAGGAACAGTTCGGAGACGATGATTGTTTGTATCGGTACAACTCTCTTTCCGAAAGCAGCATGTGTAAAGCAAGGACTTGTAGACAGTAACATTCCTGAAATGGACTGGGCTGCCCAGAGTCCCGACCTCAAAGCAATGGAACTCTGTTGACATGAGACAGAATGTCGACTTCGCTCCAGACTCCAGCGTCCAACATAACTACCTTCTCTGGTTTCGGCTCTTGAAGAAGAATCTACTGTCATTCCTCCACAGACATACATACACCTCACTAAAAGTGTCTCCAACAGATTTCAAGCAATCATAAAGGCAAAAAGTGGACGTATCCTGTATTAATATCCACTAATAGGTGTCAGGATACTTTTGATGAGATAGTGTATCTCACGAGTTCAATACGAATTTTCTTTATGACGAGTCATTGCTAGAATGGACGCTGTTGATTCACAGTGTGTGGTGATAAATGCTATTTCTCGACCGTCATTTCGTGTGCAAATAATCAGAGGTACTCGTAGAAGAAGAGGGCAGCGATGTCCACTACCAATTATAGCCAGAGACGATCGTTACCTCTTGGCCACAGCCCGACAGAAGATATATTGCTACCTCTCGCGATTATTCCAGAGCTAGCGACGCCTTTTCCTTCAAAAGATTCGCAAAATATATCTCAAAAACGTCAGTTACCTCACTGTTTTTATGCCACACAGGGCAAAATTAGTGTTGGCAGTTCCCAGAGACTATCTCATTTTGGGACAGCGATTATTGTTGTCTGGTTTATTCCTAAGTTGTTCCAAACACATTAATATCGTCCTCTTATGTCTTGGGATATGTAGATAAGAATTCCAGAACACCTACATATTTATACTCTTCTTTCATGAGAATGACCTTTCATCCACTTACCTATAGTATCAGAGTGAATTAAAATCATATCGCCCGTTAGGCCTTGATGGCCTGTTCGGGAGGAGTTTAGTTTTCTTTTTTTTTATCAGAGCCTTTAATAATTTTGGTCAGTGTAGTTGTTGTTTCCTTGACTTCGGCGACGGCATTCATCACAAAGCTGTCCAAAAGTCTGTAACAAGCAGGCTTGAATCTCCGTTAACTTCCTACCAAACCATATACCTGAAGTATAAATGACGAGGTTATACACAGCTAGACATCATAATCGAAATAGTATCACTCCAGAAAGTGCTTCTTATCCAGTTAATTGTGATCACATACACAACAGTGACGTGTGTACGCTCGGCAGAGAGACTTCGTCCGTGTCTCCATCAGGTGCGTGAATCACTTGCGACACGATTCGTTCTTAATTCCGTAACGCGTCGCGAATCAAATCAAATGGTTCAAATGGCTCTGAGCACTATGGGACTTAACATCGGAGGTCATCAGTACCCTAGAACTTAGAACTACTTAAACCTAAGGACATCACACACATCTATGCCCGAGGCAGGATTCGAACCTGCGGCCGTAGCGGTCACGCGGTTCCAAACTGAAGCGCCTAGAACCGCACGGCCACTCCAGCCGGCATAATGCGCCGCGAATCAATCGCGGCACCATGATCTGCACCGCTGCAGCTTCCATTCTCAACCCATGAGCAGCATGTTCCGGTCATTTGCTCTGCTCCACGGAGCTCTACAGTAAATTCTACAAGGAGGCCAGAAGCACCTTCTACGATCACTTCAGAGAATCTACCCGACTCCGCTGAATAATTTCACTGGTCAAAATATTAATCACTCCCTTAAAAAAAAGCACACTGGTCGCTATGGAGCTCTGTAGACCGTGTACAACTGATGCAACAGGTCCTGTGACTCTCCACCAATGAAGTAGGCCATGGCAGTAAAACGGTGTGTATGTGCTAGTCGATTGTATGGAATCAGTGCAGCTGGGTCGACAGAAGGGCAGAAAGCAGCTTTCGAATTTTGACGTGCCTGTGAGTACACCATAAAATTAAGATGCCCGATTTGTTGGTGTATCAATCTGGACTGTCCAAACTGTCTAGAAGAACTGGCGTACATCTCGCTGCCATGTAAATCGGCGTAAGAACAGTAGTCACTAAAAGATCCTAACAGACAAGGACAGGAGATAGAGTCACATTTTGTCAACGACAATCTAATTGGAATTGCTCCTGTCAGTGAATGAAGGTTCATTTCAACCAGTTGCCGGGCGAACATTGCAAAGGGAACTGAATGCAATGGATTTTTGGAGTCGCGTACCTCGCAAAGTGCCAAAGCTCACGGCAGCACAGGAAGCTGCGTATCTTCGAAGGGCCAAACAACACAGAAACTTGGCAGCAGCTGAATGGAGACGCGTAGTGGGTTCCGAGGAGTTGCAATGTTGCCTCTTTTGAAATGATGGAAAGCGTTGCGGGTACCAACAGACCAATGACTCGTTCACTCCGCAGTGTTGGCCCGCGAAATCACTCGATCTCAATCACTCATAAAATTTCTGGGACTATTTGAAACAGCGGTTGAAACATAGTAATCGACATCCCTGCAGTTTCGTAACTGTGGAGAATGTAATCATAAATGAGTGGCTTCATCTAGATACGGCTTACCTGAAGATACTTAGGGACGCTCTTCCTCGCCGAATGGAGCCTGATGTCAAGACTAGAGACTGTGTTGCACGCTCTTACCGTGATGTCGCCTGGGATGACTAAATTATTGTCCGGTGTGCTTATGATTTAGTTATAAACATGCACTAGGGTGAAAAACATGTTTATCATCATGGCAGCGTGATTTCCCTAAATCGTTTCAGGCAAATGCCGGGATGGTTCCTTTGAAAGGGCACGGCCGATTTCCTTCCCAATCCTTCCCTAACCCGAGCTTGCGCTCCGTCTCTAATGACCTCGTTGTCGGCGGGACGTTAAACATTAACCACCACCACCACCATCATGGCAGCATAGGGCATACTAGACTCGTTTAGGCATTTTTTTATCCTTTTTTTGTATTATTAGCCCTCGCACTATTTTATCCACTTTCCATGTTGTCACACTATTTAAATTTTACACCACATTGTTATGCCTTTAATATATCTCAAATAGTTATACATATTATAGCACACAATTTTTCTCTCTTCGTGTCACTCGTGTAAACTTATCCCGCCAGATTTATGCAGTACCTAGTGTACGTTTACATGCCCCTAAAGTGATTCACATACGGGGTGTTTCACACTTCGTGTTACACAATTCTAGAGGATGTAGATGGGACTTATTAGATCGTCCGGAAACGTCATCCAACGACGCTACAGAGCGTCAGTTATAGGTGACGGCGGGTGTAAAAGTATGTATATACAGTGTGATTCCGTGATGATGTTACAAACTTTATAGGATGATGGTGAAGAATAAATCAATCAATTTGAGGTAACGAGTCGAAAGTTATAAACGAAAACCGTTCTGATACCTCTGACAGTGGAATACATATACTGCTGAGATTGTAGGGTAGGCAACTTTCAGAGGCGGTAGTATGGACCAAAACAAGAAAAAATGTCTAGTAAACATGAGCTCTAAACTGCATACCTTCAGAGTTATGAGCACTTGTTCAATTAAGGAGATGTACGAGGGTAATCCCAAAAGTAAGGTCTCCTATTTTTATAAGTACATAGACCTGTTTGTTTCTACAATGGTTTACATCAGTTTACAGCCTGAACATTTAACTATTTTTAGACATAATCACCATTTCTGTCGATGCATTTTTGTAGACGCTGTGGCAGTTTTTGTATGCCCATGTCATACCAGCTCGCCCCCATGCTGCTCAGAAAGTTATGAACCTCTTCTTTCACCTCGTCGTCGGAGCTGAATCTCTTTCCTGCCAAATGTTCTTTTAACCTAGGGAACAGGTGATAGTTACTGGGCGCCAAGTCAGGACTATAGGGTGGGTGGGTGATTATGTTCCAATGAAACTTTTGCAGGAGAGCAACGGTTAGCCGAGCGATGTGAGGGTGAGCGTTGTCATGGAGAATGTGTACGCCCTTGCTCAACATTCCTCTTCTCCGGTTCTGAATTGCCCGTTTGAGTTTTTTTCAGAGTCTTACAGTACCTTTCAGCGTTAATTGTGGTCCCAGTGGGCATAAAGTCGACCAACAGTACCCCTTTCCGATCCCAAAAAACCGTTGTTATGACTTTACCGGCAGACTGTGTTTGTTTGAATATCCGTGGCTTTGGCGCCACTGGCGTGATTGTTGCTTGGTGTCATGGGTATGCCCAGGTTTCGTCACCCGTGACAATTGAGTACAGAAAGTTGTCCTGTTCGGCTGCAAGGCGGTGAAGAATTGCGCGGGAAGCATCAGCTCGTTGCCGCATGTGGTCCTCAGTCAGCATGCGTGGCACCCATCTTGCGCACACCTTCCGGTAGTTCAATGTTTCCGTTAAAAGTCTGTATGCGGTGCTTCTGGAAACCTCAGGCACCAACGCGCAGAGATCATCCAGGGTGATTCGCCGATCTTCACGCATACTTTGCTCAACCTTCAACACTGTATCCTCAGAAATTGACGGTCTCCCGTTCCTTTGTTTGTCGTGAATTTCGGTCCGACCAGCTGCAAACTCTCTACACCACTTACGAACATTTTTGACATCCATGCACGACTCACCATACATTTCCGTCAATTGCGTTCAAAACCCGAATAACTGCGCGCAATTCGCACTTGGTGGTAGCATCCAACGGGAGCTCCATTCTCAACGGCTGCCAAGCCGAGACTGAGCGCCTGAGCGCGGCGCGCGCATGTTTACACGCGATGCGTGAAGCTCTCATCATAACAGTGTGACCAATTGCCACACAAACAGAGTTCTGTACTTATAAAAAAAATAGACCTTACTTTTGGGATTACCCTCGTATTTCAGAGTAGCGAAGAGTAACGAGTGCTCACAGCTTCTCCAAAGGCATGTAGAACCATGTCAACTCCAGTGCCGTGGACAGTTACCCTTTGTTTCTCGTCTGAGGATCCATGGCGCGAACAGCCCGATCGAGTTGGTCTCATAGATTTTCGACTGGGTTTAAGTCCGGGGAGTTCAGTGGGTAAGCGAAGTGCATTAAAGTCATCCTGGTGCTCTTCAAACAATTCACCTACACTGCGAGCAGTGTGACACGTTACATTGTCCTGCTGGTGGATGCCGTAGTGGCGAAGAAAAGCAAACTGCATGCAGGCGTAGTCATGGCCTCAAAGGATAAATGCATAGTTGTGTTGATCCATTGTGCCTTCAAGAATGACGAGATCACAAAGGAAATGTTCTCCACCCTGGACCCTTACGACGACAGTTGCATGGTGTTTGCTTTCAGACATTTCATGCCGTACACGCCAACAACTATCCAATGGAGCATGAAAGTTTATTCATCTGAAAACGACACCTGTGGCCACTCATCGCACGTCCAGTTGCTGTATTGGCGTGCAAACTGCAGCCTTCGTCACCGAAGAAAAGCGGTCAGCAAGTGTGAAATAAACGGGCACCTGCCACGGAGGAGCATACCCAGCAATGTTTGCTGAACGGTCGTTGACGAGAAATTGTTGGTAGTCCCTTGGTTCATCTGGGAGGACAGTTACTCAACAGTTGCCCGCCTATTCGCCCGGACACACCTCCTCTGCCGCCGTTCAACCCTGTCATCTGTGCCTCATGGTACACCACAGTTGTCTCGGCACCAGTTTTGCTACGGTCGCAAGTTCGAATCCTGCCTCGGGCATGGATGTGTGTGATGTCCTTAGGTTAGTTAGGTTTAAGTAGTTCTAAGTCTAGGGGACTGATGACCTCAGATGTTAAGTGCCATAGTGCTCAGAGCCATTTGAACCATTTGAACCAGTTTTGGATAGCGCCATGTTGCCGTCCTCTGTATATTTTACGAATTTAGACGTTTCGAAAATGCTTCCACCCTTTGCGCAAATGCCAGTTACCATGCCATGTTGCACATCAGATATATCGCTCAGTTTCCGCCTTACGACAACTGTAAGTAGGCTGTTTAGGTTTTTTTATTGGTAACGCCACCTCTGTATGAAAATCACTGGCTGTGCTGTGTGCAGTCTGTGGCTGCTTTGCATTGTTGTAATACTCGCCATTGTAGTGTTAGGCAGCTGGCTGTGAACAGCGCGTAGCGTTGCGCAGTTGGAGGTGAGCCGCCAGCAGTGGTGGATGTGGGGAGAGAGATGGCGGAGTTTTGAAATTTGTCATGAACTGCTATATATATTATGACTATTAAGGTAAATACATTGTTTGTTCTCTATTAAAATCTTTCATTTTCTAACTAAGCCTATCAGTAGTTAGTACCTTCAGTAGTTTGAATCTTTTATTTAGCTGGCAGTAGCGGCGCTCGCTTTATTGCAGTAGCTCGAGTAACCAAGATTTTTGTGAGGTAAGTGATTTGTGAAACGTATAGGTTAATGTTAGTCAGGGCCATTCTTTTGTATGGATTTTTGAAAGTCAGATTGCGTTGCGCTAAAAATATTGTGTTCAGCTTAAGCACAGTCTTTTATAATTGTTTAAAGGGGAAGTTTCATATGTCGACCCTTAGCCTAGGATACCTCACTGGAATCTTCTGATTTTTTTTTTTTGTAGTTTGTGTAATTAGTGTAGATTTTGTTTATTGCTAGCGCGTAATTGTAGAGAGAATCTCCTTTGTAGTTGCAGTTTTTCATTGTTGTACAGTAAAACAGGTGTGGCACGCATGTAGATTTGCACCAAGTATTTCGCAGCTGCAATTAACTAGATATTATTTTCAGTGCTATGTTAATGTGTTCCCCTATTTTTGCTCTTCAAATTGTGTTTTTCTGTGTTGTCGTGTGAAATATTGTGACAATAATGGCGTGTGAAAAACGTAACACTAGGCTCCAAAGTAAATTGAGAAATGACAGCGAAGACGAAAGCAGTGTGTTAGCGCCACCGTGTAATGAATTAACTAATATTCAAAGTAGTAATTTGGTAACTGTGCATAGGGAAATGGAGCAGGCGGCAAACAATGGCGTGGACAGTGAAACAATTAGTGAAGAGGGAAGCATTATCGATCGATCGGTCGGCAACAGCTCGCCTCAGGAATCGGGAATGACAGGACACAATTTTGCAAATATTGTAGACTCAGGTTTTGGGTCCTCACCGTTTTCTCAAATGAGTCAAGACACATTTTCTGCTTGTCAAAATGTGAATGTTGGCGGTGAAAATGCACTGCAAAAAAGCATAGAGAAACAGATTCCAGACACTAATACATTATTATTGCAATTAATGCAACAAATGGGACAAAATCTTCAAAAGTTAGACACAATGGAACAACACCAGAGACAAACACAGCAACAGTTAGACACAATGGAACAAAATCTTCAAAAGTTAGACACCACACTTGAACAAACACGTGAAGATTTAACTACTGAGTTACATAACATTGAATCGAAATGTCAAAAAGTCTGTAATGACGTAAAAACACAAATTTGTGAGCATTTTCAACCTATTTTTTCGCGGCAAGAAAATGCATTACAGAATCACGAAGCAGCCATAAAAGAACTGCAAACCATTGTTCATGAAAATCATGAGACCTTGTGGGCTAAAATTGACTCAGTTGCATCTACCGATTCGGATACGCAACTTGCAAAAACTCAGGAAAACTTGAAGGACACAGTAGATTCGATTTCAACACAAATGGACACTCTGAAACTTGGTTCAGAAAAACACACTGAGGAAATGTGTTCACTATCGGAGAAAGTAGCCGAACTTTCGGATCAGGTCACTAACTTATCTACAAAGGTAGATGATGATCTGAATGACACAAGACCTGTAGCCTTCACTGAAACAGAAGAGTATGAACAAATTAGAAATTTCAAACAAAATCAAAATCAAATCAATACACAGTACAAAAGAGAAATCCGGGAAGTACAAGATCAGTTGACGCAGGTAATACAAGATTTACATATTTCAGAGGACACTCGCGCTCCAGTACGGGAAGAGGGACATAGAAATACGGAACAACCACAAAATAATAACACAGGACATTTCGGAAATTACACTCCTGGAAATGGAAAAAAGAACACATTGACACCGGTGTGTCAGACCCACCATACTTGCTCCGGACACTGCGGGAGGGCTGTACAAGCAATTATCGCACGCACGGCACAGCGGACACACCAGCAACCGCGGTGTTGGCCGTCGAATGGCGCTAGCTGCGCAGCATTTGTGCACCGCCGCCGTCAGTGTCAGCCAGTTTGCCGTGGCATACGGAGCTCCATCGCAGTCTTGAACACTGGTAGCATGCCGCGACAGCGTGGACGTGAACCGTATGTGCAGTTGACGGACTTTGAGCGAGGGCGTATAGTGGGCATGCGGGAGGCCGGGTGGACGTACCGCCGAATTGCTCAACACGTGGGGCGTGAGGTCTCCACAGTACATCGATGTTGTCGCCAGTGGTCGGCGGAAGGTGCACGTGCCCGTCGACCTGAGACCGGACCGCAGCGACGCACGGATGCACGCCAAGACCGTAGGATCCTAGGCAGTGCCGTAGGGGACCGCACCGCCACTTCCCAGCAAATTAGGGACACTGTTGCTCCTGGGGTATCGGCGAGGACCATTCGCAACCGTCTCCATGAAGCTGGGCTACGGTCCCGCACACCGTTAGGCCGTCTTCCGCTCACGCCCCAACATCGTGCAGCCCGCCTCCAGTGGTGTCGCGACAGGCGTGAATGGAGGGACGAATGGAGACGTGTCGTCTTCAGCGATGAGAGTCGCTTCTGCCTTGGTGCCAATGATGGTCGTATGCGTGTTTGGCGCCGTGCAGGTGAGCGCCACAATCAGGACTGCATACGACCGAGGCACACAGGGCCAACACCCGGCATCATGGTGTGGGGAGCGATCTCCTACACTGGCCGTACACCACTGGTGATCGTCGAGGGGACACTGAATAGTGCACGGTACATCCAAACCGTCATCGAACCCATCGTTCTACCATTCCTAGACCGGCAAGGGAACTTGCTGTTCCAACAGGACAATGCACGTCCGCATGTATCCCATGCCACCCAACGTGCTCTAGAAGGTGTAAGTCAACTACCCTGGCCAGCAAGATCTCCGGATCTGTCCCCCATTTAGCATGTTTGGGACTGGATGAAGCGTCGTCTCACGCGGTCTGCACGTCCAGCACGAACGCTGGTCCAACTGAGGCGCCAGGTGGAAATGGCATGGCAAGCCGTTCCACAGGACTACATCCAGCATCTCTACGATCGTCTCCATGGGAGAATAGCAGCCTGCATTGCTGCGAAAGGTGGATATACACTGTACTAGTGCCGACATTGTGCATGCTCTGTTGCCTGTGTCTATGTGCCTGTGGTTCTGTCAGTGTGATCATGTGATGTATCTGACCCCAGGAATGTGTCAATAAAGTTTCCCCTTCCTGGGACAATGAATTCACGGTGTTCTTATTTCAATTTCCAAGAGTGTATGAAAGAAATTGGCAAGGCGCATTGGATTTTGAGATGGAACCTCCGACACGACGTAACAATGACCGATATGCTACTCGCCGACACGATGATTTTGACTATAAGCTGTTCATTACTACACGTAAATTCAAAACGTTTAAGAATTCTGCCAACGACATTCATCCACAAGCGTGGCTCCATCAATTCTCTCATTGTTTTCCTCCCAACTGGTCATTGGAGCACAGGTTAGAATTTATGTGTGGCTACTTGGAGAATGAACCAGCTGTAAGAATGCGATCGGTCATTCACGATTGTCACAGTGAAGGAGAATTTTATCATGCCTTCCTCTCAGCGTATTGGTCTCAAGCTACACAAGACCGAGTAAAACATAGCATCATAATGATGAAACGTTTCGAACAATCTGAATTTTCCAGTCTTATGAAATATTTTGAAGACATGTTACATAAGAATCAGTATCTTTCAAACCCATACAGCCCCTCAGAACTCATCCGCATTTGCTTAATCAAATTACCTGAACATTTACGGCATATTATTTTAGCAGGACGTTGCAAAGACGACATTGAAGCTTTTCATGGACTGTTACAAGAACCGGAAATTGACACTGACAATCGCGGAACTCGAGAACAGGAGCACAACAATTACAGGTCACATCTGTCACAATTCCGCGATGACAGAAATAATACATGACAAGGCTATTCTTATAACGTAAATCGTGACCAAAACAGGTACCACCCGTATGACAACCGTTGGCAGAGTAGTAATAATTACAGGGAAAGATCACCTCTCCGCGGTAATGACTATTACAAAGACAATCAGAGAAACAGACAATATGGGAACCAAAATAATTATTATTACGGGAGACAGAATAACTTTAGACGCAACGGTCCAGCACGCAATTACGATTCAGGGAGAAATTCTCCACCACTTAACCGACAAGAAAGAAACTACAGGAACTACTAACATGACGACAGACGATGTGATCGTAACGACAGACCCGAATTGCATCAGAACTGGTGGGATTTAAACAGGGCAAGGCCCTCTCGTCACGGTGAATTTGTAGAAGTTAGGTCTCCAAACCCCAATAACGACGCGCGCCAACAAAGAGACAATAGGCAATGACTCATACCGCAGGCAGCCACAAAACGTACGTATGAAACTTCCCCTTTAAACAATTATAAAAGACTGTGCTTAAGCTGAAACACAATATTTTTAGCGCAACGCAATCTGACTTTCAAAAATCCATACAAAAGAATGGCCCTGACTAACATTAACCTATACGTTTCACAAATCACTTGCCTCACAAAAATCTTGGTTACTCGAGCTACCGCAATAAAGCGAGCGCCGCTACTGCCAGCTAAATAAAAGATTCAAACTACTGAAGGTACTAACTACTGATAGGCTTAGTTAGCAAATGAAAGATTTTAATAGAGAACAAACAATGTATTTACCTTAATAGTCATAATATATATAGCAGTTCATGACAAATTTCAAAACTCCGCCATCTCTCTCCCCACATCCACCACTGCTGGCGGCTCACCTCCAACTGCGCAACGCTACGCGCTGTTCACAGCCAGCTGCCTAACACTACAATGGCGAGTATTACAACAATGCAAAGCAGCCACAGACTGCACACAGCACAGCCAGTGATTTTCATACAGAGGTGGCGTTACCAATAAAAAAACCTAAACAGCCTACTTACACAACGACTGCACTATTTTCCGCGACCCCCGGCATGCTTTATACCCTCTACTGCTAGTGCTTCCGCCTGCCACCTGTGAGCGCTTATCGCACGTTGAAGTCGATCACGGGCGGTGATCACATTAATGTGTCCGCCCCGATATCTGAGTGATCAGCGCGGCGGTCTGTCATGCCAAGGGGCCCGGGTTCGATTCCCGGCTGGGTCGGAGATTTTCTCCGCTCAGGAACTGGGTGTTGTGTTGTCTTCATTATCGTTTCATCATCATCAGTGGACGGCAACCGGAAACTACAACTGGAATTACTTCCCTAGACGCTCATGCGGTGGACCTCTCTAACGAGGCTTCCCCCACGACAAGACCTGCCGTAAGGCAGAACACAAAGTGAATGACATTAATGTGACTGAACCGTGTCTGTATATATGTGTAAATTTATCCATCTCTGAAATGGACTGGGGATCAAAGCTTTTGAATGCTTCTAAGACTACACTGTCTTGGTGTGGAAGGAAGGAAGGTTAGGGCTTAGCGTCGCATCGACGACGAGGTTTTGTAAACGATACACAATCTCGGGTTGAGTTAAGATGGAGAAGGAAATTGGCCGCCATGTTTTAAAAGAACCATCCCAGCATTCGCTTTACAGAATTTAGGGAAATCTGGATGGCAAGATGGGGGTGTGAATCGAGTACCAGTAATGTGCTTTAGAACTGTGACATCCCGCTCAGTCGTCTTACTTTAGCGTGGACTACCAACGTCGCTTTGTTCCGATCGTTAATACGTTCTTCTTGGGTTCCCTTTTTTACAGTAATTAGCAAGAGTCCCCTGGAGTAGGCGACATTCCCTGACTGGGAGAGCCAGCCATGAGAAAACTATTCCACCTTGTATGCTAGATACATCAGACTGGCGAAATACCATCAGACTTCAAGAAGAATGTAATAATTCATTTTTAAAAGAGAGAAAATGTGTAGAAGTGTGAACATTACCGATCCATCAGTTTATAAATCAAGGCTGCAAAATACTGACACCCGTTATTTATAGAAGAATGGAAAAATTGGTAGATGCCTCCCTCGCCTCGGATCAGATTAGTTTCGATTCTGCGGAAGCCAGACTGGTCTCCTACCAATTTTCCCGTTGAGTCGCTATATCTTTTATTAATGATTACCAGTTCCGATCTGCTCAACACATCATCTTCAGATGTGGTGCCTCAAGATGTAGGTTGTTCTCAGTGGTCCAAACTGCTAACAGACTGTACATTGCGGTGCTAGATCAGAAGATGATCTGTTGGGCAGACCAAAAGCGCTAATAATTAGCAAAAGAAACTATGATTCAGATGGTATTTTTACGGGTGTACTGCCGGTCTACAGTGTCCAACGGGCACAATATTTCGGCGATCATACATGTCGCCATCATCAGGAAGATGATGGCGACATGTATGATCGCCGAAATATTGTGCCCGTTGGACACTGTAGAGCGCCCGCATCTCGTGGTCGTGCGGTAGCGTTCTCGCTTCCCACGCCCGGGTTCCCGGGTTCGATTCCCGGCGGGGTCAGGGATTTTCTCTGCCTCGTGATGGCTGGGTGTTGTGTGATGTCCTTAGGTTAGTTAGGTTTAAGTAGTTCTAAGTTCTAGGGGACTGATGACCATAGATGTTAAGTCCCATAGTGCTCAGAGCCATTTGAACCATTTTTTGGACACTGTAGACCGGCAGTACACCCGTGGATACTTTGATTATCAAATACGCCGGGAGAAACTCCAGATGGTATTTTGTTCATTCGTTATAATGGGGATTACGATTCCTGAGACATGGTGTCCATCATACAATGTTTCCGTTCTTCTGTAAATAATGCGTGCCAGTATTTTGCAAATATGACTCATTAAACTGCTGGATCGCTAATGAAACACTTGCCATCATCTGCCTTCTTTTGAATATCAGTTATTACTATCTATTATTATTTATTTTTGTCGTAGAAGATAAGTCGTAGGATCAGTACGGCTTCACGTGTTCTAGCATTTCTATGCAAATCAAACTGATCTTCCCCGAGGTAGGTTATTACCAGTTTTTCCATTCACTGTGTCAGTAATTTGCAACCATGAATTAGTAAACTGATGGTTTGGCGACATTCACACTTGCCAGTATCTGCATTCTTTGTAATACGAATAATTACACTCTTCTTGAAGTCTGAGGCATTTCACTTCTCTAATGTATCTTGCTTACAAAGTGGAATAATTTTGTCTTGGCTGGTTCTCTCAAGGATCCCAAAGATTCTGAGAGAATATCATCTACTCCAGGAGACTCTTTAGCATTTGTAGATTTAGAGAAAGGTTTCTGCATTGTTGACTGAAGTACACACTGAATGTATAGAGGTTAAATAAAGGGAACGAAAAGAGATCTAGAATTAGTACGGAAACAAGGCTGTAATTATAAGAGTCGAAAAAATGAAATGGAAGCAGTAGCTGAGAAGGGAGTGAGACAGGGTTGTAGCCTTTCCGCGGCGTTATTGCATTTTTTAACGAGCAATAAAAGAACACCAAGCAAAAATTCTGAAAGGTAATTTAAGATCGGGGTAAGAAATAAAGCGTAGTGGTTCGCCTATGACACTATAACTCTGCCAGAGACGGTAAAGGACTTAGAAGAGCAGCTGAACGGAATGAATAGTGTCCGGAAAAGATGTTGTGAAAATGAATATTATCACAAGTAAAACAAAGTAGTGGAATGTAGTAGTATGTAATCAGGTGATGATGATAGATTAGATTAGGAAATGAAACAATAAAACCAATCAGTTTTTTTTTATTTGGGCGGCAAAATAACTGACTGCGGCAGAAGTAGAGAGGATATACGAGGGCTATTCGGAAAGTAAGGAACGATAGGTCGCGAAATGGTAACCACACTGAAAATCAAAACTGTTTTATTTGCAACGGTTAGCTACAACTTCCAGCTACTTCTGTACACAGTCTCCACTCAGACTTAGACATATGTGGTAGCGTTGTACCAACTTTTCAATTCCCTCGTTATAGAAGACAGCCGCCAGTGCTTTTCGGCAATTTTCTATTCTGGACTGCAGCTCGTTGTCTGTGTCAAAATATTGTGTTCATAACCAGCGGTTCATTCGGGCAGAGATGAACCTCAGGGGTAGCCTATTACGAGCTATATTGTGGGTGATCAAACACTTCCCATCGTAAACGCTGCAGAAGCATCTTAATTGCCCCTGCAGAGTGCGGACGAGAATTGTCGTGTAGAACGAACTGCATGACAGTTATGTTATGTGGATTGCATAGCTTCAGGAGAAATCTTTCACCAGGCCCTCATACTTGGCGGGAGACGCTAATTTCTAGCCATCTTTACGTTCTTACTGCGAGCTCAGAACTGAAAAGAGCAACATGATGCGATCGACGGGCGTACTAGACACAGTGCCCAACGCATCTGTGCAAAGCTTCATCAGATTTTCATTGTATTTTCCATTTCGCGACCGACCGTTCTTTACTTTCCGAATAACCCTCGTAAAATGGAGATTGCCAACAGGGAGAAAAGTATTTCTAGAAAAAGAGGAATTTGTGAACATTTAATATAAACTGAAATATTCGGAAATCTTTTCTGAAGGTATCTGTCTGGAGTGTAGCTTTGTACGGAAGTAAAATATAGCCAATTAGAAGTTCAGACCATAAGATAATAGAAGATTTTGAAACGTGGTGCTACAGGTGAATGTTTAAAATTAGATGGGTAGATCGAATAACTAATGCGGAGGTACTGAATCGAGTTGGGGAAAAAAGAAATCTGTGTCACAACTTCACTAATACAATGGAACCTTTGACAGGACACATAATGAGGTATCAAGGAATCGTCAGTTTTGTAATGGAAGGACGTGTGTATGTGTAGCGGAGGAGGGGTGGCGGGGCCTAAAAGATGTAGAGGGAGGTCATGTTTTGAATACAGTACGCAAGTTCAAATGGATGTAGTCTGCGATAATTATGTAGAGATGAAGAGGCTTGAGCGATATAGGCTAACGTGGAAAGTTGCATCAAAACAATCTTTGGATTGAAGACCACAGCAACAATAGCAAGAGTCAGGAGTTTGAAACAAAATGCTGCAGCACCCGTTCTAAAACATTATCACTTCTCACTCTGTCCACTGTAACCTTCATCACGTTCGGGGCAATATTTTTACTTCTACAGATCGTTTTCTTATCTCATATGAAAGTAAGTTAGCTGTTAAAAATTATTATCAAATAATATTAGCTAAAATGGGTAGACTTACACAAGTATGGGCAAGTTTAGAGGCTACATAAACCTTAAATCCGTCGAATTCTCCTTTTTTGTTTGGACTTAACCCTAACATTTATCATATAATTATGAATCAGTTCAAAAGCTAGAAAATTACCAGAAAATAACTATATAATACCATAGACCACAATCAGTTATGAGGTTCAAAACATATGGTTTCTATCAACGCTAATACAAGGTCACAGTCACAATAACGTTGTTGCCGGCCGGAGTGGCCGTGCGGTTCTAGGCGCTACAGACTGGAGCCGAGCGAAGGCTAACGGTCGCAGGTTCGAATTCTGCCTCGGGCATGGATGTGTGTTATGTCCTTAGGTTAGTTAGGTTTCATTAGTTCTAAGTTCTAGGCGACTAATGACCTCAGAAGTTAAGTCGCATAGTGCTCAGAGCCATTTGAACCACAATAACGTTGCCACCTATCAAAAGCATGAATAACCATCTTTTGCAGTGCGGACGTGGAGGAAGAGAGTCAGTGAGGTTCTGGAAGGTACGGGCTGGAAAGTGGAGTCATGCCGATTCCAGTGTCTTGGCCAGTTGTCCGAGGTGTCTCGGCTGCGGATCAATGGTGTGAACAGCCAGATCGAAGTGGTCGCACAGATTACAACTGGGTTTGGTGGTAAAGGGAGTACGGTAAACTCAATTTGGTGGTCTTCGAGCCATGTACGTACGCTGCGAGCTGTGTGATACGTTGTAGTGTCCTGCTGGTAGACGCCATCGTATCGAGTGAAAACCATCTGCATGTAGGGGTGGACATGGTCCCCAACGATAGAGGCACACTTGTTAATCTATTGTGTCTTCCAGAATGACGAGATCACCCAGCGAATACCACGAAAATATTCCCCAGACCATAACGCTCCCTCCTCTGGCCTGGACCCTTCCGGCAATGCTTATAGGGTTGCAGACGCCAACAGCCATCTCGTGGATGGAGCATAAAACACTATTCATCTGAAAAGATCAGCTGTTGCCACTCAGTGGACGTCCGGTTGCGGTATTGGCTTGTAAATTCCAGCCTTCGTCGCCGATGAACAGCAGTCAGCATGGGTGTGTGAACCAGGCGCATTTTGCTTCATCTGGGGGGATCAGAAGCTCAACAGTTGCACATCTGTTCGCCCGTACACATCTCCGCAGCCGTCGTTCACCCCTGCCATCTATGACCCGTGGTGCCCTACAGTTGCCTCGTCGCTGGTTTTGGATAACGCCATTTTGCCATGCACTGTAAACTTTAACCACGGTGTCTCATGAACAGTTTTCAAACTTAGCCGGTTCGACAATGTTTCCACCCTTGGCCGTTTGAGCCTCGTAGAGATTCCCATATGGAGAACATAGTGATAGACATCCCTGGGGTTGTGAAACAGCTGAATGGGTTGAAAATAAATAAATCACCAGGTCCTGATGGGATTCCAATTCGGTTTTACAGAGAGTACTCTGCTGCATTGGCTCCTTACTTATCTTGCATTTATCGCGAATCTCTTGGCCAACGTAAAGTCCCGAGCGACTGGAAAAAGCGCAGCTGACGCCTGTATGTAAGAAGGGTAGAAGGACGGATCCTCAAAATTACAGACCAATATCCTTAACATCGGTTTGTTGCAGGATTCTCGAACATATTCTCAGTTCGAATATAATGAATTTCCTTGAGACAGAGAAGTTGCTGTCCATGCATCAGCACGGCTTTAGAAAGCATCGCTCCTGCGAAACGCAACTCTCCCTTTTCTCACATGATATCTTGCGAACCATGGATGAAAGGTGTCACACGGATGCCATATTCCATGACTTCCGGAAAGCGTTTGACTCGGTGCCCCACTACAGACTCCTAACTAAGGTACGAGCATATGGGACTGGTTCCCAAATATGTGAGTGGCTCGAAGACTTCTTAAGTAATAGAAACCAGTACGTTGTCCTCGATGGTGAGTGTTCATCGGAGGTGAGGGTATCATCTGGAGTGCCCCAGCCGGCCGCGGTGGCCGAGCGGTTCTAGGCGCTACAGTCTGGAACCGCGCAACCGCTACGGTCGCAGGTTCGAATCCTGCCTCGGGCATTGATGTGTGTGATGTCCTTAGGTTAGTTAGGTTTAAGTAGTTCTAACTTCTAGGGGACTGATGACCTCAGATGTTAAGTCCCATAGTGCTCAGAGCCATTTGAACCTTTTTTTTTTTTTTTTTTTGAGTGCCCCAGGGAAGTGTGGTAGGTCCGCTGTTGTTTTCTATCTACATAAATGATCTTTTGGATAGGGTGGATAGCAATGTGCGGCTGTTTGCTGATGATGCTGTGGTGTACGGGAAGGTGTCGTCGTTGAGTGACTGTAGGAGGATACAAGATGACTTTGACAGGATTTGTGATTGGTGTAGAGAATGGCAGCTAACTCTAAATATAAATAAATGTAAATTAATGCAGATGAATAGGAAAAAGAATCCTGTAATGTTTGAATACTCCATTAGTAGTGTAGCGCTTGACACAGTCACGTCGATTAAATATTTGGGCGTAACATTGCACAGCGATATGAGGTGGGACAAGCATGTAATGGCAGTTGTGGGGAAGGCGGATAGTTGTCTTCGGTTCATTGGTAGAATTTTGGGAAGATGTGGTTCATCTGTAAAGGAGACCGCTTATAAAACACTAATAAGACCTATTCTTGAGTACTGCTCGATCGTTTGGGATCCCTATCAAGTCGGATTGAGGGAGGACATAAAAGCAATTCAGAGGCGGGCTGCTAGATTTGTTACTGGTAGGTTTGATCATCACGCGAGTGTTACGAAAATGCTTCAGGAACTCGGGTGGGAGTCTCTAGAGAAAAGAAGACGTTCTTTTCGTGAATCGCTACTGAGGAAATTTAGAGAACCAGCATTTGAGGCTGACTGCAGTACAATTTTACTGCCGCCAACTTATATTTCGCGGAAAGACCACAAAGATAAGATAAGAGAGACTAGGGCTCGTACAGAGGCATATAGGCAGTCATTTTTCCCTAGTTCTGTTTGGGCGTGGAACAGGGAGAGAAGATGCTAGTTGCGGTACGAGGTACCCTCCGCCACGAAGCGTATGGTGGATTGCGGAGTATGTATGTAGATGTAGATGTAGATAGAAAGCAAATGTCCATGCTCTTTTGGACGCCAGATAATTCGCCCTCTTTCCGCGTTACAACGACTGCACTGTTTTCCACGTTTCCCCGACACGTTTTGTATACCCTCCACTGCTAATGCTGCCACCTGCCATTTGTGAGTAGATATTACCGTTTTAGCGGTCAGCATAGGCTGTGGTCACATTAATGTGACTGGACCATGTGTATTAGCGTAAAAATATACTTATCTGAAGAAAAAACGGAAAAAGGTATCGCCCTCCACATTAACCATTAGCAAGACTGACGTGAGTGCGTATGGTGACTGTGCTGATTATTCTGACTTATCAGCTGCGGAGAAGACCAGTGTAACGGATTAAATATAGAAATGAATGTTTTAGTACAGTAATATGTGACCAACACATTGATTTCTACAATTTTACCAGCTGGTGCTTTCTGACGAACAGTGTGTGCGAAATGCGGTGAAGGAGCTGGCGCAATGGTTAAAGAAGCCGTACTCGCATTCGGAAAAATGTGGCAGAAATCCCTGTCAGACATCCAGATTTATGTTTAACGTGCTTTCCTTAAATGGCTTAAGGCAAATACCGTGACACCTCCTTTGAAAAGGATACGATCGATTTCCTTCTCCATCCTTCCCCAACCTGAATTTCTGCTCTGTTTCTAATGACCTAGTTGTTGACAAGATGATAGCTCTAATCTTCATTCCTTGCTTGTCAGTTCATTACGAAAGAGATAAAGATCAATCATTAATAAATGGGCCGCGGATAAAGATCGAAACAGCCAGGTAGGTCTTACATGTGAAACATATCAAACGCTTTTGGTATGATACATTGACTTAAACAAAACATTACTGTTGCTTAAGATGATGCCAGGAAACGCCTGGTTTTTGTAATTTTGTATTTGTGCCTTACCCTTCATCATTTAGTACTGTCTGCATACAACAATTAGAGAGAACAAATTACTCCACAAGAGCAATAAGGCGCAACATATTGTTTGCGCTGCACTCGAGGTACCGTTGTTCAAATTACCAAATTGAGGAAATTTCCACCGACCAGTTTCGTAGATTTTGGCAATCAAACGAAAAAGGACAGGTTCTTTTCGGCGATGGGAATCTTGCGAGGCCGAACTGCAGAGACTGCACAATATCCAGAAGAAAACAGGACTAGAAAGACATGAACACATGAATGGTCAGCCAGTGACCACTTCTCAGTGGAACTGCCTCATTTCAGACACATTAAGACAAGAGCAGCAAGAAAGTACTAGCACAGGTGAGGCGTCTGGAGTAATTTGAACGCTGAGCGACGTAGATGAGTCACTGGCTGATTGCTCATTCCGATAGTTGTGCCCAGGCTACAATTCCTTCGACACAGTATGAAGTGCCACGGCGACTCAGCCAGCCTTACGACGAAGGCATCGCACCACGTCTTGCCTTTTTTCCCAGTTCCATCATCGCGATATGATATTTTCACGTTGCGCCAGACATTCTAAATGTTGAGCGCAACACAGTGAACTTTATTTAACAAGAAATTCATGGGCAAACTATAAAGGATGACATGGGAGGTAATATAGTGCTCGGAAGAGGCGGAACGCATAACTCCCATGAGAGCCGTCGCGGACTTAACGGTCTCTCAAAGCACGTGGCCACTGGCGACTGACGACTATAACCGTATATAGTAGACGGCCCGTCTCAGTTGATGATCAGTTATACAGCTGTCGTAAAGCACGCAAGGGCAGCGCGACAGCTTGGCGACAACTGCACATTGGCGTTGCAGTCTCGTTGTCAACAGGTTTCCAACGTCCTACTCAGATGCCTCCAGGCTGCCGCTTTCAGCCCAAAACAAAATTACTGTACCTCTCTTCAGTTATGCATGTAGCTCAAAACTGACTACAATAACAGGAAAAAGTAATCGCTAACGGATTGTGATATTTACAGATACTGAAACTTCCTGGCAGAGTAAAACTGTGTGCCAGACAGTCACTTGAATTCGGGACCTTTGCCTTTCGCAGGCAAGTGCTCTACCAACTGAGCTACCCAAGCACGTCCTCACAGCTTTACTTCCGCCAGTACCTCGTATCCTACCTTCAAAACTTCACAGAAGCTCTCCTGCGAACGTTGCAAGAACCGAGCGAGGTGGCGCAGTGGTTAGCACACTGGACTCGCATTCGGGAGGACGACGGTTCAATCCCGTCTCCAGCCATCCTGATTTAGGTTTTCCGTGATTTCCCTAAATCGTTTAAGGCAAATGCCGGGATGGTTCCTTTGACAGGGCACGGCCGATTTCCTTCCCAATCCTTCCCTAACCCGAGCTTGCGCTCCGTCTCTACTGACCTCGTTGTCGACGGGACGTTAAACACTAACCACCACCACCGTTGCAAGACTAGCACTTCTGAAAGAAAGGATATTGCGGAGACATGACTTAGCCACAGCCTGGGGGATGTTTCCAGAATGAAATTTTCACTCTGCAGCGGATGTGCGTTGATATGAAACTTCTTGGCAGATTAAAACTGTGTCCCGGACCGAAACTCGATCTCGCGATCTTTACCTTTCGCGGGCAACTGCTCTACCAGTTCTTTTTTTTCTGGATGTCATTTTGTTCGTGATTGTTGGCGGACGTCCCATGACGCTTGTTCAAGTTCATCGTCGTTCCATTAACTCAATTTTTTTTTATTAAGAGGGCGGCTAACCCTCTGATTGAACACGCTGGGCTACCGTGCCGGCATCCGCTGAGCTACCTACGCACGACTTTCGATCCCTCCTGACAGCTTTACTTCCTGATGTACCTCTTCTCCTACCTTCCAAACTTCACAGAAGCTCTCCTGCGAACCTTGCAAGACTGGCACTTTTGGAAGAAAGGATACTGCGGAAAGTTTTGCAGGGTTCGCAGGAGAGCTTGTATGAAGTTTGGAAGGTAGGAGGCGAGGTACTGGCGGAAGTAAAGGTGTGAGGTGGTGTCATCAGTCGTACTTGGGTTGGTTGAGCACTTAGGCCTCAGAGGCAAAGATCCCGATTTCAAGTCTCGAACCGGCCCACAGTTTTAGTCTGCCAGGAAGTTTCATATCAGCGCACACTTCGCTGCGGAACGAAATTTCATGCTGCTTATACGAGGGTTGCCCACAAAGTAAGTTCCGATTGGTCACCAAATGGAAACCACTGGGAAAATCCGGTGAAGCTTTGCACAGATGTGTTGGGCAGTGTCTCTAGTATGTCTGTCGATCGTGTCGCGTTGCTTTTTTCAGTTTTGAGTGAACAGCGAGCACGTAAAGATGCCAAGGGAATAGCGTCTTCCGCCAAGTATGAGGGCCTGGTTAGAGATTTCGCCTGTGTCATGCAGCCCACATAGCACAAATGTCGAGCAGTTCCTTCTTCATGCCAATTCTCGGCCGCAAATTGCAGGTGCAATGAAGACGCTCCTGCAGCGTTTCCGATGAGAAGTGTTTGATCACCCACAATACAGTCCGTAATTGGCTCCCCCTGAGTCTCAATTCTGCTCACAAGAACAGCTGGCTATGAAGACAAACTCCTTCCACAGACAACGAGCTGCAGACCAGTGCAGATAACTGGCAGAAAGCACAGGCAGCTGCTGTCTATGACGAGGATATTGGAAAGCTGATACAACACTACGACAAAACTCGAAGTTGGAGCGGTGACTGTGTAGAGAAGTAGGTGGAAGGTGTACCTAACTGTTGCACATAAAACGTTTCTGGTTTTCACTGTGGTTTCCATTTGGCGACCGATCGGAACTTACTTTCTGGACAACCCTCGTAGATATTGTCTGCAGGGCTTCTCGAAGTTTTCCCTTTGATCACTCTCACCTCAGTTCTGTCTCCAATAGCGTCGCCAATTCCATACAGATCGCTGTTTGTTGAAAAAATCGTCGAAAACCTTAACTTTTATCTCTCGTACATAAATGCAGATGGTGGTAGAATGGAAGATTAGACGTTAATATCTTGTGGATTGCGAGAAAATTATAATCGGAATCTTGGCTCATTAAGACGAATGTAAAAGCAAAACTGCTTAATTCAATTTTAAAATGTTCCATTACAAAAGAAAACTCGGAAGAAATTCCCCAATTTAACACTCGTGCCACTGAAAAAAGTGAGTGAAATAGGTATTATTGTCAGTGGCGTTGGCGTTAAATTGAACAAAGTTCCAGGATCCGATGGAATCCATATCAGATTCTGTACTGAATCTGCGGTTGAGTCAGCCCCTCTTTTAACTATCATTTATCTTAGATCCCTCGAACAAAAAACCGTGTACATCAGTTGGAAGAAAGCACAGGTCACATCTGTTTACAAGAACAGTAGCAGAATTGATCCACAAACCTAATGTCCGATAGGCTTGACATCCATTTGTTGTAAAATCTTAGAACATATTCTTAGCTCAAACGTAATGCGGTATCTCGAACAGAATGACCTTCTACATGTCAACTAGCATGGATTCAGAAAATATCGACCATGTGAAACCCAGTTCTAACGTTTTTCGCGTGATGTACTGAAGGCATTCAGATAGATGCACTACTTCTCGATTTCCGAAAAACATTTGGCTCAATACCACATATACGCTTATCATTAAAAGTACGATGGTATGGGGTATCAAGAGAAATTTGAGACTGAATTGAGGATTTTTTGCTACTCAGGACACAACAAGTTATCTTAGGTGGAAAGTCATCGACGGGCAACCTCACGGAAGTGACCCCTACTGTTCACGTTCTATATTAATGATCTTGCGGACAATATTAGTAGTAAACTCAGACTTCTCGCTGCTGATACAGTTATCTGTAATGGAGTACCGATTAAAAAAAGTTGTGCATATATTTAGCCAGGTCTTGATAAGATTTCAGAGTGTTTCAAAGATTGACAACTTGCATTAAATGCTCATAAATGTAAAATTATGCTCTTCACTAAACGAGTAGTTCCTATGATTATAATATCAATGACTCACAGTTGGAATCGGGCAACCTAATTGTACCAAAACTCAGACCTTTCGAAGATGATACAGTTATCTGCAATGAAGTATTGAGTAAAAGAAGCTGTGCAAATATTCAGTCAGATGTTGATATGATTTCAAAATAGTGCAAAGACTGACAACTTGCTTCAGACGTTCAGAAGTGTAAAACTGTGCACATCATAAAACGAAAAAAAACATAGTAGCCTATGATTATAGAATCAATGAGTCACAGAATCGGACAACTCATACAAATACCTGGGTGTAGCTCTTTGTTGGGATATGAAATGGAAAAACCACACAGGCTCAGTCGTAGGTAAAGCAGATGGCAGATTTCGGTTTATTGGTAGAATATTAGGGAAATTCAATCAGTCTGCAAAGGAAATCGTTTACAAATCACTCGTGCGACCCATCCTAGAACATTGCATAAGTGTGTGGGACCCGTACCAAATAGTATAAACAGGCAATATTGATCTATACAGATAAGGGCAGCACAAATGGTCACGGGCTTATTTGAGCCGTTCGAGCGTGTCGCAGAGGGGCTTAAGAAACTACAACTAAGAAAGTAGATGTAGACTACCCCGAGTAAGCCTACTTACAAGGTTTCAAGAACTGGCTTTAAATGATGGCTCTAGGAATATACTAAAACACTATACGTATCGCCCTCGTAGGGATCGTGAGGACAAGATTAGATTAATTACAGCGTGGGTGGAGGCATTCAAACAGTCATCTTCCTGTGCTTCATACAGAATCCACAATAAGATCGAAAAGGAACAGGTCAGCAGTAATACCTAAATTCAGTATATTCAATTCATTTTCCGTGTCCTTTGACAACTTTATTAACTGTCATGCAGTCCATTTCAGGATACTCTTAAATACCATCCGCAGGCGCCTCCCAGACGTCGCAAATAATGCAACTCACAAGCCCAGTCCTGCATGGGCCACAAGACCCCGACACGGTGCACACAAGGCGACTCTACATCCAGTACAGTAGTATTAGAGTAAGATAAAAGAAAAGTCCTAGTGTCAGAGTTTGAAGTGCTCCTAAAAAAGCAGTGAAGCTCACATAATACTGTAGTGTGATGTAAATTAGTTGGCTTCTTAGTTTTAACGGCCGAAGTTTAGACAAGTACCGCCCCCCAGAGCGCTGTGCTTTATGCAGCGATATGAAATCGGTTTAAAGTCGCTATCCCCCACAAAAATCACGTAAAACTCTGAAATTCATGTATGGTATAGATCTCTGTAGCGTGCTTTAAAATGTCAAAATTCTGTTATTAATAGTAATTAGGGTGGAGTTTTGTTAGTATTTTTGAAATGGATGAAATTTTTCTGGCTGGAAAAACTGTTTCAAATTTGTCACGTCGTATTTCGGAAACTATAAAATTCATTGAAATACTGCAGGAATATTTCCCTAGGCAACCTATCTTTCTAAAGATTTTTACAGTATTGCCTTTGCTAAACTTAACCTTCTCACTAATGAGATAAAAAAAATCGCAGGAAATTTTTCTTTATATAGGGTGATTTTAATTAAATTTAAACTTTCAAAACGCTGTAGAAATAATACCACTGGTCAGAATGACGTCAAATTTAACGGAATATTATTGGAGAAGGGGGAAAACGTATGGCAAAAGAAAAAATAATAGTTTGAAAATTGATCAATAAATGGCGCTGTATGTATCAGAATACGTAAGTGAAAACACCTGTCTTGCGTACGGCCCATTGAACACGCCAGGTACACGACTTTTCCTCCTTTCGCGTCTGCAATGTTCGCCATGACTGTCTCAATGCAGGATCGTGCTCTGCTTGTAAAGCTGTATTACAGAAATGATGACTGTGCACACGCCTCTCTGCAGAAGTGCTGGACAGTGAAGCGTTTGAAAAAAGGCGTTGGTCCGATGGCTGCAATGAGTCTGGAGAAAATGATTCGGAAATTCGAAAAGATTCTTTCGGTGTGTAACCTGGTAGAGGGAGGAAATGATTTGATTCCACGTGAGTGGAAGCAGTAGCAACAGCAATTTAGGAGGAGACGAGTGGTGGTGTGTACGCGTGTAGTGCATGGAGAATTGCCCGAACAGTGGAGATACCCGTGAGCACTTGCGTAAAATCCTACGAAACATCCTTCTTTGTATCCATTCAAAATTACCCATGTGCACAAGTTGCTTCCTGTTGACCTGCCAGCAAGAAAGACCTTTGCTTTAGAATTTCTTGCTCACATGGAAGTGGACAATGATTGGCCGTGGAAGGTTTTGTGGACAGACGAAGCCTACTTCCATCTGACAGGACACGCCAATGCACAAAATCGTCGAGTATGGGCAACGGAAAATCCACAAGCAAATCAACCAGAACCACTTCATCCTGAATAGGTCAATGTGTGGCATCATTTATTATATTGCCACATTTTTTTTGAAGAGATAGGTGCTTCCGATCCTGCTACCTGTACCATCACTGGTAAGTGCTATGAGTGTCCTTTGCGCAACTACGTCGTTCCAGCTGTCCAACAGCGTGGATGTATGGATGGGATCATTTTTATGCAAGATAGCGCACTTACGCACATTGCAAATCCAGTTAAGCAGGTGCTGAAGTCCCATTTCGGAAATGCTAGAATTATCAGCCGCCATTTCCCTACAGCCTCCCCATCCCGATTACCTGATCCATGTGACTTCTGGCTATGGGGCTGTCTGAAAGATTTGTTCAGTGCTCCGATTGAAAACTTAGCTGCACTGAAGGCACGCATTCCGCAACACATTCTGAACGTGGCCCCGAAAACACTTCTGTGACTTATGGAAAATGCTGTTTCTCTATTTCAACTAGTTGGAGAAAACGGTGGACAGCATTTTGAACATGTTTTGCGCCAGTCACACGGAAATTAATAATCCGATTTGATTTTGAGTGATGCTTTTTATGCGGTTTTTGGTCTCAGGACAATTAAAAACCAATGTGATTGATGCGTTTTATGCGGTTTTTGACCTCAGGACAATTAAAAACCGATTTTTTTTTCTTTATTGAGTTTCGATTCCCCCCGAAGGGGGCGGGCTGGCAGCAGCTTAGTACGCCGCTCTTCAGCCTACAGACTTTGTTTTAAAAAGATGAAGATAATAAATAATAAAAGCAGGCGATAAAATCGGTGACTTAAATGGTAAAATGGCGGAAAATAGTGGAACTTAAAACGTAGAACAAAGGGTTGATGATGCTAATAAAATATATATGAAGCAGACAGGTGAAAGAATAGACAGACAATTTAAAAAAACAAGGCGACAATCTGGTTTCTGTTTGCAAGAGATATAAAATTTACACCCAGCGACAGCATGGTTTCTGTTCGCAACACTTTGGAAAGACTAACAACACCAAACATTCACATGAACACTGCACTAAAAAATTGGCACAAATATGATATACCACAGCTGAGGGCTGATAGGGCGAAGCTGGACCGATGATGGGAAAGGAAAGGGGGAGAAGGAGAAGAAAAAACGAAGTGGGGAGGAGGGGGAAAGCAGCTGATGGAGGACAAGGACCCATAAGAGGGGGGCGGGTGCTGGGCAGACGCGACAGGGAGTGGGGAAAGGCAGAGGAGGGGTACACGGAAGGACTCGGGGGGGGGGGGGGGGAGAAAGGAGGCAGAGAGAGGTTAGGTGGGGAAAAAACAGGATGGAAGGGGGTCAAGAGGGAGCCCAGGGAAAAGGCAGAGGAAAGGAGGGGGGTTGAGGATCAGAGTTGATAGGAGTAATAAATGGAGGTAGAGAGGGCATCATCTGGGAGGGGAAGTTGTCGGAAGCCACCTTGGGAAAGGAGATGAAGGGTGTAGAGATGGAGGGTAGGGGAGACACAACAGTGAAGGTGCAGCAGAGGGCAGGGATTGGAGAGGAGAGGAGCAACCAGAGGGTGAGGGGGATCGAGGCAGCGGGAGGTGTAGAGTATATGGAGATGTTCGAGGAATAGGAGCAGATGGGGGAAAGGAATGAGGTCATAGAGGATCCGCGTGGGGGACAGGAGGCGTATATGGAAGGCGAAGCGGAGTGCATGGCCCTCAAGGATCTGGAGGGACTTCTAGAATTTGGGGGGGAGGGGGGTGGATATCCAGGCGAGACTGGCATAATAGAGGATGGGACGGATTAAGGATTTGTAGGAGTGGAGGATGGTAGAGGGGTGCAACCCCCATGTCTGGCCAGAGAGGAATTGAGGAGTCGGAGGCGGTTGTGGGCTTTGGATTGGGTGGAGCAGAGATGAGGGATCCAGGTGAGGTGACGGTCAATGGTGAGGCCAAGGTAGGTGAGGGTGGGGGTTAAAAACCGATGTGAGTGACGCTTTTTATGCGGTTTTTGGTCTCTGGACAATTAAAAACCGAATTTTCCCATCCGATGTGATATGACCTTGACGTGGTGGATGGGCTTACGTAACTAACAGTATCACACCTGTACACCCACGCACACTGAGTAGTAGTTTGTTTAACATCATACGTACACATTAGGCATTTTTGTATGATTCATTTGTCATTTGTAGTCATCCACTATTAAATTATGATGCTTACAGCGCCAGCTATTGCTACATTTTGTAACTATTTATTTTTCTTCTGCCATACGTTTACCACCTTCTCCGATCATATTCCGTTGCAATTTGATGTCATTCTGACGAGTGGTATTATTTCTACAGCGATTTGAAAGTTTAATTATAATCACCCTGTATTTTCCATCAAACCAATAAAAAGCGATGACAAAAATGTAAATGAAATATTTTTTTCACGTTACATAAATACATTCCACATTTGATGCCCATGTCTCTAATCTTAGAATTGCAGTCAGGTTTCTTGCATCTTGAGGGATTCCTTGCCTCAACAAATTTTGGTGGCTGGCCAACAGCTTAAAACCTAATTTCTGAAATTGGTTACAACACAGCTCTTCTTGCATTTTCTACATCATCTACATCTGCACTGTCAGAGGAATTCCCAGTACAAGCATGTCCTCTTCGCCTAGCTATTGCACGACAGCTCATCGTTCTTATTGTTTGACAGTCAGTTTCATAAAGCTCAGCAGTACAATCTCAAGTCAAAACGAGAATTCGTCATCTTCCCTGTCAGATAATTCCGCACTCCTGCCATTAAAAAGAGTTCCTAACTGCCCATTAGTTAATGTTTCTTGCACTGCTGTAGGATGTAGAAATAATACACTCCTCGAAATGGAAAAAAGAACACATTGACACCGGTGTGTCAGACCCACCATACTTGCTCCGGACACTGCGAGAGGGCTGTACAAGCAATTTTCACACGCACGGCACAGCGGACACACCAGGAACCGCGGTGTTGGCCGTCGAATGGCGCTAGCTGCGCAGCATTTGTGCACCGCCGCCGTCAGTGTCAGCCAGTTTGCCGTGGCATACGGAGCTCCATCGCAGTCTTTAACACTGGTAGCATGCCGCGACAGCGTGGACGTGAACCGTATGTGCAGTTGACGGACTTTGAGCGAGGGCGTATAGTGGGCATGCGGGAGGCCGGGTGGACGTACCGCCGAATTGCTCAACACGTGGGGCGTGAGGTCTCCACAGTACATCGATGTTGTCGCCAGTGGTCGGCGGAAGGTGCACGTGCCCGTCGACCTGAGACCGGACCGCAGCGACGCACGGATGCACGCCAAGACCGTAGGATCCTACGCAGTGCCGTAGGGGACCGCACCGCCACTTCCCAGCAAATTAGGGACACTGTTGCTCCTGGGGTATCGGCGAGGACCATTCGCAACCGTCTCCATGAAGCTGGGCTACGGTCCCGCACACCGTTAGGCCGTCTTCCGCTCACGCCCCAACATCGCGCAGCCCGCCTCCAGTGGTGTCGCGACAGGCGTGAATGGAGGGACGAATGGAGACGTGTCGTCTTCAGCGATGAGAGTCGCTTCTGCCTTGGTGCCAATGATGGTCGTATGCGTGTTTGGCGCCGTGCAGGTGAGCGCCACAATCAGGACTGCATACGACCGAGGCACACAGGGCCAACACCCGGCATCATGGTGTGGGGAGCGATCTCCTACACTGGCCGTACACCACTGGTGATCGTCGAGGGGACACTGAATAGTGCACGGTACATCCAAACCGTCATCGAACCCATCGTTCTACCATTCCTAGACCGGCAAGGGAACTTGCTGTTCCAACAGGACAATGCACGTCCGCATGTATCCCGTGCCACCCAACGTGCTCTAGAAGGTGTAAGTCAACTACCCTGGCCAGCAAGATCTCCGGATCTGTCCCCCATTGAGCATGTTTGGGACTGGATGAAGCGTCGTCTCACGCGGTCTGCACGTCCAGCACGAACGCTGGTCCAACTGAGGCGCCAGGTGGAAATGGCATGGTAAGCCGTTCCACAGGACTACATCCAGCATCTCTACGATCGTCTCGATGGGAGAATAGCAGCCTGCATTGCTTCGAAAGGTGGATATACACTGTACTAGTGCCGACATTGTGCATGCTCTGTTGCCTGTGTCTATGTGCCTGTGGTTCTGTCAGTGTGATCATGTGATGTATCTGACCCCAGGAATGTGTCAATAAAGTTTCCCCTTCCTGGGACAATGAATTCACGGTGTTCTTATTTCAATTTCCAGGAGTGTAGTTATTTCAGTACACCATAATCGAAGACTAAATTGAAACTAGCAAATGTTCATTATGACATGAGGTCCACGTACAAGGACCTTCTAGAATACTTAGCGAATGTCAGGAGGAAAACAGAAATTCTCAGTCTTATATTTATGCACAATAATTATTTACATACCTTTTAGAGTTGTAGACGTAACTATTGCCTGCGTACGAACACATGTAAACTAAGACACGAATCGTACCTCACAAGCTGCTGCGCTCTGGTTTTAAAACTAAGAACTAGAAGGTCCACACATGTGGACCATCGATCTATAAGCGAATAAATACGCCTAATTATAGAGAAAGAAGAAATAATGAACGAAGGTACACATGGGAACGAAGAGGATAAGCTTAGAAAATGGCGGTTTTATTTTTCAGATTTGTCGATACTTAACTCGTAATAAGAAAGATGTTGAAAGTCTCAGTCTCCTTCAAAAATCATATAGGCTACAGTTTCTGAAATTTTCGTATGACGTAGATCTCTATAGTGCCTCTATGTGTCCAAAAATGTGTTCACGAAATTTAATTTGGTCAGAGTGTTCTTTTTATAACAATGGCGAAATTTTCGCATGAGGAAAAGATTACAGGCACTGCTCGACCAGCTGGTGTTCCTTGCATCTCTTCGCGATTGTTCTTGTAGTCTACCCCATGCAATACAATCGTATGGAATACACATCCGACTTCCGGAGTCCTAGGTCGTCTTTAACATCACGAAGAAGGCTTTTTATCTTTGTTGGTAGGAATGAAATAATACACTGCATGCTTTGTCTCCGTTGGGGCCTACCGATCTTTCCGGATACCGGGCCAGCATCAGGTAGATGAGCGACTCATGGCTTCTCTTTATCTCAGTCTCAGCCTCTTTTTCGGGCGTTCTTGGTTTGACTGCAACAGCCGCTTTTTTTGGCGGTATGAGTACGCATCCCTTCGAAGCATTATTCGTAGGTGTTGCATTTCCTTGGCAGAAAGTGATCGAGGCCTATGGACTACAGTCCTTAGCAGCGAACTTCTTTGAGACGGATGTTGATGGCTCGAAATCAGTGTGATACAGGGATCCGTCCGGATCTCTCTTAATGGAAAGGCCGAGAAAAGATAGCTGGACATCTTTTTCAGGTAATAGACGTAAAATAAATCATAAGCCTATAGACAGAGAAATGCTAAATCTAACACGTTTGGCTGTCATAAAGCAGTGCGTGAAGACTTCAACGACTAGCACAGCAGAGTCTTATAAAAAGACCTTTCACATAACCCAAAGAATTTAGGTAAGAGCTGTCAGTGTTACCAAAGTTAGTGTCCAAACACTTATGGATGACACACGAACTCAAATTGAAGCTAAAGGTGAAATGCTGAATTCTGTTTTCATATGTTCGTTTACAAAGAAAATTCCAAGAGAAGGGACTCAGCTTAATCGTCGCAAAACTGGTATCGCCCTTAGTAGTAATTCTGTACCGACTTCGGCACTCTTTGCGCTTGGGTCCCCTTCCTGGACTTTGAAAAGTGATGTCATCAGTGACATCATCCTTATCAGTGGCGTCATGCATGACGTCTTCGATGACTGAAATCGTGACATCCTCATCCTTATCACCGACGTCATCATCCTTATCCGTGAGAAGCCATGCTCCCTCCCACTCCTCATCCCCTTTCCTTATCTCCAACCAATCATAACGCAGTGTTAAACATCCCAAATGTGTTAACGTAAAATTTGAAAACTTCTCCCCCTCTCCTCTCCCCCATCTCCAACCAGTCATAGCACAACATTAATCATCCAAGATTGCGGAAATAGCCCAATTGTGTTAATAGTAAATTTAAAACCCCAATTAATCAGAGCATAGGATTAAAATGGTGTGCAAAAATAAAGTAAAATTACAGTATTTCTGATATACGCATCAAGTCACGCTTCTTCCCCCTCTCACCCTCCTTGTCTCCCGCAAATCAAAAAATCCAAGATGATGGAAACAGACCAATTTGTGCTTTGTATCCTCTCCTTCTCCTTTTGTGCAGCCAATCTAAGCGCAGTATTAAAATGATGCACCAGATATCCAGTAAAAAATTACGTAACCCTTAGTTTAATGTCAAAGATATTCATTATTTCACTGAAACTCATATTCCTCTGACTTAATATTAAAGTGAAGCCAAGATAAAAGATATGCGTTATTTACCTACACATATGTAACTCCTGCGTAATATTAAAATGACTCCAAGGTCAAAGATACGCATTATACAGGGCGTTCGGAAATTCCCATTACAAACATGTAGGACTTGTAGAAGGGAGTGAGAGTATAATATTTTGAATTGGAGCCATGTCTATGCCATAGCCACTTGAAAACATATTAGTAGCGCCACCACTTTCACAAATAATTGATTATGCGTGACCCAGTACATCACTTGTTTTACAATTCCTCTGATTAATAGCCAAAGAAATTACTCGCGTACTCTTTGGCTCTTCAGCTTGTTGCAGTACGGACTCTTCCAATCCGGGTGTGCGGCGTTTCCTTGAGCGTCACAGCCGCACCTGCTGACGGTGAGGATACAGTTTCTCGACGCCGTTGCGTAATTGTGGCTTGAAGGACATGCGATGGAATCGAACATTGTGGAGAATTATCTTGATAAAGGCGACGAGCAGCTCTTCCATTACCGTGAGATTCGTCATTCAGAATGATCACGTCGGTGTATTCTGCAAACGTGTACTCAGCCATGTTGCTATAACACTCACTGAATGATGATCGAACCAGGTCAGAGGGGTAGGATAGACATCAAATGACATCAGCTGGCCGGCCGAAGTGGCCGTGCGGTTAAAGGCGCTGCAGTCTGGAACCGCAAGACCGCTACGGTCGCAGGTTCGAATCCTGCCTCGGCCATGGATGTTTGTGATGTCCTTAGGTTAGTTAGGTTTAACTAGTTCTAAGTTCTAGGGGACTAATGACCTCAGCAGTTGAGTCCCATAGTGCTCAGAGCCATTTGAACCATTTTGACATCAGCTGATTCGACGTAAACACCGTCCACCATGGCTACCCTGTTGCATACCTACCTAGTAAACATATTTTCAAACGGCTGTAGCACGGAAACGGTATGTTTACGGACATGGGTTTCTGTTCAGAATATTATGTACTCACTCCCCTCTACAATTTCTAGGAGATTGTAACGGGAATTTCCAAACATCCTGTATACGCACACACACATATCGCTGTATATAAGGATATCCGCTATGATGTTACAAACTTTCAGGAATGATAGGAAATGGTAAATGCATCAATTTGAGGTAAGGAATCCTGATCCAGAAAAGATCAAATCGAAATTTATAAGCGAAAGTCGTTCTGATACCTCTGACCGCGGACATTTACTTCAAGCTCTTTTCTTTCCACATTTTGGGAGGAGGTACCACGGATTAAAAAAAGAAAGAAATTTCCAGTAAACATGAGCTATCAAGTGCATACCTTAAGAGCTGTGACACTTGTTCATTTTTGCTGTTATGAAACATCTCTCTTCTACTTACCAAGTAATCATAGCTCTTAAGGTACGCATTGCAGAATCCATTTTTACTGATCAATTTTTTCTTGTTTTGGTCCACACTACCTCCTCCCAAAATGTGGAAAGCAAAACGTTTCCTGTAGAAGAAGTACACTGTCAGAGGTATCAAATGATTTTCGCTTCTAACTTTCGACTAAGTCGTTTCTGAACCAGAGTCCTTTACCTGAAATTGATGCGTTTACCCTACTCCATCATCCCCGAAAGTCTGGAACATCATCACGAAATCTCCCTGCAATAGATTTTAAATTCTGTACGCTTTACATGTAATCTCTCTGTATTTCTTACGTCATATATAATATATTATTTAAACAAACACTTGTGTCGCGCCGGCCACTGTGGCCGAGCGGTTCTAGGCGCTACAGTCTGGAACCGTGCGACCGCTACGGTCGCAGGTTCGAATCTTGCCTCGCGCATGGATGTGTGTGATGTCCTTAGGTTAGTTAGGTTTAAGTAGTTCTAAGTTCTAGGGGACTGATGACCTCAGAAGTTAAGTCCCATAGTGCTCAGTGCCATTTGAACCATTTGAACTTGTGACGCCTCTCTTTCAAAGAAATCATATATATTCTCCCCCCCCCCTCTCTCTCTCTCTCTCTCTCTCTCTCTCTCTCTCTCTCTTTTAACAGCTAACGCATAACGTCTCCAGGCACCAACAACATTATAATACGCTATGTGATCAAAAGTATCCGGACACCTGGCTGAAAATGACGTATAAGTTCGTGGCGTCCTCCATCGGTAATGCTGGAATTCAATATGGTGTTGACCCTCTCTTAGCCTTGATGACAGCGTCCACTCTCGCAGGAATACGTTCAACCAGGTGCTGGAAGGTTTCTTGGGGAATGGCAGCCCATTCTTCACGGAGTGCTGCACTGAGGAGCTGTATCGATGTCTGTCGGTGAGCCTGGAATTCCTGTGTGATGGTCTGGATAGATATCGCTGGTATGGAGTACCTGGCAGTAGGTGGCAGCACAATGCACCTAATATGAAAAACGTACGTTTTTGAGGGTGTCCGAATACTTTTGATCACATAGTGTACATTACAGTGGGAGTACAGTTTTCTCCCCTTCAATTGCAACATCCATCTGGTTTTAGAATACTATTTAAGACCCACTAACACCTAATGCCTAATACTGTGAGTAATAATATCAACTGAAACGTTTGTTTGTCATCGATTCAACTGTGACTGAGTACTGCAGTCGTGAACTTATCTCCCAACCAATTCGATTGGACGGAAGGGCAATATTAAAACCGAGGTGTTGAAATTTCCGGGAAATATCAGCAGTAAACTGGCATTTCTGCAAAAAAAGACAAACTAAAGCTCCTAACTCTGTAGTGGAAAATGTATTTCAACCGGTTTCTCACCCGCACAGAGATTGGAACGTTTAGTCCGCAAGAAGATAGACCAAGAAAAAGTCAAAGAAAAAATGTATTTATGAAAGCAGAAGGCAGATGAATATTATGTGGAGGATGGTGATGTAAGTGAAGAAGAAAAAAATGGTTCAAATGGCTCTGAGCACTATGGGACTTAACTGCTGTGGTCAACAGTCCCTTAGAACTTAGAACCACTTAAGCCTAACTAACCTAAGGACATCACACACATCCATGCCCGAGGCAGGATTTGAACCTGCGACCATATCTGTCACGCGGTTCCAGACTGTAGCTCCTAGACCCGCTTGGCCACTCCGGCCGGCGGTGAAGAAGAGAATGATGGTCAGCTTACCAATGGACAAAACGAGTGATAGGTTAGATGGAATTGGATTTGATCCAACATCAAGAGTGTGGATGATTGGTGATTCACCAGTAGATGTCGATGGAAATGACTTAATAATTCATGTTGTAAGATACCTGGGAACAACAGGATTAAAGTTAAATCTCCTTAAAAGAGTTACACAAAGGCTGTGGCGCCGGCCGGAGTGGCCGAGCGGTTATAGGCGCTACAGTCTGGAGCTGCGCGACCGCTCCGGTCGCAGGTTCGAATCCTGCCTCGGGCATGGATGTGTGTGATGTCCTTAGGTTAGTTTGGTTTAAGTAGTTCTTAGTTCTAGGGGACTGATGACCTCAGAAGTTAAGCCCCATAGTGCTCAGAGCCATTTGAACCATTTTTTGAAAGGCTGTCGCTAAGCAGGAGAGCTTCTGTACAGTTTGAAAGGTAGGAGACGAGGTACTGGCGGAATTAAAGCTGTGAGGACAGGGCGTGAGTCATTCTTGGGTAGCTCAGTCGGTAGAGCGCTTGCCCGCTAAAGGCAAAGGTCCCGAGTTCGAGTCTCGGTCCGGCACACAGTTTTAATCTGCCAAGAAGTTTCATATCCGTGCACACTCCGCTGTAGAGTGAAAATTTCATTCTAGATCTCTGGTTTCAGCTAATGTGGAAGAATGACCGGCCATTTCACCACAAACATTCAGATGCCTCTTTGAAAGTTTCACCAGCAGAATTCAAGGGATCATAATGACAGACGGTGGGCACATTTCACATTAGTTTTTACAATGTTGCAATTTTTTGCTATGACAATTTGCTATAACATGAACCATTATAAGCGATAGACAATAATAAAGTTCATTGAGAAACAGTTCACGAAATTATTGATTTGGATGAACCAGTATGCGCTTGATTATGGGCTTCCGCAGAAGAATTAAAAATATTAAAGCCAGTACTAATCCGAGATTATGGAGCTAAGCAAACAGAGTACGCTCCAGATGACAGTCTGCAAGGCAGACGCGCGTAATATCATCTCTCGCAAGGACGCCGGCATGGCTACTGTCGCACATTTATGCTATTGTGTACCGTGTTTGTATGATGCAACAAGCATCTGTGAGCAATATATATATGGACATAGCCTGTTGCACAAGTTGCTTTATATTTTTAAATATTTTAGCGATGACAAACCTTTTATAACATTTTATTTTTATACACTTGACATCTTGTGAGTGAGCGGCAGCGTAAAATGAACAATAAAAGATTTTAAGGCCTGAAGATGAGAGCATAGTCTGTTGAAATAACAAAAAATATTTTCAGCGATATTGGCTCTTGAATGGTTTTTAACAATTAAACAGATCGCCCTTCAGTCTTTCAAAACGAGAAAATATAATTTACATCGTTTTAATATTACGCGCGCGCGCGCGCGCGCGCGCGTGTGTGTGTGTGTTTGTGTGTGTGTGTGTTTTTGTATACATAAATAATGTAACATGATACCATTTTTATGCCGAAAATTATGCATATTTTTTACTTTCAAGGAAATAATTGATATTCTTGATTTTTGAAGTGGAGTTTACGTAATTTTTACTGCATATTTGGCGCATCATTTTAATACTACACTGTGATTGAGTCGGAAATAATGTATTTTGGCATCTTTTTTACACATCATTTAAATACTACACTCTGATTGGTTGGAGATAGGAGGGGCCTGGAGTATAAAGCACAATTGGTTTGTTTCCATCAACTTGAATTTTTAGTGCTATACTGTGATTGACTGGAGATAATATATCGTAGATCTCGTAGTTTCTAAGAAGAGGCCGACCGGAGTGGCCGTGCGGTTCTAGGCGCTTCAGTCTGGAACCGCGTGACCGCCACGGTCTCAGGTTCGAATCCTGCCTCGGGCATGGATGTGTTTGAGGTCCTTAGGTTAGTTAGGTTTAAGTAGTTTTAAGTTATAGTGGACTGATGACCTCAGCAGTTAAGTCCCATAGTGATCAGAGCCATTTGAACCATTTCTAAGAAGCACAGATCTCGCCTGTCTGAAAAAGGGTAGCCGAAGTGGCCTACAGAACTACTGTGCAATAATATTAGAATGTATTCTGAGCTCAGAGGTAATGAGATATTTCGAGTAGAATGCTCTTCTCCAGGTCAATCAGCGTGGATTCCGAAAATAAAACTCATGTGACATCATGAAAATTATGGATCAAGACAGTCAGGGAGATGCAGTATTTCTCGACTTCTGTAAACAGTTTATTCAGGAATAAACCAATGGTTATTACTTACAGTGCTATATTATGGGGTATCAAACAAAAATTGGGGTTAGACTGGGGGTTTCTTGGTAGGGTGACGGTGCCTCAGTGGTGCTCCTGCTATGCGCATTGATACACTGCTATTGGAAAATTTGGAAATTTGTCATAAGGTCTTATGGGACCAAAACGCTGAGGTAATCGGTCCCTAAGCTTACGTACTACTCAGTCTAACTTAAACTAACCTACACTAAGGACAAGACACACACCCATCCCGAGGGAGGACTCGAACCTCCGACGGGGGGAGCGGCGCGGACCGTGACAAGGCGCCTGAGACAGCGCGGCTACACTGCTATTATTGTTGTGTATTAATGAAGTAGCAGACAGTACTAATAGCAATATAGTTTTCGCAGTTGATGTATTTTTCTATAATGAAGTACTGTCTGATAAAAGCTGCACAAATATACAATCGTATCTTGAAAAGATTTCAAAGTATTACAAAGATTGGCAACTCGTTTTAAATGTTCAGAAATGTAAAATTGTGCATTTCACAAAACGAAGAAGCGTAGTATCCTAAGACTATAATTTGAAAATATCGTAAGTGGAAGCAGTGAAATCATACATATACCTGGAAGCAACAGTTTGTGGGATATGAAATAGAATCATCACATAAGCTCAGTCGTAGGTAAAGCAAGTCGCAGACCTCAGTTCATTTGTAGGATGCTGGGAAACTCCCAGGAAAGTTCTTAAGAATCACTGCTGCGACCTATCCCAGAATTTAATTAAGTATGTGGAACACATACCAAATAGAACTATCAGGTAACATGGAGCTTATACAAAGAACGGCAGCACCTATTGTTAAAGATTTGTTTCTCCAGTAGGAGACCCTCACGCAGATACCGAAAAAGCTAATGTGGTCGACGCTTGTTGATGGACAGCAACTATCCTACGAGAGCCTATTTAAAAAGTTTCAAGATCCAGGATCAACTAAAGAAACTAAGAATAAACTACAACCCCCAACGTATCGTCCCAGAGGAACCAGGAAGACAACATTACGCTAATTACGGCACGCACGAGGGCATTTAAGCAACCATTCTTCCCGCGCCACATACGAGAGTGTAACGGAAAGAAATCCTAATAAGTAATTTGGAAATTTGTGGTAAGGTCTAATGGGACCAAACTGCTGAGGTCATCGGTCCCCAAGTTTACAGAAAACTTAATTTAACTTATACTAACTAACGCTAAGGACGACACACACACCCATGCTCGAGGGAGGACTGGAACCTCCGACGGGGGACCCTAATAAGTAATTCAATGGAAAATACCCTCTGCCATGCACTTCATAGTGGTTTCTGGAGTATTGATGTAGATGTAGATGTGGGAATAGTACCAAACATATTGACCAGCAGTTGACAATTGCTTTGAACAGTTTTCGCGTTAAATATGATCTGTTGGAAACGTACTAGTTACAAAATTATTGTCCTCGCTTCTTATTTTGTATGTCTTTCCTTTTTCCCCTTCTTCTTTTGTTTACGGACTTCAATTAGCGAAGAAAACGTAGATTTTTTACTTGTAGCGACGCTATTCGGAAGCTTATACCTACTTACTTGCGAAGCAATATGCCAGATTTTTTTTCTACAGTACTTTGCAGTAATACGGTGGAGACCGTGAAGCTGATAAATAAAACGGTCAACCTTGTCTCAATGTAAACACATAATTGTCTGATGCAATGCAAAACAATACTGCCTTCCACACGCGAGACTTGAACCCTGAGACCCACGCGCTGAAGTCACGCACGTAGGCCGAGAGCCATACCGACTTGAATATTTAACTAGGCTTGGGATGACCAGATGCGACAGGCCGATATGCTCAATCGCTGCACCTGAGGCTAAGTAGGTCATCTGGTGATATACACTATGTGACCAAAAGTACCCGGACACCCTCCAAAACATATGTTTCTCATAATAGGTACATTGTGCTGCCACCTGCTACCAGGTACACCATATCAGCGACTCAGTAGTTATTAGTTATTGTGAGAGAGCAGAATGGGAGCCGGCCGCGGTGGTCTAGCGGTTCTGGCGCTGCAGTCCGGAACCGCGGGACTGCTACGGTCGCAGGTTCGAATCCTGCCTCGGGCATGGGTATGTGTGATGTCCTTAGGTTAGTTAGGTTTAAGTTGTTCTAAGTTCTAGGGGACTTATGACCTAAGATGTTGAGCCCCATAGTGCTCAGAGCCATTTGAACCATTTTTAGAGCAGAATGGGGCGCTCCGCGGAACTCACGGACTTCGAACGTGGTCAGGTGACTGGGTGTCACTTGTGTCATACGTCTGTATGCGAGATTTCCACACTCGTACGCATCCCTAGGTCCACTGTTTCCGATGTGATAGTGAAGCTGAAACGTGAAGGGACACGTACGGAACAAAAACGTACAGGCCGACCTCGTATGTTGCCTGACAGAGACCGCCGACAGTTGAAGAGGGTCGTAATGCGTAATAGGCAGACATCTACCCAGAACATCACACAGGAATTCCACACTGCATCAGGATCCACTGCAAGTACTAGGACAGTTAGGCGGAAGGTGAGAAAACTTGGATTTCATGGTCGAGTGGCTGCTCGTAAGCCACACATCACACCGGTAAATGTCAAACCACGCCTCAAAAAATGGTTCAAATGGCTCTGAGCACCATGGGACAACATCGGAGGTCATCAGTCCCCTAGAACTACTTAAACCTAACTAACCTATGGACATCACACACATCCATGACAGAGGCAGGATTCGAACCTGTGACCGTAGCGGTCGCGCGGTTCCAGACTGAAGCGTCTAGAACCGCTCGACCACACCGGCCGGCCAAACCACGCCTCGCTTGGTGTAAGGAGAGTAAACATTGGACGATTCAACAGTGGTAAAACATTGTGTGGAGTGGCGAATCACAGTACAAAATGTGACGATCCGATGGCAGGGTGTGGGTATGGTGAATGCCCGGTGAACGTTATCTGCCAGTGTGTGTAGTGCCAACAGTAAAATTCGGAGAAGGTGGTGTTACGGCGCGGTCGTGTTTTTCATGGAGGGAGCTTGCATCCCTTGTTGTTTTACGTGGCACTATCACTGCACAGGCCTACGTTGATGTTTTAAGCACCTTCCTGCTTCCCAATGTTGAAGAACAATTTGGGGATGGCGATTGCATCTTTCAACACGATCGAGCACCTGTTAATAATGCACGGCCTGTGGCGGAGTGGTTACACGACAATGACATCCCTGTAATGAACTGGCCTGAACAGAGTCCTGAAATAAATCATATACAACACATTTGGGATGTTTTGGAACGCCGACTTCGTGCCAGGCCTCACCGACCGACATCGATACCTCTCATCGGTGCAGCACTCCGTGCAGAATGGGCTGCCATTCCCCAAGAAACCTTCCAGCACCTGACTGAACGTATGCCTGCGAGAGTGGAAGTTGTCATCAAGGCTAAGGGTGGGCCAACACCATACTGAATTTCAGCATTACCGATGGAGGGCGCCACGAGCTTGTAAGTCATTTTTAGCCAGGCGTACGGGTACTTTTGATCACATAGTGTACATATTTTTAACATTTGTCATCCACTTATGGGATATTTCCCAACATTTGCGGTCCCTTGTGCCTTATATTAAATTACTTGTGTCAGCGTCATCTACGTCGCTTAGGGGCTTTTAAACGTTAATAAGACTCACCCTGTATCACTAGAAGTGTTTGAACTTCGTGTTCAGAAGCAAGAACAACAGTGAGACATACAATTCAATCAAGTTAGCGCGTATATGTTATGTTACTGTCATATTCTTTTAAAGATTGATGTTTACAACTGCAGTTGCACCTCAAAGCCACCGTTCAAAGATCGTAACTTCTCTCGTATTATCAAAAAGCATTGCTGACCTTTGCCCACAATTTCAGGCGTTGACTTGTACAAACAGCGAATCTCACATTACAGAGAAAAAACGCATCATACTGTAAATTTACACTGATAACCAAAAAGTGGTGGAGCACAAGAGAGGAAGATTCCGTGATGATGTTACAAACTTTCGGGGATGGTGGAGAAAGGACAAATTTATCAGTTTCAGTTAAAGGATCCTGGACTGGAAACGACCGAGTCGAAACTTATAAGCGAAAATTGTTCTGATATCTTTCACAATGGACCTTTCCTACTGTAAGTTCTATGCTTTCCAAACTTTGGGAGGGAGTAGTATGGACCAAAATAAGAAATAAAATCCAGGAAACATGGGCTCTAAATTGCATAGTTTGAGAGCCACGAGCACTTGTTCATCTTTGCCACTATGAAACACATCTCCGTGCTCATAGCTTTTTAGGTATTTAGTTCAGACCCAAGTTTGCTGGTCAATTATTTTTGTTTTGGTCCACACTACCTCCTCCCAAAATACAGAAAGCAAAGAGCTTGCAGTAGAAGAGGTCCACTGTCAGAGGTATCAGAAAGAGTTTCACTCATAACTTTTCCTCTGTCGTTTCCGTCTTTGGTCCCTTACCTCAAATTGATACATTTACCTTACCCGTCATCCCTGAAAATTTCTAACATCATCACGAAACCACCCTGTTTAAGCGAATCAGAGACGAAACGGGAATCATTCTGGCGGCGATATGGGCCGCAGGTGGAGAAATCCACTGACATAGGCGACTCTGACGAAGGGTACCTTGTTATGGAATTGCACCTGGGCACAAGCGTCTCATAAACGTTTAAGCTGGTCGGCTGTTTGCGTGCTCCTGGCTTGAGTATTTACGGAAAGTGTTTGAAGGACAGTGAAACCACGGGTAGCCGACAAAGTGCTGGATATAAAAATGGTATCTGTTCTTTCGGATATGCCCATCGGTGACCATGCAGCGCTCTAGAATGAAATGATAATTAAATCAATACCCTCCGCTGCCGACAGGCGTTGATATACATCAACAGGGACAGTTGAAAATGTGTGCCCCGACCGGGACTCGAACCCGAGATCTCCTGCTTATATGGCAGACGCTCTATGCAGCTGAGCCACCGAGGCCACAGAGGATAGTGCGACTGCACGCTCCCCGTGAGACCCACATTGTCAACTTAATGTCCACACACTACATTCGTAGTGCCCCTGCCATTGCACTCATTACTCGCGACAGACAATCTTACCGAGTCCCGTAAGAGTTCGGACAATACGTGTGCATCCGCACAGATGAAGAAGGCCAATGGCCGGTTAGCCTTAACTATATGAAGATGGTATCTGATAGTATCTGCTGCCATGGTAGATGTCTTTTCCCTTGGCGATGGCAGCTTCCATCAGGATAACTGTCTGTATTACAAGACCAGAAAAATGCTACAGTGGTTTGAGGAGCACGTTGATGAACTCGCGTCGATGTCCGGTCACCAAATTCGCCTGATCTAAATTCAGTGGAACACATGTGAGACGCTATCGGGCTGCTATGCGCCCACAAACCATAGGTCCATAATTCACAGGAACTGTGTGGCCCGTTGTAAACATCCTGTATCACATACTCGCGGAAATTTACCAAGGACTTAGGGAACCATGTCACATTCCAAGCAGAAACGCTGCTGTATTTCTTTCCAAAAATTAACTAACACGCTAATAAGCAAGTGGTCATCAATTTTTGGTTCATAAGTGTGTAAATTTTAGTCCTCTGGTTAACCAAAATTTTGCGACATATTCTATTTATCACTGTCGTGCGGCGGCTCGCCGCCAGGTGGAAGTCTTTTATGTGACGCCATTTAGGCGACTTGCGCGTCAATGATGACAATGACAACACAAGCACCCAGATCCCTAGCGTAGAAAATCTCAGACTCGGTCGGGAACCGAACCCGGGGCCCTTCGGTTGGTATTCAGCTACACTGGCCATACAGCTACCTAGGGGGACAACACATACTATAGCAGTATGCCACAAAGTAAAACGTCGCAACTCACTAGCTGTGTGAGCCTGGTTTACGTTGTGCTTAGCAGTGGAAGCTCGATACCTAACACTGCGCCATTCGGCGGGAAAGAATGAGCACAGTAATCCGAATGGGTTAAATATCAATGAATGCAAGGAAACTTTACGGAAATCCGTTGAAAAAGTAGACAAATATACTGTAAAAATGGTTCAAATGGCTCTGATCACTGTGGGACTTAACTTCTGAGGTCATCAGTCCTCTATAACTTAGAACTACTTAAACCTAACTAACCTAAAGACATCACACACATCCATGCCCTAGGCAGGATTCGAACCTGCGACCGTAGCGGTCGCGCGGTTCTAGACTGTAGCGCCTAAAACCGCTTGGCCACACCGGCCGGCGAGGCTTGAGTATGATGTTGAAATTAGTAAAACGAACATAAAACAGGATCGTGGAAAAAACATAAGTGAGCAATATTCTGTTTGTTTCGCTTGCAAAGGGGTTCGTATGAACTTCCCCACACCAATTTTATTCATATTGACAGGGTGTGTAGGGCAAAACCAGGACTTCAGCGTATGTAAACAGGAAGACGTAACTGTCAACGGTTTTCGAGAAAATCAAGTTTGAAAAATTTTGGCGGCGTGCGTATATACTCTGTACGGTTGCTACAGTTTAAAGATTCTGCAAGCGAGCGAGTAAGCGTGTAGTTCCACAAGCGCGAGGTCTCGGGATTGAAACACTCTAAGGTACTTTTTTTCAATTCTCTAAAATTTTCAAACTCGATTTCCTCGAAAACCGTTGAGAGTTCCGTATTCCTGTTTACACATGTTGAAGTCCTGGTTGTGCCCTGAGCTCCGTATCAGCGTGAATCAAATCGGGGCGGGAATGTTTGTACGGTCCCCTTGTTAATGGCTTATGTCACTTAGTGCGACCAACAAATGATTTTTATATTAGCTTTGTTAAGAATGTAAAGCAAATTCTGCCAATAATCACTATAGTCGACATAATTGTCTTAAGAGAATTTAGAAACTGTATAAGAGTAGATAAAACTAAACGCCGGCCAACCAGGCCTCTAAAGGCCCAACGATTCCGACCGACCGCCGTGTCAACCTCAGACGAAGGCGTCACTGGATGCGGATATGGAGAGGCCGTGGTCAACACACCGTTCTCCCAGGCGTTGTCAGCTTTCGTGATAGGAGTCACTACTTCTAAATCAAGGAGCTCTTCAATTTGTCTCACAAGGGCTGAGTGCACCCCGCTTGCCAACAGCTCTTGGTAGACCTGAACATTCACCTACACAAGTGCTAGCCAAGTCCGACAGCGCTTAAGGGGAGTTTTACTATTTTCGGCCTGAAAAAAGCATGTTCTTTGACAATTTTTTCTCGGGATGTTTTATAGATATCAACGTCAAATTTGGTCAAAATGTTTATTGATATTTCCTCTACAAACTGGAATTTTTTCGACCAGAAATGTCGAAGAGCAAAGACGGAAGTGCCGTCGGAACGAAACAAAATTTCGATGTAGACCTCCACGCGCGGTATGTCACAGGTCAGCCAGCTCGTCTGAAATCAAAATTGAGTTGACGTTAGAGAAGTACATAAGATTCTTTAGGAGTTGTACCTCGCTTAAATTATTTGGACCATAGGAAACAAAATGGCAGCCATTTGAAAAAAATAGGGTTTTTTTCATCGACCTAGTAAAAATATTTATAGTTGATGGATCGGAATAAAAGTGGTACAACTCCTAGACAATTTAGTTTGCTTCGTCGGAAACAAAGAATCATGCCAATCGGTTCAGTAGATTTGAAGTTACCATACCGCGCGATAAAAAAAGTCATTTCGAGAAAAACGCGTTTGAAGTTTTGACGACATATAAATGCAACATTATGCAACTTACATTCAATCTGGTTCAATTGGCTCTGAGCACTATGGGAATTAACATCTGAGGTCATCAGTCCCCTAGAACTTAGAACTACTTAAACCTAACTAACCTAAGGACATCACACACATCCATACCAGAGGCAGGATTCGAACCTGCGACCGTTGCAGTCGCGCGGTTCCGGACTGAAGCGTTCAATCTGCTATTCCGGGTCCATAAACTAGCCCTTCCTCTTCCTCATAGAGGGCGTTCTGCTCGATCTGGGCCATCCTGCGCTGCTCCGGAGCCGCTCTTACGGACGGTGACAGCGGTTTTCGGCCGCTTGAATCCGGTGGGCGTCCGAATGCTTGGCGAACTGCGTCGTATAGAGACCCATGGTGACGTCCATCGTAGTCAAGGTCTTCAGAATTGCTGAATACCCTTCGTTGAAGCTGCTCACTGCCAGTAAAGTCGCAATCTCCACAGTCTTCGCACCAGAATTCAAATGCTTGGAGGCTAACTTCCAAACACACACGTCAAACTTTCATTTGAATTTTGTGTGTTTCCTCACAAGGACCGGTACAATAACTCGTCCTCCGAAGGAAAAAAATTGGTGCGTGAAAAAGGCCGATTTCAGGCAGGTACATTTTTTTCTTCAACCGCGAATAACAAACATTTCCGTTCCGTATTCGGAAAAACCGTTTCAGGGGTGGGTTCTAAACACTTTTATCGATCCAAAAATGCAATTTTAAAAAAATGGATTTTTTTAACCAAAAGATAGTAAACCTCCCCTTAACTTCGGTGATCCGACGGGAACCGGTGTTACCACTGCGGTAAGTCCGTTGGCCATACGTGTAGATATTTAAGGTAATTCTCGTTTATTGTTCCGTCTCAACTGCACACTTTTTTACTTCCATTACATGTTTCGACCACTCTGGTTTATCTTCAGATACATAAGGGGCGTTCAAAAAGAAACGAGCCGGAGGCATAATTACAGAAACCAGTACCTGTATGTTAGAAGTATTGACCCTGGCTGTTGAGACACTTGGCCCACTGTGACACAAGGCGGTGACTGGCTGTCTCATAAAATTCCTGGGGCTGCGATGTTAACCAGATCCGCACGTACAGCTGGACGTCGTCCTCCGAGGTGACTCATCATGCTGACGTTCTTCTTTGTACAAGATGGCGCCCTTCTGAGTCACCTCCTGCAGCACGGGACAAAAGTGAATGCCCAGCGCTACTCGCAAACCTTGACCAACCTTCGCCAAGCGATCACAAAACGACCAGGCAATCTCACCCGTGGGGTCGTTCTGCTCCTCGACAATGCAAAGCCTCATACGGTCAACACAGTCGCGGCACTCGTACAGAAATTCAAATGGCAGGTTCTCGGCCACCCTCCATACAGTCCAGACCTCTCTCCCTGGTAATTATGTCACTTTTGGTGCCCTTAAAAAGGCTCTGTGGGGCAAACGATTCACCTTGGACGACGACGTCCAGCTGTACGTGCGGAGCTGGTTAACATCGCAGCCCCGGAAATTTTATGAGACAGGCATTCACCCCCTTGTGTCACAGTGGAACAAGTGTCTTAACAGACAGGGTCAGTACTTCTAACATACAGGTACTGGTTTCTGTAATTATGCCTCTGGCTCGTTTCTTTTTGAACGCCCCTTATAAAACAAAGTGAAACTAAGTATGTACCATCTAATATTTTAAAATAGTAGCAAAGGAAAGAATTCTACAAAACTGTAGAATTTAAGAAAGTTATTGCATCAGCAATTCGTCTTGTCTACTCAGAGCAAACATATCAGAGTACCGTATTTTGCAACTGCGGTCAGTGTTTTAAACAGGTGGATGTTGGAGATAGAGGGTAGTAGAGGGGGAGGGGAAATGGAGTGAGGCTGATTGAAGGAGGGGAAAGGAAGCACGGAAGAAGTGGTGGAGATGTCATGAGTTTAACAAGAGAGGTGGTGCTAAAATTACAGAACCTATAATTACGTAAAAATTCTCGTTGAAACACTGATAGTTTACAACAATGCGTATGTAAAATGCAAGTGGCATAAAATGGTGAAATTATAAACGAACTAATGGAAATTGAGAGCGGGCAAAGAAGGCAAGGGAGTGGGGAGGGGGGGGGGGGGGGGGGGAGTGATGGATGGATAGTGGCAAGGATCAAGGATGCATGCGGTCAGTAAAAGAGGGTCTTACACCAAAGTGCCAAAAAGTCAATAAATTAAAAACCTTCTGTTAAGATACCAGAGTGGATGCGTAAAACAGTAAAACAAGGATAAAACAGTAGATTTTAAAACAGGAAATAAAGTAGCGAAAACTGAATAATCATCTAAATATATTCAAATTGTGAAGCTTTGGAAGTATACAGTCATAAGTTCTTACTCTGAAGCTATAAAAATAAAATTGTATATATATTTTTTCGTTAAAATATAAAAAGTATAGGCCTAGAACAATGGATGTATAAATAGTGATAGGCATAAAGATCATAAAATTACAGAAGTGGAATTATGTAGAGGACCTAGAACTGCTTGAAGTATCATTAAATATTATGTGTTAGAAAATGGAAACGTTGAAAATGCAAAGCCGTAAAAAATATAAAATAATAAATTATAAAAGTGAAACTATGTGCAGCAATTAAAGTTATAGGGACCGGGTGTGACAGTTATAGTTTATCACACGTCCGCTGCGGGGAGGTGGACGACTGGAAGAGGCTTTCAAAATTTCTAAAAAATGTGCTGTTAATAAAATGGTTCTGCTGATTTAATGTGTTGCCAGGCTCTTGCAGACGGTGTGTAAAAATCTCAATTTCTTCCAACTTTATCAGGAGATGTCCTTTGTTCATTGTACACCACTTCCAAATTCGTATCAATAGCTCCAACAGCATGCTTCGATGTTATAAGATGCTCACCAAACACTGTTTTATTACTATGAATTGCAGCGTGCTCTTTGAAGCCTATTTCAAACGTGCTACCTGTTTGACCTACTACGAAACTTTTGGTCAGTTTCCACACTTCATTTTATATACGCTTGAGGCCGTGAATTTCGAGGCTTTTCTACTCACACGGTACCTCAGTCTGAAGCAAATAATGTCATCAGTTTTAAAATATATGCAAACTGTTACTGCGAAATTGTCTAGCAATAACTTCGAACACACGTTCTTTATAATTCACTGGCATGCACGCGGCTTTTTTGTATTTCTGTTCACCTGTTAGCATGCTGCTATAGAATTTTCGCCTTTGCTGTCTTTTAATTTTCTGTAGCGACTTACTTACTGTAATACGAGTAATCCGCTGAATTACAAACCCATATCGCTAACGTCGATTTTCGTTAGGGTTTTGGAACACATGCTGTGTTCGAACATTATGAATTACAGTACTTCGAAGAAAACGATTTATTGATACATAGTAAGCACGGATTCAGGAAACATCGTTCTTGTGAAACTCAACTAGCTCTTTGTACTCATGAAGTAATGAGTGCTATCGACAGGGGATGTCCAATTGACTCCATATTTTTAGATTTCCAGCAGACTTCCGACACCGTTCCTCACAAGCATCCTCTAACCAAACTGCGTGCCTACGAAATATTGCCTGATTTGTGCGACAGGATTTGTGATTTCCTGTCAGAAAGGTCCAGTTCTAGTAATAGACGGAAAGTCATCGAGTAAAACAAAATTTATATCCGGTGTTTCCCAAGGAAGTATTACAGACCCTGAATTGTTCCCGATCTATATTAACGACATAGAAGACAATCTGAGTATCTCTATTAAATTGTTTGCAGATTATGCTGTCATTTACCGTCTTGTAAAGTCATCATATGACCAAAACGAATTGCAAAACGATTTAGATAAGAAATCTGTATGGTGCGAAAAGTGGCCATTGACCCTGAATAAAGAAAAGTGCGAAGTTACTCACATGAGTACTAAAAGAAATCAGCTAAATTTCGATTACGCGATAAATCACACAAATCTGAAGGCTGTAAATTCTACTAAATACTTCGGTATTACAGTTACAAATAACCTAAATTGGAACGATCACATAGATAATGTTGTGGGTAAAGCAAACCAAAGACTGCGATTCATTGGAAGAATACTTAGAAGGTGCAACAGCTCTATTAAAGAGACTGCTTACACCACGCTTGTCCGACCTATTCTGGAGTATTGCTGTGCAGTGTGGGATCCGCTTCAGGTAGGTCTGACGGGTAACATCGAAAAAGGTCAAAGAAGGGCGGTTCGTTTTGTACTATCGCGAAATATGGGAGACTGTGCCACAGACATGATACGTGAACTGGAGTGGCAATCATTAAAACAAAGGCGATTTTCGTTGCGGCGGGATCTTCTCACGAAATTTCAATCAGCAGTTTTCTCCTCCGATTGCGAAAACATTCTGTTGGCACCCATCTACATAGGGAGAAATGATCATCACGATAAAATAAGAAAAATCAGGGCTCGTACAGAAAAAATTAAGTGCTCGTTTCTCCCGCGCGCCGTTCGAGAGTGGAACGGTAGATAGACAGCTTGAAGGTGGTTCATTGAAGCCCTGCCAGGCACTTTATTTTGAATAGCAGAGTAAACATGTAGGTGTAGATGTAGGTGTAGATGTAAGACTCGATAACTGTTGCTCACTGCAACTTGATTTATAATAGCGATTTCTTTATTCCTCCCATACTCGCTTGGTGGCAGTTTTAATAAACTATTAAGTCACTGATCGAAAATATATCTTTATTCGTTCAGGGTGCAATATTTAGAGTCAATAATAATGTTTGCATAAGTCGGTTTTCTGTAGACACCAAAACCGTGTTCATCCGCTTCCCTTGTAACCTTAATGTCGTGATAGTTTATGGCTCTTTATTTTCGTGCTGAAGTGCTCGTGCTCAACCGTCTAGAGTGATCGAATTAAAAAGTTGTGCAACTGATACAGAACAATAAATGGGAATTATCGATATTAACAATATTATGGTGCACGTCTGCAGTAAAGTAAACCTGGCCAGAATGCAACACAATTAAATACGACTCTTGTAATAATTTGTAATAGATAAAATGTGATTTAATAAAATAAAATTGAGACGAGTGTATTCTTCAACTTTTTGAAAAAACATACAGTTTTATGTAAATGATCTAATATTTCCAGTGTTGCTCAATGACGCACACATAATTCTAACCACTACAGTTACTTCCGGTTCAAGAACGTGGATTGGCTCATTTTCCCCCCGAACAAGTGACCGGGACCCCTGACAGCGTGGACTATGGGTGTAAACTGCCTCTGGTACTTATTACTCCAAGTTTCGAAATTTTCTTTGATCCAAAATCCTAAAATTCCCCCCATAAAATGTCTTACAAACTGTAACATTGCTCCACAATTTATGACTGTCGGTGAGGATACATTGCAATGTCACATAATTAACTGAAACCTTATTATTCAAACAGAACTGACTGTAGAACAACTAATTTTCAACTATAGTCTAGTCGTGCCCGCCCGATTGTGGAAATTTTAAATTTACACGGTGGAGTTTTTCGAAAGACTATCTGTCTGTCTGCTGGGAAAGCAAGAATCATAGAACTGACGAATTATTTGCACAATTATATAAGAAGGAGCAATTCTGTATGTTATTGCTACTCAGGGCAAACTGATAGTGAAAAAGAGGGAGGAAAGTACTGAGACGAGAATTACTTTGCCTGCAGATTTCAACCTCAAGAAACTCGTGTGACAGAATGGAAAGAATAAGAGATACTTTTCGTATTTAACAATGAGAGTACACTTTCATGACAAGATGCATCTTATTATTATTACTTGCACAAATGTTCTTTAATACATTTTAACACTCATATACTGACTTAAGTGTTGCATTTAACTGATTAACTACCTATGTGTATATAATAAACCAACTGAAAAAAGTATTTAAATAATTGTGTGATTCTCTACGCTCTTCCAATGTTTCCAACGTATTTACTAATCTCATTACCAACTGGCGTCCAAGAAAACTTACTTGGTGCAATTGACAGTGCAGGTTCAGCCTCATCATTACTGCCAGTGCCGCTTTTCTTTGAATCTTTAATTCTTTCTAGTTTCTTCCTGTAGTTCGTCTTCAAAGCACTGAAAATTTTAGTCATGTCTTCCGTCATAGCTTCTGGCTATTTCCCGTTATATTTATTTAAGAATAGTTCATAAGCATTATTTTTTTCTGTCAGTGTTATACTCGTTCGCTTTGACGTCTCATAATTTTAGGAACGTTTTGTGCACCTCTATGTAGTCTATGATTCATGCACTCTCTTCATTTCTTGAATTCGTTTTTAAATAAATATTCTTAATAAATCTTTTTACAAAAATAAGTTCTGAAACCAAGCTCAGTGACAGTACCTCAACGGCTCTCATGAACAACTGGCACTCCATTACGCAATAACGCATACAAAAAGCACAGCACTCCTCATATTACACAGTTTTTCAAAGGTCTCTGATCCATTCAGTAGTACAGGGTAGGCCAAAGTCGGTTGCACTAGCAAACCTTAGACTTTGTTTTACCTAGCGTAGTGGTAGTCAATTGTGAATTTGACTAGTGCGTAGTACCCGCAAGTCAGTTGACACTAGTAGTTTGAATTTATGTTGTTCGTTTTTATCTGAGACACAATGAATAGAAGGTTAAGTACGGAACAGTGTGTACTTGTTTTGCAAACATGATGTAAAAAGGACCGTGATTACAGTGATGTTTGTGATATGTTTGTGGAACGTTATCCAAACATCCAACCTCCACATAGACAAGGTATTGGCAAACTAAATTTAAGATTTGAGGAGACTGCTTCGGTAGAGTAGTTTCCTCTTTCAGGTAAGACAAATTATGTTGCTGCAGAAGATAATCTTAAAACTGTTGCGGAATGTTATGTACAATCATCGACTTGATCTCTGAAAAGCGTCCAAGGAGTATGGTATAGCAGCAACATGCCTAAAAAGGATCCAGAAAAAGCTGAAATTCAGATCATATAGGCTTAATTTCTGCGACTTTTGTGCAATCCGACGAGAAGCCGATCCCAAGTTTCACAAAAGCGTGCTTCGGAGAAACGAAGCGATTTGAAATGTCAATAGCAGAGTGAAGAACATATGTCTTCTGGGATTCTATGAATCACCATGTGGCGATGGAGACAGAGTCAATCTCTGCTGACATGAGCGTATGGGCTGGGATCTTCAGCGGTGGGCTAATCGGGCCTTATTAGAGCTACTCTCGCTTCTGTCGCAACAGCATATACTGCAAAGTAAAACGAGCGAAGTGAAGCAGTGGTAAGACAATGGACTAGTATTCGATAAGATGGTGGTTAAAAATCCCGTCTAGCCAATAGTATTAGGTTTTCCGTGACTTTCAAAGTAGTTTAAGGCACAAGCCAGGATAGTTCCTTAGAAGGGGCACGGTCGATTTTCTTCCCTGTCCTTCCCCAATACGAGCTTGTGCTTCACCTTCAATGATCTCGTCCTGGACGAGACGTTAAACTGTGAAACACTGACCTCAGTACTAACCTTCAGGTTCGCTTGACGTATTGATACACTTTCGTCTTTTGGGACGGGGTGGGAGAAGGATATAACTAGCTGAAAGATTTTGATCTGTGACGAAGGAGGAAAGGAGTCATGGATACCACGACTGCAAAGTCATTTTAACTTCAAGCAATGACTTATTTTGGATTTCATACTACTTTCTTACTTTGGATAAGAAGCTTAGTTCCACCATCTAACATTTCTTTCTGTCCTTTTTTTACGAATGACACTAGACTTCTTAAAATTTATCACCATTTTCACTTGACACCGTGTCGTTCTGTAAATGCAGTGATACTGTAAGTTTCGTCTTTGGCTGCAAAAATCGAAGCTCCGGGTAAGAAACAGTCATAAGTAACTACTAATCTTGTACAGTATATCCCATCCTTTTACATAAATTCCCTCCAGAACACAATAAGATTGAAAAATGCAACGGAATCGTGAGGAGATGATGGATATGCATACCATTGAGAATGGCTGGCCGGTGTGGCCGAGCGGTTCCAGGTGCTTCAGTCTGGAACCGCGCTTCCGCTACGGTCGCAGGTTCGAATCCTGGCTCGGGCATGGATGTGTGTGATGTCCTTAGGTTAGTTAGGTTTAAGTACTTCTAAGTTCTAGGGGACTGATGACCTCGGAAGTTAAGTCCCATAGTGCTCAGAGCCACTTGAACCACTGAGCATGTGATGTTAGGGATGTGAGTTAAATTCACACCCCTAAAATCACATTTTTAGTCATATCCCAAACCGTCATCCCTTCTATGATTCCATTCTACAGAACATGTGGCTAGGGACTTCGCATCAAGGTTTCTAGCTGAACTGTGAGTCAGGAATTTCAACATCATCACCAATACTACGTGAGCGCTACTACGATCCTCGTTAGCCATGTTAAATTCATCTAGTTTCAACTATATGATCCTCATTTCATGACACCCTTCACCACTTCTCTTAAGTAAAGCAATGGATGAAGAGCCCAAACCTCATACTTTGCTGCTGCAAACACCAAACCCCTTCTCCTCCCACGCAAACCTAACATTCCGTCCACCATTTTCCCTCCCGCCTGTCGTTCATTTAATGTGGCGCCTTAGAACTTTCAAAAGAACGAATATCTTAATGTCTCATTAAAGCTACAATAAAAACTTTCGATGATGCACGCAGTTTGGAAGCACGCCCAAGAAGTGGCAGGAGAGGAAGGTCGAGCACAAGACCGACACATAATAGTCAACTGCCTCTGTCCACGGGGACTGCATTTCGTCTGAAACTCAAAACTGACTAGCAGTTCACGTGAAACTGTGAGGCAACGACTTGGGATCATCCTCGGGAGATATCCTTACAAACCAGAACGGTTGTTCTGTTTCGAGAGATTTCTGAACAGACTGGCTGTCAAATGTCCAGTGGGCCGACGAAACGCACTTTTCACTTTCGGCAACAACGGTGACAGTGCGGCAAGGATTCACGGCTTCTTTCGTTAATGATGCCTATCTTTTTTTGCGAGGACAACCCATACCACACTGTTAGTGGCACGTGTACACCTCTTATGACTGATGCCCGTCGCATGAGACATTTCTCATGATAACTGCGCTGTAACAGCACTATGCGCTACTACACAAACTACAAATGGTTCAAATGGCTCTAAGCACTATGGGACTTAACATCTGAGGTCATCAGTCTCCTACACTTAGAACTACTTAAACCTAACTAACCTAAGGACATCACACACATCCATGCCCGAGGCAGGATTCGAACCTGCGACCGTAGCGGTCGCGCGGTTCCAGACTGAAGCGCCTAGAACCGCTCGGCCACATCAGCTGGCCAAAAACTACAAAATCAACTCATGTACCATCGTCCTGGTAATTACTTTTATGTTAAAAAATACTACTGGAAATAATTTTCTAGTTAGTGAATTTTTGTTTCCTTCCTAAAGACTTGTATTTTCTATCAGCATATTTCTGTTTGTCAGAGTGCAGGAGACGCACGAAGGCAGGCGCCAGATTCGTCGAGGCGCAAAAGTCGAGCGCCTCGCGACTGGGTTTATGGGAAATCGATAGGCACAATTGCAGCGAGCCTGTCATCGGGGCTGTGGACTGATATAATAATGTATACAGCCTCCCTCCCCCTCAACACACAGGCATGCGCCGCGAAGACGCTTTTTTTTTCTTCTTCTCCCCTTTTTATAATCGATACTCTTACCACCCATCAGACGCGCCCAGCGGACAAACATCCTTGCTGTGAGAGGACATTCTCGTTGATGACGACGAATGTCGCAAGTATTAGCTGCAGGCATCCAGTCTGTATGCCACACTCGCTTCATTCGAGCTGCTATATAAAACAACATTATATTCTCGCAGTATACTACAAGGTAATTTTACAGCAAAATGGCGCTAGTGTCTCTCAAATTAGCGGAGCCCGTTACACCACAGAAATCTCTGTGAAATCAGGTTTTACGCGCTTTGCATCACATTCCGACTCTTACTTTAATATCGAATAAGTGGATAAAACACCGTTTTAAAATTCCCGCGGTGCACGTTTACCATTGGATGGAGCATTAACCCACTCACGCCCAGCAGAGTCACGGTTTCAAATCGGCTTGCGGGTTTGTGTGTTCGCGTACAGTGTAAGCAAATGGTCAGGTTTTGCACATTCTCTTTCTTTCTCTCTCGATCTTGTAAGAAGAATTGTGGAAAACATAACCCACAGCATTTGGTCTGAGGCTTAAAATCTGCTGTTTTTTACTCTTTCTGCACAAGTGGATCTAGCCCTGAACGAGGCTGGACGTTTCATTACAAATGGTCTTCGCCTTGCCCTGTAGGTCAGAGCTTTCGGGTTATGGATATACACCATGTGATCAAAAGCATCCGGACACCTGGCTGAAAATTACTTACAAGCTCGTGGCGCCCTCCATCGGTAATGCTGGAATTCAGTGTGGTATTGACCCACCCTTAGCCTTGATGACAGCTTCCACTGTCGCAGGCATACGTTCAGTCAGGTGCTGGAAGGTTTCTTGGGGAATAGCAGCCCATTCTTCACGAAATGCTGCGTTGAGAAGAGGTATTGATGTCGGTCGGTGAGGCCTGGCACAAAGTCGGCGTTCAAAAACCTCCCAAAGGTGACTATAGGATTCAGGCCAGGACCCTGTTCAGGCCAGTCCATTACAGGGATGTTATTGTCGTGTAACCACCGCCACAGGTCGTGCATTATGAACAGGTGCTCGATCGTGTTGAGAGATGCAATCGCCATCCCCGGATTGCTCTTCGACAGTGAGAAGCAAGAAGGTGCTTAAAACATCAATATAGACCTGTGCTGTGGTAGTGCCACGCAGAAAAAACAAGGGATGCATGCCCCCTCCATGAGAAACACGACCACACCATAACACCACCGTCTCCGAATTTTACTGTTTTCACTACACACACTGGCAGATGACGTTCACCGGGCATTTGCCATACCCACACCCTGCCATCGGATCGCCACATTGTCTACCGTGAATCGTCACTCCACACAACTTTTTTCCGCTGTTGAATCGTCCAATGTTTACGCTCCTTACACGAACCGAGGCGTCGTTTGGCATTTACCGGCGTGATGTGTGACTTATGAGCAGCCGCGCGGCCATGAATCCAAATTCTCTCACATCCCGCCTATCTGTCGTAGTACTTGCAGTGGATCCTCATGCAATCTGGAATTCCTGTGTGATGGTCTGGATAGATGTCTGCCTATTACACATTACGACCCTCTTCGACTTGTTCAAATGTGTGTGAAATCTTATGGGACTTAACTGCTAAGGTCATCAGTCCCTAAGCTTACCTAAATTATCCTAAGGACAAACACACCCATGCTCGAGGGAGGACTCGAACCTTCGCCGGGACCAGCCGCACAGTCCATAACTGCAGTGCCGTAGACCGCTCGGTTAATCCCACGCGTCCTCTCTTCAACTGACGGCGGTCTCTTGTCAGTCAACAGACGAGGTCGGCCTGTACGCTTTTGTGCTGTACGTGTCCCTTCATGTTTCCATGGGGAACAGTGGACATAGGGTTGTTTAGGAGTGTGGAAATCTCGCTTACAGACGTATGACACAAGTGACACTCAATGCCGGACTACGTTCGACGTCCGTGAGTTCCGCGGAGCGCCCCATTCTGTTCTCTCACGATGTCTGATGACTTCTGAGATCGCTGATATGGTGCACCTGGTAGTAGGTGGCAGCACAATACACTTAATATGAAAAAACGTATGTTTGGCGGGGGGGGGGGGCGGTCTCGATACTTTTAATCACATAGCGTAACTCTCCAAGAAGTAACACGAAGAAACGCAGCAGAGGTTGAAACACAAAAGCAAGAGACAGATCAGGCACGTTATATTCTGAGATATTCCTCAGCGGCCGAAATCAAGGAAGAGCTTTTTACAGCCAACTAAAGTAACCCTGTTATCATTTAATAAACGCCGAGTACAATTGTACTCGTCTCCAACAGGCCAATGGAAAACAAGAAGGAGACATTTTCTGAGGGTTTCGTACTCCCTTATATGACTTGGAAAGTCCTGTATGTATCCTGTGGCAAAGAAAATTTGAATAACTGCGGCTACATTAGTGCTAATAAACACTGTGAATGTGGCCAACTACAATATACATGTCACTTGTTAATCAGCAGGAAGCTGGAAGAACTATGCACCTTAGACGACTTGGTTGTATCACATAACAAAGCTACTAAGGCTGCTATTTTTAGGACTAATTTTGGAATCTTAACACTAGAGAACCTTAGTGGACACCATTTTCATTACCTTACGGCATATTATAGAATTATTTAACGTAATGGGCATTCAAAGGAAATCCAAACACCCGCCACAACGGGACCGTAGAACGGTTCCAATCAAAAGGAATCACCACACTCGGTAAACGTTTATCCCACTGGGAGACGAGATGATCAATTTCTGTTTCGTAGAACGCGATTGGCCGCTGACGAACCCAAACCACACCCACTCTTGCACTTCCTCGTCCGACTGAAACCGAGGTCCACGAATGCCTTTCTTCAGGTCTCCAAATATGTGAAAATCACACTGTGAACTACCCGACCTGTACTGAGGATGTTGCAGTGTTTCCCAACCAAACCGCGGAAGCGTAGCCTTCGTCCTATTAGCTATGTGGGAGCGACCGTTATCATGTAACAGGATGTTTCCGTCTGGCAGCATTCCTGGGCGACCTAACTTTATGGTAAGTCACAGTTTCTGCCAAGTGGCTTCACAGCGCTGCGCACTGATGGTGCTTCCACGCTCGAGGAACTCGACGAGTAGACGGTCGCTGCAGCTGAAGAAGGTCATCATGACCCTACGTTGTGCCACCATTCGTGCCCGATGTGAAACGGCAAAGCCAACAATGGAAACAGCCCACATCGCCCCCGTCAAAAAATTCCAAAACTGTTCACACAAATCCTGGTAAGGTCATGATGACCTCCTTCTTCCCCAAGGCAGCAACCTCTGGTCCCTCTACACAAACGATCTACAAATTACACAAAACACCATGGTTGCCATCTACGTGGATGACACAGTCATCCTAGCGCAAGACTGGAAACCATCAAACATAAACTCACGACTAAAGACTGCACTCAGAACTGCCGAGCCTTGGTTGGATCGATGGCGTGTTGAAGTAAACATCGACAAGGGCGAGGCAGTGCTGTTCACTTGTAGACGAAACAACTGCATAAACGCCAACAAAAAAATTGTTCAAATGGCTCTGAGCACTATGGGACTTAACATCTGAGGTCATCAGTCCCCTACTTAAACCTAACTAACCTAAGGACATCACACACATCCATGCCCGAGGCAGGATTCGAACCTGCGACCGTAGCAGTCGCGCGGTTCCCGACTGAAGCGCCTAGAACTGCTCGGCCACACCGGCCGTCTAAATTCCAACATTGCAGACAAATAACTCTGCACATACGCCCAATACAACTGCATAAATGTCAACACTGTAGACAAATAACACTACATATATGCCCAATATGTTTCCGTGAGAAAGTCAGGTACCTAGGTGTCTGGCTGGGCCGAAACTAAGATGAGGGGACCACATAAAAAACGTCGCCAACAGAGCACACGCGAAGGTCTAACAACTTTAGCCAATACTCGACAGGCAAAGTACACTGAATAGGGCGGTGTCGAAGTCCATATGCATGAAACTGATTAGACCCTTGACGACGTATGCAACCCTAGTCTGGGGATACGCAGCTCCAACACTCCTGCGCCGCCTGCAGGTCATATAGAACAAGGTTACACGTATCATAAGTATACTCCACGATACACACACCCCGTGGACCTTCACAGTGAATACCGCCTCGAGACTCTCTCAAAGGTATTCAAAAAACTCGCCACTGGACTATACAGGAACTCGAGACACTCGAACAACCTCTCCATCCTGAATCCGGGAAACTACGACCACAACCATAGGTGGAAGCACAATTGCCCAAAATCACTCCTTAGTAGGGACACATAACCACCGGTGGCAAGCTAAGGCACACAAACAGCGCAAATAACGGCGAACTCCTGCATCACACCAAAACTGACGGGCACCGCCAGATGAATTACACAGCCGCTCAGCAGCCCACAGCAGGGAAGCCAAATCTTGCACACTAAACACAAACACAACCACACAACCTCCTCTAGTGAGCGTTCGATTCTGTGACTAATCGACCACTAACACCACGACTATGGCTTTTACAGGTATGCAGACGCTGCAGTTGGCCCAGGAGACGTCGTCGGTGCTCAGCCCAGTAGTACCTCACGTCGATTCTCATTGATACACTTACGACAAACTTAAGCTATGACACTGTTACCGACCATTGCACGGTAACCAATCACTGACCATCATTACCCTTACATGATCTGTCGCAGATAGCAAGAAAATCCGCTACTGCTCTAACTACCGGTCCAGACTATCGCAGAGGTTTTGTCTTCCTGGCGCTTGGCTTTGCACTTTTGTCCCTCTGCCTTTAAACCCGGTACTCTTCATCGCTTTTCGTCCATTTCTCGGTGGGCCCGTGTTAATTGGTAATCCTACCCAGATACACGGACAACATCACGACCGCACATCCCGTGAACTCCTCGATTTGCAACTAACAATACGGAGGTGACAGTAGGGCTATTCAGATGGTCACCACCACCTCTGTGTGGGCATGGAGGGGCTCCACCGTTTAAAGAGCGTGGAATCGCAATCAGTGCGTTGCGCTATGAAGGCACTTTCAAAAAACTGAAACTTCGCCATAAAGTCAAAACGCCCAGGAATGCTGTCGGACGAAATCATCCCGTTGTACGATAACATCCGTCCTCACACTCCCAATCGGACGAAGGCTATGCTTCAGCGATTTGGTTGGAAAACACTGCAGCGTTCTCCGTGCAGTCCGGATCGTTGACCGTGTGATTTTCATATCTTTGGTGACCTGAAGAAAGACATGCGTGACATCGGTTTCAGTAGTGCTAGACTGGGCGCGGTTGTGGGCCCGCCAGCTGCCGACCGCAATCATTGAAACAGGAACTGATCGTCTCATCTCCCAGTGGGATAAGTGTCTCAAAGCGTGTGGTGATTAGTTTTGAATGGAACCATTCCATGCTCCCGTTGTGGCCTGTGTTCGGTTTGCATCTGACTACCCCCCATTTATTTTACTGTACTGACTCGATAGTGTTAAACAAGTTTATTTTAATACTGCAAATTATAATTTTATTTAATAATTTAATTGTTGAAACTTCCTGGCAGATTAAAACTGTGTGCCGGACCGAGACTCGAACTCGGGACCTTTGCCTTTCGCGGGCAAGTGCTCTACCAACTGAGCTACCCAAGTACGACTCATACCCCGTCCTCACAGCTTTACTTCTGCCAGAACCTCGTCTCCTACCTTTTAATTGTTGGTATTGTATAGTGGCTTGGACGAGAGCTAAAAAAGAATCGTTCTGCACGCAGAATTTCGTTAGCATTCAGTGAGTCTGTTTCCCGTTCTTAATGCAAAACTATTGTGCGAAAGTTAGCACACAATCTAATGCTAAGAGCTCGAAATAGTTCCTAATCAAAATAAAAACCAGATAAAATGAAGGTAGGGAGAAAAACAACAAAAATATCAAATTACCTACCATTTGGAAAGTGGAATGCGCTCAACGACTGTCATATGGCTTTTAAAATGGTAGAGAGCAGCAGTCAGTTGTCGTTTCCGTTCGAACTTTATTAGAGGAGATCCAGGATTCGGCTAGTGACTAAACATTAGCAGTGCAGTATTTCACAACTGTTAAACAAGGCCTAGTGCGTCTACACCTGTTGTTCAGGTTCCTGTCACAGTTCATTACGGAGTAGTCTTTAATTAACTGTGGCAGTAGCCCGAACAACAGGTGTAGACGAACTACAGCATGTTTAACAACTGCTAAATACTGCACTGACTATAGCTAGTTACTAGTCGAAATCTGGATCTGCTCTTATAAAGCTAGAACGGAAACGACGCTTGATTGTTGCTCTCTACCATTCTAAAACGAAAAATATAAAATATATTTTGGACTTAAAAAAAAACTGGTTCGAAGCCAAATTAGTGACTCTGCGTAACTTCGGAAGAAATCATCTTATCCAAAGAATTTCCGATCAGTATACTTTCCCTGTCGTCTGTTCAAAGCCTTATAGAAATTGTCGTGAAACAAAATATAAGTACACGGTAATAAGTTTATCATTCAAGAATTGATGGGTAGCAGACGAAAGAAGTCAAATGATGAACGGATCTTTAACGTGCTAGGAATGATTCCGAATGTTGGTAAATTAGAAGAGCGGCTTTCATAGAGCTTACTATAGCACATGGCACAGTAGATCATAAAAAAATAACTGAGATGTATCCTAGTAAAAGTTATTACTGACTGGCTCAGCACATAAAATGTCCATCAGAGCACAAATTCCTTTTTCGTTTGCCATGATAAATGGAGAAGGTTACCATCAAATAGTTTCCCTTTCTACTGCAAATAAACTGATGATCTAACGACGATCTAACGATTAACCTCGAAACCCAAACGTTAATTTATGCAGATGACACTAACCTTCCATTCAAGAAAAATTTTTGTGGTGTGAGATAATAATGTAAATTGCGCCCATACAAAAGATCTGTTTGTTATGTAAACAATTACCACAAGTCAAGTACTGGAAATTAAGCATATCTGTAGTTTTCATCTGAGGAATAGAAGGTACGAAGGAAAATAGAAGAATACAGCAACTGCAACCAATCACACAAAACCAGAATCCCAAATTCCTCGCTGTGAAAATGGATAACATTCTTACATTCAGGTACCACTATCAGTGCTTCAGTCAAGAAGTTTAAACCAGAAGTAATGCATCCCAGAAAACAACAACCACCAGATGGCGAGTACAGCACGTTATCCTTCGCAAATGAGCTGTTACGTTAAGTTTATCAACCCCAGAGTACATTTCACCAGTCACAGTACCTATGTCCACATTCATCGAGTTCAGGCAGCTGTTAATGAGAGAGAGCGCATTGTAACAGTTTCCATAAAACAAGCTTCGGTCAATAAAATCCCCTTTCAGCCAACCAGATTTAGGTTTGACATGGTTCTCCTGAATCGATTAAGACAAATTCCAGGATGATGCCTTTGAAAGGGGTACAACCAATTTCCTCCGCATCTTTGTTCTATCAGCGCTTGTGTTCCGTCTCTAATGGCCTCGTCAGAGGTGGGACATTAAATGTCAATCTTCCTTCCTTCCTTCCTTCCTTCCTTCATGTAAACAAAATCGTCTCACACTTAGAGGTGTCACATTCAAATGACAGAAGAAGCACAAAACAACAACAAACAAAAAATCTGGACTCTCTGGCAGATAACGGCGGAATCCCTCCTTCATGTTCCGTTTGATCCAATATAATGTACTGTAAACCAATGACAGTCAAACAAATAAGAGTTCGGCACAAATATGTTTCACATCTGGAGGGTTCCCTTCCACCTGTTGAACGGTGATAAAACTTACATGAAACGAAGTACAAATACATTGTTCTATTTGAAGAAAACACACATGATGCGACTTTTTCCAGACACTTTCAAAGAATACAACGCACAAGTGACAGTTCTTATTATTGAGATACGGTTGAAGAAATTCGTAGAAAATGTTCACAACTTCATGGATGAAATGGGTGCGACTTTTGTTGAACAAATGAAATCTGATGAGTTATGTTAGACAATGCTATTCATGATTCAGCCATGATGGTAGTATGTGATTTTTCAAATACAGAAAGCCAATTAAAGCAGGCTGGTTTACTGCAATGCAGAAATGAAATAATTCAAGCAGGTGGGCTGATTAAATTGAAACTGAACTGTCAATATTATTGATTCAAAACATAACGTAAATTTAGTTACAATGATTGCTTTGAGGTAGCTCAGCACAGAGTGCTGTGCGAAATAAAACGTTTTTTACACGCCTTTACGGAGACTCCAGTATATTTATCAATCCTGTTTTGAATTTACGCCAGTCGTTGATGCATAAATTCTGTTGCAGTTACAGCAGCAGAAGCAAAATTTGTCACATGGTGCCCTAAACACCAATCGCGACATGGTAGCAACAATCGCAACGTGGTACCACCTTCGATGCGATCTAGATGTCGTTTTTTGTATAAGGGACTTTCAAATGGAAACGACACAGATGGAAAACATTAAGTAAACTGTTCATTACTGCAAGATCAGTGGCGATAACTGTTATTACATTTATCCCACTGTGAGACAAGATGGTCAATGCCTTCATGGAAAAATGTTTGCGGTTCCTTGCTGCACCATGATTGTCCAAGATGTGCACATCGTGTGAAGCAAATTGACAGCCACGGAAGTCTTTCTTCAGGACTCCAAAAATATGGAAACCGCACGTGGACAGATCGCGAGTGTATGGAGGCTGTGTAAGGTCCTTCCCGCGAAAACTTCTGCAGTGTAGTCGAAGCAACCTTGGCAACATGTGGGCCCAGTCTCAGCGAAACTTCTGTGGCGTAGTCGAAATGGCTCTGAGCACTATGGGACTTAATATCTGACGTCATCAGTCCCCTAGTATTTAGAACCACTTAAACCTAACTAACCTAAGGACATCATACACATCCATGCCCGAGGCAGGATTCGAACCTGCGACCATAGCGGTCGCGCGGTTCCAGACTGAAGCGGCTAGAAACCCTCGACCACTGCGGCCGGCGCAGTATACCTCTTCCTTCTTTGATATGGACTTAACATCTGAGGTCATCAGTCCCTTAGAATTTAGAACTACTTAAACCTAACTAACCTAAGGACATCATACACATCCATGCCATGTCGAAATGACAAGGACAAAGATGCGGAGGAAATTGGTTGTACCCCTTTCAAAGGAATCATCCTGGTATTTGTCTTAATCGATTCAGGAGAACCATGGCAAACCTAAATCTGGTTGGATGAAACGGGATTTTATTGACCGAAGCTTGTTTTATGGAAACTCTCTCATTAACAGCTGCCTGAACTTGATGAATGTGGGCATAGGTACTGTGGCTGCATTGCAGTAAACCAGCCCGCTTTAATTGGCTTTCTGTATTTGAAAAATCACTGCGGCCGGCGCAGTATACCTCTTCCTTCTTTGATATGGGAGTCAGATATGGATGAACAGAAATTGGTTCACATTCGGGTGTTTCTGACTTCTGTGCATATCCTTTTACCAATTCAGGTTTGCTGGAAAATGCTCATTCATTTCCTTTAACACCTGATACAGTTCCTGCAATAGTGTTAGTGACAAAACGTTATTCTGATTCAGTACTTCCTTTAGATCATTCTTTCTTCCTTCGTGATCATTAGTTAGTTTTTACATGGCATTGTTCTGAACTATAACTCAAGCCATCATTCACATCAGTATGAACAAACCTTGATGGATCAGTGTAACTGGCCATATACTACACATTATTACTTTTCTTTTACAGTCAATTACAATTCATTGCTTCACCAGCTAGCTGCTCCCAAGAATCGTTTCGCCACTTAACTCCAGCACCACTAAGAATTCATGGCTAAATCACTGACCTTGTGTTTCAGACTCTATCTTGACTTTATTCTTGATTGCTTTCTTTTCAGTAACCGCTACTACCTTAATACCAACTACTGGCATTATCACTATTCCTGCTTTGACGTAGCATTAATTTGCACATCTGTGTCAAGAAGAGCTTTAAATTATTCCTATACATTGTATTCGTCATGGTTTTCTATCACAATTATTTCAGACTTGTGCTTACTATCTCTGTAAGCTACTTGCTTATTTGGACTGAGCCTATGTTTGTTGCTTGAGACTGGGATTACATCATTGTCAGCACCCTTCTATATGACACGCTTCGCTTCTGTCTCTTACTTCATTATAAGTGGATATGGCACAACTTTTACTAGTCTCTCCCTCCATTATTTATTCTCTCCTCATCTTTTTTTCATTCCCTGAAGCCATCAACAATCTGACCAAGTTTCTTAACACAAACATCAACTTTTTCAAACTCATTCACCTGATACATTCCACTGCCACTAAAAACTACATATGCCTCCCTCTTAGCAACACTCACCTATTTCTGCACATTTGTTTAAAATCCGTTACTGTAATTCCGTTCACCTCGTATTCCACCCGATTATCTTTTTCTCCTATATCTTTCTGTGTGATTGTAACCGTACTTACCACTACTTTTTTTCTTTTGTTTCTCACCATTGTAACCCCTTATCCTTTGAGAAGAGCAGTTCTTCTGAACTGCTCTTCATTCTTGGAATCCTTGCCCCACATCCTCCGTATCTAAATCTTTTATTTTGATCAAGCCATTTATTTCTTCTGTGCACAGCATTCATTTTTCTGAATCATTGCTCGCTCCACAGTTACCATGATTACCATGTCCATGAACAGAATAATTACTTCTACCACGCCCTCTCATGACATATATTTGGTGTGCATTTCTCTCGTTTCTTATGTTCTGTCACATTTCCTAAAAAACTCTGTTCAACTTTTCTTCCCAGTTATGCTCATTCTGCACTTTTTTACAAAAACTCATCAAAAGTGTTGTGGCTGTTGCTAACACATCTTTTGGAATCATCTGGCAACTTTTTCCACAACTCCAACGCAATTGCGGATTTCAAGTCCCTACTCCTTTAAATCCTCTACCTTACGGAACCAATGTTCATATCATTCTTTTAAGGATTTTTTTCCATGGGGAATGGCATATGTGTGACTCCAAATTCTTACCATGATCTATCTTGTTTCTGTTCTGACCAAAATTATAGTAAAAACAGGTCCTTAAATTCAGAAAACGTCGTATTCGCTAGATTTAAATTTAATCCCCATCGTTTTGCATCACCTACCAGGGCATCCATTACAGCATTGATTTTCTCCTGGACATTCATTTCTGCTCAAAAAACCCTGTCACAATTCTACATAAATTTCACAGGATACAAAACCATTGGCTTCTTCTATGGATCTAACTTTTCTTCTTTATTGAAATGTTTAACCTATTGCACCACACATAGTAAATAATTTTATTTATTTTTTATCTGTTGTTATACAGATTCTATTTCACTACTAAGAACTTCTAAAGTTGTGCTTTCACATGACCTTAGACTGTGATCTATAATACTTTGCACTTCCGTTGTCAGCTGTGACAATTCAACACCTGTTTCTGCATGAGTTTTAGTTTTTACTACTGCTGCTGATTCTTGTATCTTAGATTCAATGAAGGATTCAGTATTCTCTATGATCCTTTATAACTCAGTATCAACCCTGTTGTTTATCTCTATAACCTGATTTCGAACTTCATGCACTTTGTTCTTAATACAAGACAAGCCAAATCAATTTTTATTATATTTTTGTCCTGTTTCCTTTTTATGCCTGTTACGCTAGTATTCAGTTCACTCACGTCCTGTAGCAAGGTTTGTATGTCACTTTTCAAGGCACTCATATTCTTTTCCATCTTAGTAGAAAGATGGAGTTCTAATTTTTCCATATTACCAGACAGATCTGCTCCTAATTTCGTTATTTTAGCATTTGCCTGACCAAAACTATCTTATTTCAGATCACTTTTATCTGTTTACATTTGACTAACGAGATCACTTTTCATTATATTCATGTTTTTGTTAAACCTAATAGTCAGAGTTTGCAACATCTGAATTATTTCTAAATTGCCTGATTGCTGCTCGAAACTTTTATTCTCACTTGTTTCTCTGTTTCCATACTCAAACTTTCCTGTTACGCTTTTAATGCCAGAAACTTCATATACTTTGGGCTCAACCTCAATGTCCACAACATTGCTCGTGTTTAAGTCACTCGTCTCTTTTCTTCCTCCAAGTGCAGTGACAGGTCCCACTGTCCAGTGGCCATAAGCACGTTCCCGGACGACTCACTTTCGCCTGAGCTCATAGAACTGTCACCTGCTTCAATGTGTTCTTTCGCTGAAGAGGTTCACAACGCCTCCCTGTCCGCCTCTTGTTCTTAGCTCAGTTCCCATTTAATAACTACATTTTGACAGTCGTCGTCAGAAACCATCTTAGTTCCTAATTGTTCTGGTATACTATTTCTCTTAATTTCTCTTTAATAATACTAATGCCTTTCTTGTCTTCCCAGTATGTAAATACAATCTAATAAAATCTTACTAAATGGAATAGAATCTTTTTGTGCACAGTTTACCAATTTGTACCTCAGAGCATTACTAAATGTGGTATGATTTTTGTTCAAATCGCCATAGGTAACCAATGCTATTTCTGGATCTTCACACCCTAACATTGACTACTCAGTCCACTCTACTGGTCACACTAAATTTGATACAATTCGCACCAATAGACATAACATATGTAAAGTTGTGTCATGGTTGTCACATATAACGACTCTGCCCAAATATAACGTGATCTGTACAACTATAGTCGTATAAGTAGTGCACTTTTATCTCTTTTATTTCGAATGGCTGTTCGCACCCAGAAAACTGCGTGACCTTGTTATAACCTTCAATGGGTTTTGTATCATCTGCCTACTGACTCGAAGAGACTTGGAGAATACCTGTTTAGACTTAAACTGAACTCTTTAGAGTTGTTAACACTGTGTAAATATGCTTGAATATTATTTAGGCTATCGTACTTATTCAATGAGAGCGTTTAGTGAAAAACTAAGGCGTCCTTCTATCCAGAAACAAACTTTAACACTTCATTCCTTGCCTTTAATTATCGTTTCGGTAGCTAATTTTTCCCACTAAAGCGCAGTGCTAGTATTTACCATTGACCCAGGAACCAATACCTACTTACTTTCCTTCTAAAAGTAAATAATTCTGCCTTCGAATACCGATCGCCGTCCTGAAGGGACGAATCTTATGCCTTCCAAACTGAATTTACTGTAGTTTTGAGAAACTAAGGAAAATAATTTAATCAAGCACTGTTACAATGGGACCCATCAAGGTTGTGCATATCATCTTTATCGCATAAATTACCACACACACATAGCATTCAATGCAATTACTTTTCCGCTTAACAGATAATATTTTTTGTATGGGATTTAAGCAAAGTAAATATAAGGTACTTGAAACAACAGGTTAACATTTTCGAGAAGTAATTATTAGAGCATTAATCCAAAGGCACAATTACCACAGTTTCTGCTAACAAAAGTCTGGCTTTCCTGTTACATTAATAATTACGAAATAAATTGTCGGTAGCTTGTATTGTCAAAAGCAATGCACTTGTGAATATGGTGCAAAACTGCTTCCACAGTATCTTCACATCTCACATTATTTAGGCAGAACAAGCACGCCATTTTGTCTTCGTTCTTGAACCATTCTTGAAGTGAAATTGTGTAATTCTTTCAATATGATAATATTGCCAAGAAATATCTTCTATCGATGGTTACAATCTACATGAGAACGCTTATTACTGCGAATGTGTTAATTATCATCTTCCTCCATAAACTGAATAAGTGCTAGCACAAAATATTAAAATTATGAAGAGCGCACCATTACATGACCTCACTCAACCACTTATAGCTGGCTACTTCTCCCACTTCAGCCTCATTGGTAGCTGGCTACTTCTCCCACTTCAGACTGTCCACCATACTCCTCGTTCCAAAGAAAAGGCGTTCCAGAAATGAGAACGACCAGACGACCTGCTAACCCTCTGCCAATGTTGTCCTCTGGGTCAGTCTATTACGCGTTTCTCACACAGAAAATGTATTTGATAAACAGAAACGACCAGAAGTTCATAGGCCTAATAGCTTCAGAATTTCGTCAGCTGAATACCCCTCTTTTCAATACAATAAATTATTGCTTCCTCTGGAAGTGACCAGATTTCACAAATATGACTGCTTTAAATTCATAAGTTTATAGCAATGACATACAATGTTCATTTGCTTATCACAATATACTTTTAAGATCATCTTACAACATCGCATTCCCCATATCCACACTGAAATATTCATTAATAATTTGTAACAATACACATTGGAAATGGAAATATAATGTTGTTCCTTACTCAGTCCAAACGTGAACCTTTTTCTTCACTGTGGTCCAAAACCCAGCTTATGTGAACAAACAATTTCCTTGAACAGTAGGCGCAGCCAATACAATACTCAAATGAACTATTCTTCGCAGGTATCTGCTCTTAGTAAATATGAAGTTTCCATCTCACGTCTTCACAGTAGTCCGTATTTATTTCCACTAATGTGCTCACATGAACAATTTAATAACAGATAATCACAGTGGTCGAGAGAGAGATCTGGGGGGGGGGGAGGGAGGGGGGGGAGGTTGGGATTTCATCAGATCTTTTACTTCCCTTGTGAGTCACCCAAGTGCTTGATATCAGTGCATTTCATTGTGGCCAGATCGTGGGTGGCCAGCTTCACTGGCACCATATCTCCTAGGTCACACAGATACTCAGCTTTTCATGTGCGTATGTCAAGGTTGTACAATGAGTACCTCTATTCCAGAAAAAAAATCAACCATCAGAATCAACTGCCATGGGCAACAGAGAATTGATAACAGTGGTTGAAGACAATTATCAATGACTGAAACAGCTGACAGATGTATCACAAAGCAGTCAGAGATAAGGATGGATGACAGAACATCGTACTTGAACTTCGATGCATAGAAAATAGTTGCCTGGACGAGGTGTCACAGTACATGTAACACAACAATAGCCCGTGTAAATCGGAAATGCCGTGAGACAAGGCAACCGCCTTGCTAAAAGGGTATGATAGTACCAGTTGGTGAAAGTCTTCCCATGTAGGGATGTTTAGAAATTAATTAGTTCTTAATTTCAGGAAAATTTCTTCCTATTATTTTTGACAATACTCCCTAACAGTATCGTAAGACGGTGATAAACTTGTGTGTAACTTTGAGTGAGCACCTAAACTGGGCGTAAAACATTGTCAGCACGTGCAGAAAAACCTCAGCTTGCCTCTGTGCCCTCAAGAAGTTTCAGAACATATTTCCACAGGATGCGATATGTAAACTTATGAAATCACTCTTTCTGCAAAAGCTCCACTATTGCAGTTTTTCAGTCAAAAGTCTCATTTGAATGTTGGTTGTTTCTGAGATCATGTTGTGAATTGTGTAAGAAGTAAAAAAGTGTAACAGCATGTGTCGGAATTCGACTGCAGCAGGACTGTGATCAATCAAAACTGCCGCTGATCTTACCATAATACTGCTGCTTAAGTTGGTTGGGATCCCATGACTTACGCGAATATGTAATCGATAGGTTCAGGAAGGCCACACTCCAAACTATCGAGGATCTCAGTTGCCCCAAACCACTAGTGCTAGAGAAGACAGACATGCTTTTACCTCGACTGTGCAAGATAGTAGACGACGTCATGGCATGTAGGCTATCATCATTCTCAAAAGTGTCCGAACTGTGACAAACTGCCTATTGGCTTCTGTCTCGGGTTCTTCGGCCGACGTTCATCTAATGATTTTTCTGACGTTTCGCCAGCACGAGTGGCTGGCATTGTCAAAGCTTCACCCCCCATTGCCGGTGGTGAAGCTTTGACAATGCCAGCCACTCGTGCTGGCGAAACGTCAGAAAAATCATTAGATGAACGTCGGCCGAAGAACCCGAGACAGAAGCCAATAGGCAGTTTGTCAACAAGTGGCCACGAAAGCCTTAACAATTTTGCCCGAACTGTGTTCCACCGGATTTGCAAGCTGCCCACATAACGTGGATTTATTGCAGGTCCTTTGATCTCTTTGCGATTGACTGTACAAAATAGTTACTACGAGAGACACTAGAGAACACTGCTCTTTATGGTCAATCAGTCTACATGTAAATTAATACTACGATATTGCAAATATTAAAGGAAACATGTAGTCATAGTCCATAAGACTTGTAACCTCAACTTTATTGCAATGAGTGACATTTCAAATGTATCACCATGCTCATTAGTATTTCACACTGCTAACACCCTTACCTCTGCCTAATAAATCAGTCAGTAATCCTTAGCCAAGATAAATACTCTTATTTTTTATGAACAAGAGATTTTGAAAGAATAACTGGATCCTCCCAAAGATCTACCACGATTCGAAGCATTTTTGCTCTCTAAAAAATTTTCTAATCACTTACATGGCGAGTGGTTTTGCATAAACTGGTTAATGAACTAACCAGTTAGAAAAACAGCGATTAAAAGCAGTAGGCGCTGTGGAAACTCAACAACAACAGTGTATCACTAGTAATTTCGCTGTACTCACGATGGTTTGTGAATCTATGGTTCAGAAGTCACCTATGACCCTTATTATCTAGCACCAAGTGACCCTAAATATTTATAGTACTAATAAGTAGCTACTTTTACACATGTCTGAACTTCAAATGACCTGCTGAACGTTTTTGTTCTGTATCTGGATTCATACCCACCTTCTATAGCCATTGCAATGAAGCAAAGCTTTCATACCTGACAGACTTGATTATGGTATCTGTCGTCATTGCTGAATAGGCACAAAAAGACGTGAAATATCGAAATTTTAACCAGTATCAGTTAGCAAGTCTCAACTTGAAGATAAACGCCAATAGTTTTTGTATTGCACTGGGAATCCTGTTAAAAACTAATTGTTCCTATTACTAAACCACGAAAAATCAACATGTATTACAAAAGCATACAATGTTTGGGTAGCTAAAACTCAGAAACGAGTAACGGTAAGATCAATAGAGTTATACGGCGGGGTAGCCCTCTATCCTTCATCCATGAAAAAGGTTCCCGTTTTTACCTAAAGGGTGTGCTTTTGAAGATATAAGGACTGGGAAGTTTCGCCCTCTAGAAATTTATAGAACATTCCAGAACGTTCGAGAGTATTCGAGAGCACTCTACAACATTCCAGAACATTCGAGACTATTCGAAAGAATTCCACAACATTCCAGAATGTTCCGCATTATTCCACGATGAGCCGGAATGTTCTGGAATATTCGGAAATAGTCTGAAACATTCGGGAAGATTCCAGAATGTTCGGGAACACCCTGGAACTTAACAGATGATTGTGGGACATTCCAGAACACTCTCGAATGTTGCGGAATGTTCTGATCGTTGTGAACCGTTAGGAGCATTTTTGGTGTGTTGAGTTCAATAACTCTATTGCCACCGTAAGAGCTGTCTAGCGCCAGTTTGAAATCTGGGCTGACCAGACTGTCCTGTATGATTTGCTCCCTTTCGAGAAACATTGTAACTGTGCGTGGGGAAGTGGACTTCCCAGGTCCTTTGTGTACGCAGGTAAGCTGGTCGGCCATTGTATGCGGCAATTTTTCTATTGTTCGACGCGCTGCGGGTCGCATCGTGGCTGTAGTCTTCTGGCTCGCCATGTCCGGACGCGGAAATGGAGAAAAAAGCAGGACTGCAGCCATGGCCAACCTCCTGCTCACGTTAGCTGGGGACGGCCGGGGCAACAAGAAGAACAGGACGAGGAAGAACAAGGAGCAGTGCTACCGGTGCCAAAAGATGGGTCACATAGCCAAGACATGCAAGAATACAGTTATATGCCTGAAGTGCGCGCAAGCGCACGACACGCGCGACTGTATCAAACCGAGAGGAGTGGCTCCTGCCTGCGCAAACTGCGGCAGCATGCACGCTGCTATCTCGCGCAAGTGCAGCTACGTGAAGACCTGAATGCAGCAGAAGAGACTCACCACACGAGAAGAGGTGGTCCATGAACACAAGGCGGCCGCCCGCCCTCCGACAATTGACGGGAAAGCGGGACGCGCCGCCGAGTAAGACGACGACGATGGTGGCCTCAGCGAAATGTTGCGGAAAGCCACGGACGAAGCGACCGCCACTCTCAAAACTGCCTTCACAGAAGAGACGGCAGCTCTGAAACCTAAGGTGGAATAAGTACGTCTCCTACTCGCGGAACTACGCGATGAGATGCACGCTGCCAAAACGACGCCCGCACCCGCCGTGTTAGTGGATTCGGCAACGCAGACAGAAGACCCTCCAGCCCTTGCTGAGGCGCTGGGACTGTCTGAGGACGTCACGGAAATGGGGCCGCCTGCTGCCACGACTGCAAGTGAGGCCGACGACCAGCAGGCGCACGCTGCTCCACTGGAGGAGAAGCAAGAACCGGACCCACCGATGAGGAGGGTTCTAGGCGCGCAGTCCGGAACCGTGCGACTGCTGCGGTCGCAGGTTCGAATCCTGCCTCGGGCATGGATGTGTGTGATGTCCTTAGGTTAGTTAGGTTTAAGTAGTTCTAAGTTCTAGGGGACTTCTGACCACAGCAGTTGAGTCCCATAGTGCTCAGAACCATTTGAAGCATTTGATGAGGAGGGTGGATCAGAGGCAGTGCAGCCTCCGTCTGAGCCATGACCGCTACCTGACAAGGAAACGGTGCAGCACGTGCTGGTGGTCATCGCGCAAGCAATAAGCGATAAAACATTCCGATTTCACACTGAAACGTCCCCTTAGAAAAATTGTGAATGACAGTGCTGGAAAACCTCTTACATTATTTGATTTTTAAACAACTGAGCAAAACTGTACGTACTCAGACATTTCTCTCTTTACTTATTCTGATCATCACTAAACTGACACACAATATTTTTAGCAATCTGACTTTCAATAATCCCTACAAAAGAATGGCCATGACTAACAATAACCTATACCTTTCATGAATCACTTACCTCACAAAAATCTTTTACTCGAACTACTGCAATACAGCGAGCGCCAATTCTGCCAGCTATATAAAAGATTGTAACTACTGAAGGCACTAACTACTGATAGGCATAGTTAGCAAATGAAAGATTTTGATAGAGAACAAACAATTTATTTACCTTAATAGTGTTCAAAAGTTATCAAAAATATATTCATGACATCAATATTTACAAATTTCCTTTTTCTGGCGGACACTCGTCCAGGTTGTCCGCTTATAGCAACCTCACAAAACTCTGGCATCTCTCTCTCCACATCCACCACTGCTGGCGGCTCACCTCCAACTGCGCAACGCTACGCACTGTTCACATCCAACTGCCCAACACTACAATAGCGAATATTCCAACAATGCCAACCAGCCACAGACTGCACACAGCACAGTCAGTGATTTTCATACAGAGCGCTACGTGGCGTTACCAACATAAAAACCTAAACGGCCTACTTACAACACCTATCCCTATCTTTAAACCCCATCTAATATCCCCAAACCTTCCCTTCCGCATAAGCCATACGTATTCGGCTGGGAAATCGCCAACTTGACCGCCATCATACCCAAGAAGGACCTGTGCCTGACAAACAGGCATCCAGTTTTCACAGAGCGCGACTGGAGTCATATCATCGATGTAACGTCGAGAATCAAACAGAAAAAGAAGAAACCTTCTTCATAAGTTTGCCAGATTTCTAGCACACCTAGTAATTCATTCCTGTCTGTTCAGACTAGTCCAGCGTCATCCAATAGTCTCAGAAACCAATTTCAGCCCAGTACAAGTGGAAAAAATGTCCAACGACAACAAACTCCATAATATAGACAATCTCTAGTGAGGTTGCCATCACCAGAGCATAGAGAATTTAAGCGGCCAGCAGGCAGCACAGAGATTCTGCAGCGAGCAGACGTATGTCTCGTTCGGCCAAGGGCTGCAGCACTAAACTTAAATTTACTAACACAGGACCAGAGGTCTGCAAGAGAATTGCGTAAATTTTTGGGTCCTCCGGGGCGGTTACAGTCAGCACGCGGAATAGTTACGTTCGCGCGCGTGTTTGTTCCGGTATTCGTGAAAGCATAAGAAATTGCGAGAAAATAACCACGTGTGAGTTGCACACATTCCGGTTTCGTCGGTAAGCACTACCGAGTGTTCCAAGGCATGTTCGGAATTTCTATAACAACAGCCTTAACATCAGTGATCGGAGACATTTTTCGCCGTCGTTTAATGTATTTCGAGCTCTACGCGCGAGAAGTACAGACATGGACGGTGTCATCATCATCAATGACGTCACCTCCTACTCTCGCCGAAACTTCGCGTCATCGGATACTGCAGCCCCTGACACACCAGCTGCTAGCGCCCGTGATTCCGCTGCTGTTTCAGTCCTGTACTGTCGCTGCAACCTGGTAAGTGCAACTGTTGGCTTCCCGTTCTCACCTACCCATTCCAGAAACGGATGCCTATGAGAGAACAACATTAGGCAAAATTAAGCAGACTGACGCGGGTTCAGACTGATTTTGAGTCGTCTCAACGTCGGCTGGAAATTGAAGACGAATCCGCGGCTCATAGCAAGGATAGAGAAAAATTCAAGGATTCATGGGATTTGATTAAATCGACTGTCAAGGGTTTAATCAAAGGGCACGCTAAGCTACAGCCTATGGAATCGAATCATACAAGCAGTGCCAGTACTTTGAAACTACCTGCCATCAATTTTCCAAATTTCGAAAGGGACTTCCTTTAAGTGGTCGTCCTACAGAGATGCCTTTTTAAGTCACATTATGAACAATAACTCAATTGATGACGTACAGAAATTTCATTATCTAAATTTCTCTTTGCGAGTTGAAGCAAGGCATCCTTTGCAACATATACCTGTAACAGCAGGAAATCTATCAATTGCCTGGGGACTTATCATGCAGAGGTATGATAATCCAAAAATAATTTCAGCAAGATATGCAAAGGCTTTGTTAGCTCTGCCTACAGTCGGCCATGGCACTGCAACCGATTATAAGCAATTAATTAATCAAGTGTGTAGCCATTTGAATGCCTTAGCAACTCTTAAACCTGACGTACCACTTCACGAAGTGATTCTTTCTGAAGCAGTTTTGGCTGTTTTGCGACGCACAGACCGGCATGAGTGGGAGGTAAAAATGTGTGGATCCACGTTCACCTCATTGAATCAACTGATAAATTTTTGGAAACAAAATGTCAGGCTCTTGAGCTGATCAGATTAAGGGCTATCACCTCAAGGAACCCGCAAGGAAACGCCAGTAACTCAGATCAAACTATACATGTGAGGAAGACTAATCTAGCTAATGCTGATGCTGAGGGGGCATGTGAGTTTTGTAGTGAACCTCATGCTATCAGCAAATGCAAGGTGTTTCAAGCGCTAAAAATCGAAGAGCGGCGCGTCTTTGTAACAAGAAATAAGCTTCGTTTTTTGTACATGTGCCTTCTCAAGTAAATGCAAGGCTTCTCCTTGTAAGATATGTAAGGGAAGGCACAAATACTGCTCCACAAGTCAGATGATTCAAGGGATAGACGGAATGGTGAATCTAAAAGCCACTTCTTGGCCCATCAGGCTATGAAGGAAAGATGTAACACAAATTGTAATGCCTTGTTGGCAACTGTTGTTGTCAACATTAAAGACAGCACGGGTAGGCAGCGGTCTTGTAGGGTGCTGCTAGATAATGCGAGCCAGCTGTCCTTTATATGTAACGGTATGGCAGACAAATTAAAATTGAAGAGAAATAAACAGTCATTTCCTGTGAATGGCATAAACGATGCCTTTGAAGCCTCAGTGTCTTATACCTGCAATGTTGACCTACCGTCTAGGCTTAGTGACTTTCATATCAGAACCACTTGTGCTATTGCTGAAAATATCACCAGTGACCTACCAGCAAGCTATATAGACATTAGAAGTTGGAATGTCCCACTTGAGCTACCACTTAGTGATCTTGAGTTCGACAAGTCTGCCACAGTAGATTTAATTCTTGGTGCTGAGGTTTTCTTCGATGTTGTTTGAAGAGAAAGGCTGGAGAGACCAAATCACCCATCACTGATTGAAACTAAATTAGGATGTATTTTGTCTGGTAGGATTCCTTCACCTTCATGCAACATACCTTGTTCTACAGTGACCTCGTGCTTTGTTAGAGGTGATGATTTAGATGCCAGACTGCAAAGGTTTTGGGAGCTAGAGGAAATGCCTACCATATGATGAGTAATCAGGATAAAATGTGTGAGGCTCACTTTCAACGCCACACAGCTCGAGATAATGATAGGAGACTTGTGGTTCGGCTGCCAGTAAAACATGACTGTAAACCCTTAGGTGAATCACGAGAACAGGCTCTCGGAGGCTGGAGCATCGTGAGAAGAAATTTAAGAGGCAACCGAACTTGGAAGTGGGAATATGCTGCATTCATGCACGAGTATATTGAACTAGGACACATGGAGATCTCTAATTCTCAGGATATTGTTGGTCCAAAGTTTTACCTTCCACATCGTGCTGTCTACAAGAAATGCAACTCCACTACTCAGTTGAGGGTAGTTTTTGATGGCTCTGGTGCCACTTCTAATGGAGTGTCAATGATATCTTGATGGTTGGTCCCACCGTTCAGCCAAATTTATTTTCCATTATTATAAGATTTTTAATGTGGCTCTGTCACCTGACATAACAAAAATGTATCGCCAAGTGTGTCTCCATCCTGATGATACGGACTTCCAGAGAATTCTGTGGCGGGAATCACCGTCTAAACCGATGCAAGAATATATATTGTCTACAGTCACTTATGCAACCGCTCCTGCTGCTTTTCTTGCTACTAGATGTCTCCAATAGTTGGCCTTGGAAAATCAAGACAGGTTTCCAGTGGCATCGCAAGTGCTGTAGTAGCTTTTATGTGGGTGACTTCTTAGATGGGTCAGCTACAGAAGCTGAAGCTCAGGAACTTCAAACCCAGCTGACTCAACTACTTGCTTCTGGGTGGTTTCCACTGAAGAAATGGTGTTCCAGTAGTCACAAGGTTATGGAAAAAAATTCCATTTCAGGACAGAGAAACCTCTTTGCCTGGTAATCTTACTGGTGAAGAAAACCATAAAAACGTTAGGAATATTATGACACCCTGGCCCTGACACATTAAAGTTACATGTGCAGCTGAAGAGTCATCGGTGCTCAAAGATTACCAAGCGTAATATTCTGTCTACAATAGCATCCATTTTTGACACACTAGAGCTTGCAGCAGTCATAAGATGCAAGCTACTCTTGCAGCGCTTGTGGCAACTAACCCTTGATTAGGATGAAGTTCTGCCATCCAACCTAATCGATGAATGTCCTCTATGTGCCACTACCTTCCCTATTTCGATCGGAAGGAAGATTGTTCCCTGTCCTCAATACCTTAAACTCGAAATTCATGGTTTTTGTGATGCTTCACAGTTGACATATGGTGCCTCTGTATACAACAGATGCAAAGGTCCCGAGTTCGAGTCTCGGTCCGGCACATAGTTTTAATCTGCCAGGAAGTTTCATATCAGCGCACACTCCGCTGCAGAGTGAAAATCTCATTCTAGATGTGTTCTTTCCAACAACAAGGTTGCAGTTTCATTGGCTGGAGCCAAATCTCGTGTAACTCCTGTCAAACTGCAATCTCTTCCACGACTGGAATTATGCGGTGCTCTGCTTCTTGCTCGACTCATTCATTAGGTGGCCAATGCCTTACACATCATAATCAATAGTGATATCCACCTGTGGACGGACTCTACAATAGTTCTCTGCTGGCTGCAACGTGGTCCTAATCACTGGAAAACTTTTGGTGCCAACAGAGTCCCTGAAATTCAGGAACTGAGTTCAGTTCCCAACTGGAGACCTGTCAAATCAGAAGATAATCCTGCTGGTCACTTATCATGTGCCATTAGTTAAGCACATTTGATGTCATTTACGCAGTGGTGGTCTGGTCCTTCATGGCTATCCAGCTATGACCTGGACTGCAGTATTTGTCCTTCACTTGTGGTAGAAGATGTGCCTGAAAGAAGGTGTCTGTAAATATCTTTGGTGTCTGTAAATATCTTTGGTGTCCGTTATTAAGCTTGATAATGAATAGCTGTGTAAGTATTCCCCTTTCAAGAAAACCTACAGGATTTTGGCTTTTACACTGAGGTTTGCTAACAACACTAGGTTGCGGCAGGCATGCAGGATAACTGGTCCACTCTCCCCACAAGAATGCCTAAACGCCATCAAAAAGGTCTTTGGCATAGTTCAACATGGTGAGTATGATAGTGAGATCGCTTTGTTAATGGACAATTCTTCTATACCACATAACAGCAAATTACGAGACTTGCGTCCGTTTTTTGACGCAGAAGATATTTTACGAGTGGGAGGGAGGTTAATGAATGCTGACATACCATATGATGAGCGACATCCTATTATCAAACCACCTAGGCATCTTCTGACAAAAATTCTCATCATTTATGAACATGAAAATCTGTTTCACTCTGGATCATAGCTTTTGCTGAACATGCTGCGAAGGAGGTTTTGGATTCCCAACAGGCGCAACACAGTCAAAGTTATTCATTTGCATGGCAACCAAAACCATCCATATAGAGTTAGTAAGTTAGTAACCAGCTCATTTCTGGTTGCCCTCAGGAGATTAATTTTGAGAAGAGGAAAACCTTCTCACATGAGTAGTCATAATGGTACTACGTTTGTAGGTGCACACAATGAACTTAGACGTTTTTTCTGTGATGATGCTACAGTTGAAGTTGTGGTGAACTTTCTGACAACAGAGAGTATCAACTGGAATTTTACTCCACCTCGTGCCCCTCACTTTGGTGGACTGTGGGAAGGGGAAATCAAATGTATGAAGTCACCTCTCAAAAGTGTCATTGGCAACGCAGTTCTGACTTTCGAAGAGCTAACTACGGTATTAACTCAGATAGAAGCATGCCTAAATTCAAGGCCATTCTAATGACATAGGTTCTCTGTCTGTTCTCACTCCTGCGCATTTCTTCATTGGACAGCCCCTTTGTGCCCATCCCAAACCCTCCCTCCTTGAGATTCTTACCAACAGGTTCCACAACTTGTACAGCAGATCAGTTCTTTTGAGGATATGGTCTACTGAGTACCTGCATCAACTGCAGCAACGCAGTAAATGGAAATCAGAAGGAGCATAGCAGCCCCAGATAGGCGATCATGTCCTGGTGGAGGAGGATAACTTGCCTCCCTTGGTGTGGAGGCTGGGCGTTGTAGAGCAGCTGTTTCCTGGACCTGATAATTGTGTGCATGTGCTGATGGTGAAAACTGCTAATGGGTAGGTTAAGAGGCCTATAGCCAAATTGTCCCCCCGGCCTAAGCAGTGAATCAATTACGTGTTCCCTCAGATCTGTGTTGTGGTACACGATAAAGGCCCATTGCCAAATTGCCATTTACAGGAACAGATACTTAATTCATAATATCAGCTTTAGAAGCTGTGCATGTTTCTTTTGTGGACCGACTATTGTCAGTTATGATTTCATATGCAGTGTGATAGTAACATTTTGTTGCTTTTGTATTTAACGTTAGTACCTTTCATGTCTCTCATCAGCGTGACAGTAACATTTGTTGGTTTGTGTAACCAAAAGTTAGTGAATCTCATATTTATGTGCCCTGATTTTGTGTCTAGTACTATTTTTGTTGTTTTCTTATTGTTAAATTTATGTCTATTTTTAAAATGAGGAGACTCATTTTAGAGTGGGAGTATGTTGAGTCCCATAACTCACTTGCCACTGTAAGAGCCATCTAGCGGCAGTTTGAAAACTGGACAGGTCAGACAGTACGGTATAACCTACTCCCTTTCGAAAAACATTGTAACTGTGCGTGCAGAAGTGAATTTCCCAGGTCCTTTGTGCACGCAGGTAAGCTGGTCGGCCGTTGTAAGAGGCCAGCAGGTAGCCCGGAGACTCTGTAGTGAGCAAACGTTATGTCTCGTCCAGCCAAGGATCATAGCTCTCGGGCACCTTGTGCACTTGTTAGATATTGCTGAATAGCACCTGTAAAGTAGTAAGGAATAAAGTGTTTATATATCAAAAGGGTTGTCTTCTGTCTTATTATGGTGAGTGGAAACTAGGGGAAGGCAGTAAGTCCTATCACACTACACGCTCAAAACTTAAATGTACTAACGCAGGAACAGAGGCCTGCAAGTGAACTGCGTACAGGTATGTTCTGGAATTCGCTACCCATTGGTAAAGATCCGTCATGGGTTCTAACGCCAGTTCTTACCAGTGACGAATGGAGGAACAGAAAAAGTAGTGCATTGAGCGCATAGAAGCGTATGTAGTCAAAGTGATTCAGTGACAGAATATAAATCGAAAACAAAAGTATGAAGTTCGCATAGTGCATTTGTTAACAAAAAGTTTATTTCATTTATATTTTAAACAATACCCAAACGTAAAAGAGGAGGAGATCTTACCATTTCTCAAGCAAACCGGCGAAAACAAAAAGTACAGCAAAAAAAAAAAAAAAATAGACAAGGAACACGAAACATGTTCAAGTAAGGTGAGAGTGGGGCAAAACCGACCTGTTAACTCCGTATCTTATGAAAATCTCCCCCTGCTGAAAATATTTTGTAAAATGAGGTTACTAATATTATGTGCATATTAACGATGTATAACATTCGTGCATAATCCATTGATGATGAGTGGTTTAATTTAAGTGAATTTTTTTTTTTTTTTTTACGTTTCCTCATAGGTGGCGTAAAACAGACACCCACAAAATTTAAACGTAAAAAACTTTATTGCTAAATTTTTAAAAAATATACTGTACAAACGCATTTTTAAACGTTTAGAGACATTTATCAACATGACATAAGAAATTAACTCTACATGAGGTTAGATTTAAGTTTTAAGAACAAAAGTCACCAACGATTGTCACCTTCTTCTTTACAATTTGTAAAAGCCTCATGAACCCATCCCTTACAGTTCAGACATTGAATCCATTCCTCCTTGTCCTTTGAGCTAGAATATAATTCACTGCATAAAATGCAAGCCTCTTGGTCTTCATTCACGTCATTGTCATCTTCATCAACATTCATTTCCATATTCTTTTCTTTTACCTTAGTGTTCTCACATATTGTTTGTATCTTAAACTGAAAAGAAAGCATTCACTTTGGATACCTTTCACTTTTAGTATCTTTGTCCAGCGCTCCATTATTGTTAGCTTTCATCCTTTTTTCTTTAATTTTCCTTTGCTCTTATTTTTTCTTCGCCTCTGTCTCCAGTTCTGGTTTGTAAGATGAGGATGTGAGGATGGCAGTCTTTCTTTTTTTTTCTTCCATTTTTCTTGTGAACTCTCTCCTTTTCTTGTGGGGGTGACATTAGTAATTTAGGTGACACTAGAAGTGCACTTGTTTCCAATGGTATTTTTTGTAGCCCTACTGGACTTGCCCCGATGACGTATGTGGTGAACATGCTGCTTCCAGAAATGGAAGGCTGGCTCCCTTCTTCCTTTTGTGCTTCAGACGTTGAAGGCTGGGAACATGTAGCATCGGGTATTATAGACGTAGAAACTGATGACTATTCTCATCAGATCTTCTAGAATCCAGAATCAGGAGGATTGAAGAGTCCTGGGACTATACAACACCTGTTGCACCAGGAGCTAAATTAGGTCATTGTGCAGTGTTTGGTACTTCAGTAGAAGTTGGTAACTGACAATCTGTAGAATCTGATTCTCTTGGTCTAGCAACAGTTTCAGATGGAGCATACAACTGAGCAGGGTATACATTTCTATTGAATGGGTGTTTTCCAGTCTTTTCAAAGCCCTTTATGGCAGTCTGCATAAGAGCAGCGCTTGTGAAAGCCCTTTTCACAGGTTTACCGATTTGATAGATGGTGATGTAACGCCCAGGATGTGCAGTTAACCTTCTTGCTTATAGTATGCTCTCAAAGGGACCACAAAAGAAACTTCTAGCAGCTGAAGGCTGTGTGTTGTGTGCAGTGGAAGTAAGACCCAAACTGTTAGTATGTGATTCATGTCCTTACAAAATAAGCGAAACTGGTTTTTCTACTGAAGGGTTAGAAGATTCTGTGACTTCCTTAAACCAAATTAGAAAAGTGTTTTTATTGATCCACCCTGAATCACAGTAACAGGTGAAGGATCCCTGAGGAGCAACGTCCATTAAGACCAAATTTTCCTTCTTCCTGGGAAATATGAACATTGGTGACATAATGCTCCCAGATATGCTCATAAATGTTTCTACACTAATGAGTACAACAAGTTCTGCAGAAGATAAACATCCAACTTGGTTTTTTTACCCAAAGGGCTAACACCTCTGAAGGTTTGTTTGGGATTGTGAGATTCCCTGTCTCATCCACATTGTACATATTATCTGGTCTAATTTTGTACTTTGTATTAATTGATTCGACAAGATCAAAAAAATTACCCAACAGCGACTCTATTAAACCCTTTAGTTCGAGCTAAAGATGTATGCTCGTGACCTTAGTAATAATTCAGGATGTCAGTTATCGAATCCGTAATACCAGTCTTTCCTGCCATTTTTTGAACTCTGTTGAAGGTATGGATTATGATTTTTTCCGCTGAATAAAATGCCAGTAGAAAGTGTCAGACTAAAGAGTCTCTCTTTCATAAATAATACATACTCACTATTTCCTTTTCTTTAGCTTCAGAAAACACAGTATCGTAGCGACCTAATAGCTTTTCCAAAGCCAGCTCGGGCATCACTTCAATTTTTTGCACTTTTTTTCACTCTGTCAATCAAGATATTTCTAGGTACATTGAAAGATTCAGATGCTGCAGTGTATCCCATCTGTCCTTATAGAACCACATTTACTGCCTCCTTCATTCCTTCTTGTGTCCAGCTCTTCTGAGATGTCTTTCGCATGTAGTTCCTTACCATATATGGAATGAAATTCTAGCTGCATTAGTTTTATGAACATAAAAAAATTATACATAACATGATTTGCTGTGAGTAGTAAAAGAGTTAAAGAAGAGGTTTTATTAATTTGAAGAGGACAATTTACTTGAAATAGAAATTTATCTTATGCCTTACTACAAATACCAATTTCTAGCAGTTTTAACTATCTTTGTGTAGCAGGTAAAACAACTTTTGTGTTAAGAAAAAAGAAAAAAATTCAGCCAAAGCCTTTTTATTTCATGAGTTTTAATTATTTTATAAAGTATGACATGTTGCACACCCACGAGAATCATCTCATTTTTTGGGTCTATGGAATGAAAACTGGATCTAATCTAATGAAACACTGAACCTTCGTCAGTTTTGTCCCACCATTGATTGACAGTTTTGCCCTGCAGGAGGCAACAAAACAAATATGGGGATTTCAATTCATCGGTTAACAGTTGCCAAGCTACGTTTACCATAAGAAGACAACTAAACCCACTGAATAATCATATTTATTCACCGATGGTAAATCAGGTTGGTGTAATAATTCTTAAAACCATAAACAATTTTCATGCAACTCGGAAAAGAAACTGTTTAAAACATTGAAAATTTGCACGATCCAAACAACGGCCAGTACGTAAGCAAAGCCAAGCTCGAACTGTTCATGATCGCTACCTCTTCATTAGCTCATAATGTTGCCGCCCGACAGCAGCACCTAACGGGAAATCTTCTAGGGGTCAGTTTGACCCTCCCAGTGAGTTTCGCCCCACTCTTCTCTATCAGCGACCGAGAATGAACACTGTGAGAAGCAGAGACACCGAAGAACAACGAAATGCACAGACTGAAGAATCAAGAACTGCGACACAGTATTGTAATGAAAGACTGCGAACTCAAACCAGCCATGAAAATATCACCCTGCGACAAACGCGGATGGGGACAAGTAAACAGTGCAACCTATCAAATGAAGCATTCCTCTACGAACCGACGAAAGACTATAGCAAATACAAACACGTCGTAATCGGAAAAATGGATAACAACTGCCAATTTTGCAACGTAAAAAAAATTCAGTAGACAAACACCAAGATTCCGTTGCATGAATGAAAAAATTCCATTACCTCCACTGGAAGCACCTCTGCAGGAATTTTTACATTAAATGACCGGTGAAACTCCAGAATTAAACACTTTCATCAAAATATAAAAGCATACAACGCCTGCTTCCAAATGACTTTTTCGGTGTCACTTCGATAAACACTAACAGACAAGAAATCGATTAAGTTTTTTCCATCCACGGACAAATCTGTCACAACATGGGATCATTACTACCACTACCCAAAGGAGATCATAAATTTCTGCAAGTACATTTCTTCGGAAATGAGGAAACAGAAACTGATCGACGATTCACAAGACTGAGATGAGTAGTAGTCCAAGATGTATATAGGATCTTACACAAATACATGTTGCACACCCACGAGAATCATCTCATTTTTTGGGTCTATGGAATGAAAACTGAATCTAATCTATCAAAGGACTTGTGATGAATATGAAGTTATACTTCGAGCCGACAAACGACCACCTTGAGAACACGAACTTCGATTTAATGCACCTCAGATAGACGAAGTCGCCATCGTAATTGTGGACAATGAAAACACAAGCCGTGACGTAATTGTACAACGAAAGAGAGAAGGATTACAACGCATTGCAGAGACACCGCTTACATGATGCCCGCCAATATCCATAAATATTTCTGCATGGAAAGGACGGATGTCTTCCAACGTGAAACAAATCCAACCTGAAACAGGCGTAGAAACAAACAAAGAACTCACTTCCCAGGAGTTCTATGCTTACCAATTAATGATAGATATAATGAAACATGCAACCACATTGTCGACACTCGCCGTTTATTACAATAATTCCTGGTAGATATAAGCAGGAAAAAAAGCGGAGCGGATGCTTTTCATAAAACTGAGCCAGATGGAAATATGCACTGAAGAATACATCTATCTTAGAGATGCAATCATAAATGACGGAAATGTTGACGACGTTAGAACAATGGTAATCTTACCATCATCATACATAGGAAGTCCGAGACTCATGCATGAGTACACTCAAGATGCCTTGGATCTCGTTAGATTGTTGCCTCTATTTGTCGCTGTGAACATACCTTCTCTTAGAGGGCCTATCTTTCTGATGTAGGGCTATGTCCCAGATGTTGTCAAAAATTTCCGTACACTTTTCTTCAGTTTCCAACCAACTCTCTGTGGGTGCAACTGCTTTCCTCGCTCACTGTGGCAATTAACAATTAATATTTCGTGATTCTCCTTTCAAAACAAAACCCTATGGCTAGTTTGGCCTATTCTTACAAATTACCTAAGTTTGAGGGGAACCCTAGGTTACCTTCGCCTGAGCCAGGCATACACTCAGCAATGGCTAGCATAGTGCCCTTTTTGCTGGCATACCCAGCACACTACAGCATGTACTCCTTCCCATATCATCATTTAAAAGTCCACTTTAGAACAGTTCAGCCCTCATCCTTTACCGAATATTACCACAGTATTTAATGCCAACATTATGGGAAATGTGTGGACAATTCTAGCTCATTGGTTTAGAGAAGCTCACGAGTGAAAATTGAAGTCTAAGCTGCCACCAACAGATGTTGCTGTCCAGATTAAATCACCACTGCAGTCTCCACAGCCTTCTGCTTCACTTGCCTTACCCTCTGTAATGCTTCCTGTTCTCCTTTGATATTCATCAATCTCTTTCTCCATCCACTAACCCTCCCCCTTCAAAAAGGTGCTGTTGGTAATTAACGTTGAATATCCCTGCTACAGAACCAGCTTCGTTGTGTCCTCCTTTGGTTGTCCATCCAAATCTTCACTATCTTATTCTGACACCAAAGCTGAAAGCGCCAGGAGACGTCTGGGGAGTCCTCAGTTTGAGCGCTGGGACATGTGAAGGTAGCTGGTTCCTGGTGAGTAGACCTACAGTGGTAGCAGAGTGCAGGGCTACCAAATGCCTCGGCAATCAGGCAGCAATCCAGGGTTCGAGGCCCAGTGATGTTGGTGGTATGTATCACCGTCTTCACGGTAGCATCTTACACAGCTAGGCATCATATTGTATGTGGAAATAGTGTCACTGCCACATTTCTCTGTGTTGCAGAGCTCCCTTGCTAATATGGAATCATCCCGAAGGATAGTCAGAATCCACAGACACAGTCGTCGTCTCGCAGAAGTAGGCTGGTCTGGAAGAAGGCATGCAGTGAAGCGTGCTGCATCGGCACAGAGTCAGTGGTGGGCAGCGTCTTGCCAACAAGGTGCGGCTACTTGCATCATTCGGTTCGTTACACCTTCATGAAAACTCGCGATGGTCATCATCCCTAGACAGACCTATGAGTGTCCTTGTTTCCTTCAAGAACAAAAAGAAATAGAGGGATTAAATGCAAGATTACAGGCCGTGCTTACATGAAGACTAAACCAGCCTCTGGTTTAGGTCCTCTACTCGACTCCAGACTAGAGGGCTCTATTTATTCCTCAGAATGATTCTGCAGATTAACAGCTGTGTAGAGACTTCATGGCAAAAGCAAGTTGTCTTCACTATTTCCGACAATCTAGTGCTGTTCATTCAGGATCACAGGCACTTCATAGGAATAACTCATGACCAAAATGGCTGGAATTAAAGCAATCTACTTCAGCTATCTAATAGTGAAGCCTGAATGGTCATTGGAAACCACAGAACGAATGAAATGATTACAGACATACATAAATCACTTTTCTATAGTCTATTCACCGAGAACTTGGACGAAACAGAAACAATTCCACGTGACCGACCACCACCTATTCCAGAGACAGCATTCAGGGTTCACGTGACGCGTAGTGGTGTCGAAAAATCCTTCACACACGCTGTGCAGTTGGCGGCTGGGTTGACGTCACACCAGAGCGTGCGTCGCTCGTGACAAACGAATTTGCATTACAATTTAATGAAATAAAGCGACAAAAAAAAGGCAGGCGGCACATCAAATTCAAACCCAAGCAATTTCAATAACAGTGCCAGTTGCAATATTGTTAAAGGGCGACAAAATTAAGTTCATGTGAACTATTTTCATTCATATTTATAACAAAACGCTCGCAACATAGCCTTTGATTTTTGTTTCTGATCCAAACTAACTCGGCTACGTTTAATCCGCAGTGGTATGGAGGAATTCTAAGAACAGTTTTCCCTGCATTCTTCAACATTTCATCTACTGCAGGGTCATCCACAGGGTGCCAAACCGCACACGTTCGGGGTGTGCGAGCCACGTATAGGCCGAGACCCAACCTGTCTCGGCTTTTCTCTGTCCGGTGAAGTACTCGGTACAGCGCGACATTTCGTTTAGTATTACGGTGTGGTATTTTTCGTTCAGCATAACTCTCTTCAGTTTGGCAGAATCGTGGTGTCAACGCTGTTTACCCTTCGCTATTTATTCGTGGTATGAAGGCTGTTCACAGGTTCAGTGGCTGTTTGTACAAAAAGAGGCAGTCTAAGGATCTATCGTCACAAGCCTTTAAAAATGAATGGGAATGACAGAAGAAAGAGATGAAATTCTCAATACTTATTATGCAGTCGCATAATCGACAAGTCTCATGCAGAAAGAATTTGAAAAGGAAACTGACAATGAAAGATCAAAAAATTACAACGATCAACCTAAGGGACTCAGTGTCCTGAACATCATGAAGCACTTTGTGCTAAATCTGAAGGTATGGAGCACGTGAAGAATTCGGTGGTATGAATAGTAAATTTCTGAAGTTGCACGCATTATTCCACTGTCAGTTGCAACCGTTCCCAAGGGGATTGTCCAAAGAGCATGGAGACTTTATACTGGGTGTTTCAAAAAGAGTATACGAATTTCGAACGTGTAATTTTAATTGTAAGATATACAACTATGAAACTTGGGACACATATTTACGAATCTCTCACATTTAGATTAGAGATGTCCAATATTTCCTCCACCAGCGATACGAACAACATCACGTCGATATTCGAATTCTTCCCATATTAGGATAAGGATGCCCTTCGTCATTTATGTTATAGCAGTACGGATCCAGTGCTTCAACGCTCCTAGGCTCTGTGGTAGTGTTGGTGCATAAACGTTGTCCTTAATGAAGCACCATACAAAGAAGTGACAGGGCATCAAATCTGGTGACCGTGGAAGCCAGCTGAGAAGTGTTAAGTCGCCAGCTGTTTGACAATCAGTCCAACAGCTCAGTAAAGGTTCATTCAGATATTCACGCACTTGGCGGCTCCAGTGAGGGGATGCTCTGTTGTTGATAAATAAAGTCGTCCTCGTTCAGCCTCGTAAACAACCAGTTTTGTAACATAGCAAGATACTGCTGACTGTTAACCGTGTTTCCATCAAAGAAGAATGGGACACAAATAGATGAGCGGGATACTGCACAAAACACATTGCCTTTGGATGAATCTCATACATGTTCAACATGTGCATATGGGTTCTATAGGCCCCAGATTCAAACATTGTGCTTGTTTACTTTCGCACTAAGGTAGAAAGTCGCTTCATCACTGCGTTGTCCAAAAGAGTTATCATTGCCAATAGCAGTCTCAGCTCGTCAGAAAATGTCACATGCTTGCCTTTGTCGTCATGATGTAGACTTGGACTGCCCAGTGCGTGGTATGAAGGACGTTCACAGGTCCAGTGGCTGTTTGAACTAAAAGAGGCAATCTAGTGTCTTATCGTCACAATCCTTTAAAACACACGGAAAAAACAGAAGAGACGGATAAGATTTGCCAATTTGCATAAGCGACAGGTACTGAAAATATGCTACGAAACATTTTAGTACCATGCAGAAGATTTAGCTGACACTGAAAGAGCATTGTCCTCCACGTCAAGAAGCACTTTGTGCTAAATTTGGAGTCACGGAGCACGTAAAGACATTGGTGGTACGAATAGTAAGATTTCTGAAGCTGCTAGCATTATTCCATAGTGATCACAACAGTTTTCAATGGAACTGAACGAAGAGTATGAAGATTTCATATGTAACTGCAAAGTACATTGGTTAATTCAAGGGAATACTTGGAACGATTTTTCGATTTAAAACTCATCGTTGTTGAATTTATGAGGGAAAAAGGAGTGCAGGAACGAAAATTAGAAAATCCAGAATGGATTGCAGACTTCACTTTTAAGTGAACTTGACTGTGCACTGCAGACAGTCAGACATTGCAAGGTAACTTCTTTCTGATTTGATGGGGATGGATTTAAAAAGAAAATCGCTTTGTACAAGGGACTCATTCTGACAAAGGTACTCGAGTTTTCTAAGCTTACTGGATCTGAAGAAGTCTTTGTAGCCTTGAAAGAATTACAGGGATAGTTTTATAAAGGTTTCGAGGACACCGTCAATCTTGCAACCGTTTTCAAGCTGGTTTCAAGACCGTTTGCCGTTTCCGTTGAAAGCACCGCTGTACATGTACAAATGTAAGTGACTGACCTGCAAGGTAATTCCAGTTTCAATGACAAATCTTTTTACGTTAAAATTTCCAGGCTGTCTACATTGCTTTCCACAAATATAATCTCCATAGTGAGGTTGCTAACGTGCTACAATATTTTGATCGACATATATGTGTGAAAGACTTTTTTTTTCGAATATGAAACTAAGTAAGTCACGATTACATGGCAACTTGAGTGCAAAGCTCTGTGAAATTTTCTGCGTCTGTCCATATGCCGACTGTTTGAACCAACTAAATATTATGTTTTCAGGGCGTCAAAAATAATTAAATAATACTGGAATTTTTTTTTTTATTGTTTGTGATATACACTACTGGCCATTAAAATTGCTACACCAAGAAGAAATGCAGATGATAAACGGGTATTCATTGGACAAATATATTATACTAGAACTGACATGTGATTTCATTTTCACGCAATTTGGGTGCATAGATCCTGAAAAATCAGTACCCAGAACAACCACCTCTGGCCGTAATAACGGCCTTGATACGCCTGGGCATTGAGTCAAACAGAGCTTGGATGGCGTGTACAGGTACAGCTGCCCATGAAGCTTCAACACGATACCACAGTTCATCAAAAGTAGCGACTGGCGTATTGTGACGAGCCAGTTGCTCGGCCACCATTGATCAGACGTTTTCAATTCGTGAGAGATCTGGAGAATGTGCTGGCCAGGGCAACAGTCGAACATTTTCTGTATCCAGAAAGGCCCGTACAGGACCTACAACATGCAGTCGTGCATTATCCTGCTGAAATGTAGGGTTTCGCAGGGATCGAATGAAGGGTAGAGCCACGGGTCGTAACACATCTGAAATGTAACTTGAACTGTTCAAAGTCCCGTCAGTGTGAACAAGAGGTGACCGAGACGTGTAAACAATGGCACTCCATACCATCACGCCGGGTGATACGCCAGTATGGCGATGACGAATACACGCTTCCAATGTGCGTTCACCGCGATGTCGCCAAACACGGATGCGACCATCATGATGCTGTAAACATAACCTGGATTCATCCGAAAAAATGACGTTTTGCCATTCGTGCACCATCGCAGGCGCTCCTGTCTGTCATGCAGCGTCAATGGTAACAGCAGCCATGGTCTCCGAGCTGATAGTCCATGCTGCTGCAAACGTCGTCCAACTATTCGTGCAGATGGTTGTTGTCTTGCAAACGGCCCCATCTCTTGACTCAGGGATCGAGACGTGGCTGCACGATCCGTTACAGCCATGCGGATAAGACGCCTGTCATCTCGACTGCTAGTGATACGAGGCCGTTGGGATCCAGCACGGCGTTCCGTATTACTCTCCAGATCCCACCGATTCCATATTCTGCTAACAGTCACTGCATCTCGACCAACGCGAGCAGCAATGTCGCGATACGATAAACCGAAATCGTGATAGGCTACAATCCGACCTTTATCAAAGTCGGAAACGTGATGGTACGCATTTCTCCTCCTTACACGAGGCATCACAACAACGTTTCACCAGGCAACGCCGGTCAACTGCTGTTTGTGTATGAGAAATCGGTTGGAAACTTTCCTTATGTCAGCACGTTGTAGGTGTCGCCACCGGCGCCAACCTTGTGTGAATGCTCTGAAAAGCTAATCATTTGCATATCACAGCATCTTCTTCCTGTCGGTTAAATTTCGCGTCTGTAGCACGTCATCTTCGTGGTGTAGCAATTTCAGTGGCCAGTAGTGTATGTTGTTGACGCGTGTGAAATATAAAACAACTGCCATTTAAATGCGGCACGTCCTCAGACTTCCCTTATTGCCCCCTTGTCACGCTCAGTGTGGCGTGGCGGTGAGGGAAACGTGCCAGCCAGGCACTCAGGCCCGGGCACGACCCACGAGACAAAATCTTGGCCGCCCCTGATGTACAGGCTGTAACAGCTGTAACGTAAATGGCGTCAACCGTCATCTCAAAACACGCCAAATTGTTGTTGCAGGTGGATGTAACACCTAACTGGCATGAAGAGTTAATATTGGAGGACTACGTTGGAAAGCGGTGTGAATGCGTACGACATTTTTGTCCGGAACATGGGAACGACCACCACTCTTTCCTTTATATACACAGTCCATTTCTTTATGAAACAGTACAGAAGTCGGAAAACATGGAAATAAATTCCACCTACAAATCAATCTGATTCTACCCACGGCGCTTTCTTCACTCCAGCTTGAAGCAGTATTGCAATGCATTTCATTGTAAAATATTAAATAAGTATCAGTGTGTATGAAAGTCCACTTCATGAATGTAGTAGAGGGCAAGTAATTTAGTACGCTCATGTCGTACAATTCAGACTGCTCCCTCAGTGCTACCATTCATGTTTTATTATTTATTATAAGTTTTAACAAAAGATATAAAGAAATGAAATAATTTATAACAAATAACGATAAAAAATAACTGATATTAATCACGAAAACCACAACGAAACGAAATACGGAGCTATGTGCATGGCCGCGTATCGAGAGGAAATGAACTTGAGGGTCACGTGATCAACAACCGACACATGACATCATCCGGCAATACTCTTTACCCGAGAAACCTTGACGGTGTCATGACGTGACGTCACAGAACGAGACAGCCAGTATGGATGCCACCATTTGAAATACATTGTAGAATGTTTTGACTGGATGGAATGGGACAGGACGTGACATGATGTGACGGACAGTGTGAATTGGCCTGAACATGTACATTCTTTTTTAAACACCCTGTATATTACTGCAAAGTACATTGATTGAGTCAAGGGCATGCCTGTAATTATTTTTCGATTTAAAACCTGTTATTGTTGAATTTATGAAGGAAAAAGGAGTGCAGGAACGAAAATTAGAACATGTGGAATGAGTTTCAGACCTTGCACTTTAAGTGGACTTGACTGTACACTGGTCACAGTAAGACATTGCAAGATGAGAAAGAACTTTTTTCTGATCTGGTGGGGGTGTATTTAAAAAGAAAATCGCAGTGTAGAAGGGACAAATTCTGACAAATACAGTCCAGTTTCCTAGGTTCATTGGCGTTCAAGAAAATGCGAGGCTTGAAGAAATCATTCTGGCCTTGAAAGAATTACGAGAACAGTTTTCTGAACGTTTTGAGGACACTGTCAGTCTTAAAGTTGTGTTCGAGTTTTTTTGAGGCTATTTGCTGCGTCAATTAAAAGCATGTGCAGATTTAATTGATTGATCTGCGATGTAATTCCCGTTTTAAGCAAAAATGCTTTTACGTTGAAACAGTCCTGCACGTCTGCATTGTTTTCCTCAGTTTGAATGTCCACCACCCCATAACGAGGTTGCAAAAGTACTACAATATTTCCATCAGCGTATGTGCGTGAAGGACCTTTTTCCTATTATGAAATTAAGTAGGTCATGATGAAGTGGCAACCTGAAAGCGATACTCTTTGAAATTGTCTGCGCCTGTTCGTATGCAGATGGTCTGTACCAGATAAAAACTGTACTATGTCCGTGTGCCAAAAATAATTAAATAATACTGACAGTTTGTGTTGCTTGTCATCTATGTTGTTGAGAAATGTGGAATATAAAACTAATTCGTATCGAGTGCGACTGTATTGCCATTTAAATGTGGCGCGGTTGCAGTTTCCTGCTCGTGACACTCAGTGTGTCTTGGCGATGGGGGAAACGTCTAGCCAAGCTGAGCGCTATGGCACTCACGCAGGGCACGGCTCGCCAGCCCAATTCTTTTCCCTCTTCATCTACTGCATATTCGTTGTTCACTGCTTTTTTTTTAACGATATCTAATTGTTATTTCTTCAACGCAATGTCTTCTAAAGCGATATTTTTACATTTTAGTCATTCTTATATATGTTGTTTGTTTTAATCCCCATTAGGAACTCTACAAGAATGATATGGCGCGTTATCAAGAACAATAATTGCGTTTTCCTAAAGCTGAAGAAGAACATCTTGAAACCATTTCGAGAACATATCGGCGCACATCTGCTTATGGTAAACTTCGTTCTTCTTGGATTCGATAGTCCACAAACCGTCTTTGACAAACCTGATTTGCTCCCAGTGCGTGTGATAATCAGGCGTTTTTCTTTCCCAGTGAGTCCTTGTTTCCAGTGGATAATGTGGACATAAACGCTCGTTTTGAGGATTTTATGCCATTATTGACCAAGGCGTTACTTCAGGTATGGGCAGTGGATATTGTCACTCGAGGGACAATAGCATCACATGGATATTTCCAGTCTGTGAACGTCCTAGAGATGGGTTCATTATATTTTATAACTCAGAAATAATCATGGAGAAACTAAACTGTTTTGTGAATCCAAAAAACAGTCAGTGTTAAATAGACTATCCCCTGCATTTCAGTGTCATGCGGATGCAGTATGGAGGGGCATATGGACAGCACACCGCTCCCCTGGCTGTTTTGCAGGCTTTCCAGACAATGGAGCTGCGACTAGTCAGGCAAGCAGCTCCTCGATTGGCGTCAAGAGGCTGAGTGCACCCCATACCATTCGCCCCACCAAGGAAATATCCTTGAACCTGTTATAATCCGTAGTCTAGGCACCATCCAACGGGAGGTATGGAAGGAAATACATGGGGTGCATTCCAGTGAGTGGAGATGGAGATACTGACAGAAGGAAGTGAGATGTATGTCAACCAGCAATCCCACCCATGGGCAGGTGTCAGGAAGGAGACATTCCTTGTTTGCAAAGAGGTTGGGGAATTGGTGAATGGCGATTGCATAAGAAACCAGGAGTTGGCTCCATCGTATTTGTAGAGGAGGAATCCCCATTTCTGTGAGGAGACTGTCAACAGTACTAGTGTGAAAGGCACCAATAGCCAGATGCACCCCACAGTGGTGAACATGGTCAAGTAGGTGCAAAGTGGAAGGAGCTGCTGAGCCATAAACCAGAGAACCATAATCTAGTCTGGACAAGACCAGAGCAAGGTAAAGATGGAGAAGAATGGTACGGTCTATACCCCAAGATGTGTGTGCCAGGAGGTGGAGAGCATTAAGCTTCCGCATGCATGTAGTCTTTAGGTGGCGAATATGGGGCAGCCATGTCAGCTTTTTAGCAAAAATAATGCCCAGGAGTCGGGACTGTGGTACAACATCGAGGAGCTGTTCAGCTAAATAAAATTCTGAATCAAGGTGTACTGTGAGTCGACGACAAAAACGCATAATCCGCGTTTTGGAAGGAGAAAACTGGAAGCCATGGGAGGTGGCCCACACAGAGGCCCATCTGATGGCGCCTTGGATTCGGCGCTCAGCAGGTGCTACCGAGTGGGAGCTGCACCAGATGCAAAAATCGTCGATGTACAATGCCGGGGTAACCAGAGGCCCAACAGAGGTTACAAGCCCACTGATGGCTATGAGGAAGAGTGTGACAGCATAGAGCCCTGTGGGATACCGTTCTCCTGAATCCAACGGGTGCTGAGTGAAGTGCCAACTCGAACCTGGAAAAGCCTGTGAAGTAAAAACTCACGGATAAAAATCAGAAGGGGACCATGGAAGCCCCAGTCATGGAGGGTAAGAAAATGTGATGGCGCCAAGCCATGTCATATGCCTCATGCAGGTCAAAGAAGATCGCAGTGATTAGTAAAAACCTGTCAGATGGCTATTTACAACGTGTAAATGGTCAGTTGTAGTAAATGGTCAGTTGGATCTCGTCCTGCCCAGAACCCACACTGGTACGGGGACAAAAGGCCCCCAGATTCGAGTACCCAACATAATACGTATGAAGCTAACCATCCTCTCGAGCAGTTTACAAATTGTATTTGTCAGGCTAATTGGGGGTAGCTGTCGAGAGACGTTGGGTTCTTCCCAGGCTAAAGAACGGGGATACCTATACTGTCTCGCAATTGTGACGGAAAATCACCCGTGAGCCAAATGCCTTTAATCTGCAGTCCACCTTCACTTACAGAAAAATACTGAATTCTCACACAAAAAATTTTCTGATGCCCAGTAGATATCAAAAAGTATCTTCCACTGTTTACAGCAGCTATTACCTTGGTTATCCCACATGAAACACTTCCAGCAATCTTCAAATCTGAAAATGTTTATTGTGCAGTTAAACATTGCAGTCATCAGAATGGTAGCTTTGGTACTGTTTAACAACATACAATGACATGGTTCCTTCTGCTCCAGCTACATTTTTCTGTTCCTCTGCATTTGAAGTCACAAAATATCTAGTCACTTTTAGTGAGGAATATCCTAGTCAAAGATTATTCTTCTGTTTCTCGGAATCAATGTGATGTTTGAGAACTGCAGCACCACTATGAGACACACAGATACAGCACAGTTACATATCTTACATTTCACTAAACAATCATTGTATGTGTCACTGAAGCAAGAGAATTTGTTCTAAAGCTTTTCTGAAAATTTTGATTTCCATTTTGGCATCACAATTAGTACAATTCCAGAAGTGTTAGCGTTTCACAAAACTGATGCTGATGCCAGTGTTAATCAAAAGCAAAGAAAATAGGGTACACAACGATTACAGTGGATAATCTATACATGTATCAGGGGTACCAACATATGGAATCTTGAATTCAATTGTTAGTTTATAAATCAATAACATTTGTAATTAGTTTAGAAATGTTTGAAAATTAACCCTCAGAAAATTGGGACAAGTTACTAGTTTTTAGAAAAGAAAGAAACAAGAAAAAAATTCGGGACAAATTTTTGAGGCCGAAATATTAGACAATCCCAATCAAACAGGACATATGGCCACCCTAGCCACACTGAGCAAGCACCCTGTCTCATTCACCCCTTCGACAGCACCACTGTGGTTATGCACCTTGATGTGTTTCCAGGCCTTCTCTTGTTTTGGTGAGCAGAGTATAGACAGTTGGAATACGGCCAGGACATGTGGGATATAATCCCAACATGCACTATTCCAAAAGAAAACCACTACAGCATGACACTGCAGTTTGGGTAACATAACCTACTAGAAGTTAAACACTTGTCACTCAACACTTGTCCAAACAGACTTCTTTCAGAATAATTAAAATTCTAAAAGTAGTACACTGAGATGCTCTGCATCCAATGTCCTATAATAACTGAGATCTGTAACCAGGCATGTAATGTGGCATGCAGTGTTCTGTAAAGCACCAAGCTACAAGATTTGAATCCTCTGTAATATTTCATTTTTACATTACACATTACATTCTGTTGTTAAGGTAACATTTTATAGTCTTATAAATATAGAGTTAGAATACTTTATTTTCAGAACAAATTAACAGTCACTAACTGCAACAATAATATTTCATTGGAAATAGTAAATTGTTCTCAAAGAATATGCATTGATGAGCCAAAGAAACTGGTACACCTGCCTAATATCATGTAGGGCCCCCACGAGCATGCAGAAGTGCTGCAACACGATGTAGCATGGACTCAACAATGTCTGAAGTAGTGTTGTAGGGAACTGACACTGTGAATCCTACAGGGCTCTCCATAAATCCATAAGAGTATGAGGGGGTGGCGATAAATTGTGAACAGCATGTTGAAAGGCATACCATATAAGCTCAATAACGTTAATGTCTGGGGAGTTAAGTGGCCAGCAGAAGTGTTTAAACACAGAAGAGTGTTCCTGGAGCCACTCTGCACCTATTCTGGACATGTGGGGTGTCGTACTGTCCTGCTGGAATTGCCCAAGTCTGTCGGAATGTGTAACAGACATGAATGCATGCAAATGATCAGACAGAATGCTTACGTATGTGTCACCTGTCAGAGTCATATCTAGACATATCAGGGGTCCCATATCACTCTAACTACACACACCCCACACCATTACAGGGCCTCTACCAGCTTGAACAGCCCCTGTTGACATGTAGGGTCCATGGATTTATGAGGTTGTCTCCATACCCGTACACGTTCATCTGCTCGATACAATTTAAAACAAGTCTCGTCTGACCAGGCAACATGTTTCCAGTCATCAATAGTCCAATGTCAGTGTTGACAGGTCCAGGCGAGGTGTAAAGCTTTGTGTTGTGCAGTCATCAAGGGTACACAAGTGAGCCTTCATCTCTGAAAGCCCATATAAGTGATGTTCTGTTGAATGGTTCACACACTGACACTTTTTAATGGCCCTGCCGTGAGGGATTAGCTGAGCAGTTTAAGGCGCTGCAGTCCTGGACTGTATGACTGGTCCCGGCGGAGGTTCGAGTCCTCCCTCAGGCATGGGTGTGTGTGTTTGTCCTTAGGATAATTCAGGTTAAGTAGTGTGTAATCTTAGGGACTGATGACCTTAGCAGTTAAGTCCCCTAAGATTTCACACACATTTTAATGGCCTGACATTGAAATCTGCAGCAATTTGCAGAAGGGTTGCACTTCTGTTGCACTGAATGATTCTCTTCAGTTATTGTTAGTCCCGTTCTTGCAGGATCTTTTTCCAGCCACAGTGATGTCAGAGATTTGGTGTTTTATTGGATCCCTCATAGCCACAGTACACTTGGAAATGGCCGTATGGGAAAACCCCCACTTCATCGCTACGTCTGAGATACTGTGTCCCATTGATCGTGCACAACTATAACACAATGTCCAAACTCACTTAAATCTTAATAACTTGCCATTGTAGCAGCAGTAACCAATCTAACAACTGTGCCAGACACTAATTGTCTTATATAGGGGTTACCAACCGCAGCACTGTATTCTGCCTGTTTACATCTCTCTGTATTTGAATATGCATGCCAATACCAATTTCTTTGGCGTGCCAGTATATATTTGAGCACTGATAATTATGTAGGCACAATGTGTGCTTTCTTGAAGTTAAGAGTATGTCATATCAACAACTAATTTGATTACAACATTGTTGTTAGGTTATTTCATTTGAAATTTTATTATTATTATCATCATCATTTTTAAATATAGATATGGAAACTACAATAAAGGTTACCGACAACTTATTCTTCCTATACTTAGGGGGCACCAGGAGCACTGCACTCACAGCCATCCCATATCAAGGGCTTAAATAGCAGAAAATGCTGTCCTGGGTTTCCAGGTTGCCATCAAGTTTATCACCCCCACCAATGGAAATGAGATTTCTGATGTGTAGTCCTAGCTACCCTCAGAAATCATTTCTACAGATTTTTGACAAAAGCCTGGACACAAGCAGGTTTATGAAGCGGCTATCACAGCTGAACCCTGGTTCTCCAATAAAACGTCATTATTCTTGTCAGCAACCTGCATGAGGTCCAAACATTGTGGGCAGGCGCAAGGTGTAGAGGAACTCCTCAACCACTGAAATAGTACATTGTCATATGTGATATTGGTGTAGGAGTAAATGTGTTGCAGTATTGAATTGCAAGGTCACTGTCTGAGATCATACATTCAGTAATAACATCTTTTGCCTTTGCTTTCTTGATTCTACCTATCTGCTCCTGCCCAACTGCACAACCCATTTTAACAGTTACTGAATGGGAAAGCATGCAAGAATTTAATGGCTGTCTACACCAGCAGTAGCAGACATCAACACAGAGATGCCAAAGTTAATGATGTGCTTAGTTTTCATGTGGGATATGTCAAGAGAGATAGTTTATTAGTTAGTTAGTTAGTTACACATCCCATAGATCATTTGAATGATTCTTTTATCAAAATGATGTGGAATGCGTCAGTGTATAGGATGTATACATGGTTAGTGTTAATGTTAATGAACACATTATTATTTTTAGTCCTACTCGTGCAATTATACCTTTTTTCCTTAAGTAGAAATTCATCAATGGAATACAAGGAACTGTCTGGGAGAAATGATTTTAAGCTAGATCTAAAACTTGCTTGGCTACCTGTCAGACATTTTATAATATTGGGTAAAGGATAAAAAAATCTTTTGTTGATTCATACTGAAGTCCTTTCCGACCCACTGACAGCTGTAACAATGGGTAATAAAGGTCACTTTTCCCTCTACTATGGTAGGTATGGACATCACTGTTCTTCTCAAATTGTGATTGAATATTTTTGATAAATTTCATGGGTGAATATATGTATTGTGATGGCACAGTTTAAATGCCTAGCTCCTTGAAGAGGTATCAACATAACGTTCGTGTACAAACACCATATATTATTCTTACTGTTCACTTTTGTGCAATAAATACTTTCTTTCTAAGTGCTAAGTTACCCCAGAAAATTGTTCTGTACAACATTATTGAGTGAAAATATGCTAAATTTGTCAGGTGTGTGATACATCTGTTACCAATATTAACAATTATACAAAGAGCACAAGTAGCTGAACTTAACTGTTTGAGAATCTGAGTAACGTGCTTCCAGTTAAAGTTTTCATCGATATGCATACTCAAAAATTTGGAGCATTCTAGTCTACTTACTAACTCCTGCTCACGTACTACGTCACTTCTTGATATGACTATTTGTTGTACAGAACTGAGTGTGGTGTGTTTTTTCAAAATTTTCAGGTAATCACTTAATAATTCTTTGGGAAATATCATTTGCCAACTCCTCTGTTGCTTTCTCTCTAATGGGATTTATTATAACACTAGTATCATCTGCAAAAAGTACCAATTTTATATGTTGAATGTCAAATGGGAGGTTATTCATGTATATAAGTAATAGGAGTGGACCCAAAATTGAACTCTGTGGGACTCCATTTGTGATTTATTTTTCTCCAGTCACTAAAACTTTATACCTCTCTGTCATTGTCTGAATTATTCAGCATGACCTTTTGTATTCTGTTTATCAAGTATAATTCAAATCAGCTGTGCATAAAACCATCAATTCCATAAAACTTTGGCTTTTCTAAGAGAGTATCAAACACCTTAGAAAGATCACAAAAAATACCAACTGGCAATATATTACTACTTTAAGGCTTGCACTATTTGATGAGTATGTATAAGTAGCATTCTCAGTTGAGCAACCCATCTGGAATTTGAACTTTGATGTGCTACGTAAATTGTTTCCATTCAAGTGTGCTACTGCTCTTGGGTACATTACTTTTTCAAATATTTTGGTAAAAAGTGTCAGCAAGGAAATTGGATGGTAATTTTTTTAAGTCTGTCTCATCAGCTTTCTTGTGAAGTGGTTTAACAACTGCATATTTTAACCTGTCTGGAAAAATTCCCTACAGCAGGGATGCACTGCATCGCTATTTATTAAGTTTGAACAACTTTTAAGAATATTGTTTGAAATTCCATCAACCCCACAACAGTTTTTGATTTTTAGAATTTTTATAATTGTATCAAATTCAGTGAACTTCTAGTTGCTTCGAGGTTTGTGGAACGAAATTTTTAATATATTCTCTTGCTTCTTCAATTGCTATATTTGCTGCTATGTTTAGAAAGTGATTGCTAAAAGTACTTACAACTTGTAAATTATCAATCCCAACACTGTCATTTAGTTTCATTGTTATGCAATCATGTACCCTGACTGGTTTTCCTGTTCCCTGTTTTATGTTGTCCCATATAGTTTTAATTTTATCACCTGCATTATTTATTCCTGTGGGGACATGCATACTTCTGGACATTTTAATGGGCTTCCAAAAAATATTACAGTATTTTTTGTAGTATGCAAGTAATGTCAGATCTTGACTTACTCTGGCCTTTATATAAATTTCCCTCTTCCTCTTATATGAGATTTTAATTCCCTTAGTTATCCACAGCTTTCTTCTTTTTTAATGGATCTTTTGGATAATTTATTTAGGAAAACAAATTTCAAATATAGACATAAATTTACTGTCGAATAAACTGAATTTGACATTAGCATCTCTTTCTACATATGTCTCATTCCATACCACCCCTTTTAGCTCACTCTAAAAACATTGTATCCTGTTCTCATTAATAAACCTCACAGCTTTTTATAAACCTGCCACAGGTTTTTAAGGTGTCATGCTGTTTATTTCCATTAATTGTGCATCATGATTAGATAGTGTGTTACCAATTGGGTACACATGAACTGTTTCAGCCTGAGTGCTGTCTGTAAATATGTTATCAATCAATGGCCTATTATTTTGCTACATGTGAGTTGGAAAAGCTGAAACTACTGAAATTAGGTTGTAACACCCAAATAATAATTCTATTTCATTTTTCCTGTCCGTATCTTTTAAGAAATCTCCACAAACTACCATCTGTTTCTTCTTGTCTGACAGGTAGCTCCATAATGCAGCCGAATTTCTCATAAATAGTTGAAAGTTTCGTAGATGGGATTTGAATACTGTTACAATTGTCAGAGAAGTATTCTACAGTAATGGTTCACAAGTACATGGTTCCAGGTTCTGATCAACACAAAAACTATTTGTTTCAATATTGTTGACTTTGTTGCAACTCCTCTTTTTTCCATTTTAGCTCTACATAAAAATGATGCAATCCCTGATATTTACCTCATCGCTTCAAACTTTTTCACATCTCCTACACGTACAGGTCTGAAGCACATAATCTGCCATGACAACTAAAACTTGCCTGAAAACTTCTATGCACTGCCCTTTCCAGTCATTTGCTTATGTCTACCATGAATACTAAATAAGTTTATCTGAATCATCACAAGAGATTTAAGATATTCTTCACTTTATACATTGAAACAGACTGTGTCCATACTACATTTTGTGTTATATACAAGTAGCATCTCAGAACAACCACAAAAATTTGGGCACAAAGCGATGGGAAAACACATATAAAGAAACCTGAATGACAAGTTACGTGATGCCACACAACAGTGAAGCAAACTGCACATTATGGAGCACCAAGAATTGTATCAGCTGATGTTGTTGTTGTTGTTGTCTTCAGTCCTGAGACTGGTTTGATGCAGCTCTCCATGCTACTCTATCCTGTGCAAGCTTCTTCATCTCCCAGTACATACTGCAGCCTACATCCTTCTGAGTCTGCTTAGTGTATTCATCTCTTGGTCTCCCTCTACGATTTCTACCCTCTACGCTGCCCTCCAATGCTACATTTGTGATCCCTTGATACCTCAGAACATGTCCTACCAACCGGTCCCTTCTTCTTGTCAAGTTGTGCCACAAACTCCTCTTCTCCCCAATCCTATTCAATACCTCCTCATTAGTTATGTGATCTATCAATCTAATCTTCAGCATTCTTCTGTAGCACCACATTTCGAAAGCTTCTATTCTCTTCTTGTCCAAACTGGTTATCGTCCATGTTTCACTTCCATACATTGCTACACTCCATACAAATACTTTCAGAAACGACTTCCTGACACTTAAATCTATATTCAATGTTAACAAATTCCTCTTCTTCAGAAACACTTTCCTTGCCATTGCCAGTCTACATTTTAAATCCTCTCTACTTCGACCATCATCAGTTATTTTGCTCCCCAAATAGCAAAACTCCTTTACTACTTTAAGTGTCTCATTTCCTAATCTAATTCCCTCAGCATCACCCGATTTAATTCAACTACATTCCATTATCCTCGTTTTGCTTTTGTTGATGTTCATCTTATATCCTCCTTTCAAGACACTGTCCATTCCGTTCAACTGCTCTTCCAAGTCCTTTGCTGTCTCTGACAGAATTACAATGTCATCGGCGAACTCCAAAGTTTTTATTTCTTCTCCATGGATTTTAATACCTATTCAGAATTTTTCTTTTGTTTCCTTTACTGCTTGCTCAATATACAGATTGAATAACATCAGGGAGAGGCTACAACCCTGTCTCACTCCAAACCACTGCTTCCCTTTCATACCCCTCGACTCGTATGACTGCCATCTGGTTTCTGTACAAATTGTAAATAGCCTTTCGCTCCCTGTATTTTATACCCTGCCACCTTTAGAATTTGAAAGACAGTATTCCAGTCAACATTGTCAAAACTTTCTTTAAGTCCACAAATGCTAGAAATGTAGGTTTGCCTTTCCTTAATCTATTTTCTAAAATAAGTCGTAGGGTCAGTATTGCCTCACGTGTTCCAACATTTCTGCGGAATCCAAACTGATCTTCGCCGAGGTCCGCTTCTACCAGTTTTTCCATTCGTCTGTAAAGAATTTGCGTTAGTATTTTGCAGCTGTGACTTATTAAACTGACAGTTCGGTACTTTTCACATCTGTCAACTCCTGCTTTCTTTGGGATTGGGATTATTATATTCTTCTTGAAGTCTGAGGGTATTTCGCCTGTCTCATACATCTTGTTCACCAGATGGTAGAGTTTTGTCAGGATTGGCTCTCCCAAGGCTGTCAGTAGTTCCAATGGAATGTTGTCTACTCCCGGGGCCTTGTTTCGACTCATGTCTTTCGGTGCTGATACAGAAACAAAAATGCAGATAAATCTAATGTACATAACTGTGTTGTTTCAACTTGTTGCCATCAAATCTACTGCAGAGAATTAACAATGATTACTTTGTTAATCGCTTCTGCAATTCTTCTCTTATTGTTTGGTTCATAACTGATAAATAAAGCTAAAAAATTTTTCCTTGACTATCCTGCCAATCTTTTCAGAGCTTTTTAGCGAAATAGTTTGGTAGTTCCAAATCACACACAATGATCACTCCTGCCAGCTATTGAAACAAAATTACCTGAATACTTCTAAGTCATAGAAGTAGAATGTCAGGGACAGGAAATTTGTATAGCCCTTATCCATTATACAAACTGAAGGGTTATCATGCTAAAGGGGCTAAGTGACAGTTTTGCATAAATTATGTTTTCTAGTTCCTTTATGTGGTATGTGAACAGGGCTTTTACTTACTAAAAGCACTGTCTCCAATTATCAATGATGTTACAAGGACCAGTAGATGGCATGAGAAATAACTCCTATCACTTGTGCATGCCAAATGAGTTATGTGCAGAATGCATTAAACAAGTTGCCTATACTGCACATAAAGATTATACACTTCTGCTTGCTCCTGCTGTTTTGTAGCCTGTCTCTTGAGAGTCTTCACTGGTGGTAAAAGACATAGTGAAAACAATATGAATAATTCAGCAAAGGAAAGTAGCAGAAAAAACTTGTGACTCTCAAAGGAATTATGAGCAAAGGTGAGGGAGCATTTTATTCCTGATGATGTAATGAACACGATAACAACAGATCATAATAAGCAATCATTTAAAGTTGTTCAGATGAAAGGCAGTTATTTTATGGACTTTCAGCAAGCAGCTGATATGCTCATTAACACAACTAAGGTTAATATAAGTTCTATCTTGTGGATTAAAACCACAATGCCTGAGGTAATCCAGATAAAAAAGATATTTGGTGAAACAAAGGGATGGAAAATGAGTGTTGAAAAAAGGGCGGTGAAGTGAAGATTACAAAACAATCACATTCAGTGAGGTTACTGTGGAAAAGGATAGTATTTGAAGAAGAAAAAGAAACCACAAAAATATTATGGAATACCTACCTGTTGCACACAAACAGTTTCACAGTGAATTGTGCCAAGAAAGATCAGTAAAATGATTACTATATGCAGAAATATTATAAAACTTGTTTAATTGACTTTTTACCCATTTAGCATTTCAGTGCAAATTTATTCAGAAACATCGGTGTTTATTTAGGATCACGCCAAGTGATAAATTGCTTTCCTAAAGTCAATGAGCAAGTATTAATGTGGTGTTAGTGCATACTTATGTTCCTGTTATTCAAATAAAGTTTATTCTGAAAAACCTAGTAAGTACATTCTGTTACTTAGCCCCTGTAGCACAATAACCCTTCAGTCACTGTACTAAGTGACTTACAGTGAAGAAGATCTGATGCACAAAACACAACAGTGAAGGGCTCTATATCTGTCTGCATTGAGTTTGAGGTGTTATTAGGCATATTCACTTAGCTTAGATATTTCTCACTACAGAAGTACTTTGCCAGGGAAGAGGACATCTAGAGTATCTCTTCTCACTTCCCCAGGATGAGTTCAGTTTCTGACATTGAATCAAATGATATTTTAACACATGAGAAAAACAATATACTAAACATCCACCCACAGTGTCCTCCTACTTTTCAACAAACGCCCTCAGTAGACAGTGTTTCAGTCCATACAGTGTGTTTGGTCTCTGCATGTTCTCCCACAAAGTCAACAAACATTCGAGCTCTGAGTGTTAGTGATGAGAGCACCAAACTGATTGGTATGAAACCCTGCCTCATTGTATAGACATAAGATTCTGTTATACAAAGATTAGCATTGCCAAAGAGAGCATTCTCTAAAATGAATCATCCATATGAGTATTTTCCTGATATTGCCAGTGAAAGTATCATTCAGACTACTGTCGAACAAAGAAACTTGTATGCATTGCAAGAGTGACAAAATTTTCAAGTGAGCTCCAAAACACCTGTAACAACAAAGAACTCAATGGACACAACAGCCTCTGAAATCAAAACATTTATTGAGTTGCTCAATAGTGATGACTGTAAAAAGGTTTTAAAAAACTCTAGAAAACCTTCATCTCAACAATAATTTGGAGGCAGTGTGAATAGATGCTCCTGGATATGATAAAGTATATAAAGTGGGTATCTGATGACCTAAATACTAATTTCATAGAGGCATATAATCATGCAGGCAGATTATCTGTTGATGAAGTTAAGACACCTTTCAAGGGAAGAAAGAGCATAAAATGATATATATCCATGAAGTCTATAAAGAAAGGGTACAAGTTCCAGCACCTGGCTGATGCTAAGACAAGCTATTAACTGAAGCTCCAGATCTGTTGTGGAAAAGGGTAAGACAATAATGCCAATATTCCTGTTGGTGAAACGACTCTACTTGATTTGTGTTCACCTTTTTTTTAAAAAAAAAAAAAAGAGTGTTTTGTAGCATTTGACAACTATTTCACTTTGTATGCCCTAATGAAAACAGTTGTGGATAATGGAATATATCCTGTAAGTACTGGCAGAGACAAAATAAAAGGTCTTCCGGAAATGATGATGGAAAACAATGAACTTTCATGAGAAAAGTTCAAGGTGCAGACCAAAGATTCAGTTGTTGCAATAAAAGACACAAGAACACTAACGGTTCTGTCTACAGCAACATCTCCAAAAGAGTAACATTCATTTCCAGAAAAGGAAGAAATGGTTCCTGTTGAATCCTCGTCGCCAAATATGGGGTCTTTCCCACTCGTCTCATATAGGGTGACTAAGGGATGCTGCATTCTCAGAATGCTTACAATTATTCAAGCAAATAACATTAATAGTTTTATTTCAATAAAGCAGATTGACAATACTTAACTTTGTATTTAGAACAAGTGTCGCAAGCGATGGGCAACATGCAAACAGTAATGATCTTCGCTATAGACAAAGTCCAAACTAGCAATGGATATGGATCACTAATAACTGATATCGCAGCACTCTCTGCTAAGCCATGCTAATACTCCATTAATGCCCACTAATGTTTGGCTGATGCTGGCAGGAGTGGCCTTTATATTCACTTCTTGCAGAGGTCATTTCTGTCGTGGCACGGCCCTTGTCAGGGCCTATTAGCTGACATCGCCTCACTACCTTCTCTGGTCCTGCGTTCTTCCTCTTTGTTCCAGTGCTTGTGGTTACACCAGAACAATTCCACATGTAGCATAGCTTGTCAAAGTGCCATACATTTGTTGCAACAGTGTAATGGGCAGTGTGAATCTCTTTGATCAGAAACAAGAATGGTATGAAGCTGGATGGTGATCTGTAAAATGGTGGCACAGAATTTATTTTCTGGTTGTTACCGCCATTGTGAAAGTGTTTATAATGCACACAGCAATCACAAGAAATAGAGAACCGCTAACATTCCATTTACAGTTAGCAAGAGAATTACTGTCGGGATTCTCATCAAGAAAACAGCCTGTATTCATTTCAAAAAAAGCAGATGGCGTTGGTGTTCCTAATGAACTCAGACTTTCAAATGTGGGTGAATATCTACCAAGAATAAAAGAACAAGAATAATATGCTACAATTGCAAAGTCACTTTCTGTGTAGATTCATGTTTCAAACTGTTCCATAACATCCAGTAATTAAATGTTCATTAATATTTTGTTAAAAAAAGATAATCTAGCAGTCAAGTACTTTTCTATTTTGTTTTGCAATGCCAATTTTCACAATAAAAAATTTCAGAATAGTTTGATACTATTATCTCACGGGCCATAGGAGGCCATCTTCCCACATTAATTTTCAAAAAAAATGGGTGCCTAAATTTTTTTTGTTTTTGCATTGTATAGCTTGGTGTTTCATAGCAAGTCATTGAACCATCAACTGTCACCTGTAACAAGCTTGGAAAAATGTGCTTACAAAAGGGTTGAAGGACCAAACTGCTATGGTGATCAGTCCCTCCATACCGTGTATCTTGGAAACATGGGCAAAAACATTCAGTTTTAAACCTTAAACAAATGGGATAAATATAGTAGGAATAGGAAAGCCATAATAAATGTTAAGAATAAATTATTAGAAATAGCTGCTGGGGGGGGGGGGGGGAATAAGGTGGAGCAGATGTCACCTTGGAGCTACTGGAGGTCTAATGGTGTTCGTAAATCTGCAAAAGGTGCAACCGCTTTTCCCCACTGCTGAGCAAGTTCCCTCACCCACTGTACAAGGCCATTTGAGATGACAAGCTGGAGGAGCTCTAGAACATTTATAAAAAATTAACTCTTAGTAATATTAAACATGAGTAGGACTGTCAGGGGTCAAACCAGCTGTCTACCTGAAGGCCTCCTGGGGCTAAAACTCTTGTGGGACGCAAAACTCCACCTCCAACCAACAGTCAGCAGGGACATAACAACAAATTCTTCTGATGACAGTATGCAATAAACTCTGAAAATAGAATTTAAAACATGATTCATAGCCGGGATATTTTTAGTTAGAATTCCAAGGAGTGACTCAACCACATTGTGGAGCTCACTTCATAGCACCGAGGTTGGGCCACTCCAACAGGAATGGGCAACCATCAGGGGGCATAACAACTATAATCTGGGAGGGAGGGAGGGGGGGGGGCTGCAGCCTGTCACAGGATGTGTCCACAGGTTAGACTAGTGTGACCAATATGGAGGTAGCAAAGTATTGCAAGGAATGGGCAACCATCAGGGGGCATAACAACTATAATCTGGGAGGGAGGGAGGGGGGGGGGCTGCAGCCTGTCACAGGATGTGTCCACAGGTTAGACTAGTGTGACCAATATGGAGGTAGCAAAGTATTGCAAATTCATGACAAGACAGTCAAAGTGATTGCAGCCACAAACTTGCAAACAATCATAGTCAACAACTTACTGGTTGTGAATGTAACACTCCATTCTCTGTTCCATGGAGCTAAGAGTCTGTGATATAATGTCACCAGCATATTGCATCCCAGTATCCTTATTCTTCTGAAAGCCTCCTTGGCAAGACGATCCACGAGTTTGTTCCTCGTAGATACCAGTGTGACTGGGAGATCAGAGTAATACTATCATATTTTTCTGTCATGGGGGTCTGAGAGGAGATCTTTAATGTGCATAACACAGAGGTGGCATGAACAACAGTGAGTTATAACCTGTAGCCTGATCATGGAGTCACTGTAAATAAGAAGACTGATGTGACTGCATACAGATCTAATGAGGACCATGTATGACAGTTACCAATTCTGCCATAAAGATGCTGTATCTAATAGGTAGGGAGTGTTGCTCATTGCTCCTGGTACATGTAGAGGTGTAGCCTGTTTTGTCTTCAACTATTGATCCATGAGGAACAACTGGTAGAAAACTGAAGGGTCTATCATATCCTTTAGGTCACCCGGAAGAATCAGGCAAATTTGGTGTAAGATATGGAATGTGGGAGTGTTCTCAAGTAAGTCATGAGAGGATCAACAGGAGACAAGCTAAAGTTGAAACAGATACACATTGAGTTTGCTTTTCTAAAGTCCTGTTTGGTAGTAGGAAAGAGAAGTTGTTGATTTGGATGTTCTGGATGGTTACAAACATACATAGCACATTGAGGAGTAATTGGTTGCATCTGATCCGTAAGGGAGGTTAACAGGAAGCTGTCTATGGGACTCATCCAGAAAGCACAAGTCACAAGCCTGGTTGATTGGATCGAGGAGTCACAATGCTTAGGGCATCACTGACCCATGGGCCAGGCTACCATAATCTAACGTGATAAAATTAGAGCATTGTAGAGTTGTAAAGTAGTGGAACATTACACACTGCATGGGGTGTTACTGAGGCAACATATGACACTAAGTTTTAACTGGCATGTCCACATAAGCTGTTATATATAGAGAAACCAAGTTAGCTTATCATCAAATATGAGTCCTAAGAATCAGTATCTTTTGAACACATTAAGCAGCTCATTTTGTAGGTAGGGTTCTGGATGCAGTTGAGTGGCTCTATGTCAGTAAAAATTCATAAATGCAGGACACAGGTTTTGGTACTGGTAAATTGGAAGCCATGTGCAGGTGCGCAACATCCTCTTTTCCTTATGGCAAACCTAATGTTGGAACAACTATGGTAGTTGCAGCAGTCATAACAGTGATGAGACTAGACATCACACTGTCTCTGTCAGTCCATTTATTTCTATTAAGATGAGTGTCACACTCAGTTCAGAGTCTTGTGGGACTCTGTTTTGCTGTATGTGAAAGGCACTGTAGTAGTTACTGACTCATACCAAAAGGAATCATTATGACAGAAAATTTTGTATTAAGATCAGGAGGGATACTGCAAAGCCCCATTCAAGTTAGGTTGTAAGGCTATGGTGGTGCCATATGGGACCATGTTGTGCCATAAGGCTTTACACGGATCAAAGAAGACAGCAATGACACACTGATGGTGGGTAAAAGCAATTATAATACTAGGCCTCAAACAGAGTATGTGATCAGTAGCAGACCAGCCCTCCTTAATTCTGCACTGAGTTAGATAAGAGAACTTTTGGGTACAGCAAATACATCAGCTTACCATGCACTAAAACCCTGTGAAAAGGATATTGGTAGGACAGATTGGTCTGTAGCTATCTGCATCCTGCAGGATCTTCCCTGTTTTTTCAGAACTGGGATAATAATCCTTTCCCTCCCCTGGGAGAGTGAACTTTCCCTCAAGTGAAATTCAGTTGAAAATAGCAAGGATTTGGTGTTTGCATTTTACAGGTTGATAGTGTAACATTTGATTATGTATTACATCAGGGCCTGGAGCACATTTTCTGTGCATTGAGAAGTTGCAAATCAGAAAAAGGAGTGTTATAGGGTTCCAAACATGGTTTAACAAAAGACAGGGTGACACACGCTGCTTGCCTTTAGTAGAGACAGAAAACTTGAGGGTGGTTGCCAGGCACCTCGTCGTCATAATAATAATAATAATAATAATAAAAATAATAATAATGATAATAATATTTGGATCTGGTAGTAGTAACCAGATAAGTCTGGCAAAGATGAAGAGAGTGCTGTTCTGTGACCCAATGTCCACACCTCTTGAACCTGCTAGTTGTCAGTAGGGCACTGGGTTGTGGGGATTAGCATAGTAGGACCATGAGGGAGCAACCCTCTGCTAGGGTTTGTCAGTCACATAGAGGATCTCTATTCTAAGGGTGACGGGAAACCTGAAGTCTCCGGCAAAGTGTACAGGCAAACGGGGACATGGTGAACAGGAGGTCCCTCCTACACATGAACAGATCAACAATGGTGGAAGCTACAGCCTGGTGATGAGGAGACGGGGGGAATATTCATTCTCATTGTAGATTATGAAAGGGTTACTTTTTTGGAGTAATAGACTCATCTAGACAAGGTAAAGGTGATCATCTTGCTCCTGGCTTCCTGAAATGTAAATCAAAAATTTTGAACTCTTCTTCTTGTGATCGGGGAGGGCGAGGGTGGGGAGGGGGGTGGTGGTGGTGGTGGTGGTGGGGAGTGAACCTCACCACAGTCATGTGTGGTGAGTTGGTTGTACACAGGGGGCATCCTCATCCTCATGTATTCATCATCCACAGCCTCTATAGATAAGGTCATTCATGCAACTAGACAACATGTGGCCAAATTTCATATACTTGAAGTGCCTGACAGCAAATCATGCACAGCATTTTACATCCCACCAATAAACCATAATCTTAACTTCGTCTGACAATAATTCACCCTCAAAACACAGAATAATTGCTAACGTGTCTACTTTTTCATCTTCATTCGACAGGATGTTCTAATCAATCTACATCCATTCTGCATTTTGTTCACTGAAGTTGCTTCACAATACTTCTCTTCAGTTTCCTCTAGAAACAGTAGTAGGTTGATATTTGCAAAAGATACAGTGTCAGTTCTAGTACGGACCAAGAATTAGCCCACATATTTCCCTCCTTGCTAAGAAGGTTGGTTTTCATCTCAAGTCTTAACTAATGGGGGGAACACACATTGTGGTCATAATCTTGTCCGTTAAAGTAAGTAGATCAATCTGATGAGACTGCTGGAGCCTACAGCCACCAGTATGGTTTAGATTTATTCTCTTTGTTGTGATTGATCTGCCATGATGCCTTCCACTCTCACTGGGGGCTCCCTCCATCAGTACTACCCTGCAAAAAGAATGACCACCTACAATATGGAGGTCATTGCCACACATATACTCCTCAACATTCAGGGGGAGGAACCAGCACAGGTGCCAACAGTATGTTTCCTGTGCATTCACAGGGCCTACTACCATGTGGAGACCTGACAAACCACTCCCCTCACTGCCACCCACACATGGACTGGCCAGATGCATGACTATGCCAGATACTGAGTGACCACTTCTGCATGACCAACACTACTGTTAAATTTTGAAAAAAATGGAGCTCAAACCTGGAAGAAGGGGATATCTGCAAATTAACTGAAGAGGGTAAGGATATAATGAAAAGTAAAAGTTGAGTAAAAGAAAGCAGAGAAATGAGTTTGGGAATATTTGATAGCAAATCACACAAACACTGGAGTTAAGTCAAAGCAAAATAAATAGTCGAAGAATACTATTGCGGCAGAGGAAAATGAGAAAAGCTACTGTGGCTTGATGGCTCAGTGACTTGCTGCCCTTGCCCTCACCATATGTGCATCCACAAAAGAGCTGTGAGCTCCCAGATTCCAAAGGGCACAGGGGATGTAGTGGGGTCTTAGAAGACTGGACATCTCAAGCTATGCTTAGAAGATATCAAAGCACAGCATAGTATCAAAAAGGTTAAAGCCTAATGTATGGAAGACACCCTGCAGTGCTTACATGGTCTATTTCTTAATGAAGTTGTCTTTAGTAGCCGACTATATATTTGTGAATAGTTCTTGCAGAAACACTGTAAAAATAAGATGTTTAGGCCAGAGGTCATCTCTGTAGATTACAGGCATTACCACTTGATGGTTTTATCTATAAATGGCAGTTCTGTTCTGATGTTTTTGTTTGCAATTCTTTATTCAGAAATATCTACTGATGTCTGAAATAGAAACAGTTCATGAAGGAAGAAACCGTACCATGAAAAAGATAGAAACTGGTATCTGTGTGTTGACGAAAAATGCAAGTAAGTGAACGAAGCACAGCATATGGAAATTTATTTTTGATGGTTTATAATAGTCACAGAAATCAGAGGAAAGAATACTGCAGCTCCTAACTTTTTAACTTGAAATACATGAAGAGGCTAATATTTTTAACCTTAATTCCTACATCTGATTTCTCTAACAAGGAACTGCTTGAGTGTGAGGTTACAAAAGGCCAATGATGTTTACAGCGTTCAATGCCCCACACATTATCTACCATGCAACCATACTATTGACTGCTACTGGCAATATGGGGCAGGACTGGATGTATCTGATGGTGAGCACAGCATAAGGCTATGGAGCACAGTTGAGCTGCTTAGTTGACAAGTAGCTCACAACAGTGCTTGTGGTTTCGATACAAAGCAGAGCAATGGCAATGGTAAATAAGCCAGACATTGCATTATATCTACAACAGTTGCTGAAGCTGACATTTAACCAGAAAGGAACCTAATGAATTTTGCAGAGTGAGAAAGTAGTGGCAGATGAAATGTCAGTGTTTCTGCAAGATGAGTTAGTGGAATGTGTGGTGTCATATACACTCGGCTTTGCAGACAATACCCTTGAGGGGTACAGTGACAAATATGTGCTTAACAAATAAAAGTCGTATTGAAATAGATGTCGAGCCATGTAGTTTATCATACTTGTCAGACGGGGAGCCACAAATTCCATTTCCAATAAAATGTAGGACACTCATTGTCGAAGGAGCGGATACTAGACAAAATGTTGTACATGGAAAATCATCCACAACATAGTAGAAAAAATAATTATGAACAGATTTTAAATAAGTCTGCTACAATAAGACTATGTAGTGCATAAGAAAAAGTATGGGTATTCAGCAGAGGACAAAGCATACTTGTTACAAAAACTGGTGTTTTACGGATGCTCAATACAATTTACAGGATGTACATGATAGTGACCTACCAAATTCTGCACATCAAATTGTGCACGACATAGATTACAGTGATTTCAATGGAAGCAGTAGATGGTTGCATAACTTCAAACAGTGCTACAGAATTGGAAGTCATAAGGTAACAGAATTTCAAACAAAGCACCAACTTCATGATAGCCAGCAAACTGTGGAATCTGTCCAAAAATTTGTAGATGACATACCCAAACTTATCTCATCACTGAGCAAGGAATTTATTTTCAACTCCAACCAATTGGCATTTGAAGAGGAAATGCATATGAAAGGAACTTTAGAGGTACCAGTAACGTGTATCAAGATCAACTAACATCAATGCCTTAATGCATTCGTATGCAATTATGACCACTGTTAGTCTAGATCTTAAATTGGCTGGAAACTTATTTATTGTTATGTGAGAAGTTGGAGGTGCTCTGCCCCCCCCCCCCCCCCCTATGATTCTTTTTCCTGTGTTTGATCTTGCAAGGGCAGTAGGGAATATTTACATCACAGGAAGCAAGATTGAGAAAATGGGCATATGAGAACTACAACAACAGTATAAGCTTGGCTTTTAGTCAATAGTTGGTCAAAATAACTTAGTTTTGATCAATTCCTGGTCTGCATATAAAAATCATACTCCTTTAGAGCTAACTATCCTTCCTGAAAAGTGTGTAACATTACAGTTCACACCACCTGGAAGCGCTGGGTAAGTTCAGCCTCTGGACATTTGTTTCTTCCTCACCTATACGACATTATCACACTATCTGCAGCTATAACTGGTTTCACAATAAACTCCACAACAGGCAGATTCACATTTGTTGCATGTCATCATATTCTATCAGTTCTCATCAGCCCATCACACCAATAAGATTCTGCATGCTTTCTGTAAGAGTTAGTATCTAGCAGAATGTAATGCATGGTTTGTAATACCCAAGGAGTTCACCTTCAATCTTGATGGTGTGAACCTTTGTGATCACTGTGGCTTGCCATTTTTCATTTGGTGTTAATGGTGCAAATTAATGGTTCATTTTGAACATTTCCTGGATGTCAACAATGTCCATTTTGTGAAGTGTAATACATGCATCCCTAGAAGATTAATCTCTGCACCTCCTGGGCATTAATTTTCTGTCACCCTCTTGATGCACATGGTGAGTCCTTAGCAGTTAATATTTTTCCTGTTATAATTTGTAACACAGCACTTTTAAGTGAGCCTTACTAAGGATTGAACTTGCAACCTTGTGCTCAAGGGATTCCTTATAAATAGAAAACAGCACTACATGAATTTATTTCATGCCTGATTGACTCAAATTGCAAATGGACCTTCAATTCTTTAATCCATTTTTCTCAAATGATGCACCACCTATTGAGCTCAAAGGAACCTTTTTTACTTTGGGGAAACTAGTTATTTCTGGAGATTACCAATGTCTTAACTCTTGTACACGTTGGCAGATCTCTTAATGAAACAATTCATCCCACACTTTCCAGAAATCACAACTGCACACCTACCAACCAGTTGGTTGGTGCTGGGCATATCTATACTAGCCATCCAGCCAGGGTACTTAAGCCTTCCTGAGTGCCCAATTTAGCACTATAACACCAGAGTATTGCAACAGAAATCACAGATATGCAGCATCTACACAACTAACGGAAACCACTGCTCAAGGTCCTGTGAACATCACATATGCCAGAACCAATGCAGGGCCCTGCATAGCAATCACATCCACTAAAGTAGATTAATTAAGGAAACTACTACTACTAACGTTAGCAGCACTGCAGGGAATTTTTCTCAACTTATGATCCATCTGAGGTGATCCTGAATAATCCCCTAAATTCCCTTATACTCTCCTGACAACTTGATAAAATATTTTGAGTAATTAACACATACAGTGTTAACATCACATTACAGCAATGAGACTTTGTTCACTGCAGGGCCTCACAAGTCAGGTTGTAGAAGTAACGTTCTTTTGTGTGATGGTTACTGTAAAATCTGTTCAACTGCTGCTGGAGAACAATAAATGTATGCTGTATGAGATATCATTCAGGATGAGTAGTGGTAGGATGTGGGACCACGAAAGGTAACAAGTTGACTGATATGAATAGCCAGAGACCAGTTAATTGCACATTGTCATAATTCATAACATAATGCACTCACGCATGTGGTCAAGGCCCTGGCTGCCTGCCAGCTTAAACATCGCACAGACTTTACTAGCGGCAACTACAGCACAACCATCAGATTAGATTCTGCATGGACAGCTTCATTCACTGCCAGCGGACTCACCTGGAGCCAGATGAAGTGGGATTCTGTGTACTGCCAAATGTTGTGAGGTGAATGTCTTTGCACACTACTTCCACAGACTCTAAAACTTCTTCCACGCGAAAAATGAACTACTCTGGTAGTTCATTTAAAAAAATAACTCTTACATACTAATTCGAATATTTGGTAAAAATGTAGAGGACTCAGACATCTGACTTCATAACAGGTGACAAATCAACATCATTGGTGGTAAAAGTTTTATGTTTGGTAAACTTGGCTTTGACCGCTTTAACATGAAAAATCCAAAAGTGACAAATCACAACAAAATAATTAGAAAAGTTCTTGATAATCCAACTATGCCCTTAAAAATGACAGTACTCTGCACAGTTTGCTGTTAAAACTATGAACTAAATTCAGATTATTACTAGTGTGTCTCACTTTTACTACCCTGCTGTACAGTTCATCGGTTCCACTTAAGCCAAAATTAAATGAACTCATTGATTAGAATTAATAGGTATTATTGTGGAATACAGCAGAAGTAGTAGCTATGGATTTTCTGCATGGAAGGTTCTATGTATTGACAGGTAACATCATAGTCATGAAGACAGTTTCCTTATTGTAACTAACAGCAATGATGAAAAACTTAACAAAACACTACTCAAATGATGACCAGTGCAAGTTTCAATAGCATACCTCATGTTAGAAGCATCCATTCATGTACTGGGCTAACGATCTGCAATTCTAAACAAGAGAGTATTTACATCTCCATGTACGGTCAAGAAATTTATTTCTTTTCACAGTTTCTTCTGGTACATTGTAGTTCAGTTGCAGAGATCACCGAAATGAGCAATGAACTGCTTAACCTCCTTAGTCATCACGTTAAATATATACTATATCCAACTTTCTTTTTTCCTAGCTCATGGATTGTGTCATACTTTACACCATGTGGTTTGTGCGCCTCGATAGTTGAATGGTCAGCGCGATGGGCTGTCGTGTCAAGGGGCTCGGGTTCGATTCCAGGTTAGGTCAGAAAATTTCTCCACTCAGGGACTGGGTGTTTGTGTTGTCTTGCAAGAGGTGGTGACAGGAAGGGCATCCAGCCACCTCTTAAAAACTAACCTTGCCAAATCCGATCGTAGCCATGCAGAACTGCAGGACAAAGGCACAAGCAAAAGAAGAAGAAGAAGAAGAAGAAGAAGAAGAAGAAGAAGAAGACGACGACTTTACACCATGTGGTTTCAGAGCTTCACTCATTTTCATTTCTGAATGTTCCCAGTACGTGGCAGCATCTACTTGAACAAAGCTGTTTACTGCAATGTCAGCATTGTCTTTAAGAATTAAAGGTAATTTCTGTTGGTTTTAGTAATTTTGGACTAGAACGTGTTCAGAACAAGCTTTAATATGCTAATATACCCTACATCATTGAATAAGTGAATTATTTAATCATAATAATACGGCGACATTTATTTTTCATGTAGCACTGGGACTACAATCAGAAATGACTTACACTTTCACCTTTCTGTGGCATAATTTTTTAAGTATTTAATATTGAGTTTTCAAAGTATTACATATATTTGCGTTATTTTCTAATACAAATAGTACTCGCTTCGAACACAAATCACACCATGTTTTAGATTTAATATTTCAGTTTTATTTTGTAAAGTAACCATGTCCTGACTGCCAATACAAACTTTTCATTTAAAAAGTTCAGGACTGAGGTGGTTAACAACCAAACCAACGAAGATTGTTTTATTGAGTAATGGTCTGTTGCATATTGTGTAATATTGCTAAATATTTGGGGAATTTCATAGTATTAGGAATGACTTCTTTTCCTAGTTGCTTTAATTTCTTACTTAGATCAATCAGATTCTTGTTAGTTTACGTTCTAATGACAGCTCTAAATATATTACAACTAAAATCAAACCATCTCCATGTAAATCTAACAAGATTTTTCTGATGTAAAAAATCTAACCGGCAATCGATTTCCCTTTTATATGTGGTAAATGCTATTGCAACTTGCATTTTAGCTGTAATCCAACTAAAGTAATATATGATCTCTAGGTCCCATACATAACAGACAGGAATTAGCTCAACAAGATTTCAGTCTGTAAGCAATGTATATATGTTTAGCACTGTCTCTGTCATAGTAGATACCATGTCTAAGTGCTGCTCACCTCTGCATCCTGGCTGGCAGGGTCCTGACTCATCCGCATTGAAGAGTGGGCTTCAGTAGCTCACTGTCTGGTACATTCTGTATTTCTTTCAGCTGCTTCCAGAGTCTGTCACAGGGTTGTTCTGCCTTCCTGTTCATCGAGTGGTTCAGTAGCAGGCTTGCTCATACCGATTTACACAGTCCGTGTGCACTATGATGGGATGAAGGACAGTTGTCCTTTTAATGTAACTGGTAAGGCAATTTCAAGGACTTCATATGGTCCTTTCCAACAAAATTTAAACTTCCGTACTGGAATTCTCAAAACTAACAAGCGGACAGCATCCACTTAATCACAGATTTCATCCTAATTTATGGTATGTCCATGGTTTGGCCAGAAATGAAAGGTACTGAAGATGGAGATCGAGATGGGCAAGCATCTCATAAAAAAATAGCATTTTTGGCATGGGTCAGATGAACCATAAGCCATTTCACTTAGCGTAGTGTCCAAGCAGCACTCGGTGCAGAGCAGAAACTTTTTTCTATTTTTATATTACTTACACTACAAACAAACCAAAACAGTGCTCAATATGTTAACATTTCCATAAAAGGAAAGGCAAACGAAAATTTGGGATACTTTTCTTATTTTCAATTTAAGATTTACACATCCTGGGGTACTACTAATCACAGAAACAGTGGAAGCAGTAATTTTTTCAGCATCTTGCACATGTTATAAAGGCTGCATTTTTACAATTTTATGGTCATTTTGAAGTTTCTATACAAGGGGTGGAGGGGGGGAAGGAGGGGGGGGGGAGAGAATCACTTTAATACTGCACCATGGCAGTCCTCCTCCATCTTGAAAAATCTCATCATATAATTGTGGATAGCCCTCCCCACAAGTCAATTAACAGAACAAATTTGTTCTCATGCACATGCGGTCTCACTGCATCAATTACAATGTATTGAGCATTATCTCACTTTATTTGCAGTGCAACTTAAAAACTGAAAATAAAAAGTATTTTCACATAGGGACATGATATCAAGACCCCGAAATTGTGGTACTGTACTCTTTCCACTATATCAACTATTGTCTGGAATTTATTCTAACATAAATGGCTCATGTCTCACCTGACCCATGCCAAAAAATGCCTGGCCATCTAGAGCTTCCACTTCTGTCACATACATTTCTGGCCAAGCCCCGAATATGCCACAAATTTGGATGAAGTAGTTTACAGGAGCTCAACACTGATGTATTCAGCAAAATTTGGACGAACTCTGATGGCATATGATCAACCTGTTGGTGTAATAACTGGTGGTTTCAAGTCTTTACATGTTTCCATACTTCATTTAGTTAGCTGGCTAATTCTTCAACACACTCATCATTGCTGCTTTTTGCTGTTGTTACACAGCACAGGGGTTTATCATTTTCTGATTGTTCAATGAACTTTTTCCACTTGCACATGCCCCTACAGATGAGCTAGTATTGTCCTTACCTTGCCAGTTTTCAGCAATCTGTATACTTGCTGTAGTAATTTTGAAGTAAAATAGGAATCGTTGTCAGTAATTAGAGATCATAAGCCATATTTCAAAACCAAGTCTTAATCACATGGGCCACATCTTAGTCCCTGCAGATTGGCCCAGGATTGGTGTCATTAACAGCTCTCTCAAGAAGCAATATGCAATAGTCAAGGTATAACAATTTCCATCATTTGTTTATGGTATGGGGCCTAAAATATCAAGAGACACTCATTCAAACGCTTTAATCATTTCTGAAAGTTCTTGCAGTGGTGCTTTAGTTTTTCCTGTGATGTTCTGCTGTCCAGGCGAATCACCAATGTAAAATATAACCAAGCATCTGGTTTCCAGTTCGACCATCAATAGATGTGAGTTACTCTTGGTTAGTTGTTCTTTTGTCACTGTATCCTGCCAGAAGGCTATCATGATATTCTCATAACACTACTTCTCACAGGCTTTTAGGTACAAACATGCAGTTCCCTTTAGCATTGCTCTTGTCATTTTTCCATCAACAACTTCAAATTTAGGATTTTGTTTCCAAGATTGACACAAGTCAGCCTCTTGCACCTTCATTAATTTTTCTTCTTTGCCAGTTTTGAAACATAATCTTACTTTCTTACTTAATCCATCAGCATTGCTCTCATTAGGCAGACTATAATTTACTACCTGCTCATCTTGCTCTTTCGCAGGTTCTTCAATCATATCTTGTGAATCCACATTTGACACTGTTGCAACAGCAGTTCCTTGTTGTTGTCCCACTTCTGTGTTATTCATATGAGTAGTGCTTACTAGAACACACAATTCCTCACTCAGCTCTTTTTAATGGGACTAGCAGTTGCAGCTAAACACTAATGCCTCTGGTCTAGCAATTACCTTTCGCCAGTGGCTCTTAGCAACGTAATTCTTCCGTGCTTTATCATTTTCACATCAATATACATAAATTTCATGTTTCCAGAAGAACGCATTCAAATTCAGCCAAACCCACATCGACTGAATGGCGTGAACTGCATCACTACATGGCTTGCATGTTATCTCAAAAGCATTATGCCCCTTTCAATCTGACCTTCAGAGTTTCTATTGTACCAATAATTGCTATAACAAAATCAGATATCTCTTTCTGCTACACTTATCTGAGTATGGTTAGCTACTCCAAAATCTAACTCCCAATACATCTTCGTAGTGTTTTTCTCTCCTTTTTGTCACTTGCATTTCCACCATGTATTCATCTTGGTCTATCCTGAAGTTAATCACAACTTCTCTGTAATTCAGTTGCCATAAAAACCTGTAATTGTACAGTTCAGCTACATGACACAACATCAAAGAAATTTGTGCCCCAGTGTCAATTAGGAAATGGTCATTTTGCCCAAGGTAAATTGTGTTAATGAGCAGACCTCTGGAACAATCATAAGTGCCCAGAATGAGATTTTCACTCTGCAGCGGAGTATGCGCTGATATGAAACTTCCTGGCAGATTAAAATTGTGTAGCGGACCGAGACTCAAACTCGGGACCTTTGCCTTTCGCGGCCAAGTGCTCTACCAACTGAGCTACCCAAGCACGACTCACGCCCCGTCCTCACAGCTTTACTTCTGCCAGTACCTCATCTCCTACCTTCCAAACTTTACAGAAGCTCCCCTGCGAACCGTGCAGAACTAGTACTCCTGAAAGAAAGGATATTGCGGAGACATGGCTTAGCCACAGCCTGGGGGATGATTCCAGAATGAGATTTTTATGGCCATGTGTGGTGGAGGGCAATTTACATGCCACTGTCATTACCTCCCTTTCCTGTTCCAGACACGTATGGTTCGCAGGAAGAACGACTGCCGGAAAGCCTCCGTGCTTACTCGAATCTCTCTAATTTTACATTCGTGATCTCCTCGGGAGGTACAAGTAGGGGGAAGCAATATATTCAGTACCTAATCCAGAAACGCACCCTCTCGAAACCTAGACAGCAAGCTACACCACGATGCAGAGCACCTCTCTTGCAGAGTCTGCCACTTGAGTTTGCTAAACATCTCCGTAACGCTATCACGCTTGCCAAATAACCCTGTGACGAAACACGCCGCTCTTCTTTGGATCTTCTCTATCTGCTCTGTCAACCAGACCTGGTACGGATCCCCACACTGATGAGCAATACTCAAGTATAGGTCAAACGAGTGTTTTGTAAGCCACCTCCTTTGTTGATGGACTATATTTCCTACGGACTCTCCCAATGAATCTCAACCTAGCACCTGCCTTACCAACAATTAATTTTATATGGTCATTCCACTTCAAATCGTTCCATACGCATAATCCCAGATATTTTACAGAAGTAACTGCTATCAGTGTTTGTTCCGCTATCATGTAATCATACAATAAAGGATCCTTCTTTCTATGTATTCGCAATACATTAAATTTGTCTATGTTAAGGGTCAGTTGCCAATCCCTGCACCAAGTGCCTATCCGCAGCAGATCTTCCTGCATTTTGCTGCAATTTTCTAATGCTGCAACTTCTCTGTATACTACAGCATCATCCGCGCCTTCCGGAAGTCAATGAAAATGGCGTCTACTTGGGAGCCTGTATCTAATATTTTCTGGGTCTCATGAACAAATAACCCGAGTTGGGTCTCACACGATCGCTGTTTCCGGAATCCATGTTGATTCCTACATAGTAGATTCTGGGTTTCCAAAATCGACATGATACTCGAGCAAAAAACATGTTATAAATTTCTACAACAGATCGATGTCAGAGATACAGGTCTATAGTTTTGCGCATCTGCTCGACGACCCTTCTTGAAAACTGGAACTACCTGAGCTCTTTTCCAATCATTGGGACCCTTCCGTTCCTCTAGAGACGTCCGATACACGGCTGTTAGAAGGGGCAGCAAGTCCTTTCGCGTACTCTGTGTAGAATCGAATTGGTATCCCGTCAGGTCCAGTGGATTTTCCTCTGTTGAGTGATTCCAGTTGCTTTTCTATTCCTTGGACACTTATTCTGATGTCAGCCATTTTTTCGTTCGTGCGAGGATTTAGAGAAGGAACTGCAGTGCGGTCTTCCTCTGTGAAACAGCTTTGGAAAAAGCTGTTTAGTATTTCAGCTTTACATGTATCATCCTCTGTTTCAATGCCATCATCATCCCAGAGTGTCTCGATATGCTGTTTCAATCCACTTACTGATATAACGTAAGACCAGAACTTCCTAGGATTTTCTGTCAAGTTGGCACATAGAATTTTACTTTTGAATTCATTGAACGCTTCATGCATAGTCCTCCTTATACCAACTTTAATATCATTTAGCTTCTGTTTGAGAGGTTTTGGCTGCGTTTAAACTTGCAGTGAAGCTCTCTTTGCTTTCGCAGTAATTTCCTAACTTTGTTCTTGAACCACAGTGGGTTTTTCCCATCCCTCACAGTTTTACTCGGCACATACCTGCCTAAAACACATTTTACAACTGCCTTGAACTTTTTCCATAAACACTCAACATTGTCAGTGTCGGAACAGAAATTTTAGTTTTGATTTGTTAGATAGTCTGAAATCTGCCTCCTATTACTCTTGCTAAACAGATAAACCTTCCTCCCTGTTTTTATATTCCTATTAACTTCCATATTCAGGGATGCTGCAACGGCCTTATGATCACCGATTCCCTGTTCTGCACTTACAGAGTCGAAAAGTTCAGGTCTGTTTGTTATCAGTAGGTCCAAGATGTTATCCCCACGAGTCAGTTCTCTGTTTAATTGCTCGAGGTAATTTTCGGATAGTGCACTCAGTATAATGTCACTCGATGCTCTGTCCCTACCACCCGTCCTAAACATCTGAGTGTCCCAGTCTATATCTGGTAAATTGAAATCTCCACCTAAGACTATAACATGCTGAGAAAATTTATGTGAAATGTATTCCAAATTTTCTCTCAGTTGTTCTGCCACAAATGCTACAGAGTCAGGAGGTCGGTAAAAGGAGCTAATTATTAACCTAGCTCGGTTGTTGAGTGTAACCTCCACCCATAATAATTCACAGGAACTATCCACTTCTACTTCACTACAGGATAAACTACTACTAACAGCGACAAATGCGCCACCACCGGTTGCATGCAATCTATCCTTTCTAAACACTGTCTGTGCCTTTGTAAATATTTCGGCAGAATTTATCTCTGGCTTCAGCCAGCTTTCTGTACCTATAACTATTTCAGCTTTGGTGCTTTCTATCAGCGCTTGAAGTTCCGGTACTTTATCAACGCAGCTCCGACAGTTTACAATTACAATACCAATTGCTGCTTGGTCCCTGCATGTCCTGAATTTGCCCCGCACTCTTTGAGGCTGTTGCCCTTTCTGTACTTGCCCGAGGCCATCTAACCTAAAAAACCGCCCAGTCCATGCCACACAACCCCTGCTACCCATGTAGCTGCCTGCTGTGTGTAGTGGATTCCTGACCTATCCAGCGGAATCTGAAACTCCACCCCCCTATGGCGCAAGTCGAGGAATCTGCAGCCCACATGGTCACAGAGCCGTCTCAGCCTCTGATTCAGACCCTCCACTCGGCTCTGTACCGAAGGTCCGTAGTCAGTCCTGTCGACGATGCTGCAGATGGTGAGCTCTGCTTTCATCCCGCTAGCGAGATTGGCAGTCTTCACCAAATCAAATAGCCGCCAGAAGCCAGAGAGGATTTCCTCTAATCCATAGCGACACACATCATTGGTGCCGACATGAGCGACCACCTGCAGATGGGTGCACCCTGTACCCTTCATGACATCCGGAAGGACCCTTTCCACATCTGGAATGACTGCCCCCGGTATGCACACGGAGTGCACATTGGTTTTCTTCCCCTCCCTTGCAGCCATATCTCTAAGGGGGCCCCATTACGCATCTGACGTTGGAGCTCCCAACTACCAGGAAGCCCACCCTCTGCGACCGCCCGGATCTTGCAGACTGAGGGGGCAACCTCTGGAACAGGACAAGCAGCCATGTCCAGCCGAAGATCAGTATCAACCGGAGACAGAGCCTGAAACCAGTTCGTCAGAAACTGCAGAGGCCTTCTGTTCAGCCCTCCGGAATGTCTTTCGCCCCCTGCCACACCTCAAGACGACCTCCCACTCCACCACGGGTGAGGGGTCAGCCTCAATGTGGGCAGTATCCCAGCCAGCCACAGCCGTAGTCCGATCGGAGGATGCGAGGGACGAGCTGGCCATCCCCGACAAACCCCCGTCCGGACCCCGCAGTGATGCCCATTGGCAACAGCCTCAAGCTGTGTAACCAAAGCCAACACTGCCTGAAGCTGGGAGCAAAGGGTGCCAACTCAGCCCGCATCCGAACACAGCAGTCCCAGTCCCTATCCATGCTAAATACTGTTGTGCAAAGAATGTCTGAACTTATCTACAGAGAGCACAAACAATTCGACACAAAATTTAAACGGTTATTAAAATACAAGACTGCCTAGCAAATGCAGTAATGCTGCTACTTGCACAATGCTGACACACTGCTCGGTGGCAGAAGGCTAACTGTACTGTCAGTAACATACAAAGACTATTTAAACGAAATAAACAAATGACAGACGACTACGCGACTTTACACGTCACAGATATTAAAATGCAAATCTGCCCCTGCTAATTACGTAACTACACAATGATTTGACGGATTTAACTAAACAAGTGCGCTAAGAACACTCAAACAAATTTTCAACTTTACTACTACACTTATATGAACGATAATAAGCCACTTGCTGCTACTCGCGCAGTGCTGACACACTGCTCAGAGGCAGAAGGCTAACTGTCAGTACTTAAGTAATTGAATTGAACTGTTTAATTTTATTATTACTGTTATTAAAATAGTAATGAGAGCGACCATAACTGTACTCTGGATCTACATCTGAACGACATCAAAACATTCCAATACATTTCATTCTACTTGAAAGCGCCACCAACATTATGAAAGATACCAGAGTGAAGGAAACGCTTATATTTCTATATTGCATATAACACCACCCGACTGCATAATTTTTTAATCCGAGTATTTCAGATATTGGTTTCATATTAAATTGTTTCACGGTATAATGCACCCTCATGTTTTGATAGTAGTTTTTTTAACTATATTCAAATTTAAATCAAGGAAAATCTGTACCAACAAGCTACATATCTCTTAGGAACAAGAGAAGATCCCAATATTACAATCATACACTGAAGTGTCAGAAGTCATGGGATACCTCCTAATATTGTGTCAGACCACCGTTTGCCCAATGTAGGGCAGCAACTAATGTGGCATAGATTCAACAAGTCGTTGGAAGTCCCCTACAGAAATACTGAGCCATGCTGCCTCCATAACCTTACAGAATTGTCAAAGTGTTGCCAATGCAGGATTTTGTGCACAAACTGACCTTGATTATGTGCCATAAACATTCACTGGAATTCATGTCTGGCAATCTGAATTGTTTGAACTGTCCAGAATGTTATTCTAACCAATTTCTAAAAACAGACCCAGTGATTGGTGCATTGTCATCCATAATAATGACATCGATGTCTGGGAACATTATGTCCATGAATGGCTGCAAACAGCCTTAAATTTGCTGGCCCTAACAATTTCCTGTCAATGATCGGTCCACACCATGCCATTATGGAGCCACCACAAGCTTGCACAGTGTCTTGTTGAAAACTTGGGTCCATGGATGTGCACCACACTAACTTTACTATCAGGTCTTACCAACTGAAATCGGGACTCATCTGACCAGCCCATGGTTTTCCAGCCTAGGGTCCAATCGATATGGCCACGAGCCCAGGAGAGGTGCTGCAGATGTCATGCTGTCAGCAAAGGCACTCCCATTGGTTGTCTGCTGCCATAGCCCATTAACACCAAATTTCACTGCACTGTCCTAACATACGTTCATCGTATGTGCCACACCAATTTCTGCAGTTATTTCATACAGTGTTGCTTGTCTGTCAGCACTGACAACTCTATGCAAATACCCCAAATGCCACTGCACTGTCTGTGGTGAGAGGTAATCCTTGAAATTTGGTATTCTTGGCACTGTGGATCTTGGAATATTTAATTCTGTAACCATTTCCGAAATGGACTGTCCCATGCATCTAACTCCACCTTCCATTCTGCATTCAAAGTCCACTAATTCCCATCATGTGGCCATAATCACGTTAGATATTTTTTCACACGAATCACCTGAGTACAAGGAACACTACCATCAATGCACTGCCCTTTCACACCTCTTCTACATGATGCTACTGCCATCTGTATATGTGTATATCATTATCCTGTGACTTTTGTCACTTCAGTGTAATGTCAACAATAAAATTCAGAAGAGATACTCGTGTTCAGTGTTTAAAAGTGCTGTGTGTTTCCACGTACTTTTCATACAATACTTTTGTAAACTTAACTGGCTAAATTATTCACACAGAACAAAAAAAGGCAGAATCACTTAACAGAGTGACAACTACATAACACATGAAATGAAAGTTTGAAAATGTAAGATAACTTTAAACAGAAATATGCTGCTGGATTTTTCTACACAAAGGAAAGAAGGAAGTTTAAGGTAAACCATCACACTGACAACACTGTGTTTCGGTCCTACTTAAAAGTGTATTTTTCAGTGGGACAAATCCAAATCAATAATACACAGAACACTAGTGTTGACATATTTATTTGTAAAAATGTTCTTTCAGAATGTTATAAACACATTTTAAGAGCACCAATGCCCTTCTAACAGCATGAACGAAACTGGAACTGGGCTATACATTCTGCTGTTTTTCCACCTGCATATGAACCTGGAATAGATTATCTTCTGCTGTCACCACTGCCATTCAAAATGTAAATCTCTCCTGTAAATAAACGAATAATAAAATCAAAAACAAAATTATTGCTTCAGTATTTTTCATAAACACAGATTATTTTCTGGACGTAACAGTTAATATTTTTTCTTGCAACTCTTACAATTTAAATCAGTTCCCAATTTGCATTTTACGGAATTCAATGCCCAAAAAATTTTTAAAAATAAAAAATCATTTTCTTCTTTATGTTTTGTGTATCATAAAAAAAAGTAGTGGCAATTTCACCACCTACACCACCAGTCAATAATTTGATATCTTACTGTGGTCTGCCTGTAGTTTCTTAGTTTAATGCTTAGATTAGTACATTTTCTTTGCATGATTTTATATAGTTTCATGCAGTAGGAAATTGACAAAGACTGCTGCTTGTTTGTGAATATAATGCAAGTAGATGGTTATCCAGAAACAGCTGGAAGCTGCACTGGTGATGGCTGATGAGCTTAGACTGCTGCCCTAAGCTGCAGGGACATTTAAGTCCCTGAGGTGAAAACACACACACACACTTCCAGTGCCTTTAGAATATCCTGAAAACTTTGATGCCGCTGCATCTTCTGATGCAGACCATCAGACTGATTTGTCCGTACTTGAGGATGAGTGGTGGACTGTTGTGGGTTCAGCTATCTCTATGTTGAAGACCAGTGCGGGAACTGTTTTTATGGCAGCTGCCTTAGTCCTTAACAACAAGTTTGAGGTGCTACCCAATGTTGATAACACGCCTGAGCTGTACAGGTCGCCTTATATGTTGGGCCAGTTTCTGATTTTCCTGCCAAGTCTACACGAGGAGGAGGAGGAGGAGGAGGAGGAGGAGGAGGAGGAGGAGGGATTAGTGTTTAACATCCCGTCAACAAACTGGTCATTAGAGATGGAGCACAAGTTTGGATTAGGGAAGAATGGGGAAGGAAAGTGGCCGTGCCCTTTCGAAGGAACCATCCCAGCATTTGCCTTAAGTGATTTAGCGAAGTCACGGAAAGCCTAAATCACGATGGCTGGACATGGTTTGAACTACTGTCCAGGCATGGTAGGAAAGAAGGCAAGTGTGATGTATACTTGATATGCTTGCCACAACATCTCATCTGATGGTTGGTTGGTTGTTTGAGGTTTAAGGGACCAAACAGCAAGGTCATCAGTCCCTTGTTTCAAATATGCTCCATTCCGCTAATGGGACATCTGAGGAAAGTCAGAACAATAAAACGGAAAAAGGTAAAAACGTAAAAGGGCAGTCATGTTGTCATTGGTAAAAACAAAATGAGGGAAGTCGGCAAGAGAACGAACCCAACGCTATGCTGAAGCAGCATAGGCAAGACAACCTGTGACTTAAAAGGTGCAACCGCTAGAATGTAGAAATACGTATGGGAAAAGGAGACTAACCAGTCCTTAAAAAAAAAAAGTAAAAACAGAGTAAAAGGGGAAGAAAAGAGGATCTCTGTCAGGGAGGTGAATCGGGAATCTCCAAACACGGCTTACAGTGCATCTCATCTGAGATGTGGAGTAGTAGTAAGAGAAAACAAAGTGGTGTTTGTAAGTGGCAGAAATATCTATGGTGAGGTCTCAGAATTAATCCCATATAACAAATTAATAATGGCTACATTGTATAAGGAACACAAATATGACTGAAATCAGAAGTGAATAGTAGCACACCACCAAATTCAGACTGCAATATACATCACTAGGTTAAGCTAGACTAGTGGTTCTGATCTTTCCCTACTTAATATCCCTTTGCTGCCTAGTAATGATGGCCAATGATCCCCCTCTACTCTGTATTGTCATGTAAAGTCTTTCTATTTTAAATTCAGTCAAATTTTACCTTGCATACTCATATGTATGAAGTATTGCCATAATCATAGATGGGAAAAAAGGGGAATTTTAAAATAATTCCTAACTTTTTATATTTTGATAAATTTATTCATGGCAAACAATTTTTTTCAATAGTTTCAATTAAATATTGCAACATACACTCTGCTACAGCAATCTCAATAGTGTTGCTAAATGGGTGATCCACACCAAGTCTGTTGGGGGAATCCCGATGTCAGAACTTATTCATGTGTGGGTATTAATTACAAGACAGAACACCTTCTCACTTCACATCTAATTTAAGTATAAATTCTTACCTAATAGAGTTAAAAATTTCCAGATTTTATGTCTTTTTAAGGTGTTTTAGTCTCATTTTTAAACTAACTGCTAATCATAATGTTTTAATACACAAAACTGGATTCACTTGCACATATTGTACAAATGTTGATTAAATTAAATTTACACCCATGTTCAAAACTAAAATAACAATCACCATGACAGTGTGTGTGCTTTCACCACCCCTTTCCATTCCACTGCCCCCTTGATCAGTTACGGTATGTCACATTAAATTTCTATTCAATCACTGAGTTGCAAGCTGAACTGATATTACATAAATGGCATCAATTAAAGAAACACCTAAAATCACTTTTCCCTTTCAGATGAGCAGCAAATATATGTGACATCCAGTAATATATGGCCTAATATGCACTAGATGGGAAATACAGAAACCATATTCTCCAATGCGAACTCTCAGTAATGGTTACTTAAATTATAATCAACATAACGGTGACCAATAACGAAAATGTTAGTCGATTGTCAAGCAGTGATGTAAGACTACAAGATTTGAAATTGATTAAACGAACTCACAAACAGTTTCCTCAAAATAGATCAAGAGCACACTGTAGCGCAGCTGTGCAGTGTAAAATATGATCTGTTACAATAAGACTGCAGTATGGCAGAAAACTGCACTACTTAGCAGGCAGTAAGTCAATGTGGGCTGCATCATTGGACGCCACATCTAACAAAATTCAATAGTAATTTTAAATGCCGCAGTAGTTGTGCTGTATTTTCTGCTACATCAATGTGTGCCCGATTTTGACAGTGCAGATACAACAGGCAGTGTACCTACCTACATGCAGGTTTTAGTACAATGTCTTATCAGTTTGCTGATTATTAGTTTGTTTTCTGGATATGCTTTGAGCTTTGATTACGTTTGAATTGGTTACACTAAACATGTGCCAATTCTGGTTGATAACTTCAGATTTCTTTAGGCTTACAACGTTGACAGTGAAATCGAGGCAGGTGCTTTCTGTTTGCCATAACTTTCCTACAAACTGTACTCTTGTGAATGACGTAGGTTACAGAGCTCTTAGTCTAATTACCATTCTTTTTCTGTACACTTGTTTCTCTCCTCTTAGCAACTTCTATACATTATGCAACAATTAAAAGTTAAAAAAATCTGAACAAGAAGTTACCTCTCATAACTGCCAACATTTAAATACGTTCAATCCTTAGTTCAGGGATGGTGTTACGCCCTGCTGCCATTGTATTTCTATATTCTGCCATTTTGTCTGTAGACATGTTAGCATAGGATTGCTCTCCAGAACGCATCTAATGTCACATTCAAGGAGAACAGCATGACCCTCTTGATAACAAACCTGTAACATGTAACAGATGCATATATGAAGACAAAATGTTCATCATGGGCCAGGCACAAAGGATAAGAGGGTTACAACTACAAGAAGAGGTGTACATTACAACAACCAATGCTTGGAAAAATATATATGGATGTCATTTTAGGCACTGTAATATTAGCTTTCAGCATGAAACAAGACAGATGAGAGAAACAAAAATTTACTAGTATGATCAATGAAAGCAATAACAGCACTTAAAAATTATATGAGAAGAAAAAGTGTGAAGCTGAATTAAAATTTTTAGCTGGCTAGTAAAAGTAACATGTGGAAATAACTTCAAATTTATGCTCTTCTTCAGGCCCAATTTTACAAATCCAATTTCCACCATTGTACAGGAGAAAAAAAAAAGTTAAACCAACATACAAGTAAATTTTTGCACCAGGTTTCTCATTTCTTCTGCTCTATGGGGTAGTTTTATAAATCCCATTCACAATGCCTAAAATACCATTTGTCTGTTAGAATTGTTTCCTAGGAGAAACTTCAGGGTTTGTACTGCATTTACAAAATAAAAATTAAGGAATTTAAGCACATTTTCATTACTGACAATAGTTGCACTTAATGCTTAAGTGAGGTCAAGAATAAAGTAAACATGCAACATGTAAAGGTGATTATTATCATGTTTTATGTACAGTCTGTTAGGTGGGCCACGTAATTTTTTTAAATTGTCCTGTAATAGTCCAGTTTCGGGTCTGATCCGCCACTGGCACAGTTCTGCCATCAGGTGACCCGGCTCCATCCTCACTGGTTCTTGATAGCTGCCAAGAAACAATCCAGCATCGATATAATTTGTGAGTGTAGGATGCCGTTAAGTGCAGCACCCCAGTAATTTATCTTTGCCTTTGTTACTCTGTCTCATTTATGCTTCACCTTTCTGATAAATTTCAACACTCGCTTTCTCATATACGACACAATAATTATTAGTCGAGTAGGTACTGATGAAGTGTATTAACAACTCATTCACGATTTAATGTGTCACACATGTAGCACAAGTCAAGTCATTCTAATCAAATTACATATAACATGAAATAATACTTACATCAGATATGGGCTTTTAATGCCATTTCTCCCATCATTATATCAATGGCCTTTATGCAAATCTTCCACTTTCCTCCACGAGTCTCAATGACACTAGCCATTGTTTATATTCATCTTGTCATGGCCACAGTTGACTAAACACACACTTTACAGGCATTTAATCTCAATTTTAAAATACACCTGTTCCGCAGTGTGTCCACAAAATGTATATTACAAACAGGGATGGCTGATAAATCATTGATCATTACTTTGCCACAGATATTTTCTTGTCAAAGGTGTAGTATTTAGTTGAGGTTTCCATACCCTTTGCCATTGCTGCCAAAGTGTAGTATCTCCCACTACCGGCACTGCAGTAATGAGTTTACATACAACAAATGGTGTCAGTTACCAGTGCTGCATGTAATCGTACCCCCACTCTATTCTACATGCCCGATATGGGGATAGCCTTACCCCTCTCCCCCTATAGGTCAGGCAGCTGAGTAACCCTCATAACTGCTTCAGCCTTCGACGTATAATGCAGTCTTTTTTTCACCTTTTTAACTTTGATAAGTTAATCAATTTTTAAGTCTGAAAATAATTGCCACAACAAAAATAAGGCCTTTTAAGGACAATAATTCACAAAATGATAAAATAAGCACTTATATATATATATATTTAATTTTACGCTTTTGTATGCTCTTAGTGAAGGAGTTTAATTGTGCTAATGGAAGTGTAAGTTCTTAACCAACCACTTTTAGAAAGAGAACTGTTCAAAAACTCAGTGGAATGGTTTCCAGAAACTGCCATGCTTACAACTGAAAGGGTTGTAGAGTGTGCAAGGAACCTGCAGAAAGTGAAGCATTTGTATTTCATTAGACATTATTCCTCAATGCTAATCAAGAACTCCGTACTAGTCATACTTCTTCCTGACTGGCTGGTACAAACAAATTCCAGACAATCAGACTGAAAAAAATTTTAAAAAAGCTAATATTTTGGTCCTCACTCTTGTGTTGGAAATTTTAACATTTGCTTATCTGCCTGAACCATTCCTCACATTGTATTATTGCAAACAACAACAAGTACTGTATGATTCATGGAAATTTTCCCTTTCTTTGTAATATTATTATTATTATTAATATTATTTCTTTCTTGTCTCAGACGTTATGTCTGGTTAAAAATGGAAGGTGACGCGGACCTTGATCAAGTGTGACTTCCTTTTAACTGTACGGTATATGTTACATTGCATTTAGGAACTTTCGGGTAATTAAACAAGTGTCAATAATTACAGATTTCTGTAGTTGTATATATAAGTTTGGATGTAGCTGTATTGCATTGATGTACTGGTGGATATTGTGTGGTATGACTCTTGTAGTTGATAGTATAATTGGTATAATGTCAACTTTATCCTGATGCCACATGTCCTTGACTTCCTCAGCCAGTTGGATGTATTTTTCAATTTTTTCTCCTGTTTTCTTTTGTATATTTGTTGTATTGGGTACGGATATTTCGATTAGTTGTGTTAATTCCTTCTTCTTATTGGTGAGTATGATGTCAGGTTTGTTATGTGGTGTTGTTTTATCTGTTATAATGGTTCTGTTCCAGTATAATTTGTATTCATCGTTCTCCAGTACATTTTGTGGTGCATACTTGTATGTGGGAACATGTTGTTTTATAAGTTTATGTTGTAAGGCAAGCTGTTGATGTATTATTTTTGCTACATTGTCATGTCTTCTGGGGTATTCTGTATTTGCTAGTATTGTACATCCACTTGTGATGTGATCTACTGTTTCTATTTGTTGTTTGCAAAGTCTGCATTTATCTGTTGTGGTATTGGGATCTTTAATAATATGCTTGCTGTAATATCTGGTGTTTATTGTTTGATCCTGTATTGCAATCATGAATCCTTCCGTCTCACTGTATATATTGCCTTTTCTTAGCCATGTGTTGGATGCGTCTTGATCGATGTGTGGCTGTGTTAGATGATACGGGTGCTTGCCATGAAGTGTTTTCTTTATCCAATTTACTTTCTTCGTATCTGTTGATGTTATGTGATCTAAAGGGTTGTAGAAGTGGTTATGAAATTGCAGTGGTGTAGCAGATGTATTTATACACTCCTGGAAATTGAAATAAGAACACCGTGAATTTATTGTCCCAGGAAGGGGAAACTTTATTGACACATTCCTGGGGTCAGATACATCACATGATCACACTGACAGAACCACAGGCACATAGACACAGGCAACAGAGCATGCACAATGCCGGCACTAGTACAGTGTATATCCACCTTTCGCAGCAATACAGGCTGCTATTCTCCCATGGAGACGATCGTAGAGATGCTGGATGTAGTCCTGTGGAACGGCTTGCCATGCCATTTCCACCTGGCGCCTCAGTTGGACCAGCGTTCGTGCTGGACGTGCAGACCGCGTGAGACGACGCTTCATCCAGTCCCAAACATGCTCAATGGGGGACAGATCCGGAGATCTTGCTGGCCAGGGTAGTTAACTTACACCTTCTTGAGCACGTTGGGTGGCACGGGATACATGCGGACGTGCATTGTCCTGTTGGAGCAGCAAGTTCCCTTGCCGGTCTAGGAATAGTAGAACGATGGGTTCGATGACGGTTTGGATGTACCGTGCACTATTCAGTGTCCCCTCGACGATCACCAGTGGTGTATGGCCAGTGTAGGAGATCGCTCCCCACACCATGATGCCGGGTGTTGGCCCTGTGTGCCTCGGTCGTATGCAGTCCTGATTGTGGCGCTCACCTGCACGGCGCCAAACACGCATACGACCATCATTGGCACCAAGGCAGAAGCGACTCTCATCGCTGAAGACGACACGTCTCCATTCGTCCCTCCATTCACGCCTGTCGCGACACCACTGGAGGCGGGCTGCACGATGTTGGGGCGTGAGCGGAAGACGGCCTAACGGTGTGCGGGACCGTAGCCCAGCTTCATGGAGATGGTTGCGAATGGTCCTCGCCGATACCCCAGGAGCAACAGTGTCCCTAATTTGCTGGGAAGTGGCGGTGCGGTCCCCTACGGCACTGCGTAGGATCCTACGGTCTTGGCGTGCATCCGTGCGTCGCTGCGGTCCGGTCCCAGGTCGACGGGCACGTGCACCTTCCGCCGACCACTGGCGACAACATCGATGTACTGTGGAGACCTCACGCCCCACGTGTTGAGCAATTCGGCGGTACGTCCACCCGGCCTCCCGCATGCCCACTATACGCCCTCGCTCAAAGTCCGTCAACTGCACATACGGTTCACGTCCACGTTGTCGCGGCATGCTATCAGTGTTAAAGACTGCGATGGAGCTCCGTATGCCACGGCAAACTGGCTGACACTGACGGCGGCGGTGCACAAATGCTGCGCAGCTAGCGCCATTCGACGGCCAACACCGCGGTTCCTGGTGTGTCCGCTGTGCCGTGCGTGTGATAATTGCTTGTACAGCCCTCTCGCAGTGTCCGGAGCAAGTATGGTGTGTCTGACACACCGGTGTCAATGTGTTCTTTTTTCCATTTCCAGGAGTGTATGAGTGAGTGCTTTGTGTATTTTGCTAGTTTCTGCTCGTTCTATAAAGAATTTTCTTAAATTGTCTACCTGTCCATAATGTAGGTTTTTTATGTTGATAAATCCCCTTCCTCCTTCCTTTCTGCTTAATGTGAATCTTTCAGTTGCTGAATGTATGTGATGCATTCTATATTTGTAGCATTGTGATCGTGTAATTGTATTGAGTGCTTCTAGGTCTGTGTTACTCCATTTCACTACTCCAAATGAGTAGGTCAATATTGGTATAGCATAAGTATTTATAGCTTTTGTCTTGTTTCTTGCTGTCAATTCTGTTTTCAGTATTTTTGTTAGTCTTTGTCTATATTTTTCTTTTAGTTCTTCTTTAATATCTGTATTATCTATTCCTATTTTTTGTCTGTATCCTAGATATTTATAGGCATCTGTTTTTTCCATTGCTTCTATGTAGTTGCTGTGGTTATCCAATATGTAATCTTCTTGTTTAGTGTGTTTTCCCTTGACTATGCTATTTTTCTTACATTTGTCTGTTCCAAAAGCCATATTTATATCATTGCTGAATACTTCTGTTATCTTTAGTAATTGGTTGAGTTGTTGATTTGTTGCTGCCAGTAGTTTTAGATCATCCATGTATAGCATATGTGCGATTTTGTGTGGGTATGTTCCAGTAATATTGTATCCATAATTTGTATTATTTAGTATGTTGGATAGTGGGTTCAGGGCAAGGCAGAACCAGAAAGGACTTAATGAGTCTCCTTGGTATATTCCACACTTAATCTGTATTGGTTGTGATGTGATATTATTTGAATTTGTTTGGATATTAAGTGTGGTTTTCCAATTTTTCATTACTATGTTTAGGAACTGTATCAATTTAGGATCTACTTTGTATATTTCCAATATTTGTAGTAACCAAGAGTGGGGTACACTATCAAAAGCTTTTTGGTAATCAATGTATGTGTAGTGTAGCGACCTTTGTTTAGTTTTAGCTTGATATGTCACCTCTGCATCTATTATCAGTTGCTCTTTACATCCTCGTGCTCCTTTGCAACAGCCTTTTTGTTCTTCATTTATAATTTTGTTCTGTGTCGTATGTGTCATTAATTTCTGTGTAATGACTGAAGTTAATATTTTGTATATTGTTGGTAGGCATGTTATGGGGCGATATTTAGCTGGGTTTGCTGTGTCTGCTTGATATTTAGGTTTCAGATAAGTTATTCCTTGTGTAAGTGTATCAGGGAATGTGTATGGGTCTGCAATGTAACTGTTAAATAATTTAGTTAGATGTGAATGTGTTGAGGTGAATTTCTTTAGCCAGAAATTTGCTATTTTATCTTTTCCAGGGGCTTTCCAATTGTGAGTAGAATTAATTGCTTGGGTGACTTCATGTTGCAAAATTATCACTTCAGGCATTTGTGGTATCATCTTGTACGTATCTGTTTCTGCTTGTATCCACCGTGCATGCCTGTTATGTTGTACCGGGTTTGACCATATGTTGCTCCAGAAGTGTTCTATCTCTGTTATGTTTGGTGGATTGTCTATTTTAATGTGTGTGTTATCTGTTGTCTGGTAAAATTTCTTTTGGTTTGTGTTGAATGTTTGGTTTTGTTTCCTTCTATTTTCACTTTTTTTGTATTTTCTGAGTCGTTTGGCTAATGCTTGTAATTTCTGCTTCTTTTCGTCTAATTGCTCTGTCGCTTCTTGTTGTGAGATTTTACCTAACCTTTTTCGTTTTTTTTCCGAGATTTCATTTCTTATAAATTGTGTTAGCTGTCCGATGTCTTTTCTCAGTTTTTCTATTTTGATCTGTAGCCTGTGTTGCCATGCTGGTTTTGTGGGTTTCTTCTGTGTGTTGGTTGGTTCTGATCTCTGCCTAGTGTGTATATTTAGTGTAGTGAGTGCTCCTATATAAACCAGTAGTTTTAACTCTTCCACAGTTGTGTTTTCATTTATTTTGTTGTGTATGATTGTGTTGATAGTTTTTATTGTTGTTTCGACTTGTGGGTTATTTGGCGGTCTATGCAAGAATGGTCTAATGTCTGTATTTGTGTCTTTGTATTCTATATATGTCAGCTGAAATTTTTCTTCTATATCTAACATGTGTGTCACTTCGTGTTCTATTTGTGCTTGTTCTGGTGGCTGTCTTAAGATTTCGTTTTCCTCTGACTGTTTAATTGATGCGTGTTGTTCTTTGTTTGTTTGCTCTGGGATGTTTGAGTCCATTACTGTATTTTCTTCTTCTTCTGATTGCACATTATTTTGTTCCAGTATTTGTTGAACTTGTTGTTTGATGTTTTCTAATTCTGACTGGGGTATCCTGTTATTTTTGATTATTACACGGATCTGATCAGCTAGTCGTTGTTCTGTTAAAAATTTTAATTCTGGGTATCTGGTGATAAATGTTGTGTATACTTGTGATCTGTATCCAGTTGTGTTGGTTCCTAGATTTGTTGCTTGGTAATAACAGACAATGAGGTGTCGATTAACTTCATCTGACCATCTCATCCTCTGTCTGTTTTCCTTCTAGGGTGGTTGCAGGAAGCATATCCCGCAAAACACCTCTATTTGGATTTGAATCATTTTCCAGTTGGCTAGCAGTGTCGTTACCATTGTGGGCGGGCATAGGGTTCAAGTGTCGTCCCCGACCATGACGGCGCTTGTCCGAGGCTTCTTTAGTTCTGTCCTGAACTAACTAATCACACTAAAATGGAGGTTAGCCCTATTAGTGGTTTGTTCTTTTCGTTGCCTTTTACGACTGGCAGAACATACCGGAGGCCTATTCTTTTCCCGGGATTTATTATTATTATTATTATTATTATTGTGTATAGCTGAAGTACACCATCCTTTCATTTTATTTTACCCTTCTGTATTGAGATATTCCTCCTTAACTTAGCTTTTGTTCTTGAGACAAGGTGGTACTCAATTTCACAGGACCATAAGTATACATAAAGTTTTTGATTGCAAGACCTAAAAGCTGAAAAAGACATATAGAAATGTTTTGTTGTCAAGCAATGCCCCTTATTGAGAAATGGTAACCCACAACCACCCGAGAGGATACTGGTAGGCTCTTAAATTCCAAATCCAGCTTTGTTTCTTTTCCTATTTAAACTATAAACAACCAGATATAACCACTCTTGATTCCCAGATCATACAGTGCTTTATACCAAATCATGCCCTTTTCAGTAGCATAAACTGTACTCAACTAAGGCTCCACTTGTAAAGTAAACGTTCATCCACCGTAATCTCTCTGTTAGGCAAACAAAAATTTCTGACCTTTTTCCTTAATTACATATCACATTTTATTCAGTTCTGGATTAGGATGATAATCTGGATTGAACTGGAGTGTCAGAAGTGCAAACCCTTTTTATTTCGCAGAACTTTTTCTGGAATATAATTTGTTGGGGGGGGGGGAAAAGAGTTGAAAATATAACCTCTCTTCAAGCACTGTATTTCAGTACTTTGTTTCTGTACTACACTCTTCAAAATCATTATAAAAAATTTAAAAAACGCATGTAATTTGTAGATGTAAGTCATCTCCTCTAAAACATTACAGAAAGCAATTTTCAAAAGCAGGTGGCATGAGCATCATCAGAAAGGTGTTCAAATATGCTCATGAAATTCCTGCAGACAGGTGGGAGTAAATGGGAATCACATAAGTAAAGCCATTTTTTTCCTTATAGTCAGAACTGTACCAAAATTCTGATGTCTTATGTTACCTAATTCTCCGTTGTCATATATTAAAACTTAGAACGATTCTAACACATCACCAATAAATCACTACCTTACCTAGAAACTGACATCACATTCACTGTCTTAGCCAGAACTTATTCCACTATCCCAGTTTTAGTCATACACAAGGAGAACAGTAATACGATCAAGCCAAGCAACTACAGCAGTTAACAGTAGGAATGTTCCTAGGACGATCAAAGACTTGCACCACTAGCCTGCAAAGTGTTCTTACAGAAATTTCGAATATTTCTTTTTAAATGCCTCTATTTATCATTTTTATAAGCATCTTTCCCATGATCATTACGTGTATTTACTTGTAATGGGCATCTGAGTAGTCACAAAAAAGCATAAAAATCAAGCCGTTTCATTTCAAGATCTTTAAAAGGCTTCTTTTTCCTTTCTTGTCCCACAAGTTGGACGCAATTACTGGGGATGAAAAATATGAACCTTCAACCTCTGTTTTCATGTGTGTATAGCCAGCTGCTAAAAAGTTGTCACTAACTTCCCACAAATGCTGATCTGTAATAACTGATAACAGCATTCCAAATGTGTGACAGTTCTTATTCTGATCAACACGTCTGAATACATCATGCATTACTTAATGTTCGAAGGCATGCGATCATACCCGGTATGATAGCACATGGTCAGCTCCTCACCCAGATTTGCCCATCACTCTACATGTAACAGTATGTTTGTTCTTTCTTGAGATTGTGGACAATCAAAGTCCACAGAACAGTATGCAGACACTGCTGCATGTCAATAGTGATAGCTATTCAACCATTACCAGCTGACCCAGTTTCCTTATTCCTGGCATTTGCCTTGTAAGATATGTTAGCCAATTCTTGGTGAACAATAAATTCATTCTGAAGTTCCAACGTCTGTTCTAAAGAGTGAAAAATCTGCAAATGAAGTTTATTGTTAGGGTGGCAGATATCCTTTCTTGGTTTCTTAATATGAATTTGGTGAAACAGATTCTGGTAAACAGTTAAATTTACATACTTATCTGACTGGCCACACATGCAGGGGTACTCTACATTTTTGACAGTGTATAGTGAACACCTGCCACACACCCACCGATCTTTTTCCGCTTCTATACCCCTCTCCTTCCCCAGCCTCCTGAGGCTGTGCCTGGCAGCTGTGTCCTGCTGCACCTGGAGAAAGTGGCAGCCCCACAGCACATTGTGTGCACTCAAGTCTCTCATGAGGAGGAAAATGGCATGGGAGTGCCCAGAAGAGTTCTGTCAGTTCATCTGTATTCAACGGATCATGAACTGGAAGATATAAACAACACACTGAGATTTTAACTGACATGAGAACTTCCAATGCAGTTGCTTTTACAGTCATGGTAAGAGACAGAACAAGAGTCACATTTATCAATGATGAGAACAGCCACTCTACCCTTATACCTGTCTCCAGTAACATTGTCCTTCCAGTAGTGGTGGTAGCCCCTTGATGCAGTTACACTGGTGACTTTAAAATGAGTTTCTTGTCAGCAGATGCAGAACAGTCTCTCCTGGGCCAGGAAATTTAATTCTTCCAAATGCTACTGATATCCCTTAAAGTTCCACTGCATCACAAAAGTTCCTATGAGAGCCATTTATTAGCGATAGTTGTCTTTGTCCTCCTCCTTCAGCGGCAGTGATTTACCTGAAGAGGTCAGGGGTTATCAATATCCTTGACAGTAAACATCACCATAAGAAAAGGAGTAGGTGCATACCTCAGCGAACAGCTGAGGTTCCAAGTACGTCGTCAATGGCTTCTGAATAATTCCAGGTTCAAGTGTAGCTCCTTCCCTCCCTCCTCCCTCCACCCCCCTCAAGGTACACTGAGAGGTGCATGTACTCTTCCTTTAATCTGTGGTCTGTGTTTATGTGGAAGCATCACACTTAGTGACTGGCTTCTTAAGGGCCAATGCAAAAGAAGTAGCTAACACTGGGAGCTGCACAGCTTTGAAAGCTTTTTAAATTTCATCATAGGGTATGCAGCTTAACTTTCAACGCATGAATTTTTCTCTCCTCCCTATAAACCTCACACTTTCTGCTCCATAATGGGTGATGACCAGATCAGTTTATACATTTCAGATGAAGTGTACAAGAATTGTCAGATTCGTGAGTTGAGCTTCTTCAATTTCCCCACGTGCCCCCCCCCCCCCCCCCCCCAGTTACATGCCATAGTGGTATGACCATATCTTTGACATTTGAAGCATTACATTAGATTGGGAACAAACAGTCAAATCTGAAAGCAGGTATAGCCTGCAAAAATATGTTCAGACAATTCCAGAGTTTTTAATGTTAAAATAAATGTTACATTTGTTTCCAATGTGCCATTGACTCTCGTCATATAGTTCTGCACTTCCATTACACCCATATTTTTCCATTCTTCATGTAACACCATTTCCATCACATCAGAGCAGGTAAGCACGCATTTACAGAAGTTAAGGGTGTTATACATACACCCACAACATGTTAGTCACCTAAGGCCTTGCATCCCAGAAGCTTCAGTACTTGGTTTGACATAGCAGTTTCAACTGTAAGTATTCCATTATGAAATCATTTAACACTTTTTAAGGACCCAGCAATACCCTCAAATGCCTTATGAATATAGAAAGGGGGAGACATTCTTAAACGTCCCTTCCGCTCTCTTGATTACAATTTAAGTGTTGTGGCAGTCTAGTGCCTTGTTACTAAAATTCTGAGACTTCTCAGGCAGACTCACGAATCGAGCTCTTTGTTGTACGTACTATCTGACAGTACACCCATCCCATCAGGAGTAGATGTGGAATTACATCACACCATAGGGATCACAAGAGCCACTAGGGAAACAAGTCTCAACCAAGATGAAGCCCTGTGTGCCTGAGCAAGCCTGATACAACTTGGCAGTGGGGGGAGGGGGAAGGCAGAATGTGCCCCAGAGGTTGCCCACTACAGACTGTTTTATCTTAACAGTCCTTCACCTCATCTTGAGGTTGAGGGCTGTTTGCACAGATGTGTACCTTCCTCACAGTAAAGGCAGTGGAGCCAAGGCCCCTTTTCTCTGAAATGCACTATGTTCCACCTCTGTGCCTTATGATGGTCCCTGAAGTATGCCCAGTGTTTACGACAGAAGAGGTGTGGTGGTGCTGGCCAGTCCCCAGCTCAGGAAATCCGGGTTCACTATACCTGTACCTAACCACTGCTGGCGAAGCTCCCTGGGAAACAGGCAGCCCTCCCTTCCCAAAGTTGAGGGACACTCAACATCAGGCCCCTCCACTGGGGCCTGTCTAGCGTGTGTGATCCTACCAGCAGCTATGCTACTACTGGCATAGCCCTCAGCATCACTGAGGCACGCAAACCCTCCTGCCTGGCACCAAAGGTGCCTATGATTAAGTAATGTCCCCCTGGAAGGAGAATCATCAGAATTGAACAAAATTTTCAAGACCTCATCTGCGAATGATGGAGTTAAAGACTTGGATCTAATATGAACAAGAACTGTGCCCAAGCACATTAGGACAATCAAACTGAGTTTAGAATATTCCATCACTGACATATTTATGTCCACATGGGTAACAATAATGTTCCCTTAAACCTCATGCTTCTCATGAATTATCCTTTTTGAACATGAAAAGTACTCTCAAAGACCTTCACTATCAGTAATCATAATCACTCCCAATGAATTTTAAATACTGAAGAATAACGCACTGCATATGCTTAAATAAAACCACTACAAAGAAAATGTTCTCAATGAGTTCACCAAAAACAGGTCTTTAATCACACTGAATAACTCTGAGCAATTAATAATGCCATATACGCAATGGCTGCCAGGATTTGTCAGGTAGTCGAATAACAGAGTCAACAATGACAAAGAGGAAGCAACATGTGGCACCCTCTCAGGAGATGCAAAAGGATATAGACACACACACACACACACACACACACACACACACACACACACACACACACACACATTACCACTCATATTATGAAATGGGAAGAAGACAGAGTACAGGTCTCTCATATTCTTTTAGTCAAATGATTTATGTATGTCAATCCCAAACCACCATAAGCATACCAATTAAAGTAGTTTCCTAGTGTAAATGAGTACCAGCTCGATTGCAGTGCACCAATGTAGTGTGACCCCACAGTGACAGAGCGGTCATGATTTTTGGAGCTTCTGGAATAAAACCGTGATGATTTCCAATTTACAATCAAACTGGAGAACAGCAACTGCCATTCCTGGATGTCTTTGTCAGTCGGGAAGTGGATGGGTATTTGGGGCATTCTGTTTACAATAAACCCACATATACATGACTGCACTTGCAGGCATTTAGCTGTCACTAACCTTCACAAACTACTGGTGTCTTTCAAACAAAGCAACCTGAACATCTACAATCTATGTTCAAGGATGATGGATATTCTCCACACCAGATTAGCCTAATTTTAAGGAGGAAGAAATGTGATCACTCACAAGATCAAGAAAAGGAGCTATTAAAGCCAGGACAGGGCGTTCCTCCGATATGTTGGCAGTGTTTTGTTGAAATAGGGCAGAATTCTAAGAATTGTTAAGTAAAAGTGATCTACCAGCCACCTATAAAGAACTGTACTCTGCTCAGTTCAGTAAAGTATGATCTGGGTTTGTGGAAGGCTGGAGTCTACAGAACACCATACCATAGTAGCAAAGCCTGCACTGGACTGACCACATGCAGAGAATGTGAAAAGTGCATTGAATATATTCGCCACACACACCTTTCACAGTCCAATAGGTCAGTCATAGCAGAGCACTATATAACCACAGGACTTTCTATGGATTATTCTGCCACAACCATCTTGGCAGCAATAAAATCCTTCTGGGGTTTAATTATTAAGAAATATGAGGAAATACGTTTGGTGGAAGATCTTTATCATTATGGCAGCTTTCAACTGGATAACGCATTGGACCCAGTGATTTCTTTAATACCTTCGGAATGTAAACACTTTATGCACAGCGAAACACCTAAACAATTTTATTAATTTTGCAATCTGGATTGTAACACTGCAGCCCCAAATTCCAACAGAAGGTGTGCATGCAGTATCAGCATTAGGCATGTGCCTGCATACCACTGATTGCTCAATATTTGAAGAGGGAACTAAACTTTACAGGGAGGACTCATGGTAACCCATGAGCATGCATCTTCACACCAATTGCTGGTATAATGTTAGTGACATTTAATAGTAATCTCCATTGCATAACACTTGCTTGAAGATGGCTGAAGGATTGGTTGTAAGCATGTGTAGCAAGAGAACTATGTCACCCGGCTGCCATCTTGAAACTTTATGGTATGGAATGGAATATTTTTAACAGATATATACACTTTCACTAACAAATTTTTTAAATTCTATTTAAGAGTGATTTTATGTTTTTTAATCTATTTTCGGACTTACGCCCCACCGTCAGAACAAGAGTGAAACTCCACGTCCAGTCCAAAACCAGCATTTTAAATAATGCTTAATACCACACACAATATCTGAAATCTGTGGGTCCATCACGTGCTTTGACACTCGCAGCACCTACATATGTGCGATCTCTTACATATGGTGGAGTAAAGAATATAAAAATTTTAAAAATGCTATGTGAACAACAGACCAACAAAAAGTAAAAACTCCCTCTTATTACATTATCCTCCTTTCTCCACAGCACATCCCAAGACTGTAAAGAACAACTTTAGTATCTATCTGCACTTTCATTAAATGCTTTCTGCACTGCCATTTTAGTCTGAAGATGAGAACTGTAACTTGCAACCTGTTGCTTCATTAAATAATTTAACTAAGTTAACATAATTTTGTGATTCTTAGTGGTCTCTGAAAAACCTTTTCAGATGTTATCAAATGCAAACATTGTCAATATTAAGAGTGGTGCTGTCAATAACTTGTGCAGCCCACAATCCCACTGAGGCCCATAATCAGAAGGACATACTATGATGAACTATCGAAGTAGAGGCATGCGTGTAGGTTGCATGCCTATTCCTCAACATGTGTGTGCCAGTGATCCCATTCACAACTGTGTGCAAAATAGGCACCTCTACTTCAGTGTGGGGAAAGCTACAGCTGCACAGTGCAAAGGTGTAAAGGTGTAAATGCACCTTTACCCAGGCAAGAGGAGCTATGTCTGGGTGGACACTTACTTCCCTAGTGGCTTTTGGGAGTTCCACAACATCCAAATAACAATTTACTACTACCAGCAGTTTGGGTGGCCAGCAGGCAGCACAGACACACAATGTCTGAGCTTTCTTATCACTGAGTCAAACAGCTGTATCATTTGTTGATTAAAAAAAAAAGAACAGTCTTTAAAAAATTCATGAAGATACTACTTGAAACCTCCGGAGAGTACATTTCACCACTAGGCAAATGACCTGTGATAGCTACAGGTGCATCACAGCATGGTTACTGTGCAGCTTTGCATTTACTTCCAAATCAATCACAATGAAATTACTCCTGAACTAAAAAAGATGCCTTCTAAGTTATTCATGCCCACAATAAAAACCTTGGAAAGTGATCTGGCACTGTGTCAGAGCTGGCATCAGTCTAGTTATCAAACAAAACTTCCTAAATGTAATGAACTACAATGAAAATCACACCTCTAGCAAACAAATGAGCAGCTCGGGTGTAAAACATGGTAACTAACATTTTGGCCAAAAATGACTTTTGCCACTTACGATGTAGTATCTTCCATGCAGAGATAAATACACGAGTTAGTTTTCAAAAATCTCCACGGATGGCAGCAGAAAACAGCTTGTTTTTTTCCTCTTAAGTAGCGACATCTGCACATATAACATGTTATCTGTGAGAAAATGGCTACCGTGAGAAAGTTGGAGTTTGGAGGCTCGATAAATGTGGATGATTTTGCAATGTTACAAGAGCTATTAAACAGTTATTTTGAGTGTGATGACAGTGATAAAGATCTAAATTGCCATGAGACAGACTATGACAGTAATGTCAGCAGTAATAAAGAAGAAAATAAGGTAAGTAGTGTCACTAACCTAACATTTGCCTTTGCATGTAAACAATGGAATCTACTGTACTTAACATGTTATACATGCTACGGAGAAATGTAGATGCTATTTGCTGTAGTTACCATGTTATATATGCTACGGATTATACAGAGAACTACAACTTGTGGATATGTACAGTAATATTCTCCTGTACAAATGTTTGTGTGCATATTATGTTTTAAAGTGTGTAGATTGCTTGGTTAGGTAATGTAATGTAATGTGTCTACAAAATAATTTTCAACGTATTTTTGATTAATGTTTGTTAATAAGAACTGTAGTAGAATTAAAATTGTAAACTAACTGCGGTGTGCGTTTTTCGAAGCAAATCTTTTCGTATTTAAATTATATTAGGCCTACCATTTCTTTCTACTTTTCTTTTAGAATAATGCAGATCCTAAGAAAGGCAAACAGTCATGGCAGAAAAAGGGAGAGAGGTATGAATCAATAACAGAAATGCCAAGAAGCTTTAGCTTATATTCAGAAACAAGGGAAAGGGAATGAGAGTCATGGCCGCGAACCTGGTCCTACCTGTAACAGCAGAAAAAGGTGTTTCCAATTATTCAACGAGGGAAGGAGAACGGATATATTTCAGAAGTTTTGGAATATGGGAAATTATGACTTGCAGAATGCCTACCTTCAAAGTTGCATACAAGCAACCAAAACAAAGAAAACTAATAGTCCATCAAGACGGAGTACAACTATAAGGTACTCTGTGATATCAAACAGAAAGCACATTGAAATTTGTAAGGCTGCTCACTTTAATATTCATGGACTACAAGGAAGTAGGGGTCACTTAAAATACTTACCATTCAAAATAAAGGAAGGCTGTAAAACCCCATCAGGAGATGGAAGGGGAAAACATCAGCGTCATCCTAAAAAGTATTCAAGCGCATTTATTGAATTTGTCAATACTTTCATAAATATACTGCCGACATATACCAGTCATTACAAGAGAGTTCATAGTCCAAATAGGAAATTCATGAGCATGGAGCACACAATAGAAAGCTGTTGGAGCGCACAATAGAAAGCTGTTAAGACCAATTCAAAGAAGAATGTGAACAACTACAGAAATTGCTCTTATCCAGTGAAATTTCGACGGATTTTTGTAGGAGAGCACAACATATCCTTTAAAAACCCTAAATCAGACACTTGCAGCACATGTGACTGCCTACATATTAAAATAGAAAATGCAAAAAAAGGAGAAAGACCAAAGCTTATCAAAATCCTTATTTGCTGAACTTTAATTCCATCAGCGCAAAGTGAAAGCAGGACATTAAAAGCAGCCGAGCAAACCAAGGCAAATGATGAAAGCAGTGAGAGTGAAATTTGTATACCACTACTAGTGTTTTCAGTTATTAAAACTGTTAAATTTAATTACATTACATTGTGTCATTAATATGTTGGCTTAAATTATTATCAACTAACTTCATATTGTCAAATTTTCCTGTGGGAAATGCACATTTTTAATGCATTTAATAACATGGTCTCTAAATTTTACGTTCACAAGTAACATGGCATCTACCTTATAATTTGTGTCAATGTGTTATGTATTGCCTCTTTTTCCAATAAAAAAAAAAAAATTTATTTCCATTTCGTAACCTTACCAGTGCATTCCGTAATGGTCAACTACTGCATTAAAACTTCAAGTAAAGACATAACATAGTAAAATGAGTTGTTATATTTATACGAAACTTCATATTCCAATATCTCCAAACCACTAAAATGTCTGTTACCATATTTTATGCCCGAGCCCCTCAAATAGAATGTGATATTACTGGAACACAGAGAAAATTTCTTCAAGATGATAGCAAGCTATTTCTGAAACCATTACTGGATGGCTATTAAGCACAAGCACAAAGGCATCCTTACTAAGCTGGAAAACCGAAGAAGGTAGGAAGGTTGCAGTTTAATGTCCCAGAAACAACAACATAGCATGTATAAGTGGCAAAATAGAGGCAGTCAAAGCAATATTGATGCCAGATGTGAAAAATAATTACACAAAATATAAAAGTATAAGGTCAGTCTGTTGGCCACAGAGCAGACAAGTGTCTCTCAGGGCTCACCTGCAGTGAGGGGCACCTCCCCCACACCTGACCCCTGCCAACCTGCTGAAGGGGTTGTCCAGGTAACAGAATAAATAATTCCTCTTAACCAGGTGGAGAGATGATCCGTAATGTAAAAACAAAATGTCTAAAAATGTAATGAACACCAATATGACTGACAACAATAAAATAAAGGAAGAGAAATAATCAGTCAGTGGGTAGGTGGGTGGATGGGTGAGTGCAGTCAACTGTCCATTGGGGCTCACCATACACTGGGAGGCATCCCTCCCACTCGTCATGCCCTGACATGAGTGATATCCTACCCACATCCCCGACACAGTGTTCTACCACCCACCCAACCTATAGAACATCCTTGTCCATCCGTATTGGAATCCCGCATCCCACAGGTCATGTGGTATGCTCAGGTACAAGACTTTACTCATAAACCCACTCACCACCATCTACCGCAGTCCAATCACAAACATTTCCTACCCAATAAAATGCAAGGCCACATGTGAAAGCAGCCATGTTACATAATTATCAGCTTTGCTGCAATTACTGTGCAGCATTTTATGTAGACATTATAAGTAGCAACTGCCTCCTCGAATGAATGGCCACCACCAAACTGTGGAAAACTGAAAATTATGTCATCCAGTTGCCAAACATGCTGCACACAACAACACACATTATTTCAACAGCTGCTTCACTATGTGAAGCTATTTGGATATTACCTTCCAGCACTAGTTTTTTGAACTACACATATGGGAATTCTCTCTGGCATATCCTACGCTCTTGCAATCCTCCTGGTCTACACCTCTGCTAATCTGTTTCCACTGCCTCGCGCTACCAATTTCCCTTCTCTCGTCTCTCCACACTACTCCTTCCTTGTTCATATTGTGTGCAGCCTTTTCTCACCACTCCTCCTCCCTCCCTCCCTCATGTGGGAATTCGTTCTCCCCCACCCCATCTCTCTCTCTCTCTCTCTCTCTTTCTTTCTTCCCCATTGCCTTTTTCCCCCCTTTTCTCCCTCTTCCTAGATCTATTTTCACTCTACACTCTGTACTCATTTTGTCTTCTTGTATGGCTGCAAGTCATCTGTCCAAAGACTAGCATCTTTTCCACTACCCCCTCACTCCTTGCATCCTTCCCTACCTCCTCCCTACCACTTTTTAAAAATCTGAAAGGTGAGAAAGAAAAAAAAAAGCTTTAAGGGATGAATTTTTTATACACATTGTTTAGGACATATCTGGGTCATTTAGATGCATGAACACATCAAAAACTATAAATGACAAATTAAAATTTCAAAATACTAAATTTTCAAAGTTGATTTGCTAATTTCAGGTACCTCTAGCAGTGGCTCAGGACCCGATGTTCACTATGCATGTCTCAGAAGATAGTTGTGAATCTTTTCATTACTAAAGACTTATTTTGACACATTTATCCACTGGCTCAAACTATGTTAAATCCATTAGACCATAATTATAGAAGCTGCATGGAAAATTACACAAGTCAGTTGTAAACATATTTATTAAATTTGTTATAAGGTAGCTACTTACTTTTCCATCAGGACAAGAACCTGGTAGACCATTATAGTGATATAAATTGAATGTATCTGGTACCGAGGTCTTCTCATCAGGGTAAAATTCCGCTAGGAATGCGTTCAGTAGAATAATTCCTAGGTTCTCAGGATCCAACTTTTTCATGATAACTTTGACACTGTAACAATTATTATTTTTTTATACAACACAGTAATACCAAATACTTCTTAAGCCTAAAAGAAACAGAACACACAAAAAAAAAATACTGAAAGAGATGAAAAAGAAAGCATTCCAGCACATGAAAGTGAGCTATAGTGTAGACATCTCAGAAGAATATATGTGAACATTGAGATGAAGAGTGCGGAAACAACTCCCTCCTGCCCCACAGATGCATATGTCCTTTGCTATTGGCCATCCAAATGATTTTGTGTTACCAATAAACTTTATTATCAGCCTTCGAGTCTTGTGTTTTGTGGTTTGTCATTCACGCCCTGTGAACACTTTATTAGAGTGTTACAATTTCTAGTTACAAATACTTGCGTTATGGGCCTTTGTGTCACGGTTTTTCCATTCACAAAGAAAAGAGCTTATTGATAAATGGTCAACCAACAGTCACTGTCATTATTTTTTGACTTTAAAAAGTCTTCAGGCTACACAGACAGACAATTCATAGCAGGGCAAAAATGTTTAAGGAACATGGCAAAAACATGTGATCAAGAAACAGAGCCTTAAAATTTTAAGTTTCCAGTGTTGAATCTGCAAGAAATACTACATTGTGTCAGCGTCAAGCTATACTAATGTTAAGTTTGCACCTGGTCTGAGACACCATACACCTCTTCTGAACTCTTCTAACAGGAAACAGGAGATTTAATTTGGAGCTGGAGTGGCAGCATAAGTCAGATGCCACACCACATATTAGTGTGGTTCCATCTGATTCTGTCAGTAGATGATTGGCTTATCCAAGCATGGCCTTCACCTCAACAGGGAAGCGAAGGGTAAACTGGCTGAGCTAATATCAGAAAACCTAATTGGGGAAGGGGGGGGAGGAGGACTATCATGAATGATGTAAGGAGCAGTCAAATGAAAATGAGACAGATGATGAAAAAGTAAGAACTATTTATCATTTCAAAATTAATATCACCATACCTATTAACACATTTATCCCACTATGAGACAAGACGGTCAATGCCATCATGGAAAAAGTTTGTCGCTGTCTAGAGAACTGTGACTGTACTTTTCACCCACAGCAAATGTACGGCCACAACTGTAGTCATCCTATGTTTAAATGTACATGTACATCTACATCAATACTCTGAAAGCCACCGTACAGTGCATGGTGGAGGATACCATGTGCCACTGCTAGGCATTTCCTTTCCCATTCCCCTTGCAAATAGAGCAAGGGAAAAATGACTGTCTATAAGCCTCTGTACGAGTCCTAATTTCTCTCATTATATCTTCATGGCCCTTACACGAAATTTACTTTGGGGCAGTAATATTGTTCTGCAGTCAGCTTCAAATGTCGGTTCCTGCATTTCCACAACACTACCTCACAAAAAAGGTACTGCCTTCCCTCCAGGCATTCCCTTTTGATTTCACATAACCTCTCTGTGTAATACTCGTGTGCTGATTGAACCTACCGATAAGACACCAAGTAGCACACCTCTGAACTGCTTGAGTGTTTTCCTTTAATCTGACCTGGTGGAAATTCCCAACAATATAGCAGTACTCAAGAATTGGTCACACTAGCATTCTATACACCATCTACTTTATAGATGGATTAACTACACTTTCCCAAAACTCTCCCAATAAAATAAAGTCTAGCATTTGTCTTTCCTACTATCAATCTAAGATGATCATTCACTTTCATATCGCGTTGCAATGTTACACCTAGATATTTAAGCGATGTGACTATGTCAACCACTTCACTACTAAATGGAGAAACGAGGAGTTGCAACATACACCACCAGGAATTGTCATTAATATAAAAATATTGACATTCAAAAATTATGCTTAGAGCACTGAACCAAGGCATGTGCCAGAGAATTAGACTTTCAAACAATGGAAATTTCAGGCTGAAATATCAACAGTATAAGGAAAATTTTAAGAAAGGTAATTTACAGTTGGCTTCTTAACCATCTGACAACAATAATACATTGTCATAGCTACAATTTAAATTTCTAAAAGATTTCGAAATGAGGAGTCTATCTACACATACAGTGAGAATTTACTCTATTCATTACACAACTTACAGGCTACTGGTATATTTTGTGATCTGTCAATGGCATTTGACTGTGTAAATCACAATGTCCTTTTAAGCAAATTATATCATCATGGTGTAGCAGGAAATGCTACAAAATGATTCCAATCCTCTACATGACTGGAAACAGAGTGTGTCAATAGGAAAGATATTTGTATTAAGCCATCAGACCTCATCCAAGTAAGAACTAATTATGTGTGGTGTCCCACAAGGTTCCATCTTTGGGCTCTTACGGTTTCTTGTGCTTATCAATGATTTTCGATCTATAACATGAGCATGTGCCAAGTTTGCTTTGTCTGTAGGTGATACAAACACTGAAACAAAAAGCAAATAAAGTATAGTCTAAAACCAGTTAATGGAAATGTAATGGGGATCAATAAATGGTTCCTAACCAATTCTTTGTCACTAAACTTTGAAGAGACACATTATATGCAGTTCAGAACTGTATGAGGTTTTTTCTCAGTATATGTCTAAAACATGATAACATGCAGATATGAAAAGTTGACAAGGGACATCTCCTCCAAAAATATACTTTAAACGTTACTAAGAAAGACACCTTTTGCCGACAAGAAGAGTAATTACTCCAATTGTTTATCCAAAATACAACCACTTATACACACTTGGGAAATTAATTTTAAAATTATCACTGAAATACTAACACATTTTTAACATACCATGTTTTTAAATTGGATTATAAAGTATAAAACAGTTTCTCCTAACCACATACAGATAGTCCTGAAAATCTGTCAACATGAGTTTTTAATAGCTATGAAAATATTCCTAAGATTTAAAATAAAAGACATGGGGTACATCCAATAGATGGCAACAATGAGGTGAACTATTCATCTCTCAATTACTGTGTAGTGTAATATTATGGAGACAAACTATTCATGGATTAATTATGTATTGCATGCACCAACATTTTTCGTTGAACACTTACAAGTATTTTTACGTCTATTAAAAAATTCCCAATCACAAATTTTGAGAACTATCTGTATGGGGCTAGATTAAATTATTTTGTCTTTTTTACTCCAATTTGAAAATGAGGTACATTAGAAATTCCTCTTTATTTAAAGAATTATTTTCTGGTTGTTAGTCCTGTGTGTGCGTGTGAAATTTTTTCAAAACATTTCACACATCCTGATGACTTTTCTGGAGACTAGAAATCTACTCTGTAGGAATCAGCATGGGTTTCGAAAAAGATCGTTGTGTGAAACCCAGCTCACGCTATTCGTCCACGAGACTCAGAGGGCCACAGACACGGGTTGATGCTGTGTTTCTTGACTTCCGCAAGGGGTTCGATACAGTTCCCCACAGTCGTTTAATGAACAAAGTAAGACCAATTGTGTGATTGGATTGAAGAGTTCCTAGATAACAGAATGCAGCATGTCATTCTCAATGGAGAGAAGTCTTCTGAAGTAAGAGTGATTTCAGGTGTGCCGCAGGGGAGTGTCTTAGGACCGTTGCTATTCACAATATACATAAATGACCTTGTGGATGACATCGGAAGTTCGCTGAGGCTTTTTGCAGATGATGCTGTGGTGTATCGAGAGGTTGTAAGAATGGAAAATTTTACTGAAATGCAGGAGGATCTGTAGCAAATTGACGCATGGTGCAGGGAATGGCAATTGAATCTCAATGTAGGCAAGTGTAATGTGCTGCGAATACATAGAAAGATAGTTCCCTTATCATTTAGCTACAAAATAGCAGGTCAGCAACTGGAAGCAGTTAATTCCATAAATTATCTGGGAGTACGCATTAGGAGTGATTTAAAATGGAATGATCATATAAAGTTCATTGTCCGTAAAGCAGATGCCAGACAGATTCATTGGAAGAATCCTAAGGAAATGCAACCCGAAAACAAAGGAAGTAGGTTACAGTGCACTTGTTCACCCACTGCTTGAATACTGCTCAGCAGTGTGGGATCCGTACCAGATAGGGTTGATAGAAGAGAGAGAGAGAGAGAGAGAGAGAGAGAGAGAGAGAGAAGATCCAATGGAGAGCAGCGCGCTTCGTTACAAGATCTTTTAGTAATCGCGAAAGCGTTACGGAGATGATAGATAAATTCCAGTGGAAGACTCTGCAGGAGAGACGCTCAGTAGCTCGGTACGGGCTTTTGTTAAAGTTTCGAGAACATACCTTCACCAAAGAATCAAGCAGTATATTGCCCCCTCCTACGTATATCTCGCGAAGAGACCATGAGGATAAAATCAGAGAGATTAGAGCCCACACAGAAGCATACCGACAATCCTTCTTCCCACGAACAATACGAGACTGGACTAGAAAGGAGAACCGATGGAGGTACTCGGGTTACCCTCTGCCACACACCGTCAGGTGGCTCGAGGAGTATGGATGTGAATGTAGATGTAGATGAAATTGCAGCAGATTTGTGAGATTAATTTCAGGTTTATTTCAGTTTCTCTTCACTTGACTCTACTGATGTATTACTTCCTCCAACGTATATCTCCTGGATAGACCAAGAAGGTAAAAATTAGAGAGACGTGATCTCACATGGAGGCTTATCAGCAATCCTCCTCCTCCCAAGTGGAACAGGAAAAGGGGAGAATGACAGTGGCACACAAAGTGCCTTCTTCCACACACGAGACAAGAAAGCAAGTTAAAATTGCACTGCCATCCAGTTCTGAGCTCCTTTCAAGTCCCCAGTGCATCGTGAAGTTCATTTAAAACAAACTGCAAAATTTATACAGAACATTCATACAGACAGACAGACAGACAAACAAACAATGTGCCCTAATAAAAACATGTTACAATATTAAAATCCAACAGGAGACATTTGTATTGACAAATTGTTTATTGCATTTCATGGCTGCATTACATTTAGATAATATTTAAAACAAAAGAGCCACAAAATTAGAATTAAAAATATTTAAGTTGTGCTGTATGTCTGGTTACATGAAAAGGCGAACACTATGCCCACTAAAACCATTCTATCTGAAGAGGTTTATTCGATAAGGGACACACGCTGTATACTGACAACAGGTATAAAAGTTTAGAATCTGAGAATAAATTTACTGACAAACATATTTGTTCAGTGTGGACATTAAATTCAAATTGACACCGAAATCCAGAGCAAGAAGTAACAGAAAAGTTAAAATGGGAGAATTTATTGCAAAAGGGAATTTAAAAAAATGAATAACCACTTTAAAATGAAAATGTAAGTGATACATCCTACTTCTGACAACAAAGCATTCATCGGATAAGGTGAATGCTGAAACCCTATCCGAACACAACTCGAAACCACAAACTCTAATCAAGTCACAGATGACAGGCAGCTGTTAACTTATTCCAATAAGTGAATGCCTATAGTAATCCTCTACAAAACAATACTAAACTTAAAAAAACACATGATCACAAGGAACATATATGATCATACAATGACATTCAGGGTGTATATGTGGAAGAGGAAAAATAATTCCCGGTCTTCCCGGTTAAAAATACATTTTCTCCCAGATGAAAATACATTTTTTCCGTGTTAAGTAACAGTATACTTTTCCTCGGAACTGTAAAACTTATCAGTCCTGTCAATGGTTGTGGTTTTATACATACCGGCATAGAACTTCCTGTCACTTTAGAAAACAAAACTCAGGGAAAAAAAACACGTTTTGGAAAGATGTCTGATGTGCAGCAACGTGAACAGCGGTGTAAGCCAGTTGTAGCTCATGTCAAGCGATCTCGCCCGCCGATGGCAGCGGATATTCAGAGCACAGGGCACGTGATGTACTCAGCCAATAGCAACATAACTTAAGTAGCACGAACACACAAAAAGAAAAGGTAATGGTTTAAATTAATATACATAACATTGCTACAAGAAAAGAAGAGATTTCACATATAATATTGGTCTCTAAGATTAATAAGCTGCAAGAGAAGCTAAGCTTTCACACATAATGTTGATATTTTTTGCGTGTGTTACACTTTAAGATACATAACACAAATGTGCCAGTGAAATTTTTAACAACGACATAATGTCTGGTCTTCTGGGCTTGAAATTATTCTAAATGGTCATCCTCAAAGAGTTGATTTTTGAATAAGAGTCAAATGCTCTGTGGTTCAAGAAATTCATCGTACATTCTAGCACAGAGTTCATCTTGCGTGAAAGGAAATTTACTGCGCAAGTAACGCTTTTCAAACAACCGTTTGCAATATTTTTCCGCAACCTGTTAGAAATAGGTTTGCTTCAGCCTTTGCCAGAGAGCGCCAGATAACACACGTTACCGCACTTGCACAGCTACGATGACGCAGGAAGCCCGTACGTTCGTACGTATAAAACATTTAAAAGATCTTACATTTTGTCACAAAAGAAACAAGATATCAGAGGATAATCCAAGAGCATGGGAGTTTTGTGAACCATACTAAAATGCATAATTCAGCTTAAAGTGCACATTCATATGTCCAGATTCGGAAGTAAATTTTCATGGAGTACCAGTATCCAATAGTGTTGAATTAAACACACTGCCTCAGCAGAAAAGATTAATAAAAGTCAAATTTCTTTAACAAACCGACAAAAGTAACCTTCATTGTTCTGCAAGGCGATTAATGCTCGACTGTCAGAAAGGTGGAAATAAAATAAAATCTGAAACTAATAACATATTTTAGCCTTCCGTAATTATGAGAATATATTTTAATTCACTTGATAGCTCCCGGCCACAGAAATCCTTGTTTTCATTTGACATGAGAGCAATAAACGAAGAGGAAACAGCAAAATCACTTAACGTAAACACGGGTCACGTGGAGACTACCACCTCCCCACAACTCAAACTGCTCTGTGCATCAGGTCCAGATCTACGATATTCCCGAACTGGGGCAATATTAGATAGTGGCACTCATCCTCCATGGAGCGTTTGAGGTAGGACGCCAAAAATGTGATAAATCGACTTTTCAAGAACATCCACGAACAACAGGTAAGAAGCTGGTTGTGAAGCCGGGGATGGGACCTCTGGTGACATCAGAGGCGGCTCCTTGTCCCGGGACTTATGTTTCTTCTTCTTTTCTGTTTGAGATCAAGGAGGGCTGTGTGACAAAGGAGCCAGCTGCAGTAAGATCGGGAACAGAAAGAAATCGGGCGACCTGGGGGCCGACAGACCGTGGTTCTCACGGTCATCGCATAGCAGCAGACCTTTGGCCTGGAAGGTGCCGAGAAGGGGTATCCCGGGAGGGACGCCCTTGACCGGGAGACGCCAAAGAAGTGGGACACTTCTCCGGCTGAGGAGGGGGAGCAGCGCTCGGAGGAGAAGGTGTGGGAGCTGCAGGGGAGGGGGGGGGAGGGGAGGGGGGTAAGGAAGGGGGAGGAAGGAGTGGAGATGTACCCAAAGCATAACTAGATATCATGGACACAGGGTGAAGACATGCATACTTCTTACAAGCCTCAGTGTAGGTTAAACGATCAAGGGACTTATACTCCTGTATCTTCTTTTCTTTCTTATATACTGGGCAGTCTGATGAACGGGGAGAATGATTGCCATGACAATTAACACACACAGGAGGGGGACCACAGGAACTCCCCTCCTGGAGTGGACGTCCACAGACACCACAGAGAGGGACCTGAAAACAGCGGGAAGACGTGTGTCCAAAATGCAAGCACTTAAAACACCTCATAGGAGGTGGGATGTACGGCTTCAGATCACATTGATAAACCATAACCTTTACTTTCTCAGGGAGGGTATCCCCTTCAAAGGCCAGGATTAAGGCACTAGTATCAATGCGATTGTCCTTCGGACCCTTCTGAACACGCCGAACAAAGTGAACACCCCACCGACCGGGATTGTCCCGAAGTTCATCAGTTTGAAGGTTGAGGTCCCTGTGAAAAAAAAATCACACCTTGAACCATATTTAGAGACTGGTGGGGGTAATGGACACAGGAATTGTGCCAAGATGGGTACAGGCACGAAGGGCCGCATACTGGGCAGCTGAAGCAGTTTTGATCAACAACGAACCCGACCGCATTTTGCTCAGGGAGTCCACTCCACCAAACTTGTCTTCAATGTGTTCCACAAACAATAAAGGTTTGGTATCAGTGAAAGTATCCCCATCAGTCCTGGTGCAAACCAGATAGCGGGGAAAATGTTTCGCCCCTAGCCGATGCGCCTGACCCTCCTCCCAGGGGGTAGCCATGGAAGGGAATACCAAAGGGGCAGGAGAAGCAGCACTAAAAGAATCAGTTCCACGCAGAGAGATGGCCGCAGAAGAACGGCCAGAGTTCTGGACCCGTATGCGTTTCATTTGCATAGCGTCCGCCCTGATACCACCCACTCCAATCAGGGGCTCTCCTCACGGGAGCCACCCAGCCACAGCAAGGGCCATCTGGCACGGCGGCCATTGCCGGGAGTTCCAATGCGCCAGGATGACAAGCAACCACTCCTAGGCTTACAAGAGGTGGTCACAGCTCAGGTATCAGAAGTGTGATCCCTGTGTGTTCAGGGCGCTCAACCAAAAGGGTACATAGCGACCCCACCACATGGGCTGGCTACCGTGCTGGCTATGCACCCCAGCATCAAACAACGACATGAAAGAAAAGGTAGAATGAACTAGGAGGGCACACGTCGGAGACACTAGGTAAGGTGCTCTTCCCCAAATGGCTCACACTATGGAATAGAAATTTAGTAATGGAGGTCAAACCCCAGATGGGGACCAGGGAATGCCAAAAGGATGAGGTGATTACGCAACAAAACTAAATTGCAAAACCAACATAACCAGGAGGATAGAGGGGCCAACGTAAGCAAGGACACCAAGAGAGGAAGAGGAGAGGGCGAAGGGGATGGGCAAGGAAATGCAGCCCTGGAAATAAGGAAGGCTGCAATAGCTCAGGGCCACGTGCTCACCACGCACGTACTCGTGAAAGAACTGTGAGCCCCCTGGGGGGGAATCACAACATTGCTTAGCACACGCAGTACTTGTTTAAAGTGAATTTTATAATATTCTTTAATTTTTATTCATTGATACTCTACATTTTCAGTACTAGATTTGAATATCTGACATTGACGACTTGTATAACCATCACACTGTTTTTTATCACGCTTCCTAAACAGATCCATAACTTTCCCAACATTCTCTTTAATATGTTTTGGTCACTGATGCTGAAACTACCTTACAATCACTGAGTCACTATTCTAAATCATTTGAATATAAATGTTCGGGTCTCGTCAGAAGATATAGGATGTTATCACCACTAACCAGGTCTCCAACTAAATGGTGAAGGTAGTTTCTGGATAAAACTTTAAGAACAATAGCATACTAACCCCTGCTCCTGGTATATGCTTTAATCAAATGACACTCCTTAACTCTAGTTCTCTAGTTGGCAAATTGAGCCCCCTCCCTCACCTCACCTCAACAATGGAATAGCAAGATCAGGAAATATACCCCTGATATTGTCCAAATTTTCTTTTAAAATCTCCACCCTTTACAGTTCCTGCAGCAAGAGTTATATAAAAGCACATGTCTTAAACACCTTTGAAGCTTACCTACAATAACATTACTTAGCATCTGGAATCTTTAATAATCAACCTAGATGATATTGAGTTCTGAAGGGAATTGAAGACAGTGTCACAACTGTCATCCATACTATCCTTGCAATTTATGTTCCAACTGGTATCAGATTTTGCTGGCATTTACTTCCTGTTGCAGCTACTTTTCCCATGATAGTACTAAATGATCATAACTATCCTTTTTGAGATCAATTCTGAGACCTTACTGTGAACACTGCTGCAGTTATGTAGTGCCACATTAAAATTATTTCTTTGACCTGAAAGGCCAAATCTTCCCTTTATACTTCCATCAGCTGCTATACCCCTCCATAGAGCATGTGACTCATTATCAGGACTGTGGAGGGATGTGTGAAACCTAAAAATTCAATATCCACTTCTCACATACTCCGATTAGCCATTTCCAGTCTGCAGTGCACACCTGACATATTAAATGGGCCCCCTGGAATTCTCCAAGGGATAGTAAAGGTAAAGAACATTTCATTCAACACTCTCAGAATCGTCAGAGCCACTGGCTCCACACCAGACAGCTTAACTCAGCTTTCTTCATCAATTCAGCCACTCATCTACAGGGCGAGAGGCAGTAGGCATCATTTGTGACAAAATGAGCTACTATCTGCAGCAGATTGCACCCAGTGCACTCACTATACACCTCTACATCTCAAAGAGATTACAGTGGCAACATCAGGAGCAAATGCAGCTGTCAGTATAAACTACAAAAGTGTCACAAGGGATTTTGTATCATTTACTGAAGCTGCAGAACAATTAGAAGTTTGTGGCAGTAGTACAAAGCTTGAAAGGAACAAGTAGCAGCAATTATTTTTCTGGCATGCACAAAACATTACGGTTTGTTGCAAAAGTCAAATATTTTGGCAGACACTGCATTCTGAAATTGGAGTTGTTGACCACTCAATATATAAAGAAAATTAATGTTGTTGCCACATATCCTAATACAGGGTGTATACGTGGACAAGGAAAAAAATCCCGGATTTTTCCTGTATTTCCCAGTTAAAAATACACTTTCTACCGGGTGAAAACACACTTTTTCTGTGTTAAGTGACAGTATACTCTTCCTCAACACTGTAAAACTCATCAATTCTTTGAATGTTTATAGTTTTATATACTGACGTAGAATTTCCTGGCACTTTAGAAAACGAAACTCAGGGGGGAAAAAAACACATTTTGAAAGACCTTTCATGTGCAGCAACATGTACGCAGGTATAAATTTGAATTCCACCAAACACGGCATGTCACTTTCCGAAGCACTGAAAACGAGATTGCGAGCGCTTTTGTAAGCCAGTCATAGCTCGTGTCGCGTGATCTCGCCAGCTGATGACAGCATAGGACACGTGATGTAGTCAGCCAATAGCAAGATCAAGTAGCGCGAACATACAAATAAGAAAAGTTCATGGTTTAAATTAATATACATAGCATTAAAAGATCTTACATTATGTCGTAAAAGAAACAAGACATCAGAGAATACTTTAAGAGCATCAGAATTTCGTGAACCATAGTAAAATGCATAATTCGGCTTAAAATGCACATTCATATGTCCAGATTCGTATGCAAATTTCCTTGGAGTACCAGTACTGTATTATCTCATGTTTGGTTTTTTATTATAGCAGAATGCCATATGTGCACTTGAAATGCAGTGAACAGTTGAAACTAGCCAATAGTGTGAAATTAAACACTTCATTTCAAATAAAGCAGAAAAGATTAATGAAAGCCAAATCTTTTTAGCGAACCGACAAAAATAACTTCATTGTTCTGCAAGGCGATTAATGCTTGACTGTGAGGAAGGCGCAAATAAAATCTAAAACTAATACCATATTTTAGCCTTCTGTAATTATGCGAACGTATTTTAATTCATTTGATAACTCCCGGCCACAAAAATCAGTTATCATTTAATGTGAGAGCAATAGACAAAGAGGAAACATCAAATCACTGAACGTAAACATAGGTCACGTGGAGACAACCCATCTCCCCACCACAACTCAGGCTGCTCTGGGCATCAGCGCCAGATTTACTATATTTCCGAACCGGGGCAATATTAAGTAGTGGCGTCCAGCCATACTTCTGTAACCAGAAGCGAAAGAAGGTACTACTCATACGCGACTCAACTCTGCATGCGCAAAAGCCCGCCCACAACTGCTCAAACGAATCTAGTTTAAACAGTTGTCACGTCACGCTCATCGGAGGCAATTTGTTGTTATGAAGCATTGCATAGTCTTCCCAATCCCTTTGACACATTGCTGTTGACAGACGCTTGTACGAGCACTGTGTTTTGTTGTTGTATACGGCGCATTTCCTTTGCAACTTAACTTTTATTTTCAGTCCTCACCCCCCCCCCCCCCCCGTTCATGTTTTGTTTCTGCAGTATTATTCTGCAATAGCGGAGTACAGTAATATCCTTTGTTAGAGTATTGGTTCTTACCAGGCAAAATCACAAAAATTTAACTGAAAACTAAAACAATGAAAAAATTCCTGGGTTTTTCCCGGATCTCCCAGTTGTCCCGGGTCATATACACACTGTAATAATTTTATTGCACTGCCATAAGTGTTACTGATACATACATGATTGGGTTGTCTGATCAAGCCTCATTTTGATGGGAGGGGATTGCACTTGCACAGTGTCTTAACACTCTTTTTGCACGAACTATAAGTAGCATTACGGCCTCAATTTGCACGATTCTTAAACTACTGAAAAATAGTCACAAGCTAGTAACCACAAAAATGTTTTTCCTGTATCCATAACTGGCCCAAGAGTACATAATAATTAATATTTCCAAGGAAAGATTGTAGCTTAATTCATGCACACAGGAGATGGTAGAATGAGCAGCTCTAACAACTCTAAAATGCAGTATGTGAATTGGCCACTTTAGAGGATAATGGTTCACACTGGTATAAACTAAGACTTGGATTAACCACACTGCTGTCACTCCTATGAGTCTATGAATATGGACCCTGTACCATCACCAACAGTGATGGATCTGTCACACACCACAGGTCATCCCTCCATCCCAAATTGAGATTAAGCTTGTAAATGATCAATGAATTCTATTTCAACAGTTGTTCTCCTCCTCTACCCTCCATCACCCCACAAAAACACCATAGCCATAAAAGTTTTCTGCATTCTGCCCTTTCATGCCTAATTTGGATGGGGGAGAGAGGGGAAACAATGGTTTACTCCAGCTATTGTCAGACAGATTTTTTTAACTACTGAACAACCTCTTCCCACCATTCATTTGTCCTCTTGTGCAACTTTTAAATTTGCAGCAGTTTTGCACAGAATGTTTCCCCCAGTTTCTTATTTATCTCCTTTTATGTCACTCTGACAGGTTGATCCTTCCAATTTAGTTAAGAAGAAATCCATGGAGATACGAACCCAACCTTAGGGCACAACCAATAAAAACTGAACCAGTTCATGAAAGCAAAATATTATTGCAATATTACTCAGCACTGTCAATAAAGCAATAAATTCTACAGCAAAATGAAAACTTCTGCTGCATTTTAGAACAAAAACAATTATTGCCAACTGAAGTTTAGTGAGTGGGATGGGGGGGTAGAGGGGAAAGAGACAATGAGGTGGAGGACGAGGATGAGGAGGAGACTACACAGGTCATCATGAAAGCTCAAACACATGCAATGAAGAAAACAAGCCTGAAATCAAAAAATATGTGCATTCAAATATGCTACAAAAATGATTGTAAATAAATTCACAAAGCTACAAGACATACAATCCATTTTCAACAGGCTATATTATTATGATTTACAGCTGACAGTATTTATACTTACTACTCAGCATCAGAAACAAGATCAAGGGCCTGCAAAAGCTCTCCTAATTTAGATGACATTATAAAGTTATTGCCTTCAGGATCAAATTTTCTGAAGACCCTGCGTGCTATTTCACCTGGAGTTTCCAGACTCACAAGCCTTTTCTCAAAGGAAAATAATACTGAAACAAAATGAAAATGAAACTTAATTTTTAGACTGAAACTGAACACACTTATGCACAAGACACACTGCGCTGTACATATCGCATATGAAAACCTGTTATGTACTGACAACCACAAACAGTAACATAAAATTCACTATGAAAAGATTGCCACAGATAAATCTCAAAAACATAACAAAATAGAACAAGACAGAGCGATTTATTTGGAGAGGCAACCCTAAGAGTTTGGAACACTACAGAACAAAATAGCATCTTATAAACAACAACTATATTTTGTTTATTACTGCACCTGAAATTCCTGAGGAACAGTTTATCTATTTCTGTTTAAATTCCATCTCCCAGCACAGCTTTAGCAACTATTTCTTAGAAACAATAGTGGTTTTAACTAATTTTTATCCATTATGGATATGAAACACTGCAACAGTGATAAAACGAGGTTTTCAGAAATAACTGCACCCAGTCACCTGCAAAATGGCAGAATTTTCTCATTTTACCACAAAATAAAAATTTCTATCATTTCAAAGACAACTGGTTGCAGAAATTTTTGAAAATCTCTAGTACTTTTACATTTCCCATTCCAGCCACATGCTTTCTTCATTGTACCCTAATTTCTTCCAAATTCCAGTCCTTTATGTTATTTGTGAACTCTTTCCCATATTCACACCCATGTCAGCAGGCCGATTAAAGACACTTTGTGTCACGTTCAGACCAGAGGATGTTGAAAAATCTCCCAGCAAAGCAAGTCTAACTTTTTCCTTTTTTTCAATTCACAGTGCAGCTTTGAAAGTAGTTGTGAAGGAGAATAATTCCTTCGTTTATCACCCCATGCCATTTGTTCTGTGACAATGGTAAAGAAAGTTGTCCCTCAAATCCGAGGCAGATAGGGGGTTCAGGGTGTGTGTGTGTGTGTGTGTGTGTGTGTGTGTGTGTGTGTGTGGAGGAGGAGGGGGAGGGGGGGCGGGTTAAAGCTGGATAAAGGATTCGTCTGAAAGCTAGCTAACTTGATTCACTTTCGTGAGCTTGTCAATGAGTCAACATCTACTACTTGGTGAGTCATTATCTTTACAACTAAATTATTTAATAAACAGTTGAATCTAGAAAAACAACAGTTGTGAATGGAATGGTTAGTCCAATTATATGGTTATTCCATTTTCTATCACACTACACAACAAATACCTTTTGAAACTTCCTGGCAGATTAAAACTGTGTGCCGGACAGAGACTCAAACTCGGGACCTTTGCCTTTCATGGGCAAGTGCTCTACCAACTGAGCTACCCAAGCACGACTCACGCCCCGTCCTCACAGCTTTACTTCTGCCAGTACCTCATCCCCCACCTTCCAAACTTTACAGAAGCTCCCCTGCGAACCTTGCAGAACTAGTACTCCTGAAAGAAAGGATATTGCGGAGGCATGGCTTAGCCACAGCCTGGGGGATGATTCCAGAATGAGATTTTCACTCCCCCAGGCTGTGGCTAAGCCATGTCTCCGCAATATCCTTTCTTTCAGTAATACTAGTACTGCAAGGTTCGCAGGAGAGCTTTTATAAAGTTTGGAAGGTAGGAGAAAGAGACATGGTGCACAGTCCAGTGAGTGCAGATGGAGATCCCAGCAGAGGGTAGTGAGATGCATGCCAACCGACAATCCCACCTGTGGGTGGGTGTTAGGAGGGAGACATCCCTCATTGGTGAAGAGCACAGGGTACACAGGGTGGTCAGGGAATTGGCGAATGGCAACTGCATAAGAAACAAGGAGTTGGCTCTGTCAGATGTGTAGAGGGGGAATCCCTGCTTCTGTGAGGAGACTATCAACAGGACTAGTGCAAAAGGCACCAATAGCCAGACACATCCAACAATGATGGACAGGATCAAGGAGTTTGAAAGTGGAAGAAGTTGCTGAGCCATAAACCTGACTACCATAATCAAGTCTGGACAAGACCAGAGTGCGGTAAAGATAGAGAAGAGTGGAACAGTCTACACCCCAAGATGTGTGGACCAGGAGGTGGAGAGCATCAAGCTTCCGCACACATGTATAGTCTTTAGGTGGCAAATGTGGGGGAGCCATGTCAGCTTGTTATCAAAAATAAAGCCCAAGAAACAGGACTGTGCTACAACATCGAGGAGCTGGTTGCCTAAATAAAGTTCTGGATCAGTGTGTAGTGTGGGTCAATGACAAAAAATGCATAACCCGCATTTTGGAGGGGAAAAACTGGAAGCCATAAGTGGTAGCCCATGCAGAGGCCCGTCGGGTGACGCCTTGGAGCTGGCGCTTAGCAGACACCACCAAGTGGGAGCTGCACCAGATGCAAAAATCTGTCAACATACAATGCTGGGGTAACCAGAGGCCCAACAGAGCAGAGCCCATTTATGGCAATGAGGAAGAGTGTGACACTTAGCACAGAACCCTGTGGGATACCATTCTTCTGAATCAGAGAGGTGCTTATAAGTGCCAACTCGAACCCAGAAGAGCCGGTAAGATAAAAACTCACGGGTAAAAATCTGAAGGGGACCATGCAAGCCCAGTCATGGAGGGTAACTAAAATTTCATTGTGCGAAGCCATGTCATACGCCTTATGTAGGTCAAAGAAAACTGTGACAAGGTGCCGGCATTGAGAAAAAGCCTGTCGGATGGCTGAATCCAATCAGAGTAAATGGTCAGTTGGAGATCGCCCTGCCCAGAAGTCACACTGATACGGTGACAAAAGGCCCCGAGATTAATCTGGAGTTGACCATCCTTTTAAGCAGTTTACAAAGCACATTCTAAGCTAATGGGGAGGTAGCTGTCTAGAGACGTTGGGTTTTTTCCAGGCTTAAGGACGGGGATAAATATACTGTCTCAGCATCGTGACTGAAAAGCATCTGTGAGCCAGATGTGATTGAAGATCCTGAGGAGCTGTTGCCTCTGGGGAATGTCCAAGTGTTGAATCATCTGATTGTGAATGGAATCTGGCCCTGTGGCTGTGTCTCTTGAAGGGCTAAGAGGCTGTACCAATTCCCATTCACTGAAAGGTGCATTATAGGGCTCAACGTGGTGCAGGATGAAATGGAGGGGGTTCTGTTCAACTCTGCATTTCTGCTGGAGAAAGGTGGGAGGGTAGGAAGCAGCCGACGATGCCATCACAAAGTGTGTCGCAAGGTGTTCTGAAAGGACCAGTGGATCAGTGCACAGAGCTCCTTGGAGGTTCAGACCCTGGACAGTTGACTGTTGTTGGCGGACCAGAATGCTATGGAGGTTTGACCAAACCTGCTATTAAGAGGCATACGTCCCCAGGGAGGAAACATAGTGCTCCCAGCATTCCTTTTTACTCCACTTAATAAGGTAATGAGACTTAGCTCGGAGACGCTTAAAAGTGAGGAGGTTGGTCTGGGAGGGGTGTCACTTAAATCGCTGTAGAGCCCGTCGGCAGTCCTGCACAGCAACTGCAACATCCTTGGTCCACCACGGTACCGGCTGATTATGAGAGGGCCCTGTGGGTAGGGGGACAGCAGTGCCAGCAGCATGAAAAATAGTGGCAGAGATCCCTTGCACAACTACATCAATGGAATTCGAGAGAGAGAGGGGTCAAAGTGGACAGTAGACATGTATAAAGGCCAATTGACCCTGCACAATGCCCAACGTGGGGGCCTGTCTGCCTGGCAGCAGCAGGGGGCAATAGTGTCAATGGAAAGTGGTCACTGTCACAAAGGTCATTATGGGATGACCAATGCAGAGAAGCCACGAGGGCAGGGGAGGAGACCTTGAGATCGATAGCAGAGAAGGTGATGTGGGTAGGGGAACCATCGTTAAGGAGATACAAATCGAAGTCCATGATAAGATGGTTGATTAGGATACCCAGACACGTTTAAGTGACACTCCCCCCCACAGTGAATGGTGGGCATTGAAATCCCCAAGGAGGAGAAACAGGGGTGGGAGTTGCTGGATTAAGGTAGATAGTGCAATATAAGCAAGTGGCCAACCTGGAGGGAGGTAGACATTGCGAAAGGTGATTGCCGGAGTCATGTGCATTTAAACCGCTATCACTTCCAAGGTGGTACGTAGGGGGATCTAGTCACTAAGAACGTCGGAGCGAACCACAGTGCAGACCCCATGCTATCTCATGGACAGAACGGTTCCAACATAATGCCCGATAACCACTGAAAGTTGGAGAGTGGTCATCACAGAAATGCGTTTCTTGGAGAACAAGACAGAACGCAGAATAAGAGGAGACAAGACGTTGCATTTCCGGTAGGTGACGATAATATCTGTTGCAGTTACACTGGGTGATCGTGTGGCGTGAGTCCAAGGTAGGAATGAAGGAACGGAGGTCAGGTCACTTTGTCAGTAGTTGTCACCGACAAGGGTGGGGTGACATCCATAAGTAAGATGTCAGACTCTGGTTGCGAGAGGGGAGTTGGCACCTCTTGGGGGCCTTGTCATGGGATTTATGTTTCTTCTTCCTCTCCTCTGAGGTGGAAAAGGGCAGGACACAGGGGGAGTACAGGCGTCTGCAAGATCAGGGACATAAATAGAGTGGACAACCTTGGGGCACACAGATGGTGTGCCTCGTGGCCAGGTGGTGGTAAGAGTCTTCTGGCCTGAGAGTCACCAGGGAATGGGTTCCTGGGAGGGAGCCTGATCACTGGCAGATGCTGAAGAAGGGAGGCACTTCTTCGGCCAGGGAGGGGGAGCGACTCCCTGACGGTAGGTCGTGGGAACTGCAGGGGAGGGTGGGGGCAGGGCTGGGGTAATGACAAGGGAGGGGGGGGGGGGAGGAGGAGGAGGAGGAGGAGGAGGAGGAGGAATGGAAGTAACAGAGGCAAAAGTTGAAGATAGTGACACTGGGTGGAGTCTCTCATACTTTTGGCGAGCCTCAGCGTAAGACAGGTGATCTATGGACTTGGTATTCTTGTATCTTCTTTTCTCTCTTGTAAGCCAGGCAATCTGGCGAGCAAGCGGAGTGCCGGTCAGCACATTTGACATACACAGGCGGCCGAACACAAGTGCTTCCCTCACAGACTGGGTGGCCACAGTCACCACACAAAGGGTCCGCCATACATATGCCCAAAACACAAGCACCGAATAAGTGGAGGGATGTATGGCTTCACATCATATCTGTAGCACATAACCTTGACCTTCTCTGGGAGGGTATCCCCTCGAAAGCCAGAATGAAGGCACCAGTATTGGTGCAGTTGTCTTTGCAACCCTACTGCACACTTCTAACAAAATGAACGCCACGGCGCTCCAGATTAGACCGGAGTTCCTCATCAGTTTGCAAGATGAGGTCCCTATGAAAAATGACGCCCTGGACCATGTTCAGAGATTGGTGAGGAGTGATAGACACTGGGACATTGTGAAGACAATCACAGGCATGAAGAGCTGCAGATTGGGTGGCAGAAGAAGCTTTGATCAACAGGGAGCCGAGCGCATCTTACTAATAGACTCCACATCACCAAACATGTCCTCGATATTTTCCATGAAAAACAATGGCTTTGTGGTGATGAAAGTGTGCCCATCCGTCCTAGTACAGACAAGGTAACGGGGAAAGGGTTTCAGCCCAAGACGGTGAGCCTGGCACTCCTCCCATTGGGTAGCCAGGGAAGGGAAGGCTGTCAGGTCATGTGAGGCAGTATTTAAGGATCCTTCACCATTCGAAGAGATGGCCGTGTGAGAATGGCCAGATTTTTGCAGCTTGATATGCTCCATGCGCCAAACATCTGCCCTGATATCACCCACTCTGAACAGGGGCTTTCCCCATGGGCGCCACCCAGCCACAGTAAGGGCGGTCTGGCATGGCGACTGTTGCCAGGAGTTCCAATGCTCCAAGAAGACAAGCAACCACTCCTTAGCATGAACTGGGAGGGAACAGCTCAGGTATCAATAATGTGATCCCAGCGTTGTCAGGGGGCTCAGCCATATGGCTACATAACAGCTCGACCACACGGACTGGCTACATGTGCTGGTGACCTAGCAGAGTGGAAGAGGGCTACAGTGGGGAAGGGTGAGAGGAAGGGAGGGGGGAGAGGAATCCACACTGTAGATGCTAGGGAGTGAGTTCTTCCCCATATGGCTCCGACTGAAAACAGGAGGTCAAACCTCAAGTGGGGACTGAAAGGGTGAAAAAACAGGCAAAAGGAACAAAATTGCCACCAATACTGGAAACCAGAGGAATAGCCAGGTCAACATAAATCGCAAAACCAAGAGAGGGGAAGGAGGTGGCAACGGGGAAGGACCGGGGATAGGGGAAGGAACTGCGAGCCCCTTGGGGAATGTTTGAAGGTCGATAACATCTTACTTGCTGCCAACTGACAAACAGGATGTACATCACACTAAACTCTTATCAATAAATACCATGATATTACACAAAAATTTTCACATAAACCTATTGATACGCAGTTCACAGTATCTTCCTGCTATAATTCTTTAATTATATACCTTATTATATAAATGCCTCTGATATTATCAAACAAAACGGTTAATCCAAAATCCAAATGTTCTGGTTAAATTTTTTGATTCATAGAACTTTCAGAAGGGCCATCCTACTGGTTTCTCTTCCAATTTAGTTCAGTCCTCCTTCCAAGAAACCACAAGCTGGCATACTAACTTCCTCATGCCAGTTACCATAGCAATTCAATCAACAACATTGGAATAGAAATCTCAATCTCCCCAAAATGTTTGCATAACAAATTATTCACAGCAGTCTATTTTGCTTCACTCACTCTACTGTATGGTGATTTAAGCTGAGGGACACATTCCTCCCCCCCTCCCCCTTTCGACTTCTTTTTTAATTATCACCTACAGCAATTTCTTCCTCCCTAAACAAAAAAAACTGTTCCCTCACATACAATTCAGATGTAAAATATAACTGGTGTTATTGAACACAGCAATGCTGACAAAAGTGCACTACTTGCCGGTATAACAAGCTGAGCAAAGTATCATCATCATGTAATATTAATGTTGGACACAATACGATTTGTATACACACTATAGAGGACTGAATACAATTCAAAACTAACAGCTAGTACTCAGCAGATATTTTCACTATGTTGGAATCCACTGGATGGTGTACAGCAACCATCGAATATTCAAATCATAAGGACAGCTGTCCATCACAGAAATCCATTTATAGCAGATCTAGATTTTGAGTATGATATAGTCATCATTGGTGCATTACCACAGAAGAGTCATATAGCCACAAAGATGTCTAAGTGTAGTCTAGAGAATTTACATTAGCATTTACATCGCAGAAAAAAAATATGCTTTCTGCAACTGACTGTTTTTCTACTTTACATTTTAGAAATTCACATTGTTAGTGAATATGACTTGTTACAATCTAACTTCACAGCATGAAAGATCACTTTGGAAACAATACAAAAACATATGAAACTTAATTTTGTTCATTGGTGGACATAATACAATTTGGAATGATGAATGTCAGAATGAAATGGGGGCTCTTAGAAGCATGAAATAATAAACAAATTCTCCCCTCAAAACTACTACAGCCCTGGACAATCTTCAAATATTTGCTTTGTGCAATATTTTGTAGGTCAGTACTTCTGAATGAAACCTTACACATGACATAAATGTCCACACTCCCATATACAAAGAATTTACAGCATAAAAATTTCTCAAGACATCTCTCTTTAGTACTTCACCACTCCATAACTGGTGCACTGAGATGCAAATAATTTTAGAGTCAAGATCAGTTAGCCATTCACTTTACCTTCATTTGATTACTCTGATATTTTGATTTAGGAAGCTCAGTGAGCTTTTCAATCTGCATTTTGCGATTCACTCAACCAATTGCCATTATTAACACAACCACCCAAGAGCAACAGTATATCTTAAGTAGCTCCATTACAGGAAAGGTCTAACTTTTCTGGTAGTTATCAAATGAATCTGATTTACAAGAAAAAAGAATACTGTTCTTAATATTCCACTGACATTATTTTTGACTGACTGTCCATTATTTTTATTTATGGCGAGGTGAGGCAACTGTGCAGTTCTCATGTGTCAAACAGCACATATGTGAGCTACCAGTCAAGCTAGAAAATAGTGGAACATTTTGAGATAATAATACATGTTGCATAACACCGTATCTCTTGAATAGCTTTATAGGCAATGTCCAGAAACTAATGAATATAAAGTTGACACACACACACACACACACACACACACACACACACACACACACACACACACACGATGCATTATTGTTTAAAGTTAATTTTTTTAAACACGTTCAGTTTAACAGCTACAGTCCTCACTGTTCCCACCTAGCTTCCATTTTAATAGAAATCTCTAGCATTATTTTGCTGAACTGAAAATTATAGAGGTTATTAAGATTACTGCACATTTTGAACTACACAAAATAGCTTAACTTATATAAAAAATTGTAAATTAGGAATATAAGCAGGTTATGCTGAACTAAACATTGCAAAGCTAAACCCGTTTAGACAAAATGTATTATTTATGCATTTTCCTGAGCATTCATTATTACAGAGAGATCACTATAAAAATCATTGAGCCCCAGGTTTAAAGTGAAGTTTATACATTTCAGTCAGCTTCACAGGTAGATGATCTCTTCTTAAAAACTGAATAGAACATGCTAAGGAGTACTCCAACTTTATTGTTACATGTGATTTAGTGTATTTTGGAGAGGTATTTTACACATGCATTGAGCTACAAGACAGTGTAGTTACTAAGAGCGCTAACTGAACAGTTACATGTCACGCTCAACTGGGTAACCAGTTTCAGTTTTGGTTATGGAACTACTAATGCCAGATGTACTGAAAGGCATTTTGCACTATTCAGCAGTATAGTGTATGTTGTGGAGAACCAGGCTCTGAATGTATAGCAAGTGCAAAGCCCTATTTCACATCACGCTGTATACACCGAATGTGGAAGTTACGATTTCTCTCAGAGAACAAATTTTGGACTGTTTCTTGGAGTGTCTACACTAATGCTAAACACAGATTAAACACCAAAGATTGATCTCTCCTAGTAAAGACCCCCCCCCCCTCCAACTGATCTTTTCTGATTTTTAGAACAGTGCGCACAAAGAAGTTTTCAGTGAGACTGCAATTTCCAGAACAGGTATTTGATAATTATTACATTAGCTTTTCTGCAACAAGCAGCTCCTCAGTAGGAGAATTAATTCCCTGGAACTAAAAGGTGATAGGTGCAGCAAGTTCATATACCCCAATGAACTAACCCCCAGCCCTACTCCAACCATATTAAAAATTTTGGTCCATATCCATATGCCTACCACTTAAGTTTTGGTGAAACAACAAATAGTGTATCACTTTTCTTTTTTTTACTGATTTCATCTACACATCTACTACTACTATGAATCTATCTAAATTTAATAAGTACACGTTCAATGCAAAATTGTCGTGGGTGATGTTATCAAAGGATGCTTTCCTGACTAAGTCCACTAACACACGTTAGTGTAAGTAAACTGATTGTGCTCCAGACATACGTAATGTTGCCAATATAGCATTTTTTCCCAGTTTTCATAGGCATTTCACTGACAAACTGTTCCTTTTCACAAATTACACAGTTTCAATGTGTTAACAGCGAAATACTAACTGAATTTAACATCAATCACCAAATAAAAGGCCAACTCTCAATAACATAATGGACACAAATTGTTATGCCTTATATTTTTTTCATGTAATTCTGCAAGATTTATTCTCTAGAGAGTAATTTAAAAAGTTAATTATTTCACTCACCAGTAAGGTGGGTTTCGCTTTCCAAAACCCATACAGGATTCTTTGGATTTTTCAAAAAAGAACCCACTTCAAGGTACCTCATATGCTCTAAATAAGCTAGAAAACCTATCTCACTTTGGCGGTCAATTCCAAGTAATTCTGTAAAACATGAGGATGGGTCAATTAAAACACTGCAAAATATGTACAAGGATGTTACAGTCAAAAGGCACAAATATAATCTGATATCAAATACATTAAAAAGTTTGCAACAATATTCCATCCTGGACTTTGCATTAAGAAGTTACATATTCAAAAGTATTATCCGAAATTAATGTTGAAATGTATAAAACACTAGTACTAACTGATCTGTGTATCTTACATACCAGGAGGAATTTTATGTTATCAGTTAACTACATCCAACTTTGATGTGCTAAAGTGTCAGCACACAAAGCAGAAACTGAAACACGAAAAACTTTTGTACTATCACAATTTAACATTCTGTTGTTCCCACAATTTCCAACGAGTTGATTCAAAGTCAATGCTCAATTCTTAGGTGAAAACCTGAAGACAATTGTCAGAGTCATTAGTTAGGCAGACTTCCTCAACTACTGTACCTTGCCAACATAACCACAAAACTCATCTATGACACACACTTAACATGTAGATTGGTCGACAAATGAAGTGAAGCAGCCAGATGGTGCGGTAAGATGTCAATGCACTTCCATACACATAGACATCATTGGCGGGTATGTAAATGATTAGAACTGGAACTCTCTGTGACGGGGAAGAACAGCTACCAGAGTGCATTAATTTTGCTCATGTTTAGTGTTGTCACTAGGCCTGGTATGATATGGTATGGTATCGGTGCAAACAGCATCAAATGTTCAGTGATACCTGTGAAGAACACAGATACTGTTCACTCGTGTGAGACAGTGTTTTTAGTACCAGACAGAGTTTGAAAGGGGCCTCACTGTTGGTGTCCATTTGGCAGGCTGGTCAAATCACACAATATCCAGATTTGTGGAGCATTCAAGTGTGACAGTGACACGATGCTGGACTGGAAGGGAATGGAATGTGAGGGCATGCCTACTAATCATCAAGACTCCAATAAACCACTTTTGACTACCAAGACTCCAATAAACCACTTCTGACTACCAAGACTCCAATAAACCACTTCTGACTACCAAGACTCCAATAAACCACTTCTGACTACCAAGACTCCAATAAACCACTTCTGACTACCAAGACTCCAATAAACCACTTCTGACTACCAAGACTCCAATAAACCACTTCTGACTACCAAGACTCCAATAAACCACTTCTGACTACCAAGACTCCAATAAACCACTTCTGACTACCAAGACTCCAATAAACCACTTCTGACTACCAAGACTCCAATAAACCACTTCTGACTACCAAGACTCCAATAAACCACTTCTGACTACCAAGACTCCAATAAACCACTTCTGACTACCAAGACTCCAATAAACCACTTCTGACTACCAAGACTCCAATAAACCACTTCTGACTACCAAGACTCCAATAAACCACTTCTGACTACCAAGACTCCAATAAACCACTTCTGACTACCAAGACTCCAATAAACCACTTCTGACTACCAAGACTCCAATAAACCACTTCTGACTACCAAGACTCCAATAAACCACTTCTGACTACCAAGACTCCAATAAACCACTTCTGACTACCAAGACTCCAATAAACCACTTCTGACTACCAAGACTCCAATAAACCACTTTTGACTACCAAAAGGGAAAATTGCTTTACTGTAGAGCAAGCACATCATAACTCCATCCCACCTGTACCTATCATTCTAGAACAAGTAATGGACTCCCTGCAACATTCTGTGTCATCCCACATCACTGGTCAGAAACCGAGCAGCTGGACTTGGGTATTACAGTCCCATGTGCAGGCTGCAGTTAACAGCAAAACACAATCAGCTGAGTTTGGAGTGATGCCATGACCGACAAGCATGAACTGTTGATGAATGGCATTGCATTGTGTTGTGTTCAGCATGAGTCACTGCTCTGCACTACCCCAAATAATCATCAGTGAGTATGGTTGCAACTTGGGGAGATGTCCCATTCTTTTAATGTTTTGAAAGAGGAACATCAGCGTTAGTCCTTATGTCATGTTGTGGGGAGCCATTAGGTATGACTTCAGGACTTGGGAGAGTGTGATGGAACTCTGACAGCACAATGGTGCGTCACAGACACACCTATCATCATGGGTCACCTCTCGTATAACAGTGAAATGTTGAAAAATGTCACAACAGGACAATGCTTGCTCACACATGGCACACATCTCTATGCACTTTATGTGTGGAAATAATGTACTCACTTGGCCAGCAAGATCCCCAGATCTTGTGCCTCATAGAATGAGTGGGGCCAGATTGGACATCAATTCCATCCCAGTGCCAGCTTTTAAGCTATTAAAGACCAGTTATAGCAGTAGTGGGCAAGCTTGCCTCAGGAGAGGATACAATGGTTTGACGACACCATTCTCAACAGAATCGGTGGGTATAGCAAGGTCAGCATGGACATAACATCATACTGGTAATGGATCCATACTGCCAAGTTCTTTGCAAATTTTACTCTAATTTTTAATCACTGAAATAACATCACATTCCCTCTCAACCTATGCATTTTATTTTGCTTCCTCTTCTTAATCTAGGTGCTTCACTTCTTTTGTCAGGCAGTGTACATAAAATCGCACACGGGCCTGCTGGTCAGCCAAACAGCTGAAATATTAAGAGATTGAATTTTCTCATGTTGAGAGCACTGAAGGGCGATCTGTTTTCATTGTTAAAAACCATTCAACAGCCAAGATTGCATAAAATGTTTCTTTATGTAGGGCAACTGGTTTCAACAGACTTTGCTGTTATCTTCCAGACTTTGCTGTTATCTTCAGGTCTTAAAAACTTTTTGCTGTAAAACCTGTTCATTTTAGGCTGAACCACATGCAAGAGATGTCAAATGGACATTATAAAAGATTTATCACAGCTAAAATATTTAAAAACATAAAGCACCTTGTGCAAAAGGCTATGTCCATATACATATTGCTCACAGAAGCTTGTTACATCAGAAAACCATGTTATACAACAGCACATCTGTTTACATATGTTGGACATATTACAAACTAATACCATATCTGTTTATGCATGATGGACATAACGGTTTATAGTATGTCCAGTGTATATTAACAGATGTGCTATTGTGTAACATGGTTCTGCGATTTAACAAGCATTTGTGAGCAATATGTATATGGACATTTGCCTTTTGCACTAGATGCTTTATTTCTTAAATATTTTAGCAACGACAAATCTTTTGTAACAAGCTGATTTTTATCCACTTGACATCTTGTGCGTGAGGTTCAGCATAAAATGAACAAGTTTTACAACAAAAAGATTTTTAAGGCCCGAAGATGACAGCAAAGTCTGTTGAAACTGGCTGTCTTAAATAAAGAAATATTTTATACAATCTTTGCTGTTGAATGGTTCTTATAAATATTAAGTGCCGAAGCCTCAAAAGTTGAATTTTTTTCCAAGGGAAATTCATCACATTCTGTTGCACACAGCACCATAAATCTCACTAGTTAATTTACTGACAATGTTTTGGCAAAGATTACCAGTGAATGTATGTTTACATATGTTCCAATCTCATTAATTGTTTCTACAATTCTGCTCAAAAAGTGAGATATCAAATGGCTGCAACCTCATTCAAAAAAGGCTGCAATAAGACCTGTATGTTACAGTACCCAGCAATTAGGTCACCAGATTTATCAGTTGGGACTAAGGCTAAAATTAATAATTTTTGTCATAAGTTCAGTTACTTAAACTTACACTTAAACATACAAATCACTTATTTTTAACTAAAAACACAAAATTCAAAAATTTGAAGCACTATATTTTACTCAGTATCTGACACAGTAAAGGTATTTTCCGACTTGTTCTCATGCAAATTCAGTCAAAAATTAATATTTTGGTAACAGTAACAACAAAACAGCAATAATAAACAATAATACCAGACTGACCAATAACAAAAATTAACAATGAACCATTTGAAACATATACAAGCAATCTTACAGTCAGTGACTCTCCCAGTTACAAAGCTTCCAAAACCATCACAGGAAACATAAAATTACAGAGGAAAATGAAGCAACATACAAGTTTGCCAAGCATCTGACAAATATTTATCACACCACACAGAAAATTTGACATGCACTCAATGAAATGCATGATTTACAGGCACATATCTGCTTCCACAACTACCTGTTAAGCCTATGGATCTTTTTCAAGGAGTAAGTGAAAAAATTACTAACTGAGGCCTCCAACATCTTGTTCATGATCCCAAACGTTACCCACTGCTCTTCCGGTGAGCATTAAGTTAATCAGGCTTTGGCTACCATAGCCATAAGTATCGTCTATAAAAGGCTCTGCAGGATCATTAACTTCTGCCATTATTTGTTCTACTCCCTGCAAAAACACAGTATCCCATTAAAAATACAAGCTACACACAAATTTCAAATAACCCACATTAAACTTACGAGTAACAATTTACACAGTCAATTACATAATTGTGTGAGTAGTTTCGCTAACATGCAATACCCAGATATGTGACACAGTATTAAAACTACCTTTTAATTACCAAATACACAGGGAATTTATCTGCATCACTACAGCTAAAAGGGAAAGGAGCAACTGTAATAACGTAATAACAGAACAACAAATTAAGAATAATATTTACATTTCCTGCTACTTGTACCAGCTAATTTACTGTTGTTTATATCCAAGGCAATGTAAGTACTTCTACTTGACATGTTTTTTCAGAATGTTGAAGACCACATTAGGCCTAAGTATGGGAAACTAATTCAGTTTTACCATTTACCATAACTTAGATTAATTAGAAAGAAAATTCATGGGCAAACAGTAACTTTGAAATTTCGATTCCTATTTTTTTTAATGGAAAAGAAAAATCAAAATATAAAGGTATCAGATATATTTAATGCACTAGAAAATATTTAACAAAAACGGGGGTGCTGTTCACGTTTGTTGAGTAACAGGAAAGTTATCAGTTGCTCCTTAGAAGAAGAAGAAGGAGGAGGAGGAAGAGGAGGAGGAGGAGGAGGAGGAAAAAAATTAAAATGTAAAAAAGATTCTAAAATAAAAGAATAGTATGACAAGAACAAAAGTCAAGTAAGAGGAAAGAGGAGGGGTAAAAATCTGACAAAAATATTGATGTACATTAATGTTAAACTGTCAGTGGGGACAAAGGGTGACTCACTCACTCTGCTGTAACAGAAGACATTTACAAGATATAAAATTGGTGCTGCTTCTCATTAACTTTTTCCATCCAAATGTGTTTTGGTACAAGTCACAGAAAACAAAGATAGCTGTGCACTATACGATATAATACCATTCAGACTGTACTGGTCTATATCACTGCCGATGGAGATAAAATCATTAAACACAAGCCAACACATGCATCATCACTTTTGAAACATTTAATTGTGTAAATAAAGTATTAAACTAACACACTCAGTAAAATAATTAGCTTCACTAAAAATTATTCCATGAAGCACTCCATAATATAATAATAGTGATGGGCCAACCGATCCATGAATCGGTTTTCTATATGGTGGCCAAAATAAAATAGGCCTGGAAAATTTTAAAATAAGATGGACAGGATTGACCCTTGTCAATGAATGTCACAGAAAATAGTGGAAATGACCAGTCAACCCCAATTCAACACTGTTGTGTTCAATTTATCAAATTGTTGCTGGAGGTTTTACCACAGCACTTCCAGTCAAACTACTGTGCAAAAAGAGTTCTGCGCTCTTTTCTACAAATTGTAGCTTCACATAATACTCCACTATTCAATAAATATGTCTGTTCCTCTCACTCACTCAAACTTAATGACATAGTGAAGTATTTGGAATAGTGAATGTGAGACATGCTCTTGTGCAGCCATGTGCAAGAAAAGTAGGTCCACTGAAATCATTGTTTCTAGAACTTTCTGAAATGCGCAATTCTCCTGTTCATTAACAAAGGTCAGTATTTGTGTAAGTCTTACAAATAATTTCCTGGCCAGTGTTTTTGTGCATCCTGTACCAATGTGTGTATTCAATCAAGATATTTAATGAACACGAAGATAACAGGAATACCTGCTGTCTAGTGAAGAAGGCACACATACTCAGTGAACATGCCTGCAGTATATAGTGAGATGCAGCTATAACAACATTTATGAACTCAATAAAATGGTCATTTCATTGTCTACAATTTTGGGCCAAACGTTATATGGACCTCTTGGGCCACAACTTATGTACTGTAAGATATACAGTACAAAATAACACCCCAATTCACAATATGGATTCAGCTGCATGCTTAGATCGATTTCAACAGTACCTCAAACCAGTCTACTTTTACAGCTTTAAAGCCATCAAGTATAATGTTTGTTTTCAGCAAAAGAACTGGTAAAAATCTCTTTATCATCACTGTAAATAGGCCAAATGATGTGGTGTGTATGATGAATAGCACACAATTACTTTGGATGCACTTCAATTATTCTACAAACACGAAACATAGTTACAATTTAAATGTCTTTCACCCAAATCTCACATTCTCTCTATGATCACTCATAATGATAACACTTTTTAATGTCTAAAAATCTCCTAAAAGCTGTTTATGAAATGACAGAATGAAGCCCAATTATAAATAATTTAAAAAGTATTTAACTGAATGAGCCAACCATCCCAAGTGGTTAAACTTTCCTCAGTAAGTCAGTTAGCAGCTTGGCTCATAAAGCGGAAAATACCCTTTAATTTGAAATTACAACCAGTGACATAATGAAACGTGTACATCAGTAGCACCATACATTGGTGGATTTTCTTACCACTTCAGGAAGCCTTGTATCATTGCACCAAATCCTATTCATAGATGGACGAGGAAGATTTAATATTGTTTTAGTGACAAAGAAGATACACCAATGCCAAATGGTTGGCTTCAAAAGCTGCAACTTAAAATCCTTTACTTCCATTTGCTGTGTACACCACTGATCTACAATACTGCTCCACAACAGTGACCAGATAGTATGTACATGACAAGCAAATGATCAGTGAAGAAACAATACCACGTAACTGACTGATTATCGATTTTGTGCTTTTCAGTCAGTGCATATCCTTGACACTCAGCGCACCAACTCTTACTGCCAGAATGCCGAGTACCGCATATACGACACAGTGAAAAAATAAATTTAAATAATCCAAAAGGGTGAAAGAATGAAATACCCTATAACTAGATTGTTTTGGAAGTAGTAAACAACACGGCATAAAAATCCAGTGTTCAAAAGTGGTTCCTTGGTTTTACCTTTTGGACAGCATTTTACAAGATGATCTCTTTACTGAGGAAGAAATTGTTTCTCAGCTGAACATAGCGTATGAAAGCGAAGAATCCTCCTTGAGAGTGATTGACAGTGGTATGAAAATTGTTTTGTTATTTGCCACGCATTAACAGCAGTCCGCTAACACACTAAAATTTAGTAGTACCACAGCTGCTTTATTTTAACGTCACACTTCACTTATTGAGTGCTTCAGTCCTTTGTGCTAAAGATGTTTTGAATACCCACTTGATTATAGGTTCTCATGTAAATCCAGAATGGACAACAGGTCATAGTAGTAGTAACAGTGAAGTTACATGCACAGAAGAAGAATTAATTTCACATATGGGGGTTCTCTGTTACTTTTCCTGTCCCATCTAATACCACAGCTAATTTTTGTCATTATTAGTGTTATTAATGCTATTGTAATTGTTATCGTAAACACATGGATGTGAAATTCAACTTCGGTCTTCTTCAGTCAATTTTTCAAATGTTTGTTTACGAACTTCACAGACTGCATCCAAGAATGCTCAAAAACGATACAGCAGTGACAGTTGCCACTGGAGATGGCCGCACCTCTTCACGTTTATTGCTGCACTATGTTGCTCATTTCTTCCCAGACAATTCAGATAACTTATCGGAAGTTGATGGAAGCAAGGACATTGAAAGTGGAGGCCAAGAATTTTGTGGCACCTTAAGCTGTGACAGGAAAAGAAAATCTAAAGCTTGCCCTGAAGATTAGAAGAGAAACACCAACAATGTGCAGGCAAGCATATATTGGATATAAAAGAAGTCAAAATGGCAAAATTACTCTTAATAGTACAAGAGAGGCATGAAAATTAGGTCCAATGTGTACTTCAAAGATGTGTCAGAAATTTGTTCAAAGGAAGTGCCATCAAATTTTTACTGGTGACGGACAGGCAACTTTTAACAATTTTTGGGAAACAATGTCACAGGACCAGAGGAAGATTTACATAATCAGTCTTGTGGACCTAATTCCAACCAAACGTCCAGAGAAAATCATAGGTGAATCCAGTAGAAAAGGCACGCTGGTTTATCATCTGAGAAACGATACAGGAAAACATCAAGTATGCAAAAAAATGTTTCTCAATACTATTGGCATTAAAGAATGGACAGTGAGGTATTGGCTGGATAATTCCACACTTGGGATGAGACCTGACTGATAATTGTCACATTCCCGAATAAAACAAACAAAGAAGAAAGATGAGAAAAACTTCGTTAAAGAATTTCTGGACTGTCTTCCTAAACTGCCACCACATTACTGCAGGAAGTCCTTCTCTAAGCTATATCCTGAGCATATTGTACACAGTAAACAATAGCTGTATGGACTCTACATAAAAAAAAATGCATAAGGAACAGGCTTCACCATTCAATCAGGCCACGTTTAGCTTTATTTTCGAAGAGGTTGACCTCAGATTATTTTTCCAAAGGAAGACCAGTGCAACCTGTGTTGTTGTTACAGGCTCGGAAACTTTAGCGAAGAAATGTGGGAACGGGATATAAAACAGAAAGAGCAGGCAAGGCTAAAGAAAGATCTAGATAAGAAACATGCCCAGCACAAGCTCTGCACAGTCTACGTCATCGACTTACAGGCTATGAGAGTAGCATCACTTTTACATACAAGTGCAGTTTATTATAAAATAATATTGGATGTCCATAACTCTACAATGTATAATTTAGAAAATCATGATGCAGTGTGTTACTGGTTCGATGAAATGCAAGGCGAAATTGTTGCGTCAAGTTCTGCCTCATGTATCGTGGGCACACTATCCAAAATGATTGAGGAAAATCCTGTCCCAGTCACTTTGTATTCTGACAGCTGCACTTGCTGTAACAGAAATGTGATATTAACAAACACACTTAAAGACAAGCAATTGATTCACGAGTACTGATTACGCAAAAGTTTTTGGAGAACAGTCAATACTCGCGTGGAGTGTGACTCAGTTCACAGTTCCATTGACTGCAAGTTCAAAGGATGTGAAATTACACTTCCTAGCGAATATGCCTTGACATCTAAGGAGGTGAGAAGAAAGCCACGACCTTACAAAACCCATTACCTATATTGCTACTTTTTCACTAACTATGCAGAGAGAAGTTTGTGGAAGTATGACTCAGTTAGGTCTGGAAGAGCTGCAAAGAATGAATCAACAATTACAGACATGAGGGCGATACAGTTACGTCCAAACAGCCTTATTCACTCCAAGTGCACTTTCAACAAAGTGTAGCAAGAAATACCAAGACATCCGAGAAAAATTTCTGGAAAAGTTTGCTTCTCAAAACTAAACAAAGAAAACTTGAAAATCAGGAAAGCCAAATAGGTTCATTTACAACAACTTAAATAATTGTTTCAAGGATTGTCATTTGTATTATGATAACATTCCTTATGAATAATCACCATCTTGGAGGTTACTGTTTCAAGAATGACAGTAAAGTGTCTTTCTTTGATCAGCAGTTTTTTTCTTGAAGAAATCTACAGACATTATCAGATCAATGTGAACCGTGTGTATATTTATAGCTTTTCCATGAAGTCTTTCAATAAAATCTTTCCAAAACGATGTTAATGTAAAAAACAAACCAATACCGCGTAAACAACATTCCTCTTCCATAAATACCGACAATTCCATGTATCTGCTTGCTGTAATTCAGTTTTCTAAACAGCACTTTCTTTGTTTCACTTTTTGTTATGATCCGGAATAAATCATTTAAGTGCAACAATGCAAATTTAGTGCCCTTATGAAACATATTGGGTATTCTACACAGTTTTTTCTCTCCCCTGTAAAATTTGTGTTTTACTACTTACGCAGTAATGTTTCTTCACAAACAAAATTAGTAACAGGGTTTTCTCTACTTTTTTTTTGGGCTGACAAATCATCTAATTAGTTTCCCTTAACACTCATGTTAACTCTCACTCAATAGCTCTAGTCCATTTAAAAGCACTTGATAGTTGACATCTGTCTCTTGCCGCTACATTGTTGCCACATTAGCTGCCAGCTACTGCTCAGTTATAGGTGCGACACGAACTCTGTGGGTCACTTAACTAATGCTGTTAATGTGTAACGTGGAACAATGTTGGAAGTGACTGCTGCAAAGTATGTAGGGAGTGCGAAATGCTCTATTGACTGCTGAGTTTAAGTGACCCATGAATGAATTGCATCAGACGATGCATTTTGTAGGCTCGAATTTAAACTTGTGTCCTAAGCTAATGACAACCTCACAATACACAATACAGTATAACCCCACTTTTACGTTCCCGGAATTAACGTTTTGCCACCATTTACGACATTTTTTATCAGTCCCATGAAATTTCCTATGCCCCCAATATTAATTTGCACCTGATTTTACGTCAACATATTTATAATTTTCCCACAATTTACACATTACAAAAAAATGTTTGTAGAGAAAATATGATGCTAGCATGATGTTGGCCGCCCAGTAGTGTTTACAAATATTAAGTGGTTAAGTTTCTTGACACCAGGGCACTCTAGTGGATTTGAACCGGTAAAGGAGTAAAAGTTTGAACAATTTGTGCCGTATCTCCTGCTGCTGCCGCCAAGCTCTACTTGGCGTGGTGGCTGATGGGAGTAACTAGGTTCGTTCGAATGAAGATATTATTACCAATCACAACCATTTCCAAACTGTCTCTACTGCACAAATGCAGTTTCGTGATTGTTGTGACCATCGTGACTCCTTTGCCGAACCATATTTAGCGTGTTTCGGCGTATGGCCACGCGGAGCGCTAGTTGACAACGTCATTCACTTTGTGTTGCTCGAATGTTTTTAGTGTAAAAACAGTACCGGTTACATATTGTATCCATGCTGAGCAAAACGTGTTTCGAGAATTTATTCTTGCTGTCAAGTGCAGTATTTACCTATGTATTTTTTGTGATGTTACACAAAAACAATGTGAGTGGTAGTTTGCGTGTGTGTATGGTTTTCTACATAACTGATGAGGCACAGTACCTGATAACCTCAAAAGGACGACTACAGTGCAAGAGAGACAGAATAACACATATTCAAACACCATACAAAATACTTTTTTTTACATATTTGCACTTGACAATGAGGAAAAAATTCTCAAAACGCATCTTGCTAAACATGAAAAAATACGTAACTAGTGCAGTATTTCATTATTTAATGAATGAATGACAGCTGCAGGCTTTGAAAAACATCTCTTATGACATGAAATTGAGTCAAACGTCTTGATACCTGTTATGTGCATATCATACATAAAGTGCAAGGGGGGTGTCCTATACGTAACTTTTACAGCTTAAAATGTTATTTCCCCAAATTTTACATTTTTCTGTGGTTTACACTATTTAAGTCCCTTGAAAAGTGTCAAAGTGGGGTTTCACTGTATATGCAACATTTCCAAATCAACTCACAACAGAAAAAAAATTCAGTTTGAGTGCTAAAAGTAAGCTTATTTCTCACTATCACTGGTTACCTGGAACTATCCTCACACAGGTTACATGAGCCGACACGTTACCATTTGAACCTGCGACATCATACATATGCAATTAATGTGCTGACCATTGTGCTATGGCCCTATGGTAAACAAAGCAATTACATCTATGATTGTGTTGGCCCAGTAGCAATGTTTAATGGCAGCCTTCAAAAATTCGGCTTCACACAATGTCATACAAGGCTTATCTAATGTAAGTTAGTCTCTGTGATTATTGTAACTGTACACATGACACTCAACTGCATCTTGTGGGAAGGTATCCAGTAATGTCTGGTTAGTGCTGTGCGTGATATGTGCAGATTTCATTAGCACTGCTGCGTGTGTGTCGTTCTTGGTGTGGTTATTGTCTGTAATGAAACATGAAATAAAAGTGCCTGACCCACGATACAGGATCCAAACACATGAAGAAAGAATGCCCGACAAGGAATTCGAAGTGAAATGACCAATTGTTGAGGCAGTTCAGCAACAGCGAATGATTCGGGTATGACACTGAGTGCTTTGTTTGGAAGAAACTAGCTCCAATGTGTGGAGAGTCAACTATAAAGTAATTTTAATCTGACTGCCCATCACTTAAAAAAAGTCAACCGATATGATTTGTTATGTAATAGAGGATTTAGGCTACAGAAAACCACAGGCATACTAGATTCTTTATGGATGTCACTGACAGAACAGTGAAGGGCTGGTGAAAAGATCATCATCAACACACTTGACACGTAACTAATCAAACCCTCTGTCACAAAAAGCTGCCTAAAATAGAATCATGACTCTATATATGACAAGGCCAGTATCATGGTATATCGTCAAAGATGTCAGTTAAACCTTATAAACAGGTGTGAATGTTTAAGTTAAGCTTAAGGTCCAGCAGTGAATTTACTAAGAGCTTGGTGGTCATCTCATTCATCCAAGTTTGAAACACTAAACAGATCTGCATTTCACATAATACTGTTATGGGGTAGGAAAACAAATCTACATAAAATGGTGTGTCTAAATAGAAGTTGAGGTCGGCTGCAAACAGGGATGTCGCACGAAAAATACTTCATGGTCCAGTAAGAGCCCAGGTAGCAAGCAAACACATCATTCCTATTCAAAGCTCCTGAATAACACAACTAGGTCAGTCATCTAAAATTGTGTTCAAAATAGAAACCAAATCTTCTAGAAACTAAAAATATACCAGCAACCAAAGACACAAAGAAAATTTCAGATAATAAGTGTGTGCTGTAATTCTATTCTTACTTGTTTTGATATATATATATATATATATATATATATATATATATATATATATATATATATATATATATACCCCTCCTCACCAAATCTCTCTGTCCATTTCACCACCTTATCTCCCCTCTCTCTGACCTTGAACCTTGTTTATTGTTACTTCAAACAAAACCTTTATTGGGAACTGAAGTCACTTAAAACGAGTGGGTAAATCTCTTGGGATCATTGTTATACAGGGCATGAGAGAGACCTCTCCAGCTGCTGGATCTGCAAGGATTGTAGATTCAATTACAGCATTTTTCATAGTTTTAATCTGCAAATGCGTAGAATTACAAAATTTTGGACAACGCACACTAACCAGTAGTATTCGTAGTATTCTAACTATAACGTGATAAGCTATTAAACTAACCGTTTTCTGTAAAACACACTGTGCGGAAGGAAAAAAACGGCACAATGCTGTGTACGAAATTTTTGTTTGAAATTATATATACAGAGAAAGAATATTCACAAGAGAAATAATATGTCTAATGGTCAACATGCCCTGCTATCATCATTAAAACTGACTGAAGAAGATAACTGAACTGCACATTTTCGCAGAACAGCACACAACAGCATTTTCTAACAAAAAACTAATACATTGTCATTTAAAAATATATAGCCTATGCCTGCCTATGTGTTTATTAGCCTACCATGTGGAAATTCAAAGTAAATCAGTCAAAGACTTTTGTTAATAATGTTTTCCACTCCATTTTCATACCACTATTCAAGAAATGTTCTCCAATTGACTGTGCAAACTGTCTAAAGATAGCCCTTATTTATCATTCCATATTGAATGAGAGAGGCTGAAGACCTCACCTTCGCAAATATCAGATGAGCACACTGGGTTTACTCCAGGCAAGGGAGCCAATGAGCAGATTCTAAGTAAGGTGAAATAGTCAATACTATGGACTATCTCCACGGAGATGGGTACGCCAAGATGCCTGGTGTACCTGACCCAGCTGAACACAACAACAGTAAGAATACATAAAGCCTTCTGACTTTTTCTACAAATACCAGTGTGGGGCGAAGTTCCATTCTCTCTCCACTATTGTTCGATGCATATAGTGAGCACATTATCGGGGATGTTTGTAAATACTGGTATGACAGCATTGCTGTAGGTGGCAGAAAAATTAATCTCAGGTACGTAGATGACACACTAATAATTGCAAAAACAAGCAACAACTGGAAACCATCATACAGGTTAGTCGAATGAAGTGGAGAATTTGGTCTTGAACTCAACAATACAAAGACCAAAGTGATGATTGTAGATCACCTTAATGACAATGGACCTGACATTACAAATATTGCTGGCTCTAAGGTCAGCAGTGGCTTAGAGTACTTAGGGTGTGCTGTCACTGACACTTGAGAGCATGAGATCCATAGATGCTTTTCGATTACAAGACATTCTACAAGAAAACTTGCTCACTTCTACAAATACACCTCCATCACTGCCAAGACAATGCTCACCGTCTTCCACACACTAAATCTTCCCCATCACAACCTATGCATCAGGAACTTTGTCAATGAAGGCAGCACATCGTCGCAGGATTGATGCTCTGGATATTTGGTGGTGCAGAAGATTACTTCGAATACTATGGACAGCACACTGAATTAATGAACTGATCCTGAGGCAGCTCAGCATCAGAACAAAACTTGACACTTGTCAATGGAAATCAATTGAAATATTTTGGTCACATTGCCAGAAGGCAATAAACAATGGAAAGAACAATAGAAAAAATTTGATGTAAATTGGTCAAGAATGTTTCACAATTTGGTAACATTAAACAATACTTGTTTTTATATAGTAGCATAGATATAGATTTAATATAATATAAAAACTTCTGTTTATATTGGCAAGGGAACTTTTCTTCCACATTAATTTTGGTATTGACACACTGCAAGAGGAGAGGGGATAGGGATTATACCTTCAGCACAGCATATAAGAGGTGAAAAACAATCTTCCCACAGTGGCAAGCAACAAGCTGAAATACAGCTTTTAGCAACATTAAAAACAACATGATAAACAGGAAATTGATCCCACAACCCAAGCACACCTCTTGGAATGACAGTAGTTTTCAATAATTCGACGCACCTACATATTTTGAGACACCATTACTATTCACCAGTGATTCACAACAGTGTCTTAATACCTTTCCTACAACTAAGTTTAAGTTCCAAGATCATACAATAATGGACCTATCACTCAAATGAACATTTTCAGAACTTTTTTACATTCCGTTGGGCCCACAGCATGGTATACATCATTATAAGACATTTTGAAAATAGACACTCCAAAACTAGCTGCCATAAGGTAATAAACTTTAACATTTTATATGATAAGCCTGTTTTGGCTTATTGCCATTATCAAGTGACCCTGCGAAAATAAAATTGGTAAGCACATCTATATGTAAATCATGGCTGTTTTATGTTTGCTTTTTGCATTGGTACTTGCATCTAGTAGGAAGATGGATGGATGGACGATTTGGGGGAAGAGAACAAACAGCAAGGTCATCGGTCCCATCAGATTAGGGAAGGAAGTCGGCTGCGCCCTTCTAAAGGTACGATCCTGGCATTTGCCTGAAGCGATTTAGGGAGAGCGCAGGAAACCTAAATCAGGATGGCTTTAGGCAGGTTTGAACTGCCATCTTCCCGAATGGAAGTCCAGTGTGCTAACCACTGCACCACCTCACTCGGTTTAGTATCAAGTGACAACCACATTGTACCCCTAGTAAATTTTTCTGTCAAGTCTTGGCAAGTATAAAATTTTTTTAGTTATGTAACGTAAAAATACATTTTTGGCAGTTCAGTATTTTGGGAATTCTTTACTATGATGCTATATATTTACATACAGCTTATCAGAGACGATGTTTCATTTTGTTGTTCTTTCCCTTTAAATTTTGTCTATGATATGTGTGTGTTTTGTTTTCCATATCACTATATCTTTTTGGATTCATTAGGTTAATAAAGTTCTAAAGATAGTATTTATGTTTGAAATTGTGTGTTCATTTAGAATTAAAGCAAATGGTTCAAATGGCTCTGAGCACTATGGGACTCAACATCTGAGGTCATAAGTCCCCTAGAACTTAGAACTACTTAAACCTAACTAACCTAAGGACATCACACACATCCATGCCCGAGGCAGGATTCGAACCTGCGACCGTAGCGGTCGCGCGGTTCCACACTGAAGCGCCTAGAACCGCTCGGCCACACCGGCCGGCCGAATTAAAGCAATTAGATACAATAAATAATGCTTACAATATTAAGTTATTCCATCACATGGTCATCTTAAAATAACTGCAAAATTCAACCTAGTGGCACAAACCAAGAACTACAGAGCACAATATACAGGAAAAATTACACTATAAACAAATTTTCAAGCCAGAACTGTATGTAGCATACCTATGTTTAAGTAACAGTATAACTCAATTGATGTTTGGCAACAATTCTAAATTTATAGATACACAGATAGATAGGTAATAGATAGATAGATAGATACAAAATACTAAGTTTAATAAGCTAATGCAAACCCAACACTACATAAAGAAACCAAGGGAGGACTATCAATCTCCATACCAATTTCATACAAGAATAAAAGTCTCAAGAATACTAATTCCACAGATGATTAATCTAATTTACTTACAAAAGGCTTGAAATATAATTTAGAACTTAAATTACATAACAGTTCCATAAAACACCTGACAGCCACTACAAAAGTAGCAATTGACATGACAAAGAAAGCAAAATGAACAAACAGTTAATGTAGCAAAAGCTGTGGAAAATGAACTTCATAAAGTGAAAATACATAAAAAATCAAAGACCGAATACATTGCCCTCAAATGCACAAATCACAAGGCAATGATGCACTTGCAGTAAAATCAAAACAGGAAATTGTTCCACTATAATCAACCGAAATGACTAAATAAATCATGTTATGACATTTTGGAAAAACAATGTCACAGAAGTACCACATACCCCCAACAAACAAATATGTAGCACAATAAAAAAATCAAAAATTACAATGGATTATTAACAAAATATGATAAGAAATCTATTATTATGAACCCACACACATCAATATTACGTGCTGAAATAAAGATACATAAAATATCAATTCCTATCTGCCCAATTGTGGATTGCATCAATAGTCCTACGTACTTGGTATGTAAAAAAAAAATAAAAAAATAAATAAATAAAAAAAAAATATTTGAACCAACTACTAACAGAGCTGTACACATACAACAAGAAATATGCCACAAGAAATTCATGTACTTTAGCAAAAGTAATAAAAGAGAGAAATTTCACCCAATGGGAAATTTGTTTCTTTTGACAATACAGACCTATAACTTATGAAATCGTGGATCTCCTTAAGACTATTTTATTTCAAAATTATTTTGAATTCAAAGGAAAAATCTACACCCAAGCAGATGGAGTAGCCATGAGCAACAGTGTAACAGGCACAATTGCAGATATTTTTGTCAACACATTAGAAGAAAAATTTTTCTTCTGTCTATTATAGATATGTAGATGACACTTTAATCCTGGCTGATGGAGACAATACAGACATCACTACTGTCCACCAGGCACTTAGTAACCTCCATCCCAATATAAAATTTGCTATGGAAATGGAAATAGATAATTCAATAAACTACCTTCACCTGACAAATAGCAAAGACACCAACAGCAATACATCTGACGCATACAGAAAACCTACCACAACGGATAATATAATAAATGTCTACTCTTGTCATCCTAAAACATAAAAGCATGCCTCCTCCTACTCAGTGATTACCAGAATAATCAATTTACCTCTGGAACAATCATCTGTGCAAAAAGAACTGAAGATACTGTTCCACAGCCCACAAGAACTGTATAAAAAAACCACACAAAAAACCGAAGCCCATCATGATACATTGATGGCTTACACCTTACAAGAGAAACCTTAACAAAACACACAACTTACATACCTATAATTTACCTAGTACAAATGTCAAATAAGATAAATGCACTATTTAAATCCAAACACATACAACTGGCTTTCTACACAAATCTTAAAATGAAATTTCATTAAAGCACAACTAAAATCTCAGAATATGCCCCTTCTGGAATATAAAAATCGCCTGTGATGTTTGCAGCAATTTCTATATTGGCCAGATCAGACAAAATTTTAACACCAGATATAAACAACACATTAGAAACAGTGATAGTAATCTGTCAAGCTTCTATTTACACCTGAAAACTGTACACCACAAAGCCAGGAAAACAAAATGTGTTACAAATCTTCCACAGAATACCAAAAGGACTTAATATGAACATTCTCGAAGAACTAGATATACAAAGGCCACGTGAAGTTCTAAATGAACACACAGATTTTAAATATAAATACTATCTCGAGAACTTTACTTGCATAACAGGATACGAAAAGTGGAAAAAAAAAAAAAAAAAAAAAAACACACACACACACACACACACACACACACACACAGATCATAGATAAAATTTAAAGGCAAAGAAGAACAATTAAATTTAACAGTGTTTCTGATAGGCTGTATATACTTTGTAAACATATAGCATCATAATAAAGAACGGTCAAAATACTGGAATGTCAAAATATGTGTCAAAAACGTAATTTTACATTGCGTAACTACAAAAAATTATATACTTACCAAGACTTTAAAGATAAATCTACTACAGACATAACATGGTTATCACTTCGAACGAGATATAAGTAACATTATTTTTGTAGGTCACTTGTTAATGGCAGTAAGACAAAACAGGCCTGTCGTATATGACATTAAAAATATATTACCTTATTGTAGCTAGTTTTGGAGCTTTCATTTTCATTTCTGGGATTTAGAAACTTTCTCACCAACTCTGGACCTTCATGTTGCATTATACAGGGTTATTACAAATGATTGAAGCTATTTCACAGCTCTACAATAACTTTATTATTTGAGATATTTTCACAATGCTTTGCACACACATACAAAAACTCAAAAAGTTTTTTTAGGCATTCACAAATGTTCGATATGTGCCCCTTTAGTGATTCGGCAGACATCAAGCCGATAATCAAGTTCCTCCCACACTCGGCGCAGCATGTCCCCATCAATGAGTTCGAAAGCATCGTTGATGGGAGCTCGCAGTTCTGGCACGTTTCTTGGTAGAGGAGGTTTAAACACTGAATCTTTCACATAACCCCACAGAGAGAAATCACATGGGGTTAAGTCGGGAGAGCGTGGAGGCCATGACATGAATTGCTGATCATGATCTCCACCATGACCAATCCATCGGTTTTCCAATCTCCTGTTTAAGAAATGCCGAACATCATGATGGAAGTGCGGTGAAGCACCATCCTGTTGAAAGATGAAATCGGCGCTGTCGGTCTCCAGTTGTGGCATGAGCCAATTTCCGCGGGCTACGCGTGAAACTTGCCCACACGCGTTCAACTGTTTCTTCGCTCACTGCAGGCCGACCCGTTGATTTCCCCTTACAGAGGCATCCAGAAGCTTTAAACTGCACATACCATCGCCGAATGGAGTTAGCAGTTGGTGGATCTTTGTTGAACTTCGTCCTGAAGTGTCGTTCCACTGTTGTGACTGACTGATGTGAGTGCATTTCAAGCACGACATACGCTTTCTCGGCTCCTGTCGCCATTTTGTCTCACTGCGCTCTCGAGCGCTCTGGCGGCAGAAACCTGAAGTGCGGCTTCAGCCGAACAAAACTTTATGAGTTTTTCTACGTATCTGTAGCGTGTCGTGACCATATGTCAATGAATGGAGCTACAGTGAATTTATGAAATCGCTTCAATCATTTGTAATAGCCCTGTATATACACTGAATGGGTATACTGAAGGGCACACTCGCTGCAGCACATCTGTCAAGCAATATTTTAACACAAAAAGCAGGCAGACAACACACTAAATACAATTCCACAACATATGAATGGCATGCAATCCATCTTCTAAACAATACAAGAAACTGTCCTCCAGAAAAAACTTTTTCTAAAGGTAAAATGTAATGAGTCTGGATTCAGGAATCTCCACCATATAAGAGAAAGAAAAACAGTTTCACTATAGTAAAATTACTATGTTTATCAATAAAATTAACATGGAAGACTAAACAGGAAAACTGCTTTATACATAAAAAAGCCATTAGCTGCAATAGCATTTAAAGCAACACCTGCAGGCAGCTCTTTATGCTGCCCACAGATGAAACATCAAGTACAAACACAGCATTTGTTACAATGTATTACTATTTTTACATAAAACTGAACTTAACTGCTACCTAAAAATTTGACTGAATGAAAATTAATTTAAAAAGCACATTAGAGAAACTGAAAGGCTCAAAAACCTAGTGCAAAACAAAAATACATTACCTTTGTCATGATTACCGAATACAGAAACAGTAGAACACCATATGTTCCTTGTAATGTGTATATCCTTTGCAGATAAAATGTCTCTACCTCCTCCTTATTTTCAAACGTGAGGACTCTACAACAAATTTATGTAATGTCACAGGCATTCACGCAATAGACAGTACATTATTTTACAGTTATGAACTTAATTACTATGCAACATGTCCTATTTTCCTACACAATTTAGCTTTATCACAGATGAATCTATCTAAAAGCTGGATTTACTACACAAAAAACAGATGTTGCAGATCTATTAACTGTCCCCGGAGTAAAAAGTACAAGCGTGTGCTGAAAAGTGATGCCTCCAAATTTTTTATGTGAAAATACTTACAAGCTTTTTAAATAAAACAAACATCATTAATGTTCTGCACCTTTATTCTTCATGTCTACATATTTATTTCTCCACGTAGCCACCCTCGCGATGAACACATTTCTCCTAAAGAGAAACCAGTTCATCAGTACAGACACTGTTGAATATTTGACTTTGCTGACTGATCCACAACCTCACCTCTGCTTGACCCGCTTCATTACTATCAAAGTGAAGACCTCGAAGCTCTTCTTTAAATTCTTAAATACATGAAAATCAGATGGGGGCCAGGTCGGGTCTGTATGGAGGAGGATGATGATGGCAGTGAACCCAAGGCATCACATTGATTTAGGTGTCACAGCACTCGTGCACACTGGCATTGTAATGCTGAAGGAGAGGGCACTACAAGTGCAGACAAACTCTTTGAATTCAAAATGCAATTGTAGCACGCTGTTTCTCACATAGTGACAAAGTTAAGTTATGCACCACCATGTTACATGCTTCAATTCAGAGCCCTCTAGTGGCAGTGAGCTGAAAATACCTATACATGAATAATAAAGATTTATAATTTTAATAACATTTGTTTTATTTAGAAAGCCTTAACAGTTTTCAGGTAAAAAATTTGGAGGCATTACATTTCAGCATGCCCTTTTGGATAATATCCAAATCCACAATGCATCCATTGCGTCAAGTGCACTTTGAGTGTTTTTAAATGATCAAATAACTGTCTCCAATGTCCAGATTTTTTCAAAGCAATTAATAAGATGTATGGAATAGAGTCACGTACCAAGCATAGAAACACGAAAAAATATCTTATCGGTGGCTTACTACAGTCATGTTCAGCATGTCTCCAACATGCCACAGTTAAATCTGTGTTTCCTGATCACACCAGTGTAGTCATTTATAAACTTCCTGTACAGTATTAAGCAATAATACAATTTTTTGGTTGTCAAACTACCAGATAAATTATTGCTTCAAACATTTTCATTATCTCTTTCATAGTGCCTGTACTGTCCAAACTTTAGTGTCAAGATAGGATATGAAATATCTAGACAGGACCCTTTTCCCTCCACATTTGTATGCACCTAGTAGCAGCACTTACAATTTCACCTCCCCAGACATGAAAATTTAGTGTCATTAATAACATCACCTAATCCACATCTTGTTCCACATTTATCAGGTGTGGCAATTGAGCTAACTTCTCATTTAACAGGATCTAGAGAAAACTATAGTTTTAAAACTGTAAGTGATGTGCCATCCGATGCAGTTCAAGTAAATGAAGTTCATAACTGTAGAAATCACTTTAACTGACTACTCTCATCATGAGCTCAAACCTATGATTAGTGTCTTATCTTCCAGCCTATATCAGTTTTAAGTCAATCAGTCTTTATAATGTTCAAAGGGTAACAAAAGACTGAAGAATATTTTTTTTGAGTAAATAGCAGTGCATAGGGGTGGACAAGGAGCTGTTACAGAAGCAGGCAGGCAGGTAGTTGAGCAACGGCCTACAAGATCTTAAAACACTGGTCAACAGCCCACTGATGAGGATGGCCAAGTGACTACAGTGTGTACAGAATGTGTGCTATAGGGCTGCCTGGTGGATAGCCAACACTGCTTGTGCCTGCCCACAAGCAAGTTAGTGGGTGCACTAACCTCATGGGACAGAATTTGATGAGCCTGGCCTAGATGGACACCATATCTTTACCTCAATCAAGTCTGAAAGGGGATTATTTGTCCATTACCTAAAACAAAACCAGGGGACCCTTTAACTTTCAGGAGATGTTTGTTTAATACTCCTAGTCGTGCACCTGTCTCATAAAATTATGCTGCCTGCATAGTACAGCTTACGTAGCTGCTGTAGGAAGAATCCAATGCAGAAACACCAGTGAAAAGACAAGGGGAGACAATATACAATGAAAAACCCACAAAAATCATGCAGGTGACCATGCACATCACTGTTTCTCCTATGGAGCTGGCTACTGCAACATTATGTGGGGTGGTTGGGAGGGGGGAGGGGGGGAGGGGCGCAACAACATCGTACTTTCCCAATATTCAATTTATGTACCACAATGACTAAAAAGAGCACTGTCAGCCAGAAAATAATTAATAGTTTGAGGGTTTTTTGATCTACAGCAAAGGAGGTGCATTTGATAAGCGGTTACTCAAATGAGACAGACGGAAAAGTAAACACTATACATTTATCCCACTTTCAGACAAGCAGGCTGAAGTCTTCATGAAAAATGTTTGTGGTTGCCTATGGAATCCCGATTGTACCTAGATGTGCACCTCTTCGTCCGAAACAAATCAATGAACGCAAATGCCTTTCTTCAGTGATCCAAAAATATGGAAATTGCCTGGGGATAGTGTAGGATGTATGGAGGATGTCTAAGGGCTTCCCAGTGACATTCCTGCAACACAGTAGAAACAACCTTGGCAACAAGATATAAAAATGTGGGCTGTAGGGAACAGCAAATGCGTTGACAACTGTCCGAGCAGTTACACAGTAAAAAGTGAACTGTTTATCTGTCACACAGGTTGTCTGGCAGCAAGTGTAACAACAAAATACACCAAACAATGCAAACTCAAAGTTGGAATAGTAACAATGTTAGGAAAAAGATAAGACTGCTATTCTATAATATTTAACAGTCTTAACTGTGCCTGTCTGCAGTTCATTGGTCATCTTTACGATGATTAACAATCTACCCTTTTCCTAATACTGAACACATTACATCAGTCTTGTTCAACAGATACTGACACACAATTACTGAATATCTGCAAGCTTGATATCCGAGGAATTTGTATCAGCAAGAGCAGCATTAATACCACCATTCAGATGGATTAGGAAAATGTATTGTGGCCAAGAGAGACCATTCATAAGAAAATTTCTCTGTATGTGTTATAATCTTTGTTTTCCCGACATAATTTACTGAACTTTTACACATATCCAGTACTATATTGGGCAGCGAGTTTACTTTTTTCAAAAATACTTATAATCTCACAGAGCCAGCAGCTGAAGCGGAATTTTTTTATAGAATCTCTCTCCACAGAACTGAGTTTTTTTATTCAGGCACTGATCATTTTACAATGATACAAAATTTGCCAGCTTATCATACGCAAAAACCAAAGGAACATACACTCACAAATATAAACAGACTTGACAAGGCCTTGTTGAAATAAGAATCCTGGCACTCTGCTGAAGTGAGTTTGTGAAACCACAGATTACCTGATCACATTGGCTGAAAGGACACCCATTCTCTCGATTTCAAAACCAGTGCCTTAACAAATGCATTACTCTGGCCGGTTTCTAAGTATTGTACAATGATCTTTTGTTTATAAATAACAAACAATTTAGTTTGATAAAATGAGAAATAGTTCTTTAAGATAACCATGCAAATGGAAATCAGTATACGTAAACAGGAATTTGGAATCTATTCCCTCAAGTATTAGTATTTAACAAAAGTTTTAATCTGTGTACCACAATATTAAGCTATCGCAGGTGTAAGAAATGGAAAAATCTACTCTCTATATGAATAAAATGCAATAACTTGTTTATGGAGCTTAGTTTCTGTTTCTACACAGTACAATTGGCTACAGAAGTTCCACTTATTACTGACTGTCTCTATAAAATGTTTCACCACAACAAATAAAAATTAGATTTCTACAAAATAAAGGGTAACTACCGTTTTGAGGAACACAATAAACAAAACAGCTGTGTAAAAGTACAACATTAAATTACAATGATGAAAAACTTCCTTTTTAGTTAATTATCAGCTGTAATGGCAACTAATGGTCATAATCATCAATTCCAAAATAAGAAACTTTGTCCATTAAAACAGCCACTGCACTAAAAATAATGTCTCACACAGTACAATGTCTCAGGAACTTACACACAAAAAAAACTTACCCATGTGACCACGGTTAAATTTTTTTCTGAAACTGAAATGAAATGATCGTATGGCATTGTTGGCCGGGAGGCCCCATGTGGGGAAGTTCGGCCGCCGTATTGCAAGACCTTTTCAGTTGACGCCACTTCGGCGAATTGCGAGTCAATGAAGATGAAATGATGATGAAAGACACACAACACCCAGTCATCACGAGGCAGAGAAAATCCCTGACCCCGCCGGGAATCGAACCCGGGACCCCGTGCGCGGGAAGAGAGAACGCTACCGCAAGACCACGAGCTGCGCACTATTACTAGTAAATGCGACACATCGAAATGCACACAATACCTGTGGCCTTGCACAGGTTGAGACTACAGTTGCATATAAGAAAAGTAAACTCTTATAGAGTGAAAGTCCTCAAGTGATCTAAAATCTTGATCACTTTCAAAATATTAAAATGTCTACAGGTGGAAAAAATATTATGCAAAATAATTGTTTTCAACAGCAAAATTTTCACTACTACAGAACAACCTGCTAACAGACAGTGATAATTATGCCCAGCCTTACTTGGTTTTAAACGTAATAAAAAACAAACAGCACAACAGTTATTTTTCCAATTATCTACTCCATCCAGCAATTCTTGTAAAAATAACAAATCATGCAAACCCAGGCTGTTTATTCAAGTTTATTATATTTACCTTAAGTGAGCATGAAACTGCTTCTGGCAGCAGCTCTCATCTGCTGGCTGCTCTATATAGTCCCCCGATGAATGGTCAAGAGTCGGGGAGTCATTATTGGGACTAGGAGTGGCTGTCGGTGAATCGCAAGTATCAACTAAAACGAATCTTCCACCATTCTGCCTAGCTGCTTGAACCAATATTTCACATATGGCACCAACGAGGAGCTCATTCTGAGTGTCTTGCTCAACCTAATGAAACATTTTGTACACACACACACATATATAAATATATGCAAAAACCAAATGAAACTGACAAAAATTAACACACACTTGCACCTACTTTCGAAATGACATGGATAAAATTTAACAAAATACAGCAGTACACAAATTTATTGCTCATAAACTGATAATGTATTAAGATGTGCAAATTATATGAACATAGCTGTCTTGTCTTAACATGCTACTTTTTTCGCACAGCACGTTTTGTTCTTACACCACTCCCACACACTACATGAACAATTAGCTGGTTGGAAATATTCAAAACACTGACATAAAATGGTACACATTAAAAATGCCTCTGCAGGTGCATTTGAATGAATGATGAAATTGTTTACAATAAAGCAGCAGATCAGTTCAGTGAACCACCTGTTTAGCAATATGCCGTGTCGTAACATGAAAACATAATAAACATAAAACAACACAGCTATCACAGCACCCGGAGAAACAAATAGCAATATGACAAAAAATCAAGCAATACCGTATTGTATAAATTTCACAATGTCACATAAAATTTCAAGTTTTCGTCCATTCAGTATATCAAATTTCAATAAAGGGGGGGAAAGAATATGTGGACAGTGTGCGGAACCACACCCATTCCTTTGACAGGATCAAACTATGTGACAATAAAAATCTACAAGACTGAATGGCATGTCACTTGTTTTGAAGTGTGTACCAATATCCTTTAAAACAAGGTTTCTGGGACAGAATACTTGCTTAAAAAGGTTTAACTTAGCCCACACCACTTCTAAAATGCTGCTTCTGCTTCACTTTGTTCTACAAACTTCCACTTTTTGAAAAGGGCAATCTACATTCAGCCCTTCAGCAGGTCTTAATCTTTGTATAAACATACTCACCTGCAAACCAAATTGCATACAAATTACAAAATAAACAATCCTAATTGTCTCAGCATTAAGCAGGATAAAATGACAAGAGCACATTTACGTACATCATCATCTTGGACAGTTTCCAGCCACTGGATGGGTCTGTCGGGAACACAAGCCTCTCCATCGTGTTCTGTCTTTCCACCATTCCCCCTCTTCCACCTTCTTCCAGTTCTCTCCTCTTCTCGTCACACATTCCTTCACTCCCTTCACCCATCTATCTCTTGGTCTTCCTCTGGGCCTCTTCCCCTCCAGATGCAGATCAAACATCCTCTTTGGAATTCTTCCCTCATCCATTCTCTTCATGTGTCCATACCACTGCAGTCTTGATTTTTCTATCCTGTCCTGTACTGGTTCCTCCTTTAGTCCTTCCCTCACATACACATTTCGCAATCTGTCTCGTCTTGTTACACTCAACCTGCTCCTCTGGAACTTCATTTCACTAGCCTGTATTCTACTTTTGTCGCTTTTGTGCATTACACATGTCTCACTTCCGTATGTCAATATGGGGACAAAGTAGGTTCGGTATATAATTCCCTTGGATTTCTGTGGCACCTCCTTGCTCCAAATAAGCCCCCTAATGCATTTGTAGAACTGCCCTGCTTTTCTGCACCTTTCATTTATTTCCATTGCGTTTCCCCCCTTACTTTCAATCATGCTTCCCAGGTACTTGAAGTTCTCTACCACTTGTAGTTTTTCCCCTCCACAAGTTATATCCACATTTGGCCTATTCTTCTTCCTTGTTGTGACAATTATTTTACTTTTCTTTGCAGAGAAATGCATTCCATATTGTGCTGCCGTTGCCTCCCATACATCTAACTGCTCTTGCACCTCCTTCTCGCAATTTCCCCATAACATCAGGTCATCGGCAAAAAGCACTGCTTTCATTTTATGATCTCCAATTGCATCTGATACTTGCTGTAGGATTTCATCCATAACAATAATAAACAATAAAGGCGAAAGTGCACTTCCCTGTCGCAGCCCATTTTCCAGCTTGAACCATGCAGTACGTTCCCTCCCCACTTTCACACAACTCTCACTTCCCTCATACATTTTTCTGACTTTTCGTGTTAACTCTTCATCTATCCCTTTTGTGTTCAGCACATCCCAGAGCTTGCCCCTACAGATACTGTCATACGCCTTCTCAATATCTAAAAAGGCCATGATTAAGTCCTTCCCGTACTCATAGTGCCTTTCCTGCAGTTGCCTTACCGCAAATATGAGGTCCGTTGTTGATCTTCCCGGTCTGAAACCGTACTGCTCCTCTTGCAGTCTACTTTCAATACTGCTTCTTATTCTCTTCTCCAGGATCTTTTCATAGATTTTTCCACAGTGGCATAGCAGGGTGATTCCTCTGTAGTTCTCACATCTCCTTTTATCCCCTTTCTTGAAGATCGGGACTATAATTCCTTTCTTCCAATCCTCAGGAATTCTGTTCTCCTTCCACACCACCCTCAGCACTCTGTATAGCCACTGGGTTCCTACTACTCCTGCTGCTCGTATCATATCCACTGTTACTTCGTCCCAACCTGGTGCCTTGCCCCCTTTCATCCTCTTTATGGCTTCTTCCACTTCATTCCAAGTTAGATCATCAATTTCCCCACTATTATAATCGTCTGCTGCCTTAGGCTCTCCATCGCTGTTAGTTACCCGCTTGGTGGCATTCAACAGATCTTCAAAGTACTCCTTCCAAATCTTTACGTACAAAATTTACAATTTGCAGTTATTTCATATTTTTTTTTTACTTCGTCTTATAATACGCACAGAACAAAGCAACCAACAATATTGGTAATCAAATAATAATGCAGGCATCTGCATTGTTATGGACACCAAATGTTAGTTTCATTTTTCTTTGGAGTGTCTGGCATCTTTGTTACAATTGTAAGTGTTGATTATTGCATCATCATTAATGGATACTGGTTTACTGTGAACACTACAATGACTTTCTAGGATAACTCTTAAGATAGGAAACTTGTCTGGATGCAAAATCTCAAGAGCCATTATGCACGTATTTAACTCTGTGTGATCTCTGCATTTCACAAGCTAACACAGGATTTGTGACGAAGGGAATATAATGTACATACAAGGATGTTACTTCCTTTTTGCCTCACCCAATCTAATCACAGACCTAGTTTTAGATTCCAGAAGTGTTCATATTTTGCTTACACCATTATAATGTTTAACTGATAGTCTTTCCAGGAGGCCAAGGGCATGCTGATACAGCTCAATGATTAAGGCAATTGCTAGTACAATACAGGAAATCTGGGTGGAAGTCCCGATCTGGTACAAATTTGCAATTGTCTTTACAAGAATTAAATAATTATAACAAAAGGTTAATTATAATGGAAGTTCAGTATATTATTATTACTATTACTATAACTATTACTAATTGGGCTTAATGAGGACCAAAGATGTACTCTTTGGTGGAAATTCTTATTTTCTCATTTTCTTCTTTTAGCACTTCATTTTCTGGCTATGAGCCACCTCTCTCCTGCACCCACTTGGTCACTGTGGTCTCTTACAGTAAGGAACATTGGTAAAACTCCCTGTCAGACAAGCTTGCCAAAACCTCAGGTGGTCTTGTTTTCTCCTGCAGGAACTCCAATTCTTCCAGATCTAACTTTACCAATACAATTCACTTGGTGAGTCATTTAGGGTTCACGTGGGGGTCACGCGCCCATAGGTCAGTCACCTTCTCCTTAAACCTCCTTACATACGCGATTATGTCTTAGTGATGTTTGTAAAGCTCGTCATCATGCCAGATTCTGCATTGCCTTCCTCTTCTCAGGATCTTTCTCTCCTTGACCTACTGTTTTCTGAGTGGACCCCTCCTGGCCTTTGTGAGGCAATATGAGGCATAATTAACTGAGGGTTTTGCTGCAAAGTCGTAATGTCTGAGTATGAGGTTCTCCGAAAGGCACTTGGATGAGTTAGAGGAGTGGTAAGCCTTTCAAACTCTACATGTCTGGTTTTTGTTTTGTTTTCTTTTAGCGCACAAAAACAACAAGGGTCATATGTGCCCATACCAAAACTTGATAACAAGAAGACAAAGAGAGGAGTTAAAAATGACTACACACCAAGCCCAATTGTCGGAACAGAAGACAGCTAAAAAACAGGTACGTGGGGAAAGGTCCAGAACTAAAAATTAAATGACCTTTGCCATATTGCTATAACAGATGAAAAGTAAACACGGTCGACAGCCCGCGCATCATTCGCTAAAATGGCCCATAACTCAAGACGGCAAAAACAAACAGGAATGTAAGCGGTTAAACCAAGGTCATTCCATCAGGAAATGGTACACAGTCAAAAGTGGAGTGCAATGTGCACAAAGTGGTGGAAGAGAATCAATTACAAATGTCAATGGCTAAAAAAGCAGTATCCAATACACAAACTAGTTAAAATTATCTTGCAGCGAGAGGAGGTCATCCAAGTTGCTGTGAGAGGCTTGTTCCCATGAAGGGAGGACCAGTGGTCATGCCGAAGTGACACCACCTACTGACACACAGCGACACAAAGATTGGAGGGGCTGTAAGAACTAGCGGCCTGAGGTACAAGGACTGTAGCATTCGCAACAGTGTCAGCGGGCCCATTTCCTGTCAGACCGACGTGACCAGGAACCCACAAACATCACAGTGCCTCCATCGAGAGTGAGCAAGTTACAGCTTTCCCAGATCCACTGCACAAAGGGATGGACAGTCTACAGCACACATAGGCTTTGAAGAGCACTAAGAGAATCTGAGCAGATGACTCAATTGAAAAGCCTGTGGCAATGTATATACTGTGTGGCCTGATACAGGGTGAAGAACTCTGCTGTAAACACTGTGCAGTGTTCCAGAAGCCGATACCAAAAAACGTTGGCGCCAATGATGAAGGCACACCCAACACCATGGTCAGACAGAGAGCAATCACTGTACATAAAGGTACTATCGCAAAGTCCCATGCGAAGGTTGTGAAACTGAAGGCAATGGAGCGAGGCTGGAGTAGTGTCCTTAGAAAGAGAATGAACACCAAGGTGAACACTGCCCACTGCACGAAACCAAGGTGGTGCTGGGTTCACACCCACCGAGAAAGTTGCAGGTAGCATGAAGTTACGTCGCCAGAGCAAGAGCCGAAAGATAACTCCAGGAGGTAACAGAAGATGGATGCACCCCATACTGGCAATCAAAGGATAGGTGGCCACATATGGCAGACAAATGGCACGCGTATCTGCTGAGAAGAAAGTCACAGCAGTAGGACAGTGGTAGTTCAGCAGCTTATGCATACAACTCTGAACTGGGCTAGTGTAAAAGGCGCCCGTGACCAACTGGTTGCCACAATGGTGGATAGTACTGAGACGGCATAAGAGGAATGGACGTGCAGATGCATAAACGAAACACACAGTCTAATTTCTAACAGACAAGGGACTGGCATAAATGGAGGAGGGTGGTTCAATCTACATCCCAAGAAGTACCCTTGAGGACACACAGAACATTGAGGGACCACATACAGCGGGCTGCCAGATAAGACACATGGGTGGACCAAGAAAGTTTCCTACCAAGCATGAGCCCCAGGAATTTCATAGTTTCAACTAACAGAAGAGCAACAGGTCGAGGATGTAAATACAATGGAAGAAACCAATTGCACCACCAGAAATTCATACAAACATTTTTTGGTAGGGAAAAAAAAACCACTGTCGATGCTCGATGCTCCATGAGTCAAGACGATTGATGCATCACTGAAGACTCTGCTTAATGAGACTAGTCTGGAGAATGACAATAGATATCAAAATCAACCAAAAGGGAGTCAGAGATGCCTGGCTGTGTGTCTGGTGTCCATGGTTATGTTCTCGGTCTTGTCTGCATAGATCGACCCTCCTAAATACTTTAACTGCATATACTTTTCTTATGGTAGTGTACTCTGGTGGAATTGTTGAGGGTGCTTCCTTGATGTTGCTCATCCCCAGCAATACACTCATTTCATTTCAGCATGTGTAACTCATTTCAAACACAAAAAATTAGTTACTGGGTTATGGCACACATTCTCATTTTGTCTTGCATAACACACACACATCAATTTATGCCCTAACAACCTCTGGCATTTTGAAAATATTCATTTTCAATTAAAGAAATCACTTTATCGACAACATATTGCCAATTACAATGTGGTCGAATTATCTATAAAGCACACATGTTTAACAATATCAGTCAACACAGAGCTGGAGATGGCTTTGACTGCTGACCAGGTGCACATTTTACTGGTGCGAGTGGGAAATTTAGGGAGTCAGGCCTACACTACAGATGGTCTGCACCTCAACAGTATTGGAGAGGGGAGAGGGTAAAGAAAATTAGTGAGAGTACAGCTGGTGGGTGTGCTCAAAGTGTCTTCACAAATACTTTCCCCATTCTTAATCAGCATTTTAAAGTACCGTATGTAATTCACTATGAACTGAGTGTTTTGTGATTTTTGGATGAAATTAAGTCTGTCAAATAGCCATAGGTTTAAATGTCCTCATTTCTGCACTTTTAAACAAATATACTACCTATCACTAATTAACTAAATTCACACGGAAAAAATATGATACACATTTTACAGAAAATATCATGTCAACAGCAAGTTTAAAAGCCAGCTACACTTATGTTTGTTTCATTCTTGGGGGCCTTGTCCATACTATCTGCATTTTATTGCTGTGTTTGCAGCAAGGTGTGTGGGTTCTCAGACTCAGTGTATGTTGCATCTGCTTTGCGAGGGCATGCAAACATTACAATCTAGTGTTATACAATGTGCGTACTTTCAGTGAACTGCAATTTGAGCCAATGGTGTTTTCCAAGTAATACTTCCATGATTGAGTAGCAAAAACACAGAAGGGAGCAGCTCACTCTCCTGCTCAACTGGACAGTAAGGAGCTGGAGCATTTAAGTATGCAATTTTCTATTTACAGATAGCTGCTTTGAAACTGTTTGATTTTAGTGAATGCTAACAAGAGTTAGATGAAGCTTGTTCATAACATCAAGCCAAGTCAGAAAATCTGTCCAGCTTCCAAGTGATAAGTAAATATATGGTGGCAGTTTTATAGGCATCATCATCAAAGTCATCCACACCAAATGAAGAGAAACATCCACTTATCAACTTATGCTTTGCCTACAAACTGTGAGGACCAGAGATAAGCCTCAGTATGAGATGCACAAAATTCAACAGCGTTATTAGGAATCACATCACAAATTCTATAGGTGTGACTCACAAGGGAACCTCCCCATAGCACCCCCCTCAGATTTAGTTATAACTTGGCACAGTGGATAGGTCTTGATAAAGTGAACACAGATCAATTGAGAAAACAGGAAGAAGTTGTGTGGAACTGTGAAAAAATAAGCAAAATATACTAACTGAGTAGTCCATGGGCCACATAGGCAACATCAAGGAAAACGTAAGTTTAGGAGCGCCGTGGTCCCGTGGTAGCGTGAGCAGCTGGTGAAGGAGAGGTCCTTGGTTCAAGTCTTCCCACGAGTGAAAATTTTACTTTCTTTATTTTTGCATAGTTATTATCTGTCAGTTTGTTCATTGACGTCTCTGTTCACTGTAATAAGTTTAGTGTCTGTGTTTTGCGACCGCATCGCAAAACCGTGCGATTAGTAGACGAAAGGACGTGCCTCTCCAATCGGAACCGAAAACATTTGATCGCAAGTTCATAGGTCAACCGATTCCTCCACAGGAAAACACATCTGATATATTCTATACGACACTGGTGACGGCATGTGCGTCACATGACAGGAATATGCTGTCGACCCACCTAACTTGTACACTTGGCGAATGGGTAAAAAGATTCTTCCACCTTGCCCGATTTAGGTTTTCTTGTGGATGTGATAATCACTCCAAAAAAAGTGATGAAAACATAAGAGTTTGTCACATAAACTGAAAATAAAACATTAAAGTTTTCACTCGGTGGAAGATTTGAACCAAGGACCTTTCGTTCCGCAGCTGCTCACGTTACCACGAAACCACGGCGCTCCTGCGGTCCCAGTGTCCTTGATGTTACCTATCTTCCCATGAACTACTCAGTTTGTATATTTTGCTTATTTTTTCACAGTTCCACACAACTTCTTCCTGTTTTCTCAATTGATCTGTGTTCAGTTTTTCAAGGCCTATCCACTGTGCCAACTTATAACTAAATCTGAGGGGGGTGCGATGGGGAGGTTCCCTTGTCAGTAAACTGAAGAGGGCAGTAAAAGCAAGCAACATGGAAACTATGCTGACCACACACATTTGTCAATTTAACTGAAGAGCAAGATGCAGGAATCCAATCAAAGAACAGACACAAATTTTAACCTTGACACCTATAAGCCAGACCACTGGAGAAACACCACCACATTTTGAAGTATCGGAAAGAATGGTAAAACATGCTCAAAGCTTAAGGCAGAGAACGAGATTATTCCTGTAAACTGACAAGGAAGACAATTACCAGCAGATCTCTTCAAGTCCATCTTTATACGGGATGTTTCAGAGACTTCTGCTGTTCGATATAAAACAGCAAATCAGAAACACCTTCAGCCATCTATTTTTCAAATTTTATTTTACTTATGGAATCAGTTTCAGTGTTTCACTATGCCATCTTCATGCCCATTGCCTGACATGTAGGAAGAATCCAACTTCATACTCATCAAAATAGTGGCCAGCATTCGGTAACTGGTGCCTGCAGACTTCTTGTTTTAACAATGTGATCCCTTCATTTGGCAGATGCAGACGCTGTAAATTTAGACCAAAAGGGTGTGTAACAGTTGGACGAGCTGAAATGTATGCAGTTTGCGTTCCTGTAGGTCATCAGAATGTTAAGCTTACGCTTAGTGGAGCAGCAATAAGTGAAAATTATAAAGAGCTTTTCAGCAAAGCACTTTTACGTATTTAATCTAAAGAATGCATGCTTTATTGATATGCAAAGTGTCCTGGACCAAGAAACTGCAGCATCTGAAGTTACAAGGTTTCACACAGATCTTGATCCACAGGAAATTGTTGTGTAGGAGCAATCTATCCAATCTGACAGGTACACTGGGAACACGAAGCAGATGGCTGTGGATGAATTTATTGAAGGAGTAGGGACAAAAACTGAGCCTGTCATGTCATTATATTACCAAGCATCAGAGTTCATATCTTTAGTCCTTACATGTGATCTAAAGGCAGAAAAGCTTATTATCTTAATGTATTTTGCTAAAATCTGTTTGTTTAATGTTCAAGAGGCAGTGTAATGTTCCCACCGGGATACTTCTCAAGCAACAATCCACACAGTTATCTATTCTTCTCGAAATCGGAAGGTGAAAAGTATGAATGTGTGTGTTGTCAGTGACTGTATACGATTTAACACAATCACAGTGCCGTTTTTCTTTTTTTCTCTTCAAGGTAATGATCAAATATGTAAAAACACACTTCACTCAGATATGCCACAAAGTATTTCAGTGAGACCTCCAGCACCCAATACAAAAGTTTCTCAGTTTGTGCTATCACAACAAAAGTCTTTGGCATGCGACAGAATGGATATTTTTTGCTAGAAGTCATGGAAAGTCACCTTGTGAGGGGGTTGCAGGTACAACAAAGCAGTTAACATTGAGAGCAAGCTTGCCATGGCTAGTTAATAGGCAGATTCTTGCACCTATTACATCTGTTTTGCTTCTGTACTTAAGAAATTAATAACATTACATTTGCTTTCTTCAGCTAAGAAAAAAAAGTGAACAAAATAAATCCACACAAGAATAGATGTTTAAACATAAGCATACTGTTAGCAGGAATGAGAGAAAAATAGTTTTTCCAACTGATGAAACAATTCAGACCAGCCGTTTCAAACAATCCATCACCTTTTGTGATCAAATTTATTGACAGTAGAGAAGGATGTATATTAACATTGGACCTCCATCCAGGGCAATATACTGCAGACATTTATGAAAAAGTGTGCTGGATTGGAAACGTCCATGAAACTGCCACTGAGCAGAAGGATGCTTTATTCACTCACATGGTCCATCAACTTCATTTTATTCGCCAGCAGGGAATGACAAGCACTGGGTTTTGAAACTAGATTATTGCAGTTATTCCAGCTTGTAGAATGCCAAGATTTAGGCCAGTATGGCAGAATGAAGAGATTGATACAAGGACATAGGATTTTGTCAGCAAGAAGGTACGATGTGTAATAAAGGATCTTAAAAAGGGTCATGTTCTTATTATGAATCAAATTTATTTTTTAGTCTTATATACATAATCTGCTTTTTTCTAAAGTAATTATAACATATTCTCAAAATCTCTTAATTTGTCGATATGATAACTTCACTTTATTCACAAATGGATTAACATTATATTAATGTATTCCCTCTTTGCTAACGAAACACAGCTCAGCTTACTATTAGAAAGGTTCACTATCACAGAGCAGAAGAATTTTAAGGTTGGTTGAATAATTTCTGGTGTTAAAGGGTTCAAACCTCTTTTGACAATAACAAACTTCTAATACAATCTTGTATTCAAATTTCCAAACTTATCTGAAACCTCCGAATTCCTTCATCACCTCAAAGCATCCGAAATACCCCAATTCAAATTAAGATATTTCATGTAATTAAAATTCTTCAATATCCTTAAGTGATCAAGAACTTTTTAAATCATTATTTTAATAGTCAACTTTAAACTACAGCAACCAAATTTATTTTTAACACAAAATGGAATACACAAATACTATGCGCTACAGTTTTGGAATATTAACATTGATTCATGCATTGATTTAAACTAGACTTGGAATGTATGATGTAACAAATGAGTTTACATTTATTCATTATAATGTGGTAATACAGCCTTTGATGCTGATGAGCTCAACTGTAACATACCTCACACATTATCACTTACCTGAGGTTTATTTACACATACACAAGAGTTGTAATCTCACTCCTTGTTCCAAGCATATCACAAATAAGAAATTTCACAGTGGAACAACTTTCTTGCAGTAAAATGTGAAGACGTGATATATTGCTCTAAAAGTGAGTAATCTTTATGCACAGATACACAGTACAAAATGACGATTGCTAGCTGCCTTCCAATGTAAATATCACTGAATTACACATATTGTTGAAATCTTACAAAAATCAACATTAAAATTAAATGTGCCTGGCTGAGAAAGAATTATTCCCCAAATCAAGATAAGTACTCTTACAAAAGTGACAAAAAAATACTTTTATATAAATGTTTCTCCACCTTAAAAACAACAGTTTAAAATCCTAGAACATCTGAAAACATGTGTGAATAGATTATGGAGGAAAGGTATGTTGTGTCTGACTAATTCAACCAAACCACTGTAAAAATCTTTTAGAAATAAATGTACTATAGAATGTGCTGTCATCACATACCTGTCCCCATCATTCCTATCTGAACTTGTTTTCATAATTGAGGTCTGCCCGGCAGACCAAATCTGATAATTTACCATTGGGCTACTAAACATAAAATTTTGAGCAGAGATACAACCATTGCCATTTCGATTTTTGTTTATCAATGAGATTTTTAGGTAACACAGGAACTCAAGTGTATTCCTGAGCACTGATTTTAATTTAATTTTATTTGCAGTTACATTTACCACTCTGCTGCCTTGTGAAATATTGCAACCCGAAAGGTCTACCAGTCTCCAAACAATGACTCCAGTGCTAAAACATTAAACTGCTATAGAGAGGTATTTCGGTTATTGTAGCAGTGGGTATTTTTAACTTACCATAACGATAGTGGACAAAACAAAATTGGTTTTCCTTTCTTGTTACAAAATTACCTGTGATTAGAAACTATCTCAGCAGCACGAAGAACAAAAGCAATAAACAGCAACACTTACATTAAATTCAACTGCAAGTAAGGACTGAACTGATTAACAAAAGAACTGAGCTCCACTAAGGCCAACAATGTGCAGTGGTTGGTCTCAGCTAAAGCATGGATGGGCAATAGCCGATAGTGCTAACAAAGTATCGACAATGTAAATCTATTGAGGGCCTTGTTGGAAAACCACAGTGCGCACCAGTTTTTCGTTGCATGATTGAAAATCGAAATACCTTTCAGTTTCAATACACAGCAACTAGGTCAGATGTAATTTCATTAAGGTGATATGGGGGTCCGGACTCCCTGCAACACCTCCCTCTCCCCATTGACTACATCCTTCATCAATACCACCTTTTTTGTTTTATCATTTGATAATGTTTAATTCCCACAGTGCAAAATACACATTATCTGTTAAAGAATACAGTATATTTGAGATTAAACAGAAACACTAATTTTCTTGTATGTCTGTACTGAACATGGACATTCCTATTCATTATGAGTGTACACAGCACATAAACACAATATTTCTCGAAGTTCATCATCCCATTACTTTGTAAGAGAGATGAATAGGCAGGGATACAATTTTGGAAGTAAATATATGTTGAAACACTAAAAATTTATATTATTAAATCTGTTAGGGTCTTAAATGTCACGCAAACTTATGAAATTTTATTTAAGTTGTTCAGGACCACAATTTATTGTTCAATGGTTACACACTTTATTATGGAAATTTAGTTAGCTTTGCAAAAACCAGCTTTATTTAATGTAAAGTCAAGCAACATCAATATGTACAAAAAGATTCCTTGGTTCCCCAATTTCAAATATTCCAACCTAAAATTGTCATTATTTAAATTCATTGTTTATGTTTTAATTCTTCGATTTTTCTGTACAAGAAAACATACATTTTTATTCAAATTCATACTTCACGTAAAAACTGGATGTAACTATAATAATGTAAATAACAAGTGGTTTGTCAAATGTTCTGGTACGTATTACATATACAGTTGTCAAAAAAGTGCATAGACAGTTTTCAGTTCTTTGCCCTATGTCCCAAGTTGATGTTCACAAAAACTCTGTATTATCTAGCACACAACTTGTTTGTTTAAAAACTGAAGTTTCAGTGATGTGTTCACCAGTTGTGTTCCAACATCTGACTTTGAGATGGAAACCACAATTGTGTTGATTTATGAAAAACATTTAACCAAACCATGATTATACGACAACAAATGTTTTCCTTCATGAAGTTAAAACACCAGTCACCTTTGGACAACGAGACATTCTGCAGGTCTCAATAATTAAGATGAATAAATAAAATAATTTTTTTTTATCCTTTGAGCACTTTCCTTTCTGCTGAAAATATCAGGTGCCATTCTAGCATTGGACTTGCTAGACAGGCACTGTCAACAGCTGAGATCCATGCAAGATTTTGGATAATTTCCTTGCATTTTTTAAACTTCCCAAGTGCCATCAGTGACATTACCTGGCTGGCAGTACAGTTTCTCTCATAATATTCAACAGCATATTAATGAAACTTTTAAAAATCCAAGTAGCTCGGAGCAAACTTAAGCTCAGGATTCTAAATGAGACCTCGTATAGCTTTGGCCTGGGACACTAATGTGTAATCACGTTTGGAACCCTGTGGAGAAAATCCCTTATTGGACTTGCAATCTTGTGTAAAGAAACCCTTATTGGACTTTCCATGTCAGGCTTGGGATACCACAGTAAAGAAACCCCTATCACGATTGGGATCCCATAGCAAAGAACCTATATCGGGATTGGGATCCGACAGGGGGGAAAAAAACTCACCCATAGCTGCTGTTGCACAGTTACCATTTGTGGTCCTTATGGGAATAGGATGCTGGTGTTCTCATTTCAAAACAAACTAGCAATGGTTAGGCCACCATGGGCCATAGCAACACATTTATACAGCCTTTCAACACAAACCACAAACAGCACTAACACAAAATGATATATTTTAAACCAAAATTAAACAAGCACATCAATAGCTTTACCAAATAAAGACACATTCAAAATTCTTGTTAATGTGAAACATCTTTCAAATATGTTAATCATACTGTTAAGAACTTCAGGAAAATTTACACACTGTGTTAATGGTGTAAAACTTTAAAGGCGGAGAGTGCGCTGATATGAAACTTCCTGGCAGATTAAAACTGTGTGCCCGACGACGACTCGAACTCAGGACCTTTGCCTTTCACGGGCAGGTGCTCTACCATCTGAGCTACCGAAGCACGACTCACGCCCGGTCCTCACAGCTTTACTTCTGCCAGTATCTCGTCCGCTGCAGAGTGAAAATCTCATTCTGGAAACATCCCCCAGGCTGTGGCTAAGCCATGTCTCCGCAGTATCCTTTCTTTCAGGAGTGCTAGTTCTGCATGGTTCGCAGGAGAGCTTCTGTAAAGTTTGGAAGGTAGGAGACGAGAGACTGGCAGAAGTAAAGCTGCGAGGACCGGGCGTGAGTCGTGCTTCGGTAGCTCAGATGGTAGAGCACCTGCCCGCGAAAGGCAAAGGTCCCGAGTTCGAGTCTCGGTCGGGCACACAGTTTTAATCTGCCAGGAAGTTTCACTTTAAAGGCAATTTATAGGACATGTGCTGCAGATGTTGTGTAACAGTTTTAGTGGAATGATGTCCAGTGCCTTGGCAATGAAAGTTAAATTTTGACATTTATAACTAGTTTGTTTCTATGGGTCTTACAGCAGAAAAACTGGCTGCAATACAATTGCAAGACACCCACTCACTTCTTTTAATTTTTTTTTCAAATTGTTCGACGAGCTCACTCCCTGCTCATCGGGAGTACAAAACAATTTTAAAACGTAAAAGTTGTCAAAGTGGAATAAAAACAGCCATTTTTGGAGTTTTCACGAAAATCTACTTTGCCCTCAATTTGCATACTATTAATAACTAGTTGTACAGTGAAATTTTACATACAAAGGCCTTGCTGCTGGCAAGTTACTACATGCAAAGTTTCAGGTCTATCCCACAATTACTTCCAGGGATATAAAAGACGCAAGATATTAATTTTTTTTTTCAGGCGATTTCTTTAATGACCTCACTCCAAATTATTCACATGAAACTTACTCTTGAAACTTTTATTTCACGATAAAGCAAAAACTGCACAAAATGGTATGGTTTGTTTCTCACACGAGAACATTGCCAGTGATATGTCTGAAATTGCCAAAAACTCAGGGGGTGTATATCTGTGACTATTAACTGGGGATCATAAAACTTTACCAGCATTTATTGGGAACATGGGTGGGTGCTCACAAATTCATTGAAGTCAATGATAACCATGTGGGACCCTCTAAACTACTTGGCAATGAATGGCCCAAAAACAACCACCCATTAATCCCATGATTTTGAAACAGTTCATCCATCAGTTTTCATTTTGGAGAAAATTTAATAGCTATGAACAGTATTCACTTGATTCAATGTTCACATGTCTATAATATGTTAAATCAATATTAACTTTGCAATGCAAGTGGGTAGGGATCATGCCCTTTGGACCCGATTCACTTGTGCTTCTTAATATTTTATTCATAATGGTTAGTTAAGCAATCCATTTTCAGTCTGCTGTAATCAACTAATCCCAAAACAGATTGTACTCTCAGGATTTTCATAGCAATGTGGATAGTTAGGCAGAGATCACAGCCAATATGAAGCAATTACACAGCACAGAAACCCGATTCCTTTAATCAATGTTCATACTTTACAACTAAACTAATCTCCTTTAGTCATTCTCTCACACTTTATTAATAACATAATTGAAGATCTTGTCTGTAAACATAGGTTACTGACAGTCAGTGAGAAAGAGCTATTGCATGTAAAACCTGGTACACGAAGTGCTTTATTCATGTTAGTTGACAGTTACACACTGAACGAAGAAATAGCAGACCTAGCTCTAATTTTAGATTCTCACTAATGGTAACTTTGTTAGGATGTGTGCATATAAACAGCAGTAAGTGCCAAACACCCGGCTGCCAAAAGTAGTAACACGCACAGTGTTCATGCTAGAAAAATGCTTTTCAGCAACAACTTTTAGAAATTCAAGGATTATGTTGATAACTATGATTCACATAAAGATCCTAAATATGTTCTTGAAAGCAAATGTGCTTCAGAAGTTGTTGCTAATAAGGTAACTGAATATCTATGCAAGTAAACAATGTTGTGTCCCTTATCACTGTTAATGTGATGGTAGAAATGTTAAGGACCATTCTGAACATTGTTTACTTCCTGCAATAAGACAATGACAGAATTAACTTCTGAGATTCTTATACTTTATTGTAAAAGTTGATTAAACTTAAATGACACAGACTTTCCAAACTTATGTTTTTGATAGGTTTCACATACACAATAAGAGCACTCAGTTTATAAGTAAACAATTTTAAGTACCCCCTGATACATCTTTAAGATTGTAATTTTGAATAAAATTTACGATTTTAAAAGTAATTATTATTCCAGAAATATTTAAAAACAAAGACTTCATTCAATTTAAAATAACAATATACTTTAATCTGACTTGTGTACAAATTCAATGCATTAGTGTGATCGTTGTAAATAAATGTTGTAAAATTATTTTTCTGTTTGATGATTAACAATACAATACCCTACGAATTACCGTATGCATCTCAGTGTCTAACATTTTATGGCTATTTATTACTCTTCAACTAAAAATATGTTTCTGATTTTCCTTTTATGTCACATCCATGAAGAGTATTTCACTTGGGAATATGAAAGGAGTATTAGCATATTTGTTTTTCTTGGTGAATATTTATAGCTAGATTATTATTCTTTTCTGGCATGTTCTACATGTTGGAGCATTTCCTCCCTATGGATCTAGCAGAACACAAATTACACCTCATCTAATACAAGCTCAAAACCTATTCCAAGTTATTTCATAACCAATTAAACACACATTCTACTTCAGTAATTGGTACTCATGTTATAAAAGTCTAAATCTAAGACTTTTCGCTGCCTCCAACAGATTTTAGTTGTAGGCTACTATCTGCGTTATGGGAGACCACATTTCACAGTAGATTCATCCCTATTTCGCATCTGTGAGCACATTTCCAGAAGGTAACAGCATTACTAACTCAACGCTTATTTTACCCTGCACCAAGAACTACCTTAATTAATAATGTTGGTTTAGTATGTCTCACTTAGAGTTTAAGAGCATTTCACATGCAACTTAACCAAGATACAAAAACAATGTTTTTCTATATTCATCCACACTCATCAGTGATTCCTTTGGGATTTCTGAGGATTGCAATTATGCAAACCCCTGAAGTAAGTTTGGGGACAGTACTGCAGGAAGAGGAAGCCACGAATGTGTACAAACTTACTCTATTCTTACGTGCACGTTCTCTCTTAAATAAATAAATAAATAAATAAAAGGCCAACAGCCTTAGAACTGAAAGATGGACAAGAATATCTCTTAACAAGTTCAGTACTTCACAATGCTAAGAACCACCACCAACATTTTACTGTAGTTATAGGACGTAAGAAAACCTAACAGGACATGTAGGCAAGTGCATGAATGAAAGCCACCCAAGAACGTGCCAGAATGTCGAACGTGTACAACTAGCTTTCATTATCAACACTGCTTATGGTATACCTGCACATACAATATAACACTTTCGACGTTACATTTGTATCCCTGAAATATTGCTATCAACAATTCAAAAGTTTACACGTGACATTAATTGTAAAACTCACGTGCTGCTAACGTCACCGCTATAACCAACACAACATATAGTTAATGCGTAACGTGTGAAGAAAAATATAAAAAAGTCTTACCTCGCGCCAGTTGTTTCCCACTGGTTCAGTAATAATATTCCGCAAAATGAACGCCTGAACTGGTGCAATAACTGCACAGGGTCCACCATGATTTTGAACAAGAGCCGTAGGTTCGTCGCTACTAAAACAGAATCCTGCAAAAGAAGTTGCTACATGCTAACTGAAAGAATGAGCAATCCCATAACATATAAGGCGACAATTTGTATACGTACCCTGGGCCCATCGTCGAAATACATCATCTTTAATTGTTCCCCACAACAATCTCTTTATCTCATTAATTTCGTTTCCCTGGTTGCCACTAAAATCTGCCATCGTTTACCAAATGTCCAATAACACTTCGTAACTCAAATCACAATGACGCTGTTTGTATTACATATCGCGACGCGCTACTGATTCAAGAAACTCCGCTCACCAAATTTGAATGAACATGTAAGCAGTTGACACACAATACTTAAGCAGGCATAAAGTCAAGACATACAGTACGCCGACAGAAGCACATCGCATCTACAAACGTACATTCTGCTGTCTGCTTCGCTCCCACCTTTCATTGTCACCACACCTTTTGAACGCAAATCAAAGAGTATTGACAGACATAAACAACTGTCGAGGGCGTCTACGAACATGAAAGAGAAACAATTTCACAAACTAATCTTTAAGGAAAGCTTTCAGGATTCATAAGGAGCTTCAAAAGCAACCACCAAAATTAGAAGAAGACAAGCTTTAATTTCGTGCCCATTTGAATAACGAGAAATCATCTACATATCATGTGACCGATTAACGCGCAACGGTCTATCTGTGCAGATACCTATACGAAGTTCTCTGCATGCAACAAATCGCCGCAAAACTCATGCGCCCAACGCGCGCAGTTTAAACATGCTGCTGGCCCGCCATCTGTTGTTGTCATAAGGAACTTTCAACGCAAAGCGGCTACCCTGTCGAAAGGTTATTTAATATCAGGACACTAACTCACATTATAGGAGACTCATTTTGTATGCTAGAAGCCAACAAAAAAGGAAAGTCATCTGTGGATTGTGTTCGTAACTAGCTCTTAAAAAGTTGACAAACTGCCACAGACAGAAAGGGCGTTCTAAATGGCCTGGCAGTGGTTCCCCAAACGACGGCAGTTTTCACATTTTAATTTATTGCACGAATTAGGCTGTGAACGCGACGGCAAACAGAATTACTTGTGAATTTACGCGGATGTATAGAACTATCTATTTATGCTTTAACTCCTCATATAACAAGTATAAGCAGAATAATTTCAGCAGATCAACAGCTGATAGCGACACTGCGATTCCCGGAAAGTGGTAGTCACAAAAATTTAGATTTTTCAACAACAATGTCCATACAAATATTAAGCGGAATAATAATTGACCTATGCGAAGCTATATAAACAGCCCTGAAGAAAAATTTCAGTAAGACAAGTGAGGTATCTCAGTTATGTAATATATTCTGGCTTCATCAATGACAGTGCTGCAACTGAACACAGTCATAAATATGGCATCCATAACTCAAATTATTGAAACACGTTCCCACAAAATTTTGAACATATGTAATTCCTCTCTTCAGATGCAAAGAGGTAAAAGAAAGCGCTATTGCAACTGCAACAGCAAAACTAAATTACCGTATTCAAAATCGGAAGACAATTAGTCTTTCCAATTTTGTGATAAAAAACTGGATATAATAGATCCACTACGTTATCTTATTAAGTGAATGTTCGTCACTTGCTGTTTGCCTTTATCCTTACAAATGACAGTCGTTACTCTTCTGCACAAAAACGTAACCAGTTTTGTCATAATAATTACAACAAAATCTCTCTTGTATCCATTCTTTCGAAAGTAGTGGAATATCGCTAACGGCTAGAAATCAGTGAACATCTGCATGTAAATAATATTCTTAGTGAATCACAGTACGACTACCTGTCTAGTCTGTCAATAGCAATAGAAGTCGAAAATGTAGTTCCATTTATATTACCGTCGTCTAAATCGAGATTATCTGTTATTGCTATCCTTGTGGATCTCAGCAAGTTTATTGACTCTGTCAGCTATAGATTTCAGCCAGAAAAACTTTGCTGCCACGGTTTTAGAGGCTCAGAACTATCCCTAACCTGATCCTACCTGAGTGAGAGAAAACGTATTGCATACTTCAACAACACGTGACCAAATCTCTTCGATATTTATTTTTTATTTATTTATTTATCCATCTGTAGACAATAAATATTATATGGAGTAGACGTAAATTTATGGGAAATTATCTGTGCAAAAGGATCATACGAAATTTTACATTAAGTAATACAAAGAATAATACATACAAAGTTGTACAAGAAAATGTACTAAGAATAATACTTGATTATACAATACCCAGTAATACAACTTTTTGTACATGTATACTAACAGTTTTGTAACTGCATAGTATGTTTGCCCTGAGGCTTTACTTTTGTCTTCGCTAAACAGGAAGCCCTTATATTCACTGCAATAATTCAGTAAAGATTTTGCCACACTCAACAGCTGTCCATCAGATTTAAAAAAATTAACAGAAACTTTAGGGGATGTAAGACAGTGTTTTCAGTTTTGCCTTAATATAAACATTACCAGAATTATTTATTGGCCTTAATACTCATCTACTGAGTAAAACCACTGTTCAAGAAGAAATTCTTTAAATTCCACTTTAAATCTGTTTTCATCTTCTAACTTTCTGATGTTGGCTGGCAGCATGTTGTATAGTTTTGTACCCAAATGGCTCACATGCCTTTATGTGTGTGTTCTTTTTGTTCGCTGAGTATGGAGTGCTGTGCTATTTCGAGTATTGTAGTTATGCAAGTCGGCATTTGTCTGAAAATCTGCAAGGTGCGTCCTAATATATAAAACACATTTGTATATTTTGTATATATATACTGTAACAGAAAGATTCGTTTTAGACGGCAAGTGGTGGAGCCCCAAAATGTTATTCTGTATGTTGCAAGAGACTGAAAATATCCAACAAATGCCCTCTGGCACTTTCTGAAGAACAAACATTTGCAACAATTCTAAGAGCAAAACAAGCTGAGTTAAGTTTCTGCCCAAGTGTCATTACATGATAATCAAAATTAAGACTTTCATCTACGTGAATCCCCAGCAATTTTGTTGATGCCACTCTGTCTATGGGCTTATCACAACAGATCAAAATTTACATTTTGACATATTTTCCCAAACTGCATATAATTTGTTTTATTTGCATTTAATGTCAACCAGTTTGCATTAAACCAAGTGTGGACATTCTTTACTACTTGATCAGTAGGTGTTTGCAGCATTTGCTTTGGTTCACCTATTATCACACTAGTGTCATCTGTGAATAGTATAGCATTTGCTGCTCCATCTGAGGTGTGAAAGTCATTTATGTAGACAAGGAACAATAAGGGACCTAGATTACTGCCGCGTTACACTGCTATTTCCACTTTTTTTGCATCTTATACCAAATTTATTTTGTGGTTGGAGTAATCTGACATCAGTCCTACAATCTATGTTCTGTTTTGTAGGTATTACTCAAACCACTTTTTTCCCTGTCACATGAAAACCTAATGCTTCCAGTTTTTCTAAAAGAATGCCTTGATTGACAGTGTCGAATGCTTGGAGAAATCTAAATATATTCCTACTACACAGTTGTATTTTTCTAGCTTTTTGATTATTTGCTCAGTGTATCGCATTAGTGCTGTTTCTGTATTTTTGCCTGCCTGGAAATCATACTGATTTCTATTTAGTAACTAATGCTCAATTAGATATTTGTTGCTTCATTAATTTTTCTATTATTTTGAAAAATGCGGTCAGGAAGGATATTAGCCGATAGTTTTCTACCTTATACTTGTTGCTGTTTTTCAATAATGGCTTCACTTTTGACACATTCATCCTTTCTGGAAACACTCCTTCACTAAATGATAAGTTGGCTGTGTGTGCCAAGGGCCTTGCAATTTGTGCAACTGTCATTGTTATGATATAAACAGTCACCTCATCTACTCTTGCTAACATTTTAGGTTTCAAGCTTTTTATTATTTTGAACACTTCATGTTCATCTGTTGGATCTATCCTCATGCCACAAGCAGCTTTTGGAAATTCAGGTTTCTCTTGCTATGTGAATTTTAAGCTTAATGAAGTTGTTGCATTTATGAAATAATTGTTGATATAATTTGACAAATCTTGTTTTTTAATATTGACATTTTCAGTGTTTTTGAGAATGATATCCTGGTCTTCACAACTCTTTCCTGTTTCAGCCTTCACAATACCCCATACGGCTTTTGATTTGTTATCAGACTGTCATTACTCATAAATTTTGCCTTGGCAATTACTTTTCGATATACCCTCTTGGAATTCTTAACATATTCTGTGAACTGTGGATTTGTAGATGTCTTCAATTTTGAATTTAGTCTCTTTAGAGTTCCACAAGAAGTTTTGATGCCAACTGTGATCCTAGAATTTGGCTCTGTATTGTGATGTGATGTGATTCTTGACAGCTTCTTTGGAAAGCAAATTTCAAAATATCCCATGAAAATTGAAGAAAAAGTTTTATATGTATCATTCGTATTTGTTAGGGACAGCACTACTGTCCAGGACTCACTAGTTAGGATATTTGTAAATTCTACACAGTGTTCAGTGGAAAGGTTTCTTTTATACATCAAGTACACTTTTTTCTCTTGTAGTGGCATTGAAGGAATTTTGAGGACAAGAGCTTTATGGTCTGATAATCCCAAATCGGTATTTGTTACTCCTCCTTCTGTGGACTCTACATTTGAAAATATATTATTTATAAGACAGTTTGTATTATATGTTATTCTTGTGGGTTCATGTATCTGTGGAAACAGATTGAAACTACATAATAGATTTAGGAATTGATTTTTTAGCCTACTTTCATTCATAAGATTTATGTTGAAATCCCTGCAGACAACTACAGTGGCTCTTTCAGTAAACTACATATCACATAGGTTGTGTCACAATGTTCTGTGTTGGGACCTTTACTCTTGATAATATATGTAAATGAATTGCTTAGCATTATGTTGTGTAAATCCACCACAATGCAAATGATACCAGTTTTGTTACAGCTGGGGAAAACTTAGGAGCATTAGAACATGAATGTGGGGATCATATAGAGCAGACAGTAAGTGGTTCCAAGTCAATGAGTTGCATATTAATCATGATGCTGCATATTTGCTAGGTATACTAACGTCATGTGCTATGACAAGCCATTACCCAAGGCATGCTATGTCTTTTTCCACTTTCACTTGACATATGGCACTGCATTAAGGAGAATTCCTCTGGAGTCAAATAGGTCTCATATGGTAAAAGAAGGCAATGTGGTTGATGTGTGGAGCAAAAAATAATGATTCTTGTAGATCATATTTCAAATAATTAAAAGTACCAAGACTCATGTTTGTCTTTATATCAAGTTGTCTAATACACACAAAAGAAACTCACCACAATCATAAACCATGACAATCTTTCCATCAACATAACACATACCTCAGAAATAGCAGATGGTTGTCACAGATACTAGACTTCAGAAAACGCAAGATAGCTACAGCTACATACACATAAAACTATTAATATGTTGCCAATACAGGTAAACAACATGCAAAAAAGTGTGTTTAAAAACGCCACACAGTACTGGCTTAGAGAAAAAGGATTTCATACAATAGAGGAGTTTTGCCATAAAGTTAGTTTCGTTCAGATTATACTTACATATGCGAATATATTGAATATATTATGTTAGTTTCGTTTAGATTATACTTACATATGCAAATATATTGAATATATCACGTGCACCATATTGGACGATTTTATATCTTGAGAGACAATAATGATCTAAAATAACTTTTACACCATGTATATCATTTAAGTGTATATGTAAGTGTGTATGTACACAAAAGACATCATTGCCTGGAATTTTAGTGCTTACAGATGGGTAGCAAATAAATGAATAAATAAATAAACTCTGACAAGTTACAGGTATTCATTTATATTTCTAGACTTCCATTTGCATCTATAGGACTATTCTGCAATTCAGACTTGAGTGTTTGGCAGTGAGTTCATCCAAATACGTTCAAACCATGTCCCTACTGCTCCACCATGGCTGCTTGTATTAGAAACTGGAACGTTAAAATGTGGAAAAATTACATTAAGACCTACTGTGTGGATGTGGCTGTGTGGTAGTGAATTGAATTGTTTGTTTGTACTTTTGCATCTTCTGTTGAACTCACTTTACAGTGTAACTGTGGGATACAGGACTCTGCTAAAATTATAACATATAGTCGAGACTACAGTCTAAGATAAAACATAAATGAAAATATGGAATTCTCTAAACTTTGTAATGTTTTACATGTATATTTGTAGCCATACCATCTGAACGACGTTTGGCACCATAACTAAAACAAGACGATATACAGAGCCTGATAATAATGTTTTTATTCATAAATTTAGTATCTGAATTCTTTCTGAAGCGATTATGTGCTAAAATTATGAATAATTTCGTACACTTTCCTCAGTTCATAGAAATCATTTTGTGATGCCCAAGTAGTACAGAGTCTACCGAAATTAGCATTTGTTCTTCGCACATAAAACGTTAGTAGTTTCTTACATAAGATATTGACAATTAATGCAATATTCTATTTGCAGATGCTCAAAAAATATTGTGTTCCTGATTGGAAGGGCAATTACAAATCTAACAAAGAAAAGATTCCCTACTGAATAGGAAAACTGAAAGACCTAGATAAAAAGCATTCCTAGAAATGACAAATCCATCCAACAGAAGTATTGTTTATATTGAACATCAGAAACATCTTTGTCAAGAGTGGAAGTTACAAGACTCTGATTTGAAGAGTTCCCTCGTCAGATGCCACTGCTTTTACTAGATGTCATGAGACAATTATTTCTTGGTTACCATCATATTTAAGCAAGGTACCGTATCCAACGAAGTGTGAGCCAGTAATTATAAGAAAACGGGCATGCAACAAAGACGAGGATAAGAATTAAGTCTGGTTAAAGGAGGATATTATTCCAAATTTCCAATATTGTTGTCCTAGTACCAGGAAAGAGTTAACAGTGTAAGAAAGTGGAGTGTTGAAGTCAAAGACAGTAAAATGTTATTTTATATTGTAGATTTTTCTAAAGACATAGCTCAGGTCAAAATGAGTGTAGATGACAAAATCTATTTAAAATGTATTGTTAACAATACATGTTTACTTCGTTACTGATATGTTACTGCAATAGTGATTAAAATTCTTCTGGGTATTATGCCGCGTCATTGCTAAAAACTAACAACAATAATAAACTAAAACCGACGTTTCGGCCGAATTGCAACGGCTTTCCTCAGGGCACGACTGGTTTTGCATGGGGATATGTGCTTCTGTTTATTACAGACTATCGATGTCTGATGTCACTGTTGTAAATCTTGTAATTGGCCCTGTAATATGATTGGCTAGTCATGACGTAAGGGAAGATGGAAGGAAAGAGGCTATTTGTGGATGTTCATGTCGTCAACGATTGGTAGCTGTCCGCCAATCAGCGTTCGGCTTCTGATCGGCAAGTTTTCCTCCTGGTGTGCGCGGAAGTGGACTGACAGTTGCTCTACAGCTGTTTGAGCCGATATGTCAGTGTCCCGTGTAGCTTCTGCCCCGCGACCGCTCGCGGCCCGTTGGACTGGGATGGCCGGCAGCCAGGACGCCGGGAGTTTGTAGCCATCTTCTCTGTTGATGTTGTCAGGCTGCTTAATAATTTCGATCGCCTCCCGTATTTTGCGTTCTCGCATACACGATTCTGTCGCTACAAACGCCCAGCGTCCTGGCTGCCGGCCATCCCAGTCCAACGGGCCGCGAGCGGTCATGGGGCAGAAGCTACACGGGACACAGACTTATCTGCACAAACAGCTGTAGGCAACTGTCAGTCCACTTTCGCGCACACCAGCAGGAAAATTTGCCGACCAGAAGCCGAACGCTGATTGGCGAACAGCTACCAATCGTTGACGACATGGATATCCACAAATAGCCTCTTTCCTTCCATCTTCCCTTACATCATGACTAGCCAATCATATTAGAGGGCCAATTAAAAGTTTTACTACAGTGACATCAGACATCAATAGTCTGTAATAAACAGAAGCACCTATCCCCATGCAAAACCATTCGTGCCCTGAGGAAGGCCATTGCAATTCGGCCGAAACGTCGGTTTTAGTTTACTATTGTTGTTAGTTTTTAGCAATGAAGCGGCATAATACCCAGAAGAATTTTAATCACTATGACACCGGCCGCGGAAGCCTACGTTCTTATATACATTCCTGGAAATTGAAATAAGAACACCGTGAATTTATTGACCCAGGAAGGGGAAACTTTATTGACACATTCCTGGGGTCAGATACATCACATGATCACACTGACAGAACCACAGGCACATAGACACAGGCAACAGAGCATGCACAATGTCGGCACTAGTACAGTGTATATCCACCTTTCGCAGCAATGCAGGCTGCTATTCTCCCATGGAGACGATCGTAGAGATGCTGGATGTAGTCCTGTGGAATGGCTTGCCATGCCATTTCCACCTGGCGCCTCAGTTGGACCAGCGTTCGTGCTGGACGTGCAGACCGCGTGAGACGACGCTTCATCCAGTCCCAAACATGCTCAATGGGGGACAGATCCGGAGATCTTGCTGGCCAGGGTAGTTGACTTACACCTTCTAGAGCACGTTGGGTGGCACGGGATACATGCGGACGTGCATTGTCCTGTTGGAACAGCATGTTCCCTTGCCGGTCTAGGAATGGTAGAACGATGGGTTCGATGACGGTTTGGATGTACCGTGCACTATTCAGTGTCCCCTCGACGATCACCAGTGGTGTACGGCCAGTGTAGGAAATCGCTCCCTACACCATGATGCCCGGTGTTGGCCCTGAGTGCCTCGGTCGTATGCAGTCCTGATTGTGGCGCTCACCTGCACGGCGCCAAACACGCATACGACCATCATTGGCACCAAGGCAGAAGCGACTCTCATCGCTGAAGACGACACGTCTCCATTCGTCCCTCCATTCACGCCTGTCGCGACACCACTGGAGGCGGGCTGCACGATGTTGGGGCGTGAGCGGAAGACGGCCTAACGGTGTGCGGGACCGTAGCCCAGCTTCATGCAGACGGTTGCGAATGGTCCTCGCCGATACCCCAGGAGCAACAGTGTCCCTAATTTGCTGGGAAGTGGCTGTGCGGTCCCCTACGGCACTGCGTAGGATCCTACGGTCTTGGCGTGCATCCGTGCGTCGCTGCGGTCCGGTCCCAGGTCGACGGGCACGTGCACCTTCCGCCGACCACTGGCGACAACATCGATGTACTGTGGAGACCTCCCGCCCCACGTGTTGAGCAATTCGGCGGTACGTCCACCCGGCCTCCCGCATGCCCACTATACGCCCTCGCTCAAAGTCCGTCAACTGCACATACGGTTCACGTCCACGCTGTCGCGGCATGCTACCAGTGTTAAAGACTGCGATGGAGCTCCGTATGCCACGGCAAACTGGCTGACACTGACGGCGGCGGTGCACAAATGCTGCGCAGCTAGCGCCATTCGACGGCCAACACCGCGGTTCCTGGTGTGTCCGCTGTGCCATGCGTGTGATCATTGCTTGTACAGCCCTCTCGCAGTGTCCGGAGCAAGTATGGTGGGTCTGACACACCGGTGTCAATGTGTTCTTTTTTCCATTTCCAGGAGTGTATGTTACTGCAAATTCGAACTCATGTTTCTCCTTCCGTATGTCACGAATCCCTCCTTTTATCTTTGTTCAGCGTCATGAGTTAAGAAAATAGTGTTGACGCAGTTATTATTGCTGAAAATATCCAGCAGATATATACTAGCGCAGCATCCAGTTTTGCAATCAAATATCAAACTTATTCCACTGAGACTAGTATGCTCACAACTCACAATAGCTGGTATACATTTACAGTGAACTGTTTGAACTTTCATATGGTCATGCTGAACACATAAAACATTGTGAAGTTCGTTTTTGGTCTATTACTGCTCCAAAATGTAGGCCTACTCAACTTCTTTAAGCAAAAAGGACAGCTTGTCCAGTTGATAAATCGATTTCATTGCATCAGTATTTCACATTATGTAATAGAGGTCAAAAGAGGTTAGTTCAACAGTATTCAATAGGCTAAACTTTGGTGTGCTTGCAGGATGTTCTATATTTGAAACTGTATTATAGACTAAAATTAATTGTTTCATATAGTGACACAGGCTAAAGATCCTATTTCTTACGTGATCCTGGGTTGTTGCAGAGCACAGGAAGGCTACCTTTTTCTATCCATGAACTAAACCTTTCCTGTTGTGATAAATAGGTGTAAGAGGTGACCATCATGAAATAATCTATAAAATACGGATAAAAGAACAAGTCGAAAACTAGTAAGTCGCCAGGTCTAGATGGAATCCCAATTCGGTTTTGCAAAGACTACTCTACATTATCGCCCTCTTACTTAGTTTGTGTTTTCCGTGGATCTCTGGACCATAGCACAGTGCCAAGTGACTGGAAAAAGGCGCAGTTGACTCCTGTGTATAAGAAGTGTAAAAGAATGGACCTGCAAAATTACAGACCAATATCCTTACCATCAGTTTGCTGCAAGATTCTAGAGCACATTCACGAATCACCACGGCTTTGGAAAGCATCACTTGTGCAAAACCCAGCTTACTCTTTTCTCACATGATATAGGCCTACTGTGAAGTATGGATGAAGAGCAACAGGCAGATTCCACGCTAGGACGTTAGGCTGGATGTAACTAAACCCAACGAAAAAGATTTTCAAATTAAATAGTTCGTTCGAAATATGTTGCACATGAATGTGAGGCTTCAGACAGTTTGGAGCTATTTTGTTTAATAAGTGAGTTGTTAAATTTTGGGTGATGTCCTCCACATTTTGTGCCTATTACAGACATATAATGCCTGTGACTTGTTTTAGAAACTGTTATATTTAATCCTGACATCTCCTGTGGCGAGTGTTAGAATGTCAAATTTAATTTTAAATTCTCTGTTTCCAGTCTGTACTGCATTCTCAGTTAAACTTATAGATTGAGCACCCAGCATATGTGATTTTTCCTTGCTTATTCCATAATTTGTCTATTCGACTATCACTGTAATGGTTAATGAAATCATAAACAGCATCGTCTTCATCCTCTTCTTTAGGCTTGGAGACTTGTTTGAGAGATTATATGACAGGCCTAAATGTGTCTCTAAATGACTGGTCTCTTTCCAAGTACCCTAATTTCCGCAATCGAATGTTCTCTCGAAAAGCCTTATATGCTTCAACTACTTTATCTTTTGTCGGCCTGCTGTTATATAGTAAACAGATTTTAGAGTGGTATAAAGCTTATATACACTCCGATTTGCTTTCTTTTCAATTACGTCAAGCTCTGCAATTAACTCACTTATGTTCTTTTCCGTGATACCAACCCTTGCAGTTAATTCATTGTTTACTGTCAGAATGGCTTGAGAATAGATTTTTAATTCCTTGATACTTTTGTTGAGTGTTTCAAGTCCAGTAGTCTGATGTTTAGTACTGTCTTTGAGCGCTTGAATTTTCGTATCAATGTACAGACGAATGCTCTGCTGCCTCGTCTCAGACTAATTATGGATAGGTGACCTCGTGAATTTGTCCATAAATCTGTCAATTCATCAGATGTCATATTAATTCCTATGTGTGCCTGGTAAATGTATTTTAAATTCATATTGTGCTGTTGCAAGACAATAATAAGTTGCTTTGGGATCATTGAATATGTCTGGCTTAAGTAAAAGATATCAAGACCTCGATTTTCCACTATGACATCATCAAATGCGAACTCAGTATTAGGTTTCACTTTTTCAGGTGGTGGGACCTCATCACTTTGGGTGGCAATCTTATAAATAATACCATCAACACCTGAAAGTGTTTCCTCAAGTAGCTTGTACTTGAGCTGAAATAGTGTGCTTGAAAATCTATACACATCCTCAAAGCGAACACCATCTGCTTGCATTGGCAGGAACATTAGCACATATGTTTCCCTTGAAGGTCGATGGATCAACGATAACAATCGATCTAATGCTACTGGGCAGTAGCGTCACATTCTTGTTATTCTATATTTCCCAAATATTCTCAGACCTTTCAGTTACCGCAAAGCCCTTCTGTAGAGGATGCTTTGTCCATACTATATAACTACACTAGCATACAGGAGGGGGGGGAGGGTCTTATAGGAAAACAGAAGAAACAGACATCATACAAATGCTTCATTGATTTCTACATATAGTAGGTACAAATAAATACTCAAATAAGATTGCAGTTCCATGCCTACATCAAGTGTTGTAAACTCACACATAGTTCTGTGTATTGACAGGCAACATGCATCGAAATATTGAACTACAATTTGTTTTTTTCCATGAGATTAAGAGGTTGCTATGAAACTTTCTGTAACTTGGTCCATAATGTTTCGTAGAAGCTGTAAATCTAACCCTGCCAGCTCAGTCTCTAGTCAAGTGTGTACTCTGTGATAAAACTACTGCACATTAAATTCTTGAATGTTCCTGCATGTGAATCGATTCTGTACAGTTAAAAATTTGTTGTTTGTGGGAAGTCACTGGTACTGATCTTGTGATCAACTAGTGTCACTGCAGGTGTTTGAATATTTCGAGTAAAATATCTGCAATGGCCATTCGGTTGTCACACAGCCCACACCATTCTGTTGGGGTTAATATTACTTTCATATCATAATAACGAGGGACTTCAGATAGCACTGCTTGGTTGAATTCATGATAAAAGAACTTTCCAACGCTAAAACGTTTACATCCACATGAATTTAAGGTAAAATATATAGTAAAATGGATAGGTAACCCTATGAGGAAGTTTTTGTTATGGAGTACTCCACAACACCATCTGGATATAGGAAAATAAAACGAGTTGAGCCATAGACTCAGAGTACACTACATCTATGCATATATGGAAGAACATTGATGATGCTTACATGATGTTTAGTATTTAGGTGGAGCCTGACGTTTCATGATACCAATGTTACCTTGCCATTCACACACTGCTAATCGAAATCATTACTTATACTGTATACGGTATATATATTTATTTTGCAACACGGTATTGGTAAATAGTGTCTGATCAATGTATTGCTGCTGTGTGTGAGGGACAGGAACTTAATTTTAGAATCTGTGCTAAGACAGAAGTGTGTGTGTGTGTGTGTGTGTGTGTGTGTGTGTGTGTGTGTATGTGTGTGTGGAGGGGGGGCTGTTTTGAAAGCGCATGTTAACATAACTGTATGTGTAATCCATGATTAAACCAGCTGTGCTCCAGCGATCACATGAGTTCCATCACTTTTTATGTGGGTGGTGATCTAACAGAAACGCTAGTAATGTACGATTATAGTCTTCAGGCTTCTTTACTTGCAAGCTGAGTTCTGCAAGCTTCGAATCAATGTTTGGTTGTTTTTTAATATGTGGTGTCTGCTCCTTTGGACATGAGCAAAAAAAAAAAAAAAAAGATTCTGCAGCATTATGAATCGAAACACAAATTAATGAACGACATTTAGCAGCTGGAGGGCATTGATTTACATCAATGGGGAAGTTGAAATATTTTGCTGGACCACATCCACGTCTCCTGCTTTCCAGGAAGATGTTCTGACCACTAAGTCAGATCCAAATTCTCAACTTATCCACGCATTACTGACATAATTCCTCATTACTTGCCGTGTTTCGCCGATTGCCATAAGAGTTCGTGTGTGGTGTGCATCTGCACTGAAGAGATCATTGGGAAAACTCGCCTTAATTGTATATGTGGTGTCTGTTCTTTTGGGCATCTCCAAAACAAAAGACACCATGCGGTTGCATCAGTGTGGGAGCAGAGAGCCTGTCCTCTTCCCTAAGTTGTGTATGTTTCGATAAAAATGCAAGTGGAGAGATCTCAACTTATAAAGGGTGTACGTGAAGTCCAGGAACACTTTCAATTATTTATTACACAAGAGCCAAACATTGTACAGATATCATACATATGTATTTTAAAGAGGAACACTGAAAGTTTTTTTTTCATGTATACCGCCACAGCATAGTCTGGTAATTTGTCAATAGTCAACGCTAGTCGCAAACATGTCCAGTTCAGGTGCGGAGCGAGCTTTCTAGTGTTGGAGTTGACAAAAACAAGTGTGCTACAGCTGTGCAACAGATGTTTAGAACCAAGTACGGTAAGAAGCCACGAACAAGGAAGGCCACTTACCACTGGCACAACAAATTCGTTACGACGGGTTACTTGTGCCCGGCAAAGAGAAGCGGACGTCCCAGTGTGAGTGAAGTGAATGTGGAACGCGTATGAGAGACATTCACAAGGAGTCGAAAGAAATCGGTGCATCGTGCATCCCGTGAACCCGAAATGGCTCCAATGACAGTGTGGAAAGTCCTGCAACAGAAGCTGTCTATGAAACCATTCGAATTGGAGCTGCCACAGTCGAAAACGCCATGCTGGGACGGGTATGGCAAGAATTTGATTACCGTATTGACGTCTGCCCGGTCACTCATGGTTCGCATATTGAATGTTTGTAAAAAAAAACTTTCAGAATTTCTCTTCAAAATGCAATATGTATGACACCTGTGCAATGTTTAGTCTTTTGCAATAAATAATTAAAAGTGTTTCCCTGTAACATGCAGTGACTATACACATACATATTATACAGTGAATAGTAGCTTGGAGGGAAAAACATATCAAGCAGGCCAGCAGACAGCCTGGACCTACATAAACATTTTTTCCCTCTGACATCGTAGAGCCTGGGCCAGTATTCAGGAACTTGATTTATAGAAGTTGTCCCAGTAACTAATGCATTTTTTTTAAATTTCCTTCCAAACTTTGAATTTCCCACCACTTTATACGTAGGGCAATTGGCTTTTGTCAGAGGGGAGAGGGGTCAGGAAATCGCATGACTCATGTATGATATCACTGACGACATCAGTTGTGACTTCATCAGTGACACATTCTGCACCAGGACTGGCACTACATATTTACTGTCGTGGTTCTGACCTCAGTCGCAACGGCGTCAAAAAAAAAAAAAAAAAAAAAAAAAAAAGAGTGAAATTTCGGTAAGATGGTGTCACCCCATTGTGTGACACGTCAACGGCGGTGTTGGGCAGAATTGTGGTGAAATTTGGTGCTAAAGTGAAAATATTAACCAGCATTACACCTCACAAGAACTTGTAAGATCTGTTCTTTTTTTATTATATGGCGACATATTTGCTCTTTGAAGCGTCACTGAGTCCCGTGTGACGTCGCATCGCGCCACGCTTTTCCACCATTACATTGTAGGCACCTTTGAGCCAAATTTCAAACTTCTGCTTCACAGTGGGGGATCGTTACGGAGTTTCGAAAAGTGATTCTTTCATCATGTTGGGCAGTGTATTTTGTCATTCAAGTTGACATGGATTGCACCTCTGTTACGTGTTCGTATTAAAGAGTGTTACTAAAGTGAACTAATATTCTTTGCATGTAGCTTCTCGACCTCCCCCAAAAGTAAATTACGAACTGTCACGAAGGCTTGCTCCTAGGAGATATTTAATGATTTGAGATGCAAGATTTATACAAAAATATTTACCCATTTTCGAAACATACTTTGTATACTTGGCTTCATTTTATTGACTAAAATAACTAATTATGAAATATTCTCTATTGTAAGAAGTAGTAAAATGATCATTCAATAATTACCATGCTGAATAACAACAATACGCAATTATACAGTGGAATATATCAAACCAACCACATGCGTGTATTCTGGTGGGCACGAGCTGCTGTGCACTGCTACAATGACTCGCTGATATTTTCATAGTGATGCCCAAAAGTTGGCGGCATTTGCACATGATGAAAATGTTGAACATTCGCTAATGTATACCTCATTTGGAAAATGCTTTTGTTGCAGCTAAGACACAGTAAAAAGTTAATGTACACAGTTGCAACCAGACGGTCTGAAAAGGTTAAACATACCGACGACATGTGGCCTTGTTTGCCACATGTGAAACACTTGGATTTGTGCCACAGGCACTGTGACCTATCAAGTGTTTGAAAGCAACACAGCCGGCCGAAGTGGCCGTGCGGTTAAAGGCGCTGCAGTCTGGAACCGCAAGACCGCTACGGTCGCAGGTTCGAATCCTGCCTCGGGCATGGATGTTTGTGATGTCCTTAGGTTAGTTAGGTTTAAGTAGTTCTACGTTCTAAGGGACTAATGACCTCAGCAGTTGAGTCCCATAGTGCTCAGAGCCATTTGAACCATTTTTGAAAGCAACACAGTCAGGACTTCCACAATAGTGCTGCCTGATGAAGCGGTTGGTTCGCACATTACCTAGTCTCCTGAGCTGGTGGAGACACGGGGGAGGGGGCGGGTGGTGGCCCGGTGGCCCCTTAGCGTTTGACAACAGATATGGCAGGTGCTTGAAACTCTAGCTCAGCTACATTGACAATGTCCTGTGACTCAGTAATTGACAGTACTGTACTGAGGTCAGAGTTTGGATACTTTCATAAGGCAGCACGAATACAGGAATCAAACACATTGTGAGTAATCACATCTCTCATCATGATGTCACTGTAACTTAACTCACTTGTACACTGAAAGTGACATTGTCTAGTAAGGCCACGAATTTCTGTTACGCACTGTTTGTAGGACTGTCCTGCCTGCCGTCTTAATCTGAAAAACTTCTAACGAGCAGCTGCTAAATGAACTTGTGATTTAAAATGATTTGACAGTTTGTCAACTAACTCGCCATTGGGGACTTCATGAGGATGACTATATGGAAAAAGTTTTACTACCAATCAGAATACATCTCAGCTTACAATGAAGAGAAAATGATAAATCCGCTGGGTACCTGTTACGTCCTAGGTACTGAAATGCGCCATCAACTGCACATTATGCCGACCAGTGTGGCCGAGCGGTTTCTTGCCGCTTCAGTCTGGAGCCGCGCGACCGCTACGGTTGCAGGTTCGAATCCTGCCTCGGGCATGGATGTGTGTGATGTCCTTAGGTTAGATAGGTTTAAGTAGTTCTAAGTTCTAGGGGACTGATGACCTCAAATGTTAAGTCCCATAGTGCTCAGAGCCATTTTTTGAACTGCGCATTAAAATCACCCCAGTCTTCGCTTTGCACCAGAAACACTCTACATTTAGGCACGTGAACCGTTTGTTGAATTGTTCCAACTGAATAGGCTGTGATTCCAGTCATGGTGCAGCCACAATCCCTCGCGATGCTTGTAATAACGTTCCTCTGTCCCTGCAATTTATTACTTGCATTAAAGACACATCTGCAAGAGACATTGTGAACATTCAATACAACGATACACACAAACAGCAAAATAGCACTGTTGCAAGGAAGTGTTAGTTACACACTATGCCACAGTGGGCTGATCGCAAGCTGCACCCTCGGCGTCGCTAGTTGTGTCTGACTTCTTGGATCAGAGGTAGTTAGTAATATTATAGTTAATTGAAACACACTGAATAAGTAATACTTCATTAATTACAACAGAACTTATATTTGCTCGCCAGGCTTGGCTGTAGGTATGAAACTGCACATGTGTACTTGCGATTTAGAATACCCTAAATGAGCCACGATTACTGAGTGGCGAATTGATACAAGTTCAGAACGGCCATACTGTGGCTTCACTTCTAGAAACACATGTTTGTAGACACTTGTTGACATTGTTCAGATAGTGTCGGCGCATAGGAACAGTTCACAGAAGACAGAAGTCCATGTAATGGCATTGTACACAAACGCAGAGATGGCAGATGCACATTTGATGTATGGATTAGGTGATGGCAATGGCACTCGTGCTCAACATTTGTCCCAGGAGAGATTTCCAGGATGAAGGTGCCTTGAAAGGAATACGTTTGAAGCCCTTTATTGTCGATACAGGGAACACAGGGCATATAAGCCTGATACTCACGACTGGGGGAGGCCTAGAAGAATGAGGACACTGCAATGTGAGGCGGCAATTCTTAATGTCAGTACAGGATATGTAGCTGCAACACGGAATGTTGCCCACATCACTGTCTGGCGAGTGTTACACAAGGACCAGCTGTATCCATACCATTTACAGCGTTTGCAGGCACTATAGGCAACTGATTTTCCTGTATGGATACTCTTCTGTAAACACTTTATTCAACAATGTGTCAATCCTAATTTTAGTGCAACAGTGCTGTTCACAGATGAGGCGCCGTTTCAACGAGATCCGCGTGTAAATTTTCACAATCGGCATGTATGAGCAGAGGCCAATCCACACTCAACTGTTGAAGCAAGTCGCCAAAGATGATTTTCTGTCAATAACTGGACCAGCATTGTTTGTGACTGTTTGGTAGGGCCTCACTTTCTTCCATCCAGGCTCAATGGATAAAGTTATCATAATTTCGTAGAGGATGTTCTACCTGATCTGTTAGCAGATGTGCCTTTAGCTGTGCAACAAAACATGTACTTCATTCTCGATGAAGCACCTCCTCATTTTAGTGTTAATGTCCATCGGTTTCTATGTAATAGATTCGGTGACAGATGGATAGATAGAGATGGATCAGTTGCTTGGCCTCTATGCTCTCTGGACCTGAACGCAGATGACTTTTATTTGTGGGGGGCCTTTGAAAGATCTTGTGTATGGAACCACAGATGTTCAGTATCTCCTTGCCTGTATTATGGAAGGCTGCGAAACCATACACAGTACTCCAGGAATACATCAGCACAGCTGAGTTTCACTACGATGGTGGGCTGATGCATGTATCAATGCCCATGGAGGGCATATTGAACATCTCCAGTGAGAAAGAGTTGTATATGGTATGCTCACGTGTTCTGCTTGTGTGTGTTTCCCGTGATTAATGAGTCTGAGAATATGAACTGTAACATGGAAACAAAAAGTTTCCAGACCAATGTATGTACACTGAAGAGCCAAAGAAACTGGTACACCTGCTTAATATCATATAGGGCCCCAGCAAGCACGCAGCAGTGCCACAACATGGAACTTGGAACTTGGAACATGGAACTTGGCTAATGTGTGAAGTAGTGCTGGAGGGAATTGACACCATGAATCCTGCAGGGCTGCCCATAAATCCGTAAGAGTAGAGGGAGTGAAGTGTCTTCTGAACTGCATGTTTGAAGGCATCCCTGATATGCTCAATAATGTTCATGTCTGGGAAATTTGGTGGAAAAGGAAGTGTTTAAACTCAGAAGTGTGATCCTGGAGCCACTCTGTAGCAATTCAGGACATGTGGGGTGTCGCATTGACCTGCTGGAATTGTCCAAGGCCGTCAGAACGCACAATGGACATGAATGGATGCCCGTGATAAGACAGAGTCTTATCTAGACATATTAGGGGTTCCGTATCACTGCAACAGCACATGCCTCACACCATTACAAAGCCTCCACCAGCTTGAACAGTCCCCTGCTGACATACAGGGTCGATACATTCATGAGGTAGTCACCATAAGTGTACAATTCCATCAACTCGATACTATTTGACACGAGACTCGCCTGATCAGGCAACACGTTTCCAGTCGTCAACAGTCCAATGTCGGTGTTGCTGGGCCCAGGCAAGGCATAAAGGTTTGTGATATGCAGTCATCAAGGGTACACGAGTGGGTCTTCAGCTCTGAAAGCCCATATAGATTATGTTTCGTTCAATGGTTCACACACTGACATTTGTTGATGGCCCAGCATTGAAATCTGCAGCAATTTGCGGAAGGGTTGCACTTCTCTCGGGTTGTACCATTCTCTTCAGTTGTCACTGTCCCATTCTCTTTGTATCTTTTTCCAGTCGCAGCGATATCAGAGATTTGAAGTTTATGTCTTACCGGATGCCTGATATTCACAGTACACTCAGATATGGTCATATGAGGAAATCCCCACTTCATTGCTTCTTTGGAGATGCTGTGTCCCATCATTCATGTGGCGACTATAACACCACATTCCAACTCACTTAAATCTTGAGAACCTGCCATTGAAACAGCAGTAACCAACCTAACAACTGAGCCAGACACTTGTTGACTTATATGTGTGTTGTCGATTGCAGCACCATATTCTGCCTGTTTATATATCCCTGTATTTGAATATGCATGCCTATATCAGTTTCTTTGGCACTTCAGTGTATAACATAATTTCTTTGTATATGTGTACATCTACATCTATATATGTACTCCACTAGCCAACAAGCAGTGTGTGGCGGAGGGCACAATTCCCGCCAAGGTCATATCCCCCCTCTCCCCCCCCCCCCTTCCCTGTTCCACTCGCGGATAGCGCGAGGGAAAAACGACTGTCTGAACGTGTCAGTACGAGCTCCAATTTCCCTTTCTTTGAATGGTGATCATTGCGCGATTTGAAAGTTGGTGGCAATAATATATGCTCTGCATCATTGGCGAAGATCGGATTTTGGAATTTAGTGAGCACCCCCTTCCGTTTAGCGCATCGTCTATCTGCAAGTGTGCCCCACTTTAAACTTTCTATGAGATTTGTAATGCTCTCGCGGTGGCTAAATGTACCAGTCACGAAACTTACCACTCTCCTTTGGACCTTCTCAATCTCTTGAATCAGACCCAACTGGTAAGGGTCCCATACAGACGAACAATATCCTAATACTGGACGAACTAACGTATTGTAAGCAATTTTCTTTGTTGAAGGACTGCATCGCTTCAGGATCCTACCCATAAACCGCAATCTAGATTTCGCCTTGCCCGTTACTTGTGTAATCTGATCATTCCATTTGAGATCATTTCGAATAGTCACACCCAGGTGATTGACGGATGTTACCGCTTCCAAAGAATGGGAATTTATTTTGTACTCGTACATTAATGGGGATCTTCGCCTTGTTATACGCAGAAGGTTACACTAACTGATGTTGAGAGATAACTGCCAGTCATTGCACCATGCATTTATTTTCTGCAAATCCTCATTGATTTGTTCACAACTTTCGTGTAATACTACTTTCCTGTAGACTGCAGCATCATCAGCAAACAGTCTAATGCCTCTGTCAATACCGTCAAGCAGATCGTTTATGTAAATTGTAAAAAGCAGCGCTTGTTTCTGTTGGAGTCACCCCATTCAGGACGACATACTGCTCTCTGTTAGAAAACTTTCTATCCAATCGCATATGTCATCAGATAGACGGTAAGCGCGCACTTAATGTATATGAGGAATGTGTCCTGCATTTTGTGCCGTACATTTTTGTTACACCCTGTATAGGCTTACAATCCAGTAGCTAGCATACCCTGCACATACACACTGTCAGCTAGTGGGGATACCACAAACTTGAGGAGGAGACAGCTGCGGTGTGTGTCAGCTATGGCTCCCTTTCACTAGATATGCACCGTTCCCCCTGAGGGCAATGCTGATCAGTTTTACAGGATGGGGAATGATGATCCCTTATATGGACATTCTACCATTCTGAAACACAAAGAAAATTGATGTTATTAGGGCAATAATGGTCATTTCTCAGAGTTTCCACAATTCCCCCTATGTGTCCTCTAGTCCCTCTTTGAACAGTCACCATTCCCATTGGGTGGCCTTCATCCCCCTATTAGACAGTATGCATTATTCATTATACATTAGGTGTACAGAAGAACTTATACAAATCATAAAGGTATCACTGAGCAATCCTGCTTTCAGTTAAGAGCTCATTCTATTTACAAAGTCAGTGGGAAGCCCATTTCGGACATACTAAGAAATGGCCTCACGAACCACACTGAAGACAGAATTTTTGCAGAAATAATAGAAACAAAGAAATGTACAATAATATACGAGTACAGATATGTAGATGATATCATATCTCTCATAGATGGACCACAAGAATATATAAACAGTTTACACAGACAAATAAATAACATACACCACAACATTCAATTCACCATAGAAACACACCGAGCGAGGTGGCGCAGTGGTTAGCACACTGGACTCCCATTCGGGAGGACGACGGTTCAATCCCGTCTCCGGCCATCCTGATTTAGGTTTTCCGTGATTTCCCTAAATCGTTTCAGGCAAATGCCGGGATGGTTCCTTTGAAAGGGCACGGCCGATTTCCTTTCCAATCCTTCCCTAACCCGAGCTTGCGCTCCGTCTCTAATGACCTCGTTGTCGACGGGACGTTAAACACTAACCACCACCACCACCACCATAGAAACAGAAACAGAAGAGGCAATATAACACATCGACCTCAAAATCATAAAATGTAACAACAGAGACAACTTCAATATTTTCAGAAAAGCAACAGCAACAGACATGCTTATTCGCCAGGAATCAGAACATCCACATACTCAAAAGGTTGCAGTCATGAGACATTTGGTGTATGTACTATGCATAATACTTCTAAGCAAAAAGAACTACCTAGCAGAACTAGACATGATCATTAACATAGCACAAAACAATGGATATAGCAGCAACACAGTTTATAAACTACATGACACCATGAAACAGAAAATACAGACACCAGTCCGAATACACCAACAAGTCACAATAACACACTACAACCAGTTCACACTCAAAATTAGTAAGTCTTCAAAAACATAAAACAAATATATCCTTCAAGACAAATAACATAATACAAATGGAATTTAAAACTGTGACAGAAGAGAAAGATAAATACAATAGTTCAGGTACATATGAATTCCCGTATTATAGCTGCAACTGCAAATATATCTGAGTGACTCCAAGAAATGCCGGCTGCGGTGGTCTCGCGGTTCTAGGCGCGCAGTCCGGAACCGTGCGACTGCTACGGTCGCAGGTTCGAATCCTGCCTCGGGCATGGATGTGTGTGATGTCCTTAGGATAGTTAGGTTTAAGTAGTTCTAAGTTCTAGGGGACTAATGACCACAGCAGTTGAGTCCCATAGTGCTCAGAGCCATTTGAACCATTTTTGAACTCCAAGAAATTTTAACATCAGGTACAAAGAACACATAAGGGTAATGAGGAGTGAGTGTACCCACTGCACATGCAAACTAGCCTATGGTGACGGCAGTTCTCCGTCTGCCAAACGACTTAAATGTTGTAACCACCACACCCAAGAGGTGCCACATTTATCAATAGTGCAAGGAAATCTGACTTTCATAAACAGTGGCCCCTGTGTGGATCACCTAATAAGTTGACTAACTTCACATAAAATTAATTTAATGCCTTCAAATCCACAACAAAATAAATGACACTGTAGGGAATGAGAATGGGTGTCGTTGAAAAATTAATGACAAGGACCTACGGTATCACAAAGAGATTTTTAAGGTCAAGAGAGAACAAACATTTAAACAGAAACTTCAATGGTATAACATTTCATCAACATGAACTTAGGTTGGTTGGTAATAGACTTGGGGAACCTAACCGGATTTTCGAGTAGATGAGACAGGCTATTGTAAAGTGAAGAATGCCAGTCTAGGCAAACACAATATGCTGTATCGTTCCATTGATTGGTCTCTTACATCAAAATACGTATAATGAACCATGCAATGGAAACTGGGAGTGACACTACGAGTATGAGGCTGCTATAAGAAAGATTGCAATGAAAACGATTGATAAGGTTCTGAACTTGCCAAGGCTGAGGAATATTACCGATATAACCAGTGAAAGACGAGATGCTGTCGTCTGCGTGCGGTCGCTGCCGAAGCTGCTAGGTTTGGTGGCGCATCGTAGTGTGGGAAAATATACAGGTTTGCCCGGGTGTCCAGACGTCTTTACAACTAAATGCTCTCTCAATAGAAACAGAAGAGGTCTAGTGACTGTATTCGGCGGCGGTCGAGAAGCAAGTATCCGCCTCTCCTTTTGTTCAAAACATTTCGAAAAAAACCTCCCCCCCTCCCAACCCCCCGATGTTCTTAAATAAACCTATCATGGTTCAGTACTGGTTACCATGACAATCATGTTTTATAGCAAGGAGACCCAATCTTCCTCAACCAATCACTGCTGTGCGGTACACATTCTGTTCTCCAAAAAAACAGCGCACAGTGCCTCGAGGTCCTGCAGCCAAGCTCCAGCGCATTTCACAAGATGAGGGAAGCTTCTTAGTGAAAATAAGATCCGTCTCGTCCACAAAACGATTTAGTGGGCGCCGGTTTGGCGAGGCGTGGCGGCATCTAAGAAATGCGACATCCGGAGAAATTCGTCGTCCTGTCTCACAAGGTACGCTGTTCTTGTAATAAACACATTAGCTCGGCGCCAGCCCGATGCCGCTTTACCTGGAACCGCACATGGGATAAGAACAGACTCGCACACCACGCCCACTCGCTTATAAAGGGTTAGGCCGTCGCCAGGATGCCCGGCGCCGCCAGTTTCTAAGGAATTGTCGTTTCGCATTCAGCCATGGCGTTCCCACCTTCTTGCTTCGGCCGCTAGCGGAATAAGCCCGACCGCCAGAATAGCGGCCCATAAACCACTCTCCTGCAGAGCCCACAGTCGGTTTCGGTGACTACAAAGGGAGACTAGCAATGATAAGGTTCCATGAACTCACTTAACCGCTCGAGGAGGGAGACTAGTAATGAGAAGGTTCCACGAACTCACTTACTGCTCGAGGAAACTTCTAAAGGTGCCCCTAATGCAATGGTCACCGCCTGTGTCCAAAACTCTGTCTCTATAGCCTGTCTGTAAACTGAAGAGCGAGCAACGCTTTTGCTGGAGGAAGTGGCCTTTCCCGGAAGAACGCTGCCACCGGCCTACAGGTGCACCCGAAATCTGTTGCCCGTTACCTGTCTAGCGGTGTAGATCGGCGTGCGGTGATATACGTCGTTTCTGTTCGTGGGATCTTAGTTGCCAGTGTCAGTCAGTTAACTTTGTATACTTACTGATATGACTCGATATCTGGAGGTGATGGATAATCGTCTAGCATTGCAAGAAAATGTGTAGAATACGAAGAAGAGGAGGTATTCGCGGAGTAACGAGCGTTCAATCGTCTCTAATGTTATTACAGCGTGTATTAAAGAGGCGACCCAAAAAGAAGTATAACTACACTCCTGGAAATGGAAAAAAGAACACATTGACACCGGTGTGTCAGACCCACCATACTTGCTCCGGACACTGCGAGAGGGCTGTACAAGCAATGATCACACGCACGGCACAGCGGACACACCAGGAACCGCGGTGTTGGCCGTCGAATGGCGCTAGCTGCGCAGCATTTGTGCACCGCCGCCGTCAGTGTCAGCCAGTTTGCCGTGGCATACGGAGCTCCATCGCAGTCTTTAACACTGGTAGCATGCCGCGACAGCGTGGACGTGAACCGTATGTGCAGTTGACGGACTTTGAGCGAGGGCGTATAGTGGGCATGCGGGAGGCCGGGTGGACGTACCGCCGAATTGCTCAACACGTGGGGCGTGAGGTCTCCACAGTACATCGATGTTGTCGCCAGTGGTCGGCGGAAGGTGCACGTGCCCGTCGACCTGGGACCGGACCGCAGCGACGCACGGATGCACGCCAAGACCGTAGGATCCTACGCAGTGCCGTAGGGGACCGCACCGCCACTTCCCAGCAAATTAGGGACACTGTTGCTCCTGGGGTATCGGCGAGGACCATTCGCAACCGTCTCCATGAAGCTGGGCTACGGTCCCGCACACCGTTAGGCCGTCTTCCGCTCACGCCCCAACATCGTGCAGCCCGCCTCCAGTGGTGTCGCGACAGGCGTGAATGGAGGGACGAATGGAGACGTGTCGTCTTCAGCGATGAGAGTCGCTTCTGCCTTGGTGCCAATGATGGTCGTATGCGTGTTTGGCGCCGTGCAGGTGAGCGCCACAATCAGGGCTGCATACGACCGAGGCACACAGGGCCAACACCCGGCATCATGGTGTGGGGAGCGATCTCCTACACTGGCCGTACACCACTGGTGATCGTCGAGGGGACACTGAATAGTGCACGGTACATCCAAACCGTCATCGAACCCATCGTTCTACCATTCCTAGACCGGCAAGGGAACTTGCTGTTCCAACAGGACAATGCACGTCCGCATGTATCCCGTGCCACCCAACGTGCTCTAGAAGGTGTAAGTCAACTACCCTGGCCAGCAAGATCTCCGGATCTGTCCCCCATTGAGCATGTTTGGGACTGGATGAAGCGTCGTCTCACGCGGTCTGCACGTCCAGCACGAACGCTGGTCCAACTGAGGCGCCAGGTGGAAATGGCATGGCAAGCCGTTCCACAGGACTACATCCAGCATCTCTACGATCGTCTCCATGGGAGAACAGCGGCCTGCATTGCTGCGAAAGGTGGATATACACTGTACTAGTGCCGACATTGTGCATGCTCTGTTGCCTGTGTCTATGTGCCTGTGGTTCTGTCAGTGAGATCATGTGATGTATCTGACCCCAGGAATGTGTCAATAAAGTTTCCCCTTCCTGGGACAATGAATTCACGGTGTTCTTATTTCAATTTCCAGGAGTGTATAATAATATTACTAGTCCCAATGAAAGGGCGGCAATTTATGCTAACGTCAGCCTCGCTCAACAGGGCGCATAAGGAAGGAACGTGAAAATAAGCCGCATGGTTTATTGGAATCGCCACGAAGGAAAACTAATAATTTTGGGGGAAAACCCATCGTTATAGACAGTTTCAAAACCATGTAAGACCTTTGATGCTTATGGAACACTAAATCTCTATCTCGGTCACTATTCACCTGATTTTAAGACAAATTGCTTAAAACGTGTACCCAATAGCTATTCCTAACACTGCTGAAATTTTCTTCGAAACATGTACACCGATTCTGGACTTCTAAGCAAAAAGCTTGACCTACGAGGTGCGTTCACATATTAATTTTTATTTTTTGGTAAGAACTTTATTTGTTAATCTACAGCAATGTTATCCTCTTCAAAATATTCCTCATTACATACTGTATACTTATGCCAGTGCTTTTTCCAATTCCCGAAACACTTTATGAACTGTTTCTTCGGGATAGTTTATAAGTCTCATAACTGTGGATTTTTAATCTCATCCATGCTTGTAAAACCGCTGTCCTTTAAGGCGTGCTTTGAAATGTTTGTACCACTTTTATGCCCTTGGTTTACTCATAACATGTTCACCAATAGCAATATTTAACATTTCTAAAAATTTCATACACTTTATTCCATTCTTATAACAAAATTTAATGCCGATTCTCTAATCTATTTTTATACAATACAAATATTCGTTGCCCACTCGGTTGGCCGTACGGTCTAACGCATGGCTTTCCGAGCGGGAAGGAGCGCCTGGTCCCCGGCACGAATCCGCCCGGCCAGTCTGTGGATGGTTTTTAGGCGGTTTTCCATCTGCCTCGGTGAATGTGGGCTGGTTCCCCTTATTCCGCCTCAGTTACACTATGTCAGCGATTGCTGCGCAAACAAGTTCTCCATGTACGCGTACACCACCATTACTCTACCACACAAACATAGGGGTTACACTCGTCTGGTGTGAGACGTTTCCTGGGGGGTCCACGGGGGCCGAACCGCACAATAACCCTGGGTTCGGTGTGGGGCGGCGGAGGGGTGAAGTGGACTGCAGTAGTCGTCGTGGGGTTGTGGACCACTGCGGCTGTGGTGGGGATGGAGACTCTCCGTCGTTTCTAGGTCCCCAGCTAACATACAATACAATATTCGTTGATGCTACCACAACACATGTAACCTTTTTGACAGCTGAAAACAGAGTAAATACTCAATATGCATAACATTGTACACATACATTTGAGACATGTTTACAAAGACAGTGATAAAGAAGTAGTGCAAATCGGACTAATACAACACACAAAATTATAAATTTCTGCTTACTTTTTAAACACTCTTCGTGTTGCAAGAATTGTTAAGTTTCAATGCAGTTGGGTTGTTTGGGGGAGGAAACCAGACAGCGAGGTCATCGGTCTCATCTGATTAGGGAAGGACGGGGAAGGAAGTCGGCCGTGCCTTTTCACAGGAACCATCCTGGCATTTCCCTGGAGCGATTTAGAGAAATCACGGAAAAGCTAAGTCAGGATGGCCGGACGCAGGATTGAACTGTCGTCCTCCAGAATGCGAGTCCACTGTGCTCGCCACTGCGCCACCTCGCTCCGTTTCAATGCAGTCCTTCAAAGAAAACTTCTACCTTTTAGTAGAAACACAAATTAGGAACAAGCCATAAATTCAATTTTTTTTCCTTTATTATATTTCGATTCCCCCTGAAGGGGGCGGGCTGGCAGCAGCTAAGTACGCTGCTCTGCAGTCTACAGACTTTTTAAAACGTAAGAAGAAGTTAAGAAACAATAAAAGCAGGCGATAAAACGGGGACTTAAATTGTAAAACGGTGGAAAATTGTGGAAAGTTAAAACAAATCAAAGGTTTGGCAAAGCTAATAAAATACACATGATGCAGACAGGTAACATAGTAGACACACAATTAAAAAACATGTCGACAGTCTGGTTTCTGTTCGCAAGAGATATAAAAGCACACCCAGCGACAGTACGATGGCTGTTCGCAACACTTCAGAAAAGACACACAACACTGAACACTCACTGCAAACACTGCACTACAATGTTGGCACAAAGAGGACACACCATAGCCTAGGGCAGATGGGGGGAGGGGGGGTGGACCTGGACAGATGAGGGGGAAACCAAGGAGGGAGAAGAGTAAAAACGGAAGGGGGGGGGAACAAAAGGAGGGAGTGGACTCATAAGAGGGGGGGGGGGGGGGGGGGCAGGCGCGAGAGGGATTGGGGAAAGGCAGAAGAGGGAAATGCAAAAGGACTTGGGGGAGAGAAGGGGGGCAGAGAGTGGGGAGGTGTGGAAAAAAGAGAGGATGGAAGGGGGGGAGCATCAATTCTACATATTGATTGCATTATATGGGGTTCGTTTTACGAATAGCAATAGAGGAATATACATTCACACGAACAGCAATTCGGTCCTATGTTTGTAGTAGAATCCTGACTTCTGTTCTTATGTTAATAATATTTACTCTATAATGTTGTGTTTCGAAAGAAGCTATCGTTTTTTGTATTCCTTATGGTCTTAATGCATTTGTCTAAAAATATTCGCAGCCGCGACGTATCTGTACACGGCATCGCCACAGATTTAAAGCGCGCGCCGCGGCAGGGCCGGCAGTACGCTGTGGAACAGCCTGTAGAAGCGCCTTGTGACTTAGCTGGGTTGACAGAGTGGGGACTCTCTCGCTCGCTCTTCAGTTTACCGACAGAATATACTGCCGAATTTAATTCTGCTGGCGCTGCTCAAGTCATGCAAGTACTGTGAGATCAGTCAGTGGTTTACCCTAACCCTAACAGACCTTCAGATTAATATAAATCAGGGAAAGTTTAGGTACATCAAAAGCCAATGAAATCGTATGATAATCACCAAAACCGAAAATGAAAGGGGGAGTGCCTGACAGGTATTACCATGGCAGTGGGATGCCAGAAGGCACCGCCATCTTTCACACATATGCTGAAAATCTAATAAAAGAAAATCTCCAGTACATGATATAGTAACACACGAGGCAATCATGTCATAACAACAAAAGAAAGGGAATGCTCACTCTGCAGGAAGAATATTTCGAATATTTCATATAGGCAGCCACAAATAAAAATGCAAATATTCACAATTACCAAAAGAGCAGCAACAGAAGACCAATATTCAAACTACTTCACAGCATAGCGTGAAAATATATTTCAAAAAATTAAGAATGAAACAAATAAATAAATAAGTTTACACACACACACAGAGAGAGAGAGAGAAAGTGTGAGAGAGAGAGAGACAGTGTTCCACCACCCAACCTTCCCCCATCCCCACCCCAACGTCCCACATAGACTTGGCCACTGTTTCTATGTTTCGATACAGTGTATCGATACCTGGAACTGTTTCAGTGTTTCGGAACGGCTATGGTTCACTGTTTCGAAACAGTGGTGTTTCATTCCGCCCCTGTCTCGGATCTCGAGCCAGACACAGAAACTGTATCGTTGTTTCAAAATAAGACTGTTTCAGTCCACCTGTGCCTGGAACGGACTAATTGTATCGAAACAGTGATGTTTCATTCCGCTCTGTGTCGGACGAGATTCGGGCTCGGCACAGGTACTGAAACACAACATACCACTTCATGAAACACTTTCAAGAGTGTCGAAATCTTTTGACAAGCAATAGCATGAAGCTTAAGATATCCGAAAATAAAGCTTCGTTTCTAGCTGACTGTCCTATTCCGAAATGGCGTAACATCTGCTTTATAAACACTAACCAAACAATAAAAATGGTTCAAATGGCTCTGAGCACTATGGGACTCAACTGCTGTGGTCATAAGTCCCCTAGAACTTAGAACTACTTAAACCTAACTAACCTAAGGACAGCACACAACACCCAGCCATCACGAGGCAGAGAAAATCCCTGACCCCGCCGGGAATCGAACCCGGGAACCCGGGCGTGGGAAGCGAGAACGCTACCGCACGACCACGAGATGCGGGCAAACAATAAAACAACGCATACTATTCACATTCAAAATAATAAATATGTGAAAATCATTCAGTTAAATTACACTTTTTTTATAACATAGGCTTCTCTGTTCATGTACAGAAATCCTATTAAGAAACGCAAGTAAGACTACAACATTTTAAATAAAAAAAGGCGTAGAGTGACAGTTATTAGTCACATAAATTTGATGTAGGTATAATTGCAAGCAATCTGTTTGACATATCACTGATAGTGTAATGGTGAACGGAAAGCATCGTAAATTTATAGTAACGGTTCGAAACACCTTGAAACACAAAATTTTTTTTCTGTTATATTTTGTTATTTATTCGAATTATATGGTGTTATTTGTGAGTCTATAGTCACTGTGTCTATTATCCACAATGATTCCCTTTGTGTGCATGGAAATTAGTAGGATGGGTATATTAGCCATACTAATGGAATGTGGGAATCCCAGTAGCATATCCGTTGTTTCTGCAGTTTGCTCCCACCCCCAGTTCCGTTCGTGGTGGTTCTCTGTCTTCGGATATGGCTGTCCTCAGCCAATTGAAAAGTATGAAAGTCACACGACACGAAAGCAGCGCATTTGCTGAAGGAAATACGAAACTGCCAATACGCCTAAGTGATAGTTTCATACTTTCTACGATATGATTAGCGCTCTCGTACCTCATTTATGTTTATGTGGACATACTTATACAGTAGACATTCAAGATGATAAAATGTGTAGATTTATTAGATTACAAAACACAAACTGTTTCACTGTTTCGAAACAGTGTATCGAAACATTACATCGTACTGTTTCATTAGTTTCGAAACAGTTACGTGTTTCAGTTTGCCCATCTCTAGTCCCACACCACTCTCCCAGGATCCCTCAGTCAATTCCCATGATCCCTTAGCAGTCAGCTCTTGTTGCTTGTTGGCGTTAGTCAGCCAGTCAGGCAGTAGTAGCCGACCGAGACAGATGTAGCAACAGGGAAGTAACCACTTTTGTGACATTTACGAGTTCCTAACCAAGAGCGAATTTTATTATATCATCTGTGTGCTTTAATAGTTTAGTTTCTTGAGTTTCTGGGTGTAAGTTTAATATCTAATAGCCACAGTTCTCGCGTTTTCGTTTGCGTCCGAAAGTAAACCGATTTTGTGGCATATTACAAGTTCCTAATCGGGGAAAATTATTTAATTTCACCTGAGTGCTTCGGTAGTTAGATTTTTGTATATCTGCCTATTACTAGACACAGTTCATGCGTTTTCGTCAGGGTCTACAGTAGATTTACCCAGCATGTGCCGATAGTCAATTTATCTGCATAGTTTAGTTTTCCACGGTCTTTAGTATAGACAGGGACTGCAATTGTTGCGTGCGGATGCGAGCCGAGTTGGTGACACTCTCAGCTTCAGGCTGTGATGGCTTCGGTTACACAGCTTGAAGCTGCAGTGGATGGGCACCACTGTTGTGGGCTGGCCGTGGGGATCCAACGGACGTCCAGCACATCAGAGTCCTACAATCGGTCCTCACCAGTGGCCAACCCAGGTACTGCTAGCACTGAGGCTGACCACTCACCTGTGGTCGAGTGGGAGGTCGCCCCAGGGCGAAGTAGGCGGCGAAAGACTACCCAGGAGGCCGCACGTAAGGCCTCCCCAGTTTGTCTAACAAACAAGTTCCAGGTGCTGTCTGTGGCTGACACTGTCGCTGAGCCAGATGCTGTCACCTGTCCTGTTTCAGAGGAAACCACTCAGCCAGCAAGTTCCGGGCAATCACAGAGGGTGGGTTTATTGGTAGTTGGGAGCTCCAACGTTAGACGCATTATGGGGCCCCTTAGGGACTTGGCTGACTAGAAAGGTAAGAAAACCAATGTGCACTCCGTGTGCATACTGGGTGGAGTCATTCCAGAAGTGGAAAGGGTCCTCCCGGATGCCATGAGGAGCACAGGGTGCAGCCAACTGCAGGTGGTTGCTCACGTCGGTAACAATGATGTGTGTCATTTTGGATCAGAAGAGATTCTCTCTGGTTTCGAGAGGCTAACAGAAGTGGTAAAGGCTGCCAGACTTGCTTGCAAGATGAGAGCAGAGCTGACCATTTGTAGCACAGTCGACAGGACCGATTGCGGACCTCAGGTACAGAGGGTCTGAAACAGAGGCTCAGACGGTTCAGCAACCCTGTAGGCTGCAGATTCCTCGACTTGCGACAAAGGGTGGTAGGGCTTCAGGTTCCGCTGCATACGTCAGGTGTCCACTATACGCAGGAGGCGGCTACACGGGTAGCAGGGGCTGTGTGCCGTGGACTGGGCGGTTTTTTAGGTTAGAGGGTCTCAGGAAAACACAAGAAGGGCTTCAGTCACAAGGGGTTCAGGCTGAACACAGGAAGAACGTAGATACAGGAACCATTGGTATAACATTTGTAAATTGTCGTAGCTGTGTTGGGAAAGTACCAGAGCTTCAAGTGCTAATAGAAAGCGCTGATGCTCAAATCGTTATAAGCACTGAAAGCTGGCTAAAGCCGGATATAAGCTCAGCCGAAATTTTTGCGAAGAACCTAACGGTGTTCCGGAAGGATAGGCTAAACACGGTTGGCGGTGGCATATTTGTTGCTGTCAGAAGTAGTTTAACTTGTCTCGAAATTGAAATAGATACATCCTGTGAGTTAGTATGGGCAGAGATCATTGTTGGCAGCCGGAATAATATAATAATTGGATCCTTTTACTGACCTCCCAATCCAGATGATACAGTTGCTGAGAGGTTCAAAGTAAATTTGAGTTTGATTTCAAACACGTACCGGACTCATACAATAATAGTTGGTGGTGACTTTAATTTACCCTCCCTATGTTGGTGAAAATACATGTTTAATTCCGGAGGTACGCATAAAATATCATCCGAAATTGTGCTAAACGCATTCTCTGGAAATTATTTCGAGCAGTTAGTTCATGAGCCCACGCGAGTAGTAAATGGTTGTGAAAACGCACTTGACCACTTAGCAAAAAATAATCCTGAGTTAATAACGAGCATCAAATCCGATTCAGGGATTAATGAACGCAAGGTAGTCGTAGCGAGACTGAATACTGTAATTCCCAAATCCTCGAAAAATAAGCCAAAAATATACCTATTCAAAAAAGCAGATAAAAATTAACTTGACGCCTTCCTGAGAGACAATCTCCACTCATTCCAAATTAATAATATAAGTGTCGACCAGATGTGGCTTAAATTCAAAGAAATAGTATCGGCAGCAATTGAGAGATTTATACCAAATAAACTAACAAACGAAGGAGCTGATCCTCGTTGGTACACAAAACGGGTTAGAAGACTGTTGCAGCAACAACGAAACAAATATGCCAAATTTAAACAAAATCCTCAAGATTGGCGATCCTTTACAGAAGCTCGAAATTTAGAGCAGACTTCGATACGAGTTGCCTAGAAGAGTTTCCACAACGATACTTTGTCTCGAAACCTGGCAGAAAATCCAAAGAGATTCTGGTCGTATGTGAAGTATGTTAGCGGCAAGAAACAATCAATGCCTTCTCTACGCGGTAGCAATGGAGATACTATCAAAGACAGTGCTGCTAAAGCAGAGTAACTAAACACAGCCTAAACACAGCTGTCAACATGAGTAACGTATAAGTAAATATCCTCGGAGTAGTGAAGCAACTTAAATTACTTAATAAAAGCAAGTCTTCTGGTCCAGACTATAAACCAATTGGGGTCCTTTCGGAGAATGCTGATGCTTTAGCTCCATACTTAACAATCATATACAAACATTCGCTCGACGAAAGATCCGTACCCAAAGACTGGAAAGTTGCACAAGTCACACCAGTATTCAAGAAAGGTAGTAGGAATAATCCACTAAATTACAGGTCCATATCGTCGATATGCAGTAGGATTTTAGAACATATATTGTGTTCGAACATTATGAATAACCTGGAAGAAAACGGTCTATTGACACACAGTCAACATTGGTTTAGAAAACATTGTTCCTGTGAAACACAACTAGCTCTTTATTCACATGAAGTGTTGAGTGCTATTGACAAGGAATTTCAGATCAATTCCGTATTTCTGGATTTCCGGAAGGCTTTTGACAATGTACCACACAAGCGGAAAGTAGTTGAATTGGGTGCTTATGGAATACCGTCTCAGTTATGTGACTGGATTGGTGATTTCCTGTCAGAGAGGTCACAGTTCGTAGTAACTGACAGAAAGTCATCGAGTAAAACAGAAGTGATTTCTGGAGTTCCCCAAGGTAGTGTTATAGCCCCTTTGCTGTTCCTTATCTATATAAATGATTTTGGAGACAATCTGTGGAGCCGTCTTCGGTTGTTTGCAGATGATGCTGTCGTTTATCGACTAATAAAGTCATCAGACGATCAAAACAAACTGCAAAACTATTTAGAAAAAATATCTGAATGGTGCAAAAAGTGGCAATTGACCCTAAATAATGAAAAGCGTGGGGTCATCCACATGAGTGCTAAAAGGAATTCGTTAAACTTCAGTTACACGATAAATCAGTCTAATCTAAAAGCCGTAAATTCAACTAAATACCTAGGTATTACAATTACAAACAACTTAAATTGGAAGGAACACATATAAAATGTTGTGGGGATTGCTAACCAAAGACTGCATTTTATTGGCAGGACACTTAGAAAATGTAACAGACCTACTAAGAAGACTGCCTACACTACGCTTGTCCGTCCTCTTTTAGAATACTGCTGTGCAGTGTGGGATCCTAACCAGAAAGGACTGACGTAGTACATTGAGAAAGTTCAAAGAATGTCAGCATGTTTTGTATTATCGCGAAATATGGGAGAGAGTGTCACAGAAATGATACAGGATTTGGGCTGGAAATCATTAAAAGAAAGGCGTTTTTCTTTGCGACGGAATCTTTTCACGAAATTTCAATCACCAACTATATCCTCCAAATGCGAAAATATTTTGTTGACACCGACCTCCATAGGGAGGAACGATCATCAGGATAAAATAAGGGAAATCATAGCTCGTACAGAAAGATATAGGTGTTCATTCTTTCCGCATGCTATACGAGATTGGAACGATAGAGAATTGTGAAGGTGGCTCGATGAACCTTCTGGCAGGCACTTAAATGTGATTTGCAGAGTATCCGTGTAGATGTAGATGTGACCAAGAGCAACGCAAACATGTGCAGTTATCTACAGTGTAGGTTATTTGCAGAGAAGTATTTACTGGAAGAAATCAATGCCATGTGCATTTAGAACATGGCATGTGCATATAGAACAACAAATGGCTGGATGAACAGTTCACAAAAATGAATGTAAGTAAAAAACACAAACCTATAAAATTGTAAAAAGGAACAGATCAAAACAAACTGCCAAAACTCACCACAAATCTCACATCAAAATATGTGTAATTATTTAATTTTATGTGTATTATAAATCACTGAAGATGCCTAACATGAATAGGCGAATCATTTCTGGTAATACGTAAGTTTTCTTATTTTTATGATAAAACATAATTGAAGTTGTTATTAGTAACTGAGGAAAATGGCTGCAAAAATTAACAGTTGTATTAAGTTTCATCTCCAACTACACAGAGATCCTTATGTCTTTTGATTTCTGTTCCCTTCTTGTTCCTCCATTTTACTTGAGTGGAAATAAGTATCTGTAGCATTTTTTCTTAAAAATTACATGTGCATATCAGAGTCAGAGGTCCAAACGAATAATATCCGTTATAAAATAGCCACATGTTTTATTTTTGCTTATTAATAATTTTAATATGCACACAAGGTATGGACAAAATCATTTCAACATGCATTAAAACACTTCAGTATAAATATGATTTATGACTTTTTTTTCTACACATCAAGATCTTGAATCTCTGTATGCATTGAGACAAGGCCATTCATGTATTAACCTGATAGTTGGAAGTTAACAGCCGAACAGTTTCAACTGAGAAGTCTTCTGTAGTTCACACCAGCTACAGGATGATACGATCAACCAGCTCAGATGTTTTATTAGGAGGTCTTTCCTTCCTAAATGAAATGGTTGGGTATGGTATTTGATACGTGCTTATTATTGGTTGGACACATATGAGAGGGTCAGAAGCAAAGTGATGTAAGTGCAGTTCAGGTATTTTTGAGATAAATGGCTTTGAAGTTCACCTGGTTATAAGAAAACCAGTTTCTATGGCACAACATTGTAACTTTACAGAGATATATTACTGAATTTAGGTGTTCTGCAGACAGTAGATGACACAAGTTCATAACACCATTCTGAGTGAACAAGGGGCCCAAAATCACTTATATTATTTTGATATGGAAAAGGAATACAGGTGCATGTGAACAAATTAAGAATTTTATTATCCAGTAACTACTACACTTTTGGACATTTTAAATAACATAGGGTAACAGTTTAGTCGTAGTCACTGTCCAGAATGTCACTAGCAACATCTGTTAAATCTTCTGGGCCTGTTGTTACTTCCCTAGGCCGATCAACACATTCTTCTTCATCATGACGACGTTCTGACTTTCCATGTCGTCCTGCCCGTTCTCGTTGTCCTTGACATCCTGAGCTGCTTTTACTTCTAGACTGTTCCTCATACTTCAGATTATTAAAGAAACCGTGGTGAATAGAAGGAATGAAGCATTTCAGCCTTGCAGGTTCTCCCACTTGAGTAACAAATTGTTATACTAGTCACATTTATTGCATGTATCAGTACTAGGACGGTGAAAACCCAAATTAAAACAGGTACTGAAAACATGCCTGTATGTCTATTCCTTCACAGGGTCCTAATTTCTTTCGTCACACATTTGTCTGTAAAGTTGGTACATTACAGAAATATTGAGGCTTTCAGGGAGGTATTTTTTGTTAGGGTTCTGAATCCTGCTGTAATGTGAAATGTAAGTGGGAAATGACTGAATATGTTCTTCAACAACCTGTTGTTTAGCAGCAGGTATATTGTTTGAGGGTGCACTTTGCTGCCTCTGGTCCTTCGCTGGTACTCTGCTGATGGATTTATTGAACATGACTCTAATCAAGCGAACATCTGATATATCAAATGTCTTTAAAAGAAACTCTTAACAAACGTGTACACCTTTATGTTTTATAATAGTACTAATTTCCTTTTTGTGTCATTTCCCCTCCTTTGCTTTGGTTCTTTCAGTTCAACACAGAGCCTCCAAGAAAAGCAGTTTGTAAATTCCATGATCCAAGTGCCCAATATGCAGTAAATAGCTCTTCACGTTTTCTCTCTAAAAATTGCTGTTACATTGATATCGACACTTGTGATTGAATGGTCTTACACATTTCGTTTGATGTTCTATTCTTCTGTGTCCAACATAGGATTTCCCATCATTTCGCAGCCGTTTTGCGACTTCACGCCTATGGTTAGCTGGATTTCGTAAGAGTTTTCTTCCCCTTCTATTATAATTCTCATCAGTTGATGAAGCACCATTAGCAGAAGATGAGGTTTCTTCTGACACAGTAGGTTCCGCTGACAAAATACTTCTAGAATGCACAATATCTTAAGATTGAGATGATGCTGAGTTTTACTAGTGATTCATGATCATTATCACTATGATCACAATCCGATGGCCTGAAGTCGCTATCATCAGCAGGTAGATGCAAAGAATCGGAACTCGATACAGTAAAGCAAACACCACTGTGTTGCTTTCATCTGGTATTTAATTACACAATAACTCATGTAATATGACAATTTAGCGTACATCACAAGCTGATAAAACTATCTCTACTTGCTAGGAAAAGTACGCTTATTCCATATAACTGCACACTATTTCAGAAGTAGTATGCGTTTCCTGCGTTGGATATGCAGATGTACACAGTACATCACAAAACATTGTTCAAAATCTAATCATAACCTCAGACATAAGAACACAAAACAAACTTGCATCATTGTACCGATTTTCCTACATACAATCTATTTACCAAATAAGTTCACTCTATAAGACACTAACTTTGTATAATTAAATCAGCAATAACTCAACTTGGTTCATTATGGCAAATAAAAGCACGAACAGGAGCAAGGAGCAACACAACGAACGTAAACAATGCACTTGTATTACTTTTCCTTGGAGCCAAAACCTCAGAACCCAAATAGTACATGTATTGGGACACCAGAGTGCAGCTCTGAATGGAGCATGACGTATATTACTTTTCCTCAGAACAGGATTAGTGTTATAGAACATATATGTGAACTTATCTCACTTTATTCATAAATGTCACTTATATCGCTTTGCTTCTGACTCCCTCATATCTCATGTGATCAAGGAAACATAAAATAACATTAACACAATGAATGAAATCTGTAGCTGGAAAACAGTGGTGTGCAGCCCCTAATATTCTCTTGATTATGTACAAGGGTGTCATCCACTTAGTCGTCGATTATAAATGCTACTTATATCACAACACGCTACTAAATATGTGCTCATAGATCAGACAGGGTATAAAGATTCTTCGGTTTCTCACAGTGTATTTGTTGATCAAACAGTCTATTGGTATCCTGCTGGTTCTTAGCGTGTAAGAGGCACAACATTTCGGCACTCAGACATGTCACATCATCAGGTGTTCTGATGAATAGACCTCCTAGGGGACACAGACGATATATCCCCTTTCTCTGCGTGCTGTACGCTATGAGATCTGTACCTGTGCATGAGTGTTGACAACACAGGAAGAGATTGTGTCAGCGACTGTGACCAGCAACGCCAAACTGGGAACCCCAGCTGTGGTAGTGTGGATGTAGTTCTTCATCTCACCTGGTTGTTAGAGTGTTGTGTTTGCTGAGTTCTTAATTAGACCCATTGCTGATTCTCAAGCATTACTGAGTTTAAAGCTGCAGTAGCGGTTGATGAGACTGTCCCTGGTACATACTTCAGTGGCATCTCTAACTACACTGTCCCAGTATTTATAAGTTTGAGTTAAAATCCTGGTATGTTCATATTCCATCACATGAGTCTCAGACAAACAGTGCTCAGGGACCCCCGAATTGTGGCAGGTGTGTCGCTGGTTTTCTTGGAATCAATCTTTGATGATGCACACTGTTAGTCTTGTGAGGTACCGGGCGAGCCGTGGCGCCCTGAAAATATAAAAGTTCAGAGTTAGCTTGGCCAAGCCGGGGCCTCTCACCAGGTCGTGGCCCGGCAGCAGCCATGTGGTGGCGAACGTTAGCTTAGTAAGCGCGTGATGCTGCACAACGGCTGGACCACGTAGCTGGGAATTCCATGTTGATGCTGTGTCGATGAAGGAGACACGCTGGGAGTGCCGAAGATGGTGGGTTATGTGAAACGTTAATGGCAGACATTTCACGATTCATATACAAATTAATAGCAGCTGGATGAATCATAATAACACCAAAAAAATGTACATCACCATTATTTGCACGACGATTCTGATGGTGTAATCAGATTTTCAATATCTTTATTAGTTTAAATATTAGTATCTGACAGTAAATTATACAAGTAACACCCAGCAACGAATTTCCAAAATATAAACGCTTCATCCGATTTTGTCGATCACCATGTCTATAGAAAGCTATTAGTGTGAACCTAAATTGGTATGAATTACAGGCATGTAACTTGAATAGTACATGAGTTATTGGAGGTCAAAGTGGCAGATTACTATCAATCACGTCAGGCCGTAAGTACTCCACAGTTACAAGAAAAACGGTTACAGCATGCTTATAAATATATTTATTGATCTATGTCTATGTTAATATCCGATATATGCTATTCATGAAGAAATTGGTCAAATATTTGCTGTGTTTTAGAAAACACAGAGACATTAGGCTACTGGCCTACTTTTGCTTGCTATTCCTTTGATATATGTTTATCTAATTTGTTTATGTATTTAACAATGTATGTTAGAGCGCGTTTATGGTCCAGCTGTAGGAATATTTCAAGTTATTTAAATGTAAATCCAGTATTTCGAAAGTGTTTCATGTTTGTGAGTGTGCATTGGCTTGAAGACATGGCGGGAGCGCTCTAGGCCAATTACAGCGCTCGTGAATTGAGAGACTCGATGGAAGTGGGAGAAGAGTACGGGACTGGACACGAGGTAGTTCGGGCAGTGCCGGAGTTCTCTGACCAGGGTGATGGCAGCTGTCTGTGTGCAAGTACTAGTCAGTGTGCATTTTTCTGATATTGTGGCACAGGGTACCATCATCTCATCGCTTGACCATGATGTCAAGAAATTGTAGTCATCCTTCTGCCTCAGTGTCCATAGTGAATTTCATGTTTGGATGAATGAGTTCAGATCTGCAAGAAATTTATGGAGTCTGTCCCTTCCATGAAGCCAGGTGACGAATGTGTCATGAACATAATGGATAAAGCAAGTGGATTTCCATTTGAGCGGCTTCAGAGCTTCTTCCTCGAAGTGCTCCATATACGAATTTGCAACCACAAGCAAGAGAGGACTGTCCATTGAGACTCACTCCGTTTTTTCGTAGTATTCTTCGTTAAGGTCAACAAGGTTGATACACAGTTATGGGCCATTGTCAGCAACGTCAGCGCTCCTACGTGTTTACTGGCAAAATACCTGAAAGACATACTAACTGCTATGTGGGTAAATGCCGGCATCACCTCTGCAATTCTCAGAATTTTGTGTAACGCCTCAACAAATTCAGGCTGAAGGACTCAGATATTCTGATAAGCTTTGAAATCGTTTCTCTCTTCACTAGGGTGCCTTTAGGAGAGTCACTTGAATTCACTGGTCAGAAATTTGACAGGAAGACCATCGATCTTTTCAGGCATGTCCAGACCCTAACGTATTTTTTGATTAACGCAAAACACTATGAACAAACAGAGGGATTAGCAATGGGCATCCCACCCTAGTCTGTGGTTGCGTATTTATACATGGAGCACTTCGAGTGAAAAACTCTGAAGTCATCAAAAAGGAAACCCATTTGCTTTTCTGTTATGTGGATGACATGTTAGTCATCTGTCCCCATGTAAGGGACAGATTCCAAGACTTCCTCACACAGTTGAGCTCCATTCATTCCAACACCAATTCACTATGGAGGCTGAGGCAAAAGAAAGATTATGTCATCGTTAAGAAAAGAGCTAATGGCGTTGTGGGCCACAATGTGTATCAGAAGAAAACGAACACTGACCTATACTAGGCTGCAGACAGCTGCCACCACCCTCTGCAGAGCAGTGGTGTACTAAAACAAAGGATGTGCACCATCTGAGATACAGAGAGCCTTCCCCAGGAAATGGAACCCCTCAGAATTGCGTTCTGTAGAAGTAGTTACTCGGAATGGCAGATGAGGTGCAGTCAGCATCCCTCCACTACTGTAAAACCTATGGTGATAGATGAGGTCATGGGGAGAGAGGCAGCCACTGCCTTTTTATGGTACACCCATTGTGACAGTTCCAGAGTAATTCAGAGGAAGCCTATGGTCAGCTTTGCATAAATACCCAGATCACGCAATACTTGTTGGTGGTGACTTTAACCTACCGATTATAGACTGAGATGTATATGGATTCATTGGAGGAGGTAAAGACAAACAGTGTTGCGAAGTAATTTTGAACACTTTTTCCGCAAACTGTCTTGAGCAGCTAGTTCGACACCCCTCATGCAATGGAATTATCTTGGACCTTGTTGCTACAAGCAGGCCGGACCTTATCGATGGTGTTAGTGTAGAGATGGGGATTAGATAATCATGATGTCAACATAGCGACTACGGTTACGAAAGTTAATTAATCAGTCCATAGGGCTAGGAGAGTGTTTCTGCTAGAAAAAGCAGATAAGTAGTTGTTAGCATCTCACTTAGACAATGAACTGCAGTCATTTAGTTCCAGAATGAAGGACGTAGAGGAGTTATGGGCAAAGTTGAAACAGACTTTAGATCGTGCTCTGGACAAGTGTGTGCCTATCATGTGGATTAAGGACGGAAAGGACCTACCGTTGTATAATAACGAAATTCGGAAATTGCAGAGGAAGCAAAGGCTGTTGCACTCTCGGTCCAAGAGAGGACGCGCAAATAACGACAGACAAAGATTAGTACAGATTCGCACGTCTGTGATAAGATATATGCCGGAGACATACAACAGCTACCACCGACATACCTTGGCTAAAAATCAGGGGGGGACCCGAAAAAATTCTGGTCCTATGTAAAATCGCTAAGCGAGTCTAAGGCTTCCATTGAGTCACTTGTTGACTAGTCTGGTTTGGCAACAGAAGACAGCAAAAGGAAGCCGCAGTTTTAAATTCCACGATTAAAAAAACGTTCACGCAGGAGAATAGTACAAACGTACTGTCGTTTGACTATCGCACAGAGTACCGTATGAATGACACAGTAATAAACATCCCTGGCGTAGAGAAACAACTGGAAGGGTTGAAAACAAATAAGTCACAAGGTCCTGATGGAATCCGATTTCGGATTACGAAGAGAACTGCACATCATTACCCCCTTACTTAGCTTACATTTATCGCGAATATCTCTAGCAGCACAAAGTCAAAAATGTTCAAATGTGTGTGAAATCTTATGGGACTTAACTGCTAAGGTCATCAGCCCCTAAGCTTACACACAACGTAACCTAAATTATCCTAAGGACAAACACACACAGCCATGCCCGAGGGAGGACTCGAACCTCCGCCGGGACCAGCCGCACAGTCCATGACTGCAGCGCCCAAGACCGCTCGGCTAATCCCGCGCGGCGGCACAAAGTCCAAAGTGATTGGAAAAAAAGCTCAGGTGACTCCTACATATAAGAAGGGTGAAAGAACAGACCAGCAAAATTACAGACCAATACAGTACTCTTAACCTCGGTTTGCGTAGAATTCTAGAGCATATTCTGAGTTCAAATAAAATAAATTTCCTAGAGACTGAAAAGCTCGTGTCTGCGAATTAGCACAGCTTTAGAAGGCATTGCTCGTGAGAAACCCACATTACTCTTTTCTCTCATGAGAAACAAATAAGTCACAAGGTCCTGATGCAATCCGATTTCGGTTTACAAAGAGATCTGCACATCATTGCCCCCTTACTTAGCTTGCATTTATCGCGAATATCTCTAGCAGCACTGCGAACTATGGATGAAGGGCTACAGACAGATTTCATAATTCTACATTTCCAAAAATCATTCGATACAGTAACCAACTGCAGACTGTTAACGAAAGTACATGCATGCACAATAGGCTTCCAAATATGAGGGCTCGAAGATTTCTTAAATAACAGAACCCAGTATATTGTCCTCGACGGCGAGTGTTCGTCGGAGACAGGGGTAACACAGGAGTGTCTCAGGGAAGTATGATAGAACGGTTGCTATTTTGTATGCAGGGCGATTTTTTTCCACCGTGCTCAAACTCTAGGGATTGATCGATGAGACGATGCGGAACAAAAAAGCTCTAATGAACTTATGTCCGGAAATGCATATTTTTCATGCTAGAGACTATTTATTCAATCATACTTTGTCCAAGAACCTGAGGTCTAATAGACGCTGTATCATACAGCCAGTTACGGTATGCATGGTTTCCTCCTAGAGGATGGTACTGTTCCTCATACATCATGACCTAGCGCCCTCTTCCGCCATAGTAATTGGTAATATGGTGTCTGATTCACTTCTCTTGCTGACTCGCCTTGTAGTGGATGTTATACAGCACTGTACACAGTGGTTCCATATTCGAATCGAGAACTTGACTAGATGTTGTTCACTGACAGAAAGGGAGATGGCAACGTGCAGCGGGCAGCATGGTTATATCAGGAGACTTGCTGCCAAGAACCACGGCATTTAATGTCTGCAACAGTGTTTCGCTGTTTGTCTGGGACAGGGTCGCTTCAGGAAGCAGGAAATCATGAACGACGTACCCGAAATACTCGGACACCAGACTTGGAGGAAACTGTTAAAACAACAGCTGATTCCTCAAACTGGGGGGCTATCAAGTACGGGGTCCCACAGGGTTCGGTCTTAGGTCCTTTACTGTTCTTGATATACATTAATGACTTACCATTCCACATTGATGAAGATGCAAATTTAGTTCTTTTTCCTGATGATACAAGTATAGTAATAACATCCGAAAACCAAGAACTAAGTGATGTAAATGATGTTTTTCACAAAATTATTAAGTGGTTCTCAACAAACGGACTCTCTTTAAACTTTGATAAAAGACAGTATATACAGTTCCGTACAGTAAGTGGCACAACTCCAGTAATAAATATAGACTTTGGACAGAAGTCTGTAGCTAAGGTAGAATTTTCAAAATTTTTAGGTGTGTCCATTGATGAGAGGTTAAACTGGAAGCAACACATTGATGGTCTGCTGAAACGTCTGAGTTCAGCTACGTATGCTATTAGGGTTATTGCAAATTTTGGTGATAAGAATCTCAGTAAATTAGCTTACTATGCCTACTTTCATTCACTGCTTTCGTATGGCATCATATTCTGGGGTAATTCATCGTTGAGTAGAAAAGTATTCATTGCTCAAAAACGTGTAATCAGAATAATTGCTGGAGCCCACCCACGGTCATCCTGCAGACATATATTTAAGGATCTAGGGATTCTCACAGTAACCTCACAGTATATATATTCACTTATGAAATTTGTTGTTAATAATCCAACCCAGTTCAAAAGTAATAGCAGTGTGCATAGCTATAACACCAGGAGAAAGGATGGTCTTCACTATGCAGGGTTAAATCTGACTTTGGCACAGAAAGGGGTAAATTATGCTGCCACAATAGTCTTTGGTCACCAACCAAACAGCATCAAAAGCCTGATAGATAGCCAACCAACTTTTAAAAATAAATTAAAAGAATTTCTAGATGACAGCTCCTTCTACTCATTGGCTGAATTTTTAGATATAAATTAAGGGAGGGAAAAAAACAACTTAAACATTAGTGTCATGCAATATTTTGTGTAATGTAATATCTTGTACAGACATCTTTTATTAACCTGACACGTTCCACATCAGTACGAAGTGTCGTATTCATGATCTATGGAACAAGTATTAATCTAATGTAATCTAATCTAATCTGTGATTAATACTGTGGAAGGCGACTGCTGTGTCAGTACCAGGCAGTTGGTCTGCCAGTACAGGGTAAACCAGACGACCATGTGGAACATTCTCCATGACAATTGTTACTACCCTCATCACTCATAGCGTGTGCAGGGCTTACTAGCGACAGACTTTCCACATAAGGGGCATTTTTGTCACTGGTTTCTTCACCAGGCAACCACGATGCTAGTATCTGTGTCATCCATCCTATTCACAGATGAGGCCACTTTTACATACAGTGGTATCTTCAACTTTCATAACAGTCATCTGTGGAATAGTATGCATAACCCCCATGGATGATGACAGTGAAGCATCAGCATCCTTGCAGCCAGAATGTGTGGGCTGGGATAATTGACGAACATATTTTGTAACCATTCTTCGTGCCGCATTGCCTAACAGGCCGGAACTATCAGTGTTTCTTGTGAGTGACATTGCCACTCCTGCTGGAAGAAGTATCACTGATAATTCGAAGTATTATGTTACAGAGAGTCCGGTCTAATACACGCTGTATCATGCAGCCACAGTTATAGTATTTATTGGAAATGGTTTCCATGTGTCTCAACACATGCGTGTTCTGTCTCACACATTCACATCAAAAAAATGGTTCAAATGGCTCTGAGCACTATGGGACTCAACATCTTAGGTAATAAGTCCCCTAGAACTTAGAACTACTTAAACCTAACTAACCTAAGGACATCACACACACCCATGCCCGAGGCAGGATTCGAACCTGCGACCGTAGCAGTCCCGCGGTTCCGGACTGCAGCGCCAGAACCGCTAGACCACCGCGGCCGGCGACCATTCACATCAGCCATGCATCCGAACTAAAGCACATGATGATGCTCCAGCCCACTATCGGCGTTAATGTACAGACACATCTCAATCATGTCTTTTGTGGTCGATGGATTGTATGACGGGGTCCAGTTGCATGGCCTGTTCGTTTATTGATCTCAACCTGTGTGATTTCTGGTTATGGGGCCACCTCAAAAATATCACGTAAGCAGAGCCCATTCCAGATGTGGAGACACTGGAGCAATGTATTCATGCTGCCTTTGACACTGTTCGGATGCAGAATGGCTGATGTGAATGTGTGAGACAGAACACGCATGTGTTGAGACACATGGAAACCATTTCCAATAAATACTATAACAGTGGCTGCATGATACAGCGTGTATTAGACCGGACTCTCTGTAACAGTGCATGACTGAGTAAATGGTCTCTAGCATAGAAACCATGTATTTTCGGACATAAGTGCATCAGACCTGTTTTCTTCTGTATCTTTTTTTTTTTGCGTTTGGTCTGCACGTACGTCTCAAGGCATCTATTCACGTTGATCGTTGATTCCTTTACTCAGTTTATTATTACAGAGGGTGAGCAGCCCTCTGACTGAACACACTGAGCTACCGCGCCAGCTTCACATTTTGTTCTATATTGGTCGTTGAATTTGTTCAGGGTGGACATCCGATGACACCTGTTTAAGTTCTTTGTTGGTCCATTCACTCAGTTTTTTTGTTACAGAGGGTAGCTAACCCTATGAGCAAACACGCTGAGCTACTGTGCTGGTAGTTTTTTTTTGTTCATTATGGTTCATTGTACACTCCTGGAAATTGAAATAAGAACACCGTGAATTCATTGCCCCAGGAAGGGGAAACTTTATTGACACATTCCTGGGGTCAGATACATCACATGATCACACTGACAGAACCACAGGCACATAGACACAGGCAACAGAGCATGCACAATGTCGGCACTAGTACAGTGTATATCCACCCTTCGCAGCAATGCAGGCTGCTATTCTCCCATGGAGACGATCGTAGAGATGCTGGATGTAGTCCTGTGGAACGGCTTGCCATGCCATTTCCACCTGGCACCTCAGTTGGACCAGCGTTCGTGCTGGACGTGCAGACCGCGTGAGACGACGCTTCATCCAGTCCCAAACATGCCCAATGGGGGACAGATACGGAGATCTTGCTGGCCAGGGTAGTTGACTTACACCTTCTAGAGCACGTTGGGTGGCACGGGATACATGCGGACGTGCATTATCCTGTTGGAACAGCAAGTTCCCTTGCCGGTCTAGGAATGGTAGAACGATGGGTTCGATGACGGTTTGGATGTACCGTGCACTATTCAGTGTCCCTTCGACGATCACCAGTGGTGTACGGCCAGTGTAGGAGATCGCTCCCCACACCATGATGCCGGGTGTTGGCCCTGTGTGCCTCGGTCGTATGCAGTCCTGATTGTGGCGCTCACCTGCACGGCGCCAAACACGCATACGACCATCATTGGCACCAAGGCAGAAGCGACTCTCATCGCTGAAGACGACACGTCTCCATTCGTCCCTCCATTCACGCCTGACGCGACACCACTGGAGGCGGGCTGCACGATGTTGGGGCGTGAGCGGAAGACGGCCTAACGGTGTGCGGGACCGTAGCCCAGCTTCATGGAGACGGTTGCGAATGGTCATCGCCGATACCCCAGGAGCAACAGTGTCCCTAATTTGCTGGGAAGTGGCGGTGCGGTCCCCTACGGCACTGCGTAGGATCCTACGGTCTTGGCGTGCATCCGTGCGTCGCTGCGGTCCGGTCCCAGGTCGACGGGCACGTGCACCTTCCGCCGACCACTGGCGACAACATCGATGTACTGTGGAGACCTCACGCCCCACGTGTTGAGCAATTCGGCGGTACGTCCACCCGGCCTCCCACATGCCCATTATACGCCCTCGTTCAAAGTCTGTCAACTGCACATACGGTTCACGTCCACGCTGTCGCGGCATGCTACCAGTGTTAAAGACTGCGATGGAGCTCCGTATGCCACGGCAAACTGGCTGACACTGACGGCGGCGGTGCACAAATGCTGCACAGCTAGCGCCATTCGACGGCCAACACCGCGGTTCCTGGTGTGTCCGCTGTGCCGTGCGTGTGATCATTGCTTGTACAGCCCTCTCGCAGTGTCCGGAGCAAGTATGGTGGGTCTGACACACCGGTGTCAATGTGTTCTTTTTTCCATTTCCAGGAGTGTATTTTGTCGTAGCAGACGTCACATAACATCTGTCAAAGCTCATTGTTGATCTTTTAACTCAGATATTTATTACAGAGAGCAGCAAGCTCTCTAACCGAACACACTGAACTACCAATCCGGCATCCATCTGAGTCACCGAGGATACAGATGAATTGCGCGACTGTAGGGATTTATCCCTTGCACGCCTCCTGTGAGACCCACATTCCCAGCTGTCCACAATCTAAATACGTAATGTTTCTAATTGGTATTTTCTCATCCACTCATTACTGGTGCCCACTAAGGTGATGATTCCCGTAAGAGTTCGGGCAACCTGTGCGCCTTTGCACTAACGAAGGTCAATGGCTGGGTAGCCTTTAACTATATATGAAGATAGTAACTGTTCTCTGAAGAACAGATACCATTGATGACAGTGCAGCTTCTCTAGAATAAATTATAATTAATTGAAACCCTCAGCTGCTGACAGGTTTTGTTGATATTCCTCTTAAACTGAATTTTAGTAGAGGTTAAAATTTTAATTTCTATTGGCAAGCTATGGGAAATGTATTTTCGTAAATAATGGATACTATTAAGGACCAAAATAAGTAACACTAAATATCTGTAAAGATTATACTTATTTCTAGTATCGAATCCAAGAACTGAAATGTTGGTTTGAAAAAGAGATTTATTTTTAATGACCAACTTCATTAAGGAATATATATATTGGGAAGCACTAGTTAGTATCCTCAGTTCCCAAAACAGGCCTATGCAGGATCTTTGCACACTGTATATGATTTTGTATTTGTATCAGGCAGCTGTTAGTATGGCTCATTAAACCAAATGGGGAACAAATAGTTTCTTTTCATCGACATACTGTGACACAATGATTTTGTCATGCAGGTTAGAATTGACTCTAACCTTCAGCCTCTCTTGTGGAAGAAAATTCAATATAAACGATTTCCCGCTCATCATTGGACATTTTCAGCATGGCACAAAAACATACCAAAGTAACAAAATAAAGACTACGAACACACATAATCCCAAAATCCACTGCAATGACAAATATGAGCATGGAGGAAATAGGTAAACTTTAATATGACAATACCATTCCTCCCACACCACCCCCTCAGTGTCAAAACTTTCTTCATGAGGAACCTTGACCCTAATGTCCCGTTCCGTTCCATTGACAGCCTCTGTAAATGCTGCCATTTGAAATGCACTGTGAAATGTTTTGATTTTAATCTAGGAATCATCTCACAAGAATGTAGGATTTATCATAGAAACACAATGAAAATAAATAGATCAAAATATATGTACATTGCTCCATTCCATTAAGTGTGAATCTACATAATAGGAAAACCTTCATTTCTCTGGAGTCTTGACCTAACAATTATTTTTCTATACACTTTCTTGTAATTCTTAAAATATTCTTTCGGTTCATGGTGTAAGGATGTAGACGTGGGTGTTAAAACTGTGGATCTATGGATGATTTGAAATCTTAGGTCTTTTAGAATCATACAAGAATTTTTAATACCAGTTTTATAACTGTGAGGTCTGATTCTTGATAGCTTCTCTGGAAAGAAAATGTGTGGTCAGCATGTAAATGGCATGTAATAAACTTATGATAAAAATCTATGTTGAGCATGAAACTGATGTAGCGGCACCACAGTTTAAGATAGATTTGGTGCAATATTTCGGAGTGCACAAGTTACAGCCAGGTGCGGGCCGGATTGTAGTAAGTTATACTGACCAGCAGTTGCGATGTGGAATGGAGGGCACAGGGGCCATCGAACCACTGAAAAGCGTAAACGCAGCGGTTTGCATGTCGCAAGTTACAGGAAGAAGGGGCCCACTGGCACAACCGGGTTGTGGGTCGTACGTGACTAGGAGCGATGCGTTAGCGAAACAGAGGTGCATAGCCGAGTATAAATAGGTGTTGTTTTCTAACGAGATTGATTCAAGTGTGCCAGCATTCCTGGATGGCGGGGCGTGCCACCCCACCGGACTACATGCAGCAACAGATGGGGCGACAGCATCCCAGTCCACAGCGGGTCGTTGGTTCGACCGTCTGAAGCCGACGCGAGGTCCGGAGCCAGCCAGGGTGGGCCACTCTTCGGCTGGCTATCGTGGGCAGTCGTCTCGGCTCCCAACACACGCTGGAGACTTCCGAGGCGAGGGGCACCAGGTTCAGACGCCAGATCAGGAGCAGTCATTGCCGTCGCGTTTCCACCTCCACCAGCCGAGGAGGAAGCAGCAGTGGGGCCAGCCTATGGCTCCCGGTGGAGCAGCGTGGAGTCAACGGCGACAGTGGCCATCTCCTGGATGGCGGGTCTTGTCACCCCGCCGGACTACACGCAGCAACAGATGGGGCGACAGCATCCCAGTCCACGGCGGGTCGTTGGTTCGAACCTCTGAGGCCGACGCGAGGTCCACAGCCAGCCAGGGTGGGCAACTCTTCGGCTAGCTACCACGGGCAGTCGTCTCAGCTCCCAACACACACCGGAGACTTCCTGACGTAATCAGAAGTCTACAACTGGGGCAGTGGCCTCAGCATTGCGGGGCCTGTGACGTGGACCAAGGTGAACGAAACACTGTAGTGGAAACGAATAAATAATTTGGAAAGTTCTTGGCGAGTTTTAATACGGCACCTCCTGGCACCCAACCACTACATTTGGTGTCAATACGCCGCATTTGGTGTCTGATACCATAACACTGATGAACAGACTTCTGGTAGAAAGAGGGAGAGAGTTTTAGTATTGCAACCAATTTCTAAACTTTTCGGTGTCACACAACCCCTCCCCTCCTCTCCCCAAAAATAAAAAATTAAAGTTGCGATTTTTGAAAACTTGTGACAAAACTTTCAATAAGAAACCAGATTTTACAAAAACTGTTCTGATAGTCACGCTTTTAAAATATAATTTCTTACAATCATAACAATAAAATTACAAATTTGATATAAACAATAGAGACTATCTTTTGTCCACATTGCACAGTCACTTTGCTACCTAGTTTGCTCAATAAATATCAGCACAAGTCATCACAACTATTATCTCAAGAAAACGTATGATTAATTAAGGCGTGAGAACTTTATAGTCAAGCTGCACCAAAGCACCACCACAAAAAAATGCTGCATAGAACTACTTCAAAAATGGTTCAAATGGCTCTAAGCACTATGGGACTTAACATCAATCCCCTAAACGTAGAACTACTTAAACTTAACTAACCCAACGACATCGCTCACATCCATGCCTGAGGCAGGATTCGAACCTGCGACCATAGCAGCAGCATGGTTCTGGACTGAAGCGCCTAGAACCGCTTGGCCACAACAGCTGCCTGTAGAACTGCTTGATAACCTCCTTCAACGTAGGAAATTGTGTGTGTGCATCAAAAAATCTGCCAGAAACCAGTCCATGCCAGTATTCCACCTGGATCTTTAATCTCACCAGCACTTTTCAGGGTCTACATCAATGACATACCTACAGATCCACATGTGTCAATTAGCTCTTATGCTGATGATACAGCGTTTTTAACAAGAGACAGAAAATTAGACAAAGGAATTGTGAGATTGCAGTACCCAAGCCACCCCCACCTCCCCACCTCCTCCAATATGCTGATGACACCGCCTTCCTGTCTCTCTATCCTACCCTTCAATGGTCCCAGCACACCCTCCAAACCCACCTTGACCAGTTCACTCACCACTTGGTGTAACCAGTGGTTCCTTAGTATCAACCCCTCCAAAACCCAGGCAATCATCATAGGCCGCAACAACTGCTCCTTCCATCTCCATGATTTCTGCCTCACCATTTATGGTCATCCCATCCAGCTCACCCCCACCCTGAGATACCTTGGCCTCACCCACGACTGTCACCTCACCTGGAGCCCTCATCTCCTGACCATCCAGCAGAAAGCCCATTCTTGCCTCCGCCTCCTGAAACTCCTGTCTGGCCGGACATGGGGATTGTATTCTTCCACCATCCTCCACACCTACAAATCCCTCATCCGCCCTATTCCCTGTTATGCCAGAGTTGCCTGGATCTCCAAATCCTCGAACACCACACGCTCCACCTTGCCTTTCGTGTCTGCCTTCCTTCCCCCACATGATTCCTGTATGACCTCATCCCCTTCTCCCACCTCCTCCTTTTCCTCCAACATCTCCACATCCTTTACACTGTCCGCAGGCTTGATCCCGCCAACCCCTGGTTTCCTCCTTCCTCTCCACTCCCCGCCTGTCGTCGCATCTCTATCACTGTATCCCTCCCTCTCTCCACCTCGACACCCTCCATCTTCTTCAACAGGGCAATTTCTGGCACCTCCCCCTCTCGGATGTTGAACTTCGCCGTGTAATCTACCCTTCCTACCAACTATAGCCTGGCCTTGTTCCCCTCCTCCCCAGGGCCCCCTTTTTCCTCTCCCCTCCTAATCCAAAGTGGATTTCCCTCCTTCCCCCTTAGTCCCTGCACCCCCTCCTCAGCTGTTTTCCTCTCCTGTCCCTCCCCCACCAGCCCTCCTTCACACGCCTCACCTCATCCCCCTTTCTCTCCCCTCCTTCTCGCCTCCTTTTACCTTCTCCCTTGCTCCTCCCGCCCCCCCCCCCCCCCCAGCAGATACTACCAGGTTTTTATTCATTATCAAGTGTGGTGCATTTGTGTTGTGTTCAGTGCTGTTATACACTGTCATCAAGTGATGTGGTTTTAATTGTGTGCTCGACCTGTATGTAGTACATGATTGTTCATGTGCTTTTTATACTGTGGCAGACTTTTAAATAGTTTTTGCCTCCAGTGTTTAAGTGCGCTACACATTGCAAGCTGTGTTCTTTTTAACATTATGTCGACTTTTTAACTGTCCCCCAGTGCATGTCCCTGCATTAGTGTGTATTTTGACTCCCATCATCTTCATTTAAAGTGTTTTTTTATGTCCCCCTTTTATGTACGAGTTCACCTTCTGTTTTTGTAAAGCCCTTTGGCTGAAGAGCGGTGGACTGTGTCGCTGCCAGTCCTCCCCTGACTGCGTGGGGCAGGGAATGAAATTACAATAAAAAACCTTGAGTATATATATATCACGCCCCTGCTCATTGGCGAAATTAAGACCCGATTGTGGCGTTACAGACTTAACGTTGTACATATCCTTCAAGTTGTCGCCGCTGTGTTAGTATGCCTTAAAGCATTAGCGGTCTGCTGTTTACAGTTGTATCTTGTTGTTAATTTCTGTCGTACCCTCACAACATTTATTTTAAATAGTAAACATTACAGTGCTTTCGTGAATAACACAGTGTCAGAAAGGCATTATCAGACTTTTCTCTGGTCTTAAAAGAGCATTTGATCCAGTGATACGACGCATTTGTCCTTGTTAATGTAACTTTGTTTTAGTTATACTTTTCGATTAACTAAGAAGCGAAGTACGTAATGTGAAAAAGGTTGCTTTCATAATCCAGCATTTTCCTTAATACAGGATGACGACACTGCTGTTCTGTCTATGTCCTCTTCCCGCAAACATTGGGAACGTATTTTGCTATGTCTGGACGGTTTGCAATATTTCCTTCTCACAGCGTTCAGTTAGAGCGCTCTTCGAATTGTGTTGATAGGAAATCAAAAGTCAATTAGAAAAATAAAACCACTATAGTAAAAGTGAGCAGCACAGCTCAAGTGTGAGCATATAAAAGAAAATATCGCTTGAACGAGTCCACTTACGAATGAAATGTGAGCACGGCCGCTTGTGATTGTAGAGATTAAGATCTTTGGTTAGCAAAGAAATAAACAACGCTGTTTTTCCGATCGATCTCAAGAATATCGAGAAAGGGTGATTAATTATTAACAGTTCGACTCTAAACTGTGTTGTCTGAGGTGAAAAAACTTTTCGACGAGCGGGCAACGACAAATTGTTGATTGCAGTTATGTCAGCCGCACTGAGCAGGCGTTTGTGCCTCGTGCGGCAGCCGGCACCGGTTCCATCAGGTGTTTTTTGGAACTGTTATCAAGTTTTTTTTAGTGTAGTCTACTGAATATTTTCACTACAAGTAGTTAGTAACAAGTGTCAAAGCATAGTCGCTGGGAGATTTCTCTCAGCGGCTATTTTTAAAATGGAAACTAGTGACGAAATCCCACTCGATACCGGCTTTGCGTACGAGTCACAACGACGAGACTGTCATGATGCACCATCCTTCGACAGTGTTATTTACAAATAAGCATCAATTGGGTACCATCGAAATGTGCTCTCAAGATCACTGTCCTCAGAATGATCAGATGGAGATGGATCAGCATTCATCAAGTTCAGCTATCTTGTCACATTGTCGGACAAACAACACCCAACGACAAAAGGCAAGACACCGATTACAGACAGCAGCTCCTGACGCAATTGTTCCGAAGAAGGCAAAGGCAAGTGAAAAGCATAGTAGTAATGTTGAAGGGGACGTAGATATGGTAGATATTGATAATGTTGCACACACTGTGGAAGTTCTAAGAGTAGAAAGTAACTTGAGCGTAAATATAGGAGACAGGAATTGCAATGAACAGCGTGCTTCCCAAAAGTCTGTTAGTCGTAAAAACTTGGACAATTCAGTGACCACAACAGTACAACATACAGTAAATAACACGTTTCCTAGTAACAACAAATACGCTAGTAAAGATAATACGCATCAATCAACAGACATGGGTCCCTACATCGCCTTGGTAGAGGGAGAAAATGGTAATGTAGAAAAGTTACATCCGATGGCTCTTGGAAGAATTTTGTATATAGAAAGTAATAACTTATGACAAGAAATAGTTAATATCTCAGCTATTGGTAGAAACAGGTGTAAAATTGAAATCAAAACAGGGCAGTCTGCAAACAGGTTGCGGTTGCTTGATGTTTTTCAGCTGAAGAATTTGTAGGCTTATATTCCAAATTTCCTAACAAAGAGAAGGGGAGATATCCGTGGTGTTGATATTCCATTATCCCACCAAGACATCCTTGCAGAAATAAAGTCGGAATTTTTAGTAACCGTCTTCTGAAGGTTCAAAAAGAAAGTAATAGAAAATGGAGAGTTGAAAGTAATTATAACATTTAAATCTAACAACTTACTCAGTATGTATATTTGTGCGGTATGCGATGCCCTGTTGCACCGTACGTCCTGTTAGTTTTGCAATGTCACAACTGCCTTAGATATTTCCATTTCAGTTAGCAATGTCGTAGTTGTTCCCGCTGTGCCAAATGCACGGGCGCTGACGAGACCCTACATTGCTCACATGCCGGAGAGCCCACGTATTTGCATTGCAACGGAAACCACCTCGCTACTGGTCGCTGTTGCCCAATTTATCAGCAGCACATGGAAACGAAGCGCAGCGAAGCCTACGGCGCTTCTTACGCAACTGCCGTCTCGTCACGGCGACCATCATTTGCGCAGACTACTGCTGGTGTTTCTACAACACGAGAGCTCTCTCCAAGTGACTGGCCTAAAATATGCGAGAAACCAAAAGGTTTTAACACGACGGACAAAAGGTTGCAACAGGGACCTAAGCATGCAGTTATGTCGGTTCCAGCTCCCAGGTCTTACAAAAATAAACCATTTACTCGCAGGCCATACAAGTGGGGTTATTCTGATATGTTATACGAATTTCAGGGTCCACAGAACTCAATACAAAACAATCCATACCCTCCCACTCCTCTGGCAACATCTTATAGTGGTGGAGAAACTACTATTAACAGCCGGCCTGTGTGACCGTGCGGTTCTAGGCGCTTCAGTCTGGAACCGCGTGACCGCTATGGTCGCAGGTTCGAATCATGCTTCGGTCATGGATGTGTGTGATGTCCTTAGGTTAGTTAGGTTTAAGTAGTTCTAAGTTCTAGGGGACTGATGACCACAGATGTTAAGTCCCATAGTGCTCAGAGCCACTTGAACCATTTTTACTATTAACAGCCTTTCTGCTTTAATAATGCAGATCTTTCTTTCTCTTAAAAATGAAACAGACATGGTAACCACCACGCAGGCTCTTATATGTAATGCTGTTGAAGACTTTTGCAAATCTAACAATGGCTTTTAAAACACTCCAATGGAATGCAGGGTCAGCAATCTCGAACAGAGGGTCTTTATCAGGAGCTATGCAGCAACCACATACCGGTAGCGTGTATTTGCGGAACTTCGTTTCAGCCAACCCAACGAGTACAATTCAAAGTATACGCTGTTCTCAGAAACGACAGAGACGATGGAAAAGGAGGAGGAGTAGCCATGTTGATTAGAGATACGATTAAGTTTAAAAAAATGGACGTCACTATTAGAACAACAGAATGCCAGGTAGTTACTGCTGTAATTTACACTCCTAACGGCGCGTTCACCATGGTCACCATTTACAAACCACCTAAGTGTAAAATACAAGATCTTTCACAAGAATCAGATTGTAGCCCAGCTTCAAACGTCATTTCTCCTTTGTGCAGACTTCAAAGCACACCACTGACTATGTGGTTGCGTAATAGATGACACGGATGGCAGAGAATTAGTTACACTTTTTGAAAAGTTCACTTTGATTCTTATAAATGATGGTTCTGCTACTATGATGCATAACCCAAACAGATGACCGTCGGCCGTCGATTTGATATTGTGCTCTGTTGACTTCAACTGTGTAACGGAGTGGACGGTCATACGAGACCCTCTTGGCTCAGATCCATTTCCCTCTGGCAATCATAATAGACTTACCTATAAATACAGTAGAAATTATATTCCCAATCATGAGGTGGATAATAAAGGATACTGACTGGCCAAAGTATACTGCAACAGTCCAGGTTAAGTTTCAATCTTTTAAAAATTTGTTAGCTCCGAAAGAAGCCTACCAACAGCCAGTTTCAATTATTGAATCCGCTGCAACAATTTCCATTCCAAGGAAAGAGGAAGATATGCTCAAGAGCCACAGCACAGCGCAAACTTTCGTACAGTAACTTCTGTAAACAACAAAATGTAGAAAACTTCATTGCATATCGGAAAATAGCAGCGAAAGTTCTAAAGCAGTTAAAAGACTGTAAAAAGAATAGCTGGCAAAATTTCTGAGAATATTTAAATAACAATGTTAGTATCGCTGAGTTAGGAAGAAATTAAGATTTTTCAAAAACAAAAACTTCACTATGCATCAGCCATTAAGTGACGCATGGCTTGTAGACCTTGTGAATTTAATCTCACCAGCTTCCGCAGCCAAGCAGCCATATTGCATCCCGGAGCAACTGGATTACAATCATCCGCTCGTGGTATCGTTTTCGTATGAAGAACTGATGAATGGCATTAAAAAGAGCGTAACTTCCACACCCAGTAAAGACGATATACACCATCAGATGATAGAAAAACTCCCAGATATAGCACTCAGAAAGCTGTTACAGATGTTTAACCAAATATGGATGAATGACACGCTAATAGAAGATTGGACAACTCAAGTAGTGGTACCCATACCGAAACCACATAAGGACGAAGAGCAGGCCAAATCATATAGACCTCTTTCTTCCTGTACTGGTAAAACTTTAGAACGCCTGGTAAAAAATCGTTTGGAATGGTGGTTGGAATCGAATCAGACCCTGTCATCGAGTCAGTATGGTTTTAGAAAAGATAAGGGAGCAATAGCTAATTTAAATATCTTAACCTCAGAGATCTATAACGCAACAACAATAAAAGAGGCTGCAACAGCTATTTTCCTGGATATATTTGGAGCGTATGATAATGTTCTTATACCTGTGTTGCTACAGAAGTTGGAAACCATTGGAATCCCGCCACAACTGATTTATGGAATCAGCACTTTCCTCGCTGAAAGACAAATATAGGTTCAGTTCCAAAATAAATTAATTGGTTCACGACATCTTACAACAGGTCTTCCACAAGGAGCTATTCTCAGCCCCCTACTCTTTGCACTATATACTAACGAGCTGGCGAGGATTATCCCTTTTCCTGTTAAAATCCTCCAGTATGCAGATAATATTTGTTTGTATGTGTCGACCAAAGGAATGTATCAGTCTGTGTGTGAGCTATCAAAGGCGATGGGCACACTGGATCAAACATTATGTAGCTGTGGGTTACAGATTTCGGCAGAAAATTCGGTACTTGTTCCTTTCACGAACTAAACTATGGCAGGCTGCTTGAATAGTGTAAGACTTTCTGGTCATAAAATACCACTAAAATCCCAGGCGAGGTTTCTTGGTGTTCTCTTCGATTCCAGAATGAGTTGGATACCTCATATTCAAACCGTCGTCAGTACGTGTGAAAAAGCATTGAACCTTATTAGATCAGTGACGAGAGTACTGTGGGGGGCTCACCCCAACACTCTGCTCACCCTCTACCGCATGTTGATACGTTCCCGTGTAGATTATGGCTCCACGGTCTATCATACTGCTGCCAACAAGTACCTAGCACTACTGGATAAACTGCAGTACAGAAGGTTATGCATCTGCCTCTGAGCTATGCATTCTCCTCCCACTAACGCCCTTCTCCTGGAAGCATCAGAAATGCCTCTACATATTCGCAGAGCAATGATGTGTGATCGTTATATCTTACAGCGGATGGCAGATACTAAACATTCACTGATAAAAAAGTGCGAAACGCTGTCTCAAATCTGGATTAACAGAAATGTAAGGAAACAGCAGTTTTATATGTACTGGAAATATCTCCAAAAGAAAGTATATCGAAGTGAGGTTCTTCCACCTTTCAAGATGGTGGCTAGAGTAAAAGTTAAGCAAGTGTCCTTCCAGAAAAACATAAATTTTGCCGTAAAAAAGAAATCGTGTGAAAATTGGAAGGACGAAATTACGAAACTGAATGAACGCATAACGAGCTTACACTTCATAATCGGCAGTTTGGAAACGGATATTTCGAAAATACAACAAGAAAATAGTGAGGTGAACACGCTAAAACTTGAGCGAGATAGTTCGTCCGTTACGGAAAAGTGGTCAAATGTAAAGAGCAATAACAACAAGTCCAAAGTGCAAATTCGGAAAACCTGTGAACGTTACGCAAACTTCGTACACGAACACATTTCAAGTACTTTCAACATCCGATAGTGAAAATGCACCATACAGTTCGCAGAAACTATGGGAAAAGCAAAAAGGCACTGTGAATAAGGCAAGAGAAGAAAATTTATTGACGCAAACAAGCGTGAGTGAGGTCAATGTAAATGTGCCAATCAAAAATTGTGCCGAAGTGTTTCGTAAAACAATACAAAACGATTCGCACATTGTGAACTCCAATAACAGCAGACTATTTGTGTTTTCAGACAGCCATGGTCGTGGACATGCGAGTAAGCTAAAAGAAACAACTAAAAGATGTTCTTGTGGTATAGTGAAACTGGGAACCGCACTTAGCGAAATTAAAAAAAATGACTGCATCCGCAAAGGCAGAAATTCTGCACGATAAAGACTTTGTTGTACTTCGGGGAGGCGCAAAGGACATATACAAAAATGAAAAACCGAGTGCAACGCGCGATCTTAAACAGTGTCTGAGGAACCTCACTCACACTAACGTAATAATGGTCAATATTTCGCATCGTTATGATCTTGTAAGATGGTCATGTGTTAACATTGAAATGAAAAGTGCCAATGTGAAATGCATTGATATAAGCAATATTGGATGTAGATTCCATACGCAACACGGACTTCACCTGAATGGCTTGGGGAAAGAATATCTGGCAAGCCTGATAACCAAGGTAATAAAAAACCACCAAAATAAATTCAAAACCAAAATGATAATTGCATCGCCATTGCCTGACTTCATAACGAAAACACTTCAAAAAAATGTAAAAGCATTAGAACCATCATCAGCACCAGCAAAGCATGTAAAAAAAAGACGAAATGTCAACAGAAAGAACAGTGGACAATGATTTCAGCAACAAAAGAACTACATTTCTTCATCATCCAAATATTTTTTATTTAGGCGAAGAAAAAACAAAAACAAAAAACGAGAAGACTCCAAGTTCACAAGAAAACACAGCAGTAGTGGCGAACCAACATTTGAAGTGTCAGAAACAGCATCACCATCATCAACAACAAATAGAAGTTTGTTAGGCAGAAGAAATGCTGAGTCCCCTGCTCATCTCAACGATTTTTATGTGTTACCACTGTAGGGAAAGTAAAAACAAATGTGGAGTAGCAATTTATGTTAAGGATAGTAAAGCTATAGACATTAAGAAATATTGTGTGGAACAATCAATTTGAGGCTCGTGCAACAGAAATAATAACTAAATTCTACACCATAATAGTGTTGGCTGTCTACAGGGCTCCTTCAGGTGACACAAAAACTTTTCTACATATAATGGAACTCCTGCTGTCAGGGTTACTTTCAAAAGCTAAGAGTGTTGTAGTTTTAGGTTACTTCAGTATAAAATTTATGACAGAAAATAAGAATAAAATTGACTCTGAGATTGTGATGACCTTATATAATCTGATATCAGTAATAAACAACCCAACAAGAATTACATCCGAGTCCCAAACTATGATAGACAACATTTTTTTGGATGTATTTAGGCATGAGAATTATACTGTGAGGCAGGTTATAACTAGGCTTTCAGATCATGATGGACGAATTCTCACTCTTTATGGTGTTACTCTGTTCAAAAAACAATTCCCTCAGTGGAAATTCATAAGAGTAATTAATGAAGGGGAAAAAGAAACTTTCAACCATTGGTTGCAGGAAATTGACTGATCTTTAGTATATAGCCATAATGATGTTGATACTAAATTTAACTGCTTTATAAATGGATTCTGTGCTCTTTTTGAAGAAATATTTCTAAAGAAATGGGTCAGAAACAGTGCTTACAGTTCTATAAGTAAGCCCTGGATTACAAAAGGTATAAAACAGTCATGTAAAACCGAAAGGAAAACTTATGTTGCAATAAGAATATGTAAAGATGTAGAAAAATGGGAACACTATAGATTATACCATAAAATTTTAAAGAAACTAATACAGAAATCAAAAGCCCTTTATTATGAGAGGAAAACAGATAATTCTAATAATAAAATAAAAGCAATTTGGAGCATTGTAAAAAAAGAAACAGGAAGAGATATAACAAGCAAAGAAGATGTAAATAAAATCAGATATGAAGGTACCCTAGTAGATAACCCCAAAAGTGTGGCTGAGATTCTTAATAAACACTTCCTATCAGTAACTCAACAGATTGATTGCAAGCCCAATATTGATGAAGCTGTAACTCTTTGTCAAGCAGTATATTCAAATACAATTTCAGAAATGCACCTTAATCCTGTCACTGTAGAAGAAATTCAAAAAATCATAGTGCCTCTAAAAAGTAAGAACCCTGCAGGGTTTGATAATATATTTTGTAATTTAATGAAATATTCTTGTGTGTGGATAAGGGACATTCTATGTCATATTTGCAATGCTTCCCTTCAGAAAGGTGTTGTTCTCAGTAGACTTAAGTATGCCATTGTGAAGCACCTGTACAAAAAGAGCGATAAAGCTGAACTACCTAATTATCGACCTATCTCTTTGCTGACAGCTTTCTCCAAAATTCTAGAAAAGCTAATGCATGTAAGAATTGCTGATCATCTCATGAAGAATTGAGTTCTCAGCAAGAAACAATTTGGCTTTCAAAAGGGACATTCATCAGAAGACCCAGTCTATGCACTTGCAAATGAATCCTAGAAAACCTTAATGAAAAAATGCTAGCACTTGGTGTCTTCTGTGATTTATCCAAAGCGTTTGACTGTGTTGATCACCAGATTCTCTTTCAAAAAGCAAAATTAGTAGAAGTAAGTGGTGTTGCAGGCAACTGGCTACATTCGTATCTCCAAGACAGAAAACAAAAAGTTGTCTTGAATAGCTCAGATGGAGTATGTGACGTTTCCTCACATTCTGAATGGAGTTCCATTACATGTGGAGTGCCTCAGGCCTCAATTCTTGGGCCACTATTATTCCTGATGTTTTTAAATGATCTACCATCATGTACAAGCCTGCTGTGTAAATTTATATTATTTGCTAATGATACCACAATTTTTATGAGCAGTAGAACAGATAGTAATATTGGTAACTCATTAATCACATACTCTCAGATGTGGTTAATTGGTTCAAGGTGAATGGTCTCTCATTAAATTGCAGTAAGACCAGCTTTATTCAGTTATGTACAACAACAGAAAGAGAGAGAGAGATAAGTGTGAGCTGTGGTAATCAGCCAATAGAAAGAATGGAAACAACAAAATTTCTTGGAGTGCACATTGATAAGAAAATGAACTGGTCTTCGCACATTATAGATATCTGTAAGAAGCTTAACTCCGCTACATATGCTTTACGGGTTGTCACTACATGTGTTGAACCTAACACTGCAAAAGTGGCATACCATGGCTATTTTTACTCACTCATTGAATACGGCATTAATTTGGGGGGGGGGGGGGCAACCAGCCATTAGCAAGAAGAGTGTTCATTGGACAGAAGTGAGATTTAAGAGTTATATGTGGATTGCGCCCAAGAGACTCATGTAGAAATAGCTTTCGAAAAGTTAAAGTAACACAAATACATGCCAATATATTTTTTCTCTCATGTGTTTTGTTTGTAAAAATATAGAGATATTTCACCCAAACAGTAATTGTCATGAGGATAACACACGGAGGAAGAATGAGATACACAGCGAGCATAGAAATTTGAGCATGGCGCAAAAGGATGTCCACTGCACTGCAACAAAACTCTTCTTTGTAGGGCGCACATTGTGCTCATGTGGGAGCAGTCTAGATGCTTGTAAAACAATAAACTGGTAGCCAAGATCGCATGAATTCTTTTTATTCCATGATTACCGGTTTCGGCGAAACTAAAGCCGCCATCAACGGATCTTTAGACACATACAGTTGATGTTGTAACCTGTATGTGTCCTAAGATCCGATGATGGCGGCTTTAGTTTCGCCGAAACCGGTAATCATGGAATAAACAGAATTCCTGCGATCTTGGCTACCAGTTTATTGTTTTACAAAACTCTTCAATGCTCTTCCTCTTGAAATAAAGACAGAAATTCATAACAAGATTAAGTTTAGGAAAGCACTAAAAATATTTCTCCTAGAAAAAGCTTTTTACAGTCTAGATCAGTTTTAAATTAAATAACTTGTAAAATTTGAATATTATATAATACAAGTTGACATAACGCCGCTAAGAATGTTATTGAACTTGAGCCCTGTATCTGTGTTTGATCTGTATCCGTTTTCCGTAGTGCTTTAATGATTCTAAGAAAATATGTATAGTCTTTTATCTGTATTGCTGATCAAAGAATTTACTGTATAAATTTTTATATAATTGTATACTCAAATGTCTGTATATGCTATACGATTATCATATCGTACTTGTAAAATACTGACTCGTTCCACGTCCTCGTGAACCCAACACAGTTGGATCTATGGAACACTAAATAAAATCAATTAAAATCAATCCAATGTTCCTATATGACTGTCACAGCTCTTATCACGATATTCCTGTAACACACGTCGACTATTCCAGCAAAGGAATAGGATATGGGCAGTTTTCACCTACATCGCACCTGGCAGAAAAGTGGGCAGGATATCTTAAACTATGTACAGAAGGCTCAAAAATGGGGACGGAAAATCATACCGGATGTGCTTTCTTCTGTCCAGAATCTGCAGAAGAAAGGAAGATTCAACTACCAAGTGTTTCTTCCACATTTCTTGCTGAAACTTTCGCTATTATAGAGGCAATCAAATATGCGACATCTCTCAAAATGCCCAAGACAGTAATAATCACTGACTTTCAAAGCTTTCTGAAATCCATTAGTTACAGGAATTGGGACAAAAGAACTAGTAAATACACCCTCGATATACTGGATCAATACCATAAAGCTAAGAAGACTGGCCAAATTATAGAATTTGTATGGACCAAACCACATTCCGACATTCTATACAATGACAAAGCAGATCAACTAGCGAGAGATGCGATTAACAGTGGAAGACCTATGGACATTAAACTCCCATGTACAGAATACCTCCTAAAAGTAAAAGAAAAAGCGATTCTCTCATGGCAGGGAGAATGGAATTAAAGCCAACAAACAAGAGGTAAAAGCTATACACGTATACAGACATGGTTTGCGAACTTCAAACATTCAAGGAAAATTATAACGTCCATTGTGGGATTGCGTCTGAGTCATGGATCTTTCCCTGCCAGCTTACATACAATCGGAGACACCCTACTGTCAATGTGAACAGGAAACAATTGGTGACGTAAATCACATCTTCTTTCAGTGCAGACGCAATGAGAAAGACGGAGTCGACTTTTGAAGGACCTTTTAGACTTGGTCACTGCCAGCCGCTTTGCACGAGCCTAATTCACGGAGACTCAACGAGGAGTACATATGATGCCGTATCCCGGTTTCTAGCGAAAGCAGACTTAATAATCTAAAATGAATTGAACTTAACTTAAGAACTTAATTAACAAATAAATTTTTAGCAGCCAACTGTGTTTTGTAATCTGATTACAATAATTTTGATCTGAAAACATAAGAATGTATGCCCTAAACATTACGTATAACGAAGAAAAAAATTTTTACCTTCTTTTGTGTGTCAGTACATTTATTTGTGATGGCGAAAAAGTTTGTATGATAGAAGGTAATAAAAAAAAATTGTAGAGATTATCTTTGTGTTTGTTTGGGTGTTGACATGTGACGTAGTGTGTTTACATCACGTTACTGATAAATGTGTAATTACTTTACAATATGTGTAATTTTTACAAATAATTTAAATCTTTTATGAATGTGTGGTAAAAATGGGTTGTGCTTGTTCAAGAACGAAAATTGCCGTGGGTGGAAAGACGTACACTGTCCAAGAACATTTGGCAGACGGGTATGTTGCCGTAATAGGATTATTTGTACAGTTTTCTGATGCAGTAAATGAGAAAATGTACATTTTATATGAGCATACAGCCAACGACATGTCGCAGATAATCAACATGCGAGCACCTATGTAAACTTAGCAATGATATAGTTATTTGCAGTTTCTTCTAGCGTACAACTGTATAAAACCGCTCCCGCTAACGCACAACCAGTTTTGTCCATTATAAATTGGAAAATACCAGCAGTCTTTTTGTGTATTGCATTTTTCCAATGCCCATATTTTAAATCATGGTTATACATCTATAATCGAATTGTACAAATAGTTATATAATACAGAAACATAAAAAAACAAATTTTACACAGTTCGAAAGCACTAGTATTTAAAAGGATAAAAAAATAATACGCAGCTCGAAACATACTCTGTTCTTCTCACAGATACGTTTATAACACAATGGATTGCTGCCATTTCTTTTCAATGTTGTATACCCTCCTCATCAAGGTATTGTTATCAAAAAGTAATTGAAAAAGACAAAACCATAAATAATTTGCAGAAATATTATCACATAAATTCAGCACAAATCATAAGTACCTTCCTCTGTGTTATGAATTCACAGTTTGAACAACCCAAGAGTTTGTTCTACAATTGCCGTCATTTCTTTATTTGTCTCCCACATTTGACTCATTTCTTGAAGCATATCTTCTTTCTTCCCAGCAACTGATGGGAAAGACTTAAGTGACAAATCATAATATTATGCCTTAACAACTACCCAGGCTCCTCTGTGTTTTAGCTGAGTGTATGCTCTTAATTGCATGGAAAATTGCCACTAATGACTGCTTACTAGATTTGCCACAATTATGCAAAGATCAGCTGACACAATTAATAATTTTGAAAGAGCTTATTCATCCTCATGTGCGAGGAATAAATTTTGAATTCCTCTTCATTGCTTTGCAATCTTACACCACGTTGGTGACTTGTCTCTTTATTGGTTCCATTCACGTTCGGAATTTGTAATCAAAGGTGCTGATGCACAAGTTACTTTCGGAACTGACAACTGTAACTATTCAGCAACAATCTTTTCACCATTAAAAAAAAGTTCGATGTCCTTTTTCAGCAGTTGTCTGAAAACCACTTCATGTTGCTGGTTGTTCTGTTGAAATATGGCATGGGTAGTTGCCTCAAGGGAGTGTAATAGTGCCACGTTTTCTAAAACTACTTTGATGCAGCTGTTGCTGTTTAGCTTGCATACAATACACATAAGTTGATATCATATTTTATCACCCATTCTTTCATCAGACTGGACATTTGTTTGCTGTGCTACTCAAAAAATGCAGGCTACAAGTTTATTCACCAGATCTGCACGTAACATAAATTCTCTGCATCAAATATTAATCTCCCTCCTTAAACATGCACACAGGTCACTTAGGATCACTGTAGATGGTGTAGATCTGGTAGCAGGCACTAATAAGGAACAACACTGCTGATAAATGTCATGGCAGTGAATTGGTGTGTATGTCGCAGCTGCCTCATTTGCTGGTGTATCAATGCAGACTATGCAACTTGCTACAATGATGCACCACTTGCAGCCATGTAAAATGGCTTGAGAACAGTGGTCATAAAATATCTTAACTGAAAAGGGGCAGAGACATGTGCGTGAACTAACAATGCCAGTTGATTTCCAGCTTGACAGGAATTGCTGATTTACTGAATGCAGGTCCATCTCAACCAGTTTTCGGGCAAGCATAGTGACACTTGGAGATAGGTACCTCACAAATGGCCACTGTTCGCAGCTGATGCATGAAGCCAAACAACACAGGAACTGTGCAGTAGCCCACAGGAGGTGTATAGTGTGATCCAATGACTCATAATTTTGCCTATTTTCTTATGATGCAAGGCACTGAGTTCATTGGCAGCCCTGTGTGGCATTTAACCCAGTGTGTTGGCAGTATAGTTCAAGCTGGATGTGGTTCTACGATGTTTTAAGGGTGTTTCTCATACCGTGTTTTGTGTCAACTCATTCAAATTACTATGAATGTGAACCAGAATGTGTATTTCAGCATTCTTGATGCCTGCGTGTTTCCCTTTCGACTACATCTCCATGATAAGTATGGGGTGGACACTGGCCATCTTCCAAGATGACAGCAGCTGTATTAACAGGACTGCATGTGTACATTTCTGGTCTGATGAACATTTGAGAATCACATCATGGGTCTACTGACCCGTCCCGTAGAAAATTCCTGGGCCTCTGTAATAGTGGTAAAATACAGCCATCATTATATGCTCACTTTGGTAGCTCTGTGGGTTCTATTCATCTGTGAGCAGCTTCAGCTGGATATAGCATGGCTCTACCTGAAGAAAATTGTGGACTGTATTCCTAGCCGAATGGAGGGCATTATGAGGCCTAGAAATGGTGTTAGCATTTTCCCTGGGGACAACTACTTTTCTTCTTTTTTTAAAGTGATATGCAAATGCATTTTCTGCAAATTGTAGGTGAAATGGTTCTTATGAATGTAGAACAAGTAAAGAAAACTGAAACATAACCCATTTACTTATATTTATCACATTGCTGCCAGAAGGCGCATGGAAGTCAGATTTCACGTAATACATAATTTGGTATTGTTAACAGTATTTACATAAACTGGTTCAGTTTAGGAATTCGTCAGTGGAGTAGAAAGAGTTGGTCACCTATAAGCTCCTCTGAAACTGATCTTTATTTATAGACTAATTTTTTATTACTCCTCACAAGTGTTTGACAATGTGTACTCATGAATAATGGAAAGCTTCCTGACCCAAAGTAAATTACTTAAAAATCTTTAAGCAGTATTTGTAGTATTGGTTCCATGAAGTGAGCTGTCGGCTTGATTAAGAAGTATATTATTTATGACACATTTTATTAAGCAATAAGTATATTGGTAAGTTATAGTTAGTGTCCTCAATTGCGCGAACATGCCTCTGAGGGACATCACTGATTTCACACTATAAATAGTTTGTACTGCATGCTTTTTGACTTGGAAAACTTTAGCTTTCATTTGTGAGTTACTCCACAAAATGATCCCATAGTACATTATAAGCAGAACATGCTAGCATTTTTGTATCACCTATGACCACCCCCCTCCTCCCCCCAATGAACCATGGACCTCGTCATTGGTGGGGAGGCTTGCATGCTTCAGTGATTCAGATAGCTGTACTGTAGGTGCAATCACAACAGAGGGATGTATGGTTCCTGAAGAGGTGCAGCAGTCTTTTCAAACGGTCTTGCTGTTCTGGTACTGCTAATGGGTGAGAGCAAGGGGAAACTACAGCAGTAATTTTTCCTGAGAGCATGCAGCTCTGCTATACGGTTAAATGATGTTTTCATCCTCTTGGGTAAAATATTCTGATAAAATAGTCCCCCATTCGGAACTCCGGGTGAGGCTACTTAGGAGGACACCGTTATTAGAAAAACAAAATGGTATTTTACAGATTGGAGTGTGGAATGTCAGATCCATTAATCGGGCAGGTAAGTTAGAAAATTTAAAAAGGGAAATTGATAGGTTAAAGTTAGATATAGTGGGAATTAGTGATGTTCAGTGGCAGGAGGAACAAGACTTCTGGTCATGTGAATACAGTGTTAAAAATACCGAATCAAATAGGGGTAGCTTAATGCAGGAATAGGTCTAATAATGAATAAGAAAATAGGAATGCAGGTAAGCAATTATGAACAGCGTACTTAACACACAGTCATACTCAAGATAGACACTAAGCCCACACCCACCACAATAGTACAAGTTTATATGCCAACTAGCTCCACACATGATGAAGAGATTGAAGAAATGTATCATGTGATAAACGAAATTATTCAGATAGTTAAGGGAGATGAAAATTTAAATATCATGGGGTGACTGGAATTTGATGGTAGGAAAACGAAGAGAAGGAAAAGTAGCTGGTGAATGTGGACTGGGGGTAAGGAATGAAAGAGGAAGCCGCCTGGTATAATTTTGCACAGAGAGCAACTTAATCATAGCTAACACTAAGTTTAAGAATCATGAAAGAAGGTTGTACATGTGGAAGAGGCCTGGAGACACTTTAAGGTTTCAAATAGATTATATGATGGCAAGACAGAGATTTAGGAACCAGATTTTAAATTGTTTGACATTTCCAAGGGCAGATGTGGACTCTGACCATAATTTATTGGTTATGAACTGTTGATTGAAACTGAAGAAACTGCAAAAAGGTAGGCATTTAAGAAGGTGGGACCGGTGTAAACCGAAAGAACCAGAGGTTGTAAAGAGTTTCAGAGAGAGCACTAGGGAACGATAGACAAGAACAGGGGAAAGAAGTACAATAGAAGAAGACTGGATAACTGAGAGATGAGACAGCAAAGGCAGCAGAGAATCAAGTAGGTTAAAAGACAAGGGCTAGTAGAAATCCGTGGGCAACAGAAGAGATGAAAGGAGAAAATATAAAAATGTTGTAAATGAAGCAGGCGAAAAGGAGTACAAATGTCTCAAATATGAGATTGACAGGAAATGCAAAATGGCTTAGCAGGGATGGCTAGAGGACAAATGTAAACACGTAGAAACATATATCACTAGGGGTAAGATTGATACTGCCTACGGGAAAATTAAAGAGAACTTTGGAGAAAAGAGAACAACCTGTATGAATATCAAGGGCAGAGATGGAAAACCAGTTCTAATCAAAGAAGGGAAAGCTTAAAGGTGGAAGGAGTATTTAGAGTGCCTATACAAGGGCGGTGTACTTGAGGACATTATGGAAATGGAAGAGGACGTAGAGGAAGATGAAATGGGTGATATGATACTGCGTGAAGAATTTGACAGAGCACTGAGAGACCTAAGTCGCAACAAGGCCCCAGGAGTAGACAACATTTCATTAGAACTACTGATACCCTTAGAGAGCCAGCCATGACAAAACACTCCCATTTGGTGAGCAAAATGTCTGAGACAGGCAAAATACTCTCAGACTTCAAGAAGAATATGATAAATGCAATCACAAAGAAGGCAGGTATTGACAGGTATGAAAATTAACAAACTATCAGTTTAATAAGTCATGGTTGAAAAATACTAATATGAATTCTTTACAGATTAATGGAAAAACTGGCAGAAACCGACGTCGCTGAAGATCAGTTTGGATTTTGTAGAAATGTAGGAATACTGACCCTATGACGTATCTTAGAAGATAGGTTAAGGAAAGGCAGACCTACATTTCTAGCACTTGTAGACTTAGAGAAGGCTTTTGGCAGTGTTGACTGTAATACTCTCTTTCAAATTCTGAGGGTGGCAGGGGTAAAATACAGGGAGCAAAAGGCTATTTACAATTTGTACAGAAACCAAATGGCAGTTATAAGAGTCGAGGGGCACGAAGTGAAAGCAGTGATTGAGAGGGGAGTGAAACTGTATATTGAGCAAGCAGTAAAGGAAACGAAAGAAAAATTTGGAGTAGGTATTAAAATCCACGGAGGAAAAATAAAAACTTTGGGGTTTGCTAATGACTTGTAATTATATCAGACAGCAAAGGACCTGGAAGGCCAGTTGAATGGAGTCTTGAAAGGAGGATGTAATATCAACAAAAGCAAAACAAGGATAATGGAATGTAGTCGAATTAGATCAGGTGATGCTGAAGGAATTAGATTAGGAAATGAGAAATTTACAGTAGTAGATGAGTTTTGCTATCTGGGAAACAAAATAACCGATGATGGTCAAAGTAGAGAAGATATAAAATGTTGACTGGCTGTGGCAAGGAAAGCATTTCTGAAGAAGAGAAATTTGTTAACATCGAGTATAGATTTAAGTGTTAGGAATTCCTTTCTGAAAGTATTTGTATGGACTGTAGCTATGTATCGAAGTGCAATGTGGATGATAAATAGTTTAGACAAGAAGAGAATAGAAGCTTTTGAAACATGGTGCTACAGAAGAATGTTGAAGATTAGACAGCTAGATCACGTAACTAATGAGGAGGTACTGAATAAAATTGGGGAGAAGAGGAATTTGCGGCACAATTTGACTAGAAGAAAGGATTGTTTGGTAAGACACTTTCTGAGGCATCAAGGGATCACCAGTTTACTATTAGTGAGAAGCATGGAGGGTAAAAAATCATAGAGGGAGACCAAGAGGTGAAAACACTAAGCAGATTCAGAAGGATGTAGGTTGCAAGAGCTGCATCAAACCATTCTCTGGAAAACAACAACAACAACAATATGACTGACTACATCCACACTGCAAATAATGATTTATTTAGGCAGTTCAGCAGTTCTTTGATATGCTCCTCTCCATTGAATTTATTATCAAGCTGCAATCCGAAGAATTAAACACTGTTAACCTCTTATATCTGTTAGCAGTTATGTCATAGACAAATATTGGGAGCAAACCTCGTACAAGTTAGTTTGCTCAAAGTTGAGTGACAAAGAATTGGCAACAAACGGTTTGGTAATGTAAAAGTAACTAACACCACTCATGCATTAGGCCTTAGGCCTTTTCCAGCTGGCCAATGCTGCCCACAAGGCAGTACAAGGAGTGATCAATGACCATGGTAAATATGATCAGCATGTCAATTGTCTCTCCAGCTGCTATTGCCAGTATATGAAGCCTGATGATACTGCTGCATCTTTATTTAAGCAGCTCCTTGTTTGGCCTCGAAGAGGCAGAATGGACCTAGTACCAGGCCCCCGTATCTTGGAAAAAGTTTGAGGAGGCACTGGGAATTGAACTTGGGTCCTTCTACACCAAAGGCAGTGACATTAACTTTTTTCTGAATTAATTTTCTTCTCATTGTAAGGAAATGAGAGAACAAAATTGTCTTTTCCTTCTTGTCTCAGAAGTCTCTGTTTGGTCTTCTAGCTAAATTGAATCTCTAGTGCCCTTTAAATTTAATGTTGTTCCTTCCATATATGTTATAACAATCAAGGGTCTTCTTGATATTAAAATACAGATTTATGGAAAATGGAAATATATAAAAAACAAACACCACCCGAACCGGCTGTGAAGGCCCAACGGTACTGACTGACCACTGTGTCATCCTCAGCCCTCAGGCATCACCAGATGCAGATACAGAGGGGCATGTGGTCGGCACACCGCTCTCCCAGCTGTAGTCAGTTTTCATGACTGGTGTCGCTACTTCTCAATCAAGTAGCTCCTCAATTGGCCTCACAAGGGCTGAGTGCACTCTGCTTGCCAACAGCAATTGGCAGACCTGGACAGTGACCCATCCAAGTGCTAGCCAAGCACGACTTCAGTGTAACACTTTTACTGAGATGTTCATGCATAAGGTTAGTAAAATATATAGCTTGCACAGTGTTCACAAGATATTGATGGTTTATTGTGTCAAATGCTTTTGAAAAATCAAGTGAAACCAAAGCACACTTGATTTTTATGCCACTGTAATAGTGATTCCATCTCAGTGTTAACGTAAGAAGTGAAGGATCGCCCGCATCTCGTGGTCGTGCGGTAGCGTTCTCACTTCCCACGCCCGGGTTCCCGGGTTCGATTCCCGGCGGGGTCAGGGATTTTCTCTGCCTCGTGATGGCTGGGTGTTGTGTGCTGTCCTTAGGTTAGTTAGGTTTAAGTAGTTCTAAGTTCTAGGGGGCTGATGACCATAGATGTTAAGTCCCATAGTGCTCAGAGCCATTTGAACCTTTGAGTGAAGGATCTTCCTGTCGATGTCTACACTTAACTGGTACTAACCAATTATTTTAGCATTTTAAGTCTGTGGGAAATGATACAGGCCTTGATTTTATGGTCACTGTTCAGTAACATAATTGGTCTAAAATCAATTACTCTGCTTCCTTGATGTTTAGGGATGAATACAGTGATTCCTTCCATGAGCTCTTTAGGAAGATTAAAATTTAGTTCCAGTAATTCACTACACATACATAATGACTTAACTTCATTTGTTGAAATACATTGTAAAATTCCACTCTGCGTCTGTCGGGTCCTGGAGATTTATTTTTTGGACTTCATGATACAGCATATTCCAGTTCCTATGCATTGATTTACTTGATAAGTGTTTCTGTTTCAGCTGTGCTTGATTTTCCTTGCAGGTTATGTGTTAGTTATTGCTTTATTCCTTCATCGGCATCGTTCATTGTCAGCAGCTCCTCCAGGTGTTCATTGACATTATATTTTATTTTGTTTTGCTGCTGGACTGTGATGCCATAATGGAGCTTTAGATATGTTCTTATTTTCCTTTTTTGTTCCTTTATTTTCGCAGATGTCATGTAACATAGATTGTTCCTCTTCCTGTATTATGCTCTGTGACCTGGTCCTTATTTTATAGCCTTCTGACTGCTGTTGCTTAAGTTTTGTAAGTTTCGCTTTCATTTTTTTATGTGCACATAATTGTCTATGACAGTGTCTAATTTGTATAAGGCTCTGAAACAAGTAAAATAAAATTCAGTTGCTTTCTTTTGCTATGAATTCTTGTCTCTTACATAAATTTTAAACATTTTCATTATTTTAAGTTTGACATGTTTTACCCACCATTCTGTTATCAAGTTGTAGTATGCTAAATTCCTTTCACATTCCCTCTGTGTTGTGTTAAAGGTAAGCTGACATTTTTCATCTTGGTGATGAGTATTTCTGAGTTCCTTTGGGTTGAAGTGTTTCTTGCTTACTCATGTTTACAGTGCATATACATACAGCATGGTCAAAGAAAATTGTTGTCCAAACTTTGGAGTGTAGGTCTTGGTCATTAGATATTCTGAAACATACGTTCTGTCAAGCTGGCTTTCAGAGTGGCTCGTGATGTGTGTGAAACTAGGTTTTGTCCTTGCATATTCTCCCAAGTCCCATGTATGAGTTAAACACATTTCATGAATGAAATGTTCCAGTTCTGCAGATTTGTTAAGTTTGGCATCTGATCTCTTGGGCGTAGCGTGCAATTGAAATCACTTTATGTGGTCTTGGTTCTTTCCAAAAACAGGAACTATTGCATTGCCTATTGCTACTTCCTGATGGAGCGTACACATTGATTATCAGTGTACGTTTAATGGTGACAGTGATCCCTCTGCTGTCTAGTAGTTTTGTCACATCTTTTGTCATAATCCCTTCTTTCGTCAAAAAGACTGTATGTAAATCTGCTCCACTTCCCAGATTAGTGATTGCATTGTATTCAGTTATTTGTATTCAGTTATTTCTTGAGCTAACATAATGTCTAAATGTGTATGGTTGCAGATAAGGTCAGATCTTATTTATATTCAAAGTAGCAGTTCTACAGACTTAAGGCTGGTTCATGTTCCGAGGTGCATGTTGGGAGTTAATGGTCCTTGCTTGCAAGGCAGTCCAACACAAGCCAATGTTCCAAAATCAGTTCTTTGGGAGTATTCTGTTTTGTAGATGATTGGTTCTCTTTTTGAGGTGACAGTGAATCTTCAACAAATTCTGGGATTGCAGCCATGTCATTATTCATGACTGTTTCTTCCACTTGTGCTGCCGCCAGTTCCCTGTTTGTGTGGTCCAGTGCAAAGTGTCTTCTGTTTTTTCAGGCTGACGGTGATCTGACATAGGATGTTGATACAGGCTTCAAATAGAGTCATAGGGCACCTCGTGGTATGTGCTCATTGTGAGGGTATCTGTCGCATCAGTGTCCATCAGTACTGACATAAAGTGGCTTGAGTCAGGATTTTTCTGGGTCAGCAGACTACTCATTTATTTTGCCTTTTCTTGAATTGGCAGTGCTGCTTCATTAGCATCCTTGTGTGCCAGTCTCCATTTCATTTTTAGATGAGTTCCTTTTGGAATTTTATTTCTTTTCAGCATTCAAATTCGACTGTTATGTCAGGGTTTGTTCCTCTGTTACTACAGCATCAGATTCAACCTTGGTCCCGGAGGCGTGAACTTCATGGAGGACATCAGTCTTTTGTGGCCTTCCTCAGTTCAGCACTGTCAGCTCTGCATCATCACAAATTTCCATGAGAGTTTCCAAGTTAATATAATCACTTAAAGTGCTGCCTACAATTTGAGATGAGGGTTTGTGTCCAGTGGCTGCTGCTGTGTGCAAAGCCGTTTTCACATGGGGGGTTGTGGCTACACCGGCAGGTATCTGCACCACTCAATGTTGTATGCAGTGTGTGCAAATGTGGCCCAGCAAGCCACAGCCAGCAGACATGCGTGGGCTGCCATCATACGAGGGTAATCCCAAAAGTAAGGTCTCCTATTTTTTTATAATTACATAGACCTATTTATTTCTACAAAGATTTACATCAGTTTACAGCTTGAACATTTAGCTATTTTTCGACATAATCACCGTTTCTGTCGATGCATTTTTGTAGATGCTGTGACAGTTTTTGTATGCCCATGTCATACCAGCTCGCCGCCCTGCTGTTCAGAAAGTTATGAACCTCTTCTTTCACCTCATCCTAGGAGCTGAATCGCTTCCTGGCCAAATGTTCTTTTAACCTAGGGAACAGGTGATAGTCACTGGGCACCAAGTCAGGACTATAGGGTGAGTGGGTGAGTATGTTCTACTGAAACTGTTGCAGGAGAGCAATAGTTTGCCGAGTAATGTGTGGGCGAGCGTTGTCATGGAGAATGTGTACGCCCTTGCTCAACATTTCTCTTCTCTGGTTCTGAATTGCCCGTTTGAGTTTTTTCAGAGTCTCACAGTACCTGTCAGCGTTAATTGTGATCCCAGCAATTCAGTTTCGATGACGAGGTGAAAGAAGAGGTTCATAACTTTGTGAACAGCATGGCGGCAAGCTGGTATGACATGGGCATACAAAAACTGCCACAGCATCTACAAAAATGCATTGACAGTAATGCTGATTATGTGGAAAAATAGCTAAATGTTCAAGCTGTAAACTGATGTAAACCATTGTAGAACTTAAGAGGTCTATGTACTTATAAAAAAATAGGAGACCTTACTTTTGGGATTACCGTCGTATCGTACTATAGCACGATGGCCACGTACTGTGATATACAAAGATATGTGCTTTAGGAGGTCCATCTTAACTGCCTAACTCTGTTAAGCACTAGGAATTTACGTACAGTTGACCACATTTCTGCAAAATTATCGAGCACCTTGCCTTAGGACAATACTACATTTTTTATCTCACATCTGTAATTTCAAATGGTAGCTCAAAAATTGTGACTGCAGATGCCAAGTCCTGCATGCATAACTGCTACATCGCTAACATTACCATCTTTGTGTTTGAATTTCAAGACACCTCCTCAGGATTCTATTATTCTGTCACTCATTTCAGAGATTTTTAGTTTAACATAAACTATGTTGTCCACTGTAGAGTAATTCCACATTCTGGCCCTAGATGGACTAATTTGGCCCAACCAACCATCATGGTTTCCTCTGCCAGTGGTGTCATTGGATGCGATTCTGTGACTGTATTGGATGCAAATTTCTCGACCTCTGCTTTTGGATGGAGAATCGTAGGGTTGCCCTTATTAGGTCAGGGGTGAACTACAGCAGGAAGCAACTACTAAGGTAGCAGAGTACATATGGCATGCACACACAAGTTTTTTAGGTTAGAGGAACCCCCAACTGGAATCAGAGACAAATTGCATGCCAAAATTGGAGATACATCAGCCACAATGTTCTCAGAGAATGCTTGTCCTCACAGATCAGATATAGAAAAGATTAATACGATATTAGGAAACTGCCCAGAACATTCAAGAAAAGATCCCAGAATTAGTGTCACTTACTGAAGGCTATGTTGCCCAGATGGTAATGGGAACGGAAAGAGCAGAAACCAGAAGTGAGTGACAAGAAAAGCCCAAGTTCAGATTGGAGTATTTATCATAAGGATAGGTTATTTACCAATGGTGGCAGCGTATTTATTGCAAAAGAATTTGATAATATCTGGCGAGGTCATCACAGATTCCAAATGTGAACTAATCTGGTTGAAGTTAAAAATCATAGGTCAGCCAAAAATGGTAATTGGATGCTTTTATAGACTGCTGGTCCAGGAACTGTACTGGTTGAGTTCTTTAGAGATAACTTGCACAGTATCATTAATTACATTCCTGATCGTGCCATTGTAATAGGGGGTTGACCTCAACTTGCCAGGTATATATTGAGAGAGTCATGCAGTCAAAACTGGTGCAAGGGACAGATATTTGTGTGACCTTATCCTAAATGTTTTGTGTGAAAATTACTTTCAGTGTAACATCTGAGAACAAGTAACAAACAGATCTGAACTTCTTGAATCAGTTAACACAGAGGAAAGCATCAGTGATCATAAGGCTATAATAGCAATTATGACTATGAGGCAAGGATTGTTAAGAAAGGTAGGAAAATATGTTTGCTTAGCAAGAGTGACAGGATACAAATTGCAGAGTATCTGAGTAGTTAACATCAAATTTTCAGTGCTGGGGATGATGATTTCGACCACAAATGGGAAGAATTCAAAAGCATTGTTCAATATGTCCTAAACAAGGTCTTAAGGAATGGGATAGACTCACCATGATTTAATAGCCATGTTAGAAAACTGCTTCCTAAACAGAGAGAGCTTCAACACTGATCCAAATTAAGTCAGAATGTAGCTGACAAACAAAAGCTAAATAAAGCAAAAATGAACATAAGGAGAGTAATGGGATAAGCTATCAATGACTTAAAATAAAATTTTGTCAACTGATCTGATTAAAAATCCTAAGAGGTTTTGGTCTTATGTAAAATCAGTAACTCTGTGTTGGTCGATACCAAAAGAGAGTAGGGAGAAAAGAATATTGCTGCTAGGCAGTAGCCATGGCGGGATGTAGGCCAGATGGTGCAGGAAAAGCTAGGAGCAGGGTACCAGGTCACAAGTATTGTGAAGCCTTAGCCAGGTGACAGAGGACATAGGAAAACTGTGCATGGATTTTGGCAAAGAGGATCGGGTTATTATAGTAGGTGGAGCAGGAAATAGCCTGTCTAAGAACAGCAATTACAGCATTAGGCATGACCTGGATAAAATAGGAGTAGCAAGTACACACACAAATGAGAGTTTCATGGAGGTCCTGCAGTGCCCTGACCAGCCTGGGTTAATACTGCTGTGAGCCGTGTTAACTCTGAGTCGAGCAGGTTACTGCTGACTGAAATGGATTCTCATATGAGTGCAGTGCCTGTTGCTTCAATTGTGAGATGGGGTTATACTAGACATAGCCTGCACCTGAGTAGGAGAGGGAAAGATAGGTTGGCTGAACATCTTGCAGGAAATGTATGGGGGGGGGGGGGGGCACCATTACACAATACAAGATTCCTGTGGTTACTGGTGTCGGAGGAACACCTTTTTTAGGTTAGAATCAAGTTTCAGACACCCTGTTTTGCAAGAAGGCACTATAACAGAAGAGCCTCACAAGAATGCACAGAAAAGTAAGGTTAGCTTATTCCACCAAAATATTAGAAGATTGAGTAATAGGGTAGAAGAGCTTCTTGCCTGTGTGCAAAATTTAGAGGAAAAGATAGACATCCTGTGCCTGTCTGAGCACCACATAACCACAGGGCTAGATAAGTTACATATAAAAGATTACAGTCTAGCAGCTTACTCACACAGAACTAATATGGGAAAGGGAGGATGTGTTGCATATATTAAGACAGAACACAAGTTTAAAAGTGTTGACACATATTTGTAGTGATGAGCACATAGAAGTGTGTGCTTGTGAATTAATACTGAAAAACAGTTCACTTTTAATTGTGACAGTATATAGTTCCCCACTGGGAAATTTTGAATTATTTATGAGGAACCTGGATTCCTTACTATGCTGTCTGTCAGACATCAGCGAGCAGTTATTAGTCTGTTGTGACTTCAATGTAGATTTTCTAAAGGATTCTGATAGGAGAAATGATCTGGAAACCTTATTTGGATCCTACAATTTGATCTCAGTAGTTAACTTTCTAACATGGGTGGATAAAGACAGTAGGTCCATAATTGATAATGTTGTCTTTGATGAGGCACAAAGCAAGAAAATAACTTTTTACACAGTAAGAAATGCTCTCTCTGATCTTGATGCACATGTTGGTCAGCATAAATGACATAGTGCCCTACAATGTGGATACACCTCAGTGGAAGTAGTCAGAATCATTAAAGACTACAGGGCAAATATTTTTAAGAGTAGTTTACAAGAAACAACCTGGGATGAAATGTACACTCCTGGAAATGGAAAAAAGAACACATTGACACCGGTGTGTCAGACCCACCATACTTGCTCCGGACACTGCGAGAGGGCTGTACAAGCAATGATCACACGCACGGCACAGCGGACACACCAGGAACCGCGGTGTTGGCCGTCGAATGGCGCTAGCTGCGCAGCATTTGTGCACCGCCGCCATCAGTGTCAGCCAGTTTGCCGTGGCATACGGAGCTCCATCGCAGTCTTTAACACTGGTAGCATGCCGCGACAGCGTGGACGTGAACCGTATGTGCAGTTGACGGACATTGAACGAGGGCGTATAGTGGGCATGCGGGAGGCCGGGTGGACGTACCGCCGAATTGCTCAACACGTGGGGCGTGATGTCTCCACAGTACATCGATGTTGTCGCCAGTGGTCGGCGGAAGGTGCACGTGCCCGTCGACCTGGGACCGGACCGCAGCGACGCACGGATGCACACCAAGACCGTAGGATCCTACGCAGTGCCGTAGGGGACCGCACCGCCACTTCCCAGCAAATTAGGGACACTGTTGCTCCTGGGGTATCGGCGAGGACCATTCGCAACCGTCTCCATGAAGCTGGGCTACGGTCCCGCACACCGTTAGGCCGTCTTCCGCTCACGCCCCAACATCGTGCAGCCCGCCTCCAGTGGTGTCGCGACAGGCGTGAATGGAGGGACGAATGGAGACGTGTCGTCTTCAGCGATGAGAGTCGCTTCTGCCTTGGTGCCAATGATGGTCGTATGCGTGTTTGGCGCCGTGCAGGTGAGCGCCACAATCAGGACTGCATACGACCGAGGCACACAGGGCCAACACCCGGCATCATGGTGTGGGGAGCGATCTCCTACACTGGCCGTACACCACTGGTGATCGTCGAGGGGACACTGAATAGTGCACGGTACATCCAAACCGTCATCGAACCCATCGTTCTACCATTCCTAGACCGGCAAGGGAACTTGCTGTTCCAACAGGACAATGCACGTCCGCATGTATCCCGTGCCACCCAACGTGCTCTAGAAGGTGTAAGTCAACTACCCTGGCCAGCACGATCTCCGGATCTGTCCCCCATTGAGCATGTTTGGGACTGGATGAAGCGTCGTCTCACGCGGTCTGCACGTCCAGCACGAACGCTGGTCCAACTGAGGCGCCAGGTGGAAATGGCATGGCAAGCCGTTCCACAGGACTACATCCAGCATCTCTACGATTGTCTCCATGGGAGAATAGCAGCCTGCATTGCTGCGAAAGGTGGATATACACTGTACTAGTGCCGACATTGTGCATGCTCTGTTGCCTGTGTCTATGTGCCTGTGGTTCTGTCAGTGTGATCATGTGATGTATCTGACCCCAGGAATGTGTCAATAAAGTTTCCCCTTCCTGGGACAATGAATTCACGGTGTTCTTATTTCAATTTCCAGGAGTGTATAAAGAATGAAATGCCAATATAAAATTTAATCTATTCCATGATAAATTCATATCGGTATTTGAAAATAGCTTTCCACATAAGCTAATCAGAAGGGACATTAAACAGCCATGTAAAAAACCATGGATTACTAAGGAGGTTAAAGTATCTTGTGAAAGGAAAAGGGAAATATGTTTTTCGGCAAGAACAAGTAGAGACCCTGCTCACTACAAAAACTATTCAAAATTACTAAGAAAGGTTATTAAAAAATCAAGAAACATGCACATAATGTCAGAAATTGGTACATTTGACAATAGAGTTGAGGCAATATGGAATATAGCGAAGCAAGAGACAGGGCAACCAACTGCAGAAGAGGATAACATTACTATTGAATTGAATGGTACGGTCATAAATGACAAGTCACAGGTAGCAAATGTATTTAATAATCATTTCTCAAACATAGCAGAAAACATAGGGACCAACAGTTCAAGAGAAAGATCTTAGCAATACGTTGAAGAAGTAACTCTCATGAAATTATATTTTATGAATGTACCACCAACTTCTACTTCTGAAATCAAGAGGTTCATACATTCCCTCAAGAATAAAAGCTCTTCTGGTTTTGATGGTGTTTCCAGTAGAGTACTAAAGATTTTTTCCCATATTATAAGCCCAGTATTGTCCAAAATATTTAATGCATCACTAACTTCAGGCATTTTTCCAGAGAGACTAAAATATGCCATTGTTAAAAGCCTCTTTAGGAAAGGTGATAAGAGAAATGTCAGTTACTACTAACCTATTTCACTGCTACTGTCATTTTCCAAAATTTTTGAGAAGGTGATGCATTCTAGAATAGTATCTCACCTTGCCATCAATAATATCTTCAGCAAATCACAGTTTGTGTTTCAGAAGGGTTGCTTTATGGAGAATGCCATTTACATGTTCACACACCAGATATTACAAGTATTAAATAACAAAATAACACTGGTAGGTATTTTCTGTGATCTATTCAAGGCATTTGATTGTGTGAATCATAGTATACTCCTAGATAAATTGAAGTATTATGGGATTGATGGTATAGCCAACTAATGGATCATGTCATACCTAACCAAAAGAATGCTGAAAGTTGTACTTAATAGTAATTCAACCAACAGAATCCAGGGACATAATTCTGACTGGGGAGAAATCACTATGGCGTTCCCCAAGGCTCATTCTTAAGTAGGTCCACTACTGTTTCTCATATACGGTATGTAAATGATCTACCATCTAATGTACAATAAGCAGAATTAGTTCTTTTTGCAGATGACATCACTATTGTAATCACTCCCAGTATACATACAAAAATGGAAGAAATGGTGAAAAAGTTCTCAAAAATATCATCGACTGGTTTTATGCAAATGGTCTCACCCTGAATTTCACAAAGACGCATCTTATTCAGTTCTGCACCTCTAGGGGTACTGTACCAGTGATAAGTCTAACACATGGTGATGAAATAATACATAGGATAGAAACTTCAAAATTCTTAGGTGTCCATATTCATGAGAATGTAAATTGGAAAAAACACATTTTGGTACTCCTATAATAACTTAGTTTAGGCACATTTGCACTTAGAATCATAGCAAATTTTGGGGAGAGAGAAATCAGTAAGTTGACATATTTTGCTTATTTTCATTGAGTAATGTCATATGGAATAATGTTGTGGGGTAACTCATCTTTAAGAAAGGAGGTCTTCATTGCCCAAAAACGTGCTGTAAGAGTAATATGTGGTGCTCACGTGCGATCATCTTGGAGACATCTGTTTAAGGAGTTAGGCATTCTGACTACTGATTCACAGTATATTTATTCCCTCATGAAGTTTGTTGGAAATAATCCACTACAGTTGAAAAGGAACAATGAGGTCCATAATTAAGATACTAGAAAAAAAAAATGACATTCATTACTCAACATTAAGGTTGTGTTTTGCACAGAAAGGGGTGCCCAACGCAGCAACAAAAATTTTTGACCACTTACTCAGTGATATAAAATGTCTGACAGACAGCAAGGTAAAATTTGCAAATGAATTGACAACTCCTTCTATTCCATAGAAGAATTTCTATGTTTGTAAAGAGTAAAAGGTGGTGGGTAGGAATTGCTAACGCAATCTTTATATCTTGTTTTCATTTCAGGGGGGAAATTAATAATAATTATATCGTAATGTTTAGAGTACAAATAGATGCACAAATTAATTTGCAATATGAATGTAAAATGACTTGTTCCACATCATGATGATTTATCATGCAAAATGATTTGTGGAACTTGAAAGTAACTAAGTAACTAACTAACTAACAAAATTGTTTCACTGTGGGAGATCATAATACAGTCTTTCCTTTCAATCATTTTATGAACCTTGAAATGGAAGATATTGAGATAACCGATAGTGGAATAGAAAAGCAACAACAGTTGCTTAGTAGTGGAATAAGATGAGATACCTGTAAGATTCTATAAAAATTGTGTGAAAGAACTTGCTCCCCTTCTAACAGCAGTTTATTGTAGTTCATTGGAGAAACAAAGGGTACCTAGCAAATGGGGAAAATCGGTCATAGGACAGGCACACATAATTATAGGGGTATATTGTTCATGTCAAGGTGTCATAGAATTATGGGACATGTTTTATGAAAAGAATTGTGACATTTTTGGAGAACAAAAATCTCCTTTGTAAAAATTGACATGGATTCCACAAACAGAGAGCCAGCAAAACACAGTTCGCGCTGTTCCTCCATGTGATCCGTAGCACGGTAGATAATGGTGCTCAGGTTGATGCCATGTTTCTTGACTTCAGGAAGGCGTTTGACACCATCACACACTGCCATTTAGTGAAAAAATATGAGTTTACTGAGTATCAGACCAGATTTCCTTGCAGATAGAACTCAATATGTCACTGTTAACAAAACAAAACAAAACCAACAAATGTAAAAGGAATTTCTGTAGTACCCCAAGGAAGTGTGATATTTCGTTACTGTTCACAATATATACAAATGATGTAAAAAGCATCAGAAGTTCTTTAAGACCATTCGCAGGTTATTCAAATGTCTGTAAGAAAGTAGCAACACCAGAAGACAGTGTTGAGTTACAGAATGACAAAGTGCTGGAAACAATATCTTCTGGAAAACATTTAGGAGTAACTATCTAGAGGGGCCTGAAGTGGAATGACCACCTAAAATAAATAGTAGGAAAAGGAGATGTCTGGCTGAGATTCACGGAAAGAATCTTAAGGAGCTCATCCACGAAAGAAGTGGCTAAAAAGGTGCTTGTTTGACCAATTCTTGAGTATTGTTGATAAATCTGGGGCTCTTACCAAGTAGGACTGAGAGAGAAAGAGATATATATATATATATATATATATATATATATATATATATATATATATATATATATATATATATCCAATGAAAGGGAATACATTTTGTCAAAGGATCGATTGGCTGGTGGGGGAGTGTTACAGAGGTGCTCAACACTCTTCAGTGGCAGATGCTACCAGAGAGACATTTTCCATCACAGAGAGGCTTACTATTGAAATTTTCAGAGATTTCTTTCTGGGAAGAGTCTGATGACATGTTACTTCCTCCCACATACATCTCATAGAATGACCATGACGAGAAAATTCAAGAAATTTGAGCTAATACCGAGGTATTCTTCTCATGCACCATTCACAAGTTCATTATGTATATTTGTAGTATTGGTTCCATGAACTGAGCTGTCAGTTTAATTAACACATTCCATTAAGCAATAAAAACTGTTTATTAGTAGGTTATAGTTAGTGTCCTCAGGGTTGCTTTAACATGCCTCTGCAGGACATCACTGAGTTCATACTACAAATGCTTTGTACTGCAGGCTTTTTGCCTTGGAAAACCTTAGCTTGCTTTGATGAGTTACTCCAAATAGTATCCCATAGTACATTATAAGCAGAGCAAGCTAGCATTTCTGTATCACATATGTCTGACAACATCCACATTGCAAATAATGATTTATTTAGGCAGCTCAGCAGTTCTGTGATATGCTCCTCCCCATTGAATCTATTATCAAGCTGTAATCCCAAGAATTTAACACTATCAACCTCTTATATCTGTTTGCCATCATACCATAGACAAATATTTTGAGCAAACCCCGTACAAGCTATGAGCTGTATATAATATACCCTTTCAAAGTGTAGTGACAAAGAATTGGCAACAAACCATTTGTTAATGTAAAAGTAATGAAACACCACTCATGCATTAGGCCTTAGGCCTGTTCTGACTGGCTGACTGCTGCCTCCAAGGCATTACAGGGAGCGATCAATGACCATGGGAAATAAAATGTCACCAATCACTCCAGCTATTATTGCCAGTAGATGAACCATGATGATGATGATGCATCTTTATTCAAGCAGCTCTTCATTTGGCCTCACAAGGGCTGAGTGGACCCGTACCAGGCTGACCCAGCTCAATAAAAATCTGAGTATGTACTGGGATCAAATTTGGGTCCTTCTGCACTGTGGGCAGTGACACTCACCATTTGGTTATGGAGGCGGCCATGTCCTTGAAAATTTCATCAATTGTGCACTGGTAACCTCATCTTTGAGTGCCCCTAACCCACAAACACACACCCATTTCATTAAACACCCTTTCTAAAACATACTTGATTTGCTATTTATCGCAATGTTTGTACCATCTGCCAACAAAACATCTTTAAAATTTTGTTGACATGTGAATCCACAACTCGGTATAGTTTTCAAAAGAAAACATTATGTGTTATGGGCTGTACAATTCTCATTTTATTTGATATTGTCCAGTTTCAGCATTTTCAGTTACTATCAAACAACCTATAAACATACTAAACACATATGGAATGAAATATTTAAGTAAAAAAAAAAAAAAAATGAAAACGCACCAAATTGCAAAATTGTTGGTTAAACATATAATACAGTCTAGTACTTATGATTACATTGAGGTAACCTCTATGCGGCACACCATTACAGATTTCACATAAAAACCAATTCATCATCCCACATACGGAATCAATTTTTTGAGAAGTATAAGGGTACAGCTGATGTGGTGATAAACACATCGACGATAGGTTGGTTCTGTTTAATGGGACCACTAATCAGATTGACTGCAATACTAATGCAACTGCATAGATTGTTGTTGTTGTTGTGATCTACAGTCCAAAAACCGGTTTGATGTAGCTCTCCACGTGACTCTATCCTGTGCAAGCCTCTACATCTCCAAATAACTACTGCAACCTACATCCTCTTCTATCTGCATACTGTATTCATCTCTTGGTCTCCTACGATTTTTACCCTCCACACTGCCCTCCTATACTACATTGGTGGTGCCTTGATGTCTCAGGATGTGTCCTATCAACTGACCCTGTTTTTTACTCAAGTTGTGCCCCAAATCTCTTGTCTCCCCAATTGTATTCAGTACTCCATCATTCGTTATGTAAACTACCCATCTAATCTTCAGAGTTCTTCAGTAGCACCACGAAAAAGCACTCCAGACAAACACCTTCAGAAAAGACTTCATAACACTTAAATCTATAATCAATGTTAACGAACTTCTTGTCTTCAGAAATGTTTTTCTTGCCATTGCCATTCTACATTTTATAGCCTCTCTACTGCGGCCACAGTTATTTTACTGCCCAATTAGCAAAACCCATTTACTACTTTTAGTGTCTCATTTCCTAATCTAATTCCCTGAGCATGATCTGATTCCTTTCAACTACATTCCATAACCCTTGTTTTGCTTTTGTTGATGTTCATCTTACATCCTCCTTTCAAGACACAGTCCATTCTGTTCAGCTGCTCTTCCATGTCATTTGGTGTCTCTGAAAGAATTATAATTTTCATTGGCAAACCTCAAAGTTTTTATTTCCCCTCCCTGAACTTTAATTCCTACTCCAAAATTTTCTTTGGTTTGCTTTACTTGAATGATATTAGGGATAGGCTACAATCCTGTCTAACACCCTTTTCAACCACTGCTTCCCTTTCATGCCCCTCAAATCTTATAACTGCTGTCTGGTTTCTGTACACATTGTAAGTAGGCTTTTGTTCCATGTAGTTTATCCCTGCTTCCTTCATAATTTCAAGTAGAGTATTCCAGCCAACATTGTCAAAAATTTTCTCCAAGTCTACAAACGCTAGAAACATAGGTTTGTCTCTCCTTGACCTATCTTTTGGGAGAAGTTGGAGGGAGAGTATTGCCTTGTGTATTTCTACATTTTTTCAGAATCCAAACTAATCTTTCTCATGGTTGGCTTCTACTAGTTGTTCCATTCTTCCATTCTACTTACTGAACAAATAGTTGGATAATATTCACACCTGTCAGCACCTGAATTCTTTGGAATAGGAATTATTACGGTCGCCTGTAGTCTGAGGGTATTTTGCGTGTGACATCAATCTTGCACAGAGGATGGAATAATTTTGTCATGGTTGGTTGTCCCAAGGCTATCAATAGTTCTGATGGAATATCACCTACTCCATGGGCCTTGTTTCGACTTAGGTCTTTCAGTCCGATGTGAAATTCTTTGTGTAGTATCATATCTCCTATCTCATCTTCATCTACATCCTCTTCCCTTTGTATATCATTACCTGCAAGTTCATTCCCCTTGTATAGACTCTCTACATAATCCTTCCTTCCGCCTTTCAGCTTCCCATTTTTTGCTTAGTACTGGTTTTCCATCTGACTCTTAATATTCATACAACTGCTTCACTTTTCTCTAAAGATCTCTTTGATTTTTCTGTTGGTGGTATCTATCTTTCCCCTACTGAAATATGCTTGTAAATCCATGCAGTTGTCCTCTAGCCATTCCTGCATAGCCATTTTGCACTTCCTGTCAGCCTCATTTTTAGAAGTCTGTATTCCCTTTCCCCTGCTTCATTTGGCTGTGTTTTTATATTTTCTCTATTCATCAGTTAACTTCAATATATTTTGTGTTATCCAAGGATTTCTACTAGGCCTTGTCTCCTTACATATTTGATCCTCTGTCGTCTTCACTATTTCACCTCTCCAAGCTACCCATTCATCTTCCATTGCATTACTTTCCCTGTTGTAGTCAATCATTGCCTAATGCTGTAATCAAGCTGAAACCTTCTGGTGTCTCTAAGTCTCTTTCACATATAAAACCATCATTCATGATCTTTAAACCAAGTTTTATTGATTAAATTATGCCCTGTGCGAAATTCTACCAGGCAGCTTCTTCATTCATTTCTTTCCTCCTAGTCCATATTCACCTACAATTTTTCCTTCCCTTCCATTTCCTGCCATAGAATTCCAGTCCCCCATCACAACTAAATTTTTATCTCCCCTAACTATCAGAATAATGTCTTTTATCTCATCAAACATTTCTTCAATCTCTTCATCATGTGTGGAGCTAGTTGGCATATAAACCTGTACTATTGTGGTGGGTGTGGGCTTAGTGTCTATCTTGACTATGATTATGTTTTCAGTATGCTGTTCATAGTTGCGTACCTACATTCCTGTTTTCTTGTTCCTTATTATAGCTGCTCGTGCATTAAGCTACCTCTATTTGATTTAGTATTTTTAACACTGTATTCACCTGACCAGAAGTCCTGTTCTTCCTGCCACCGAACTTCACTAATTCCCACTGTATCTAACACTGACTTACCCATTTCCCTTTTTAAATTTTCTGATCTACCTGCCCAGTTAAGGTCTCTAACATTCCACACTTCAACCTGTAGAATGCTAGTTTTTTTTTTTTTTTCCCCCCCCCCCCCCTCTGATGACGATGTCCTCCTGAGTAGTCCCCATCTGGAGATCCAAATGGGGGACTATTTTATCTATGGAATATTTTACCCTAGAGGATGCCATCGTAATTTAACCATACAGTAAAGCTGTATGTCCTTGGGGAAAAAACTTCACAATGGAACTAGAAAACCAACATATGAAAGTTATTAATTTTGGACAGTTCTTTTCCTTTAGTCTGAAAGTTAGAGTTTCGATGACTTGCTTTGACAGACTAATGTCTCGTACTGGATCATTCAATCCTTGCTGGCAGAACTGTTGACTTGTTGCACATCCATCATACTTGCTTCCACTGCTCCCATCTGTGTACTGCATTTCTTCTCTGTCTGACAAGTGTACATCAGGCAGTGCAGTAAACAATGGTATCGGGACATCTTCGCTGTGTGGCATAGATCATCTTCCAAATCTGGGTATCCCCTCGTATGTTTGTTGTACCTATTGAACCCTTTCGCATTCACTAAACAAATGTAACAGTCTTCATGGTGGTTTTTGGTGTCTCTCCACACTGTTGGCACATCAGATTGTGAACTTTTTTTTGCTCCATTTTTCCGTTCAAACACTCCACACAAAGTCATTGATATTTTTTATTTGTTTTTGCAGCATATGTTCACTGCATGTGTAATAGAAGGCATCTGGCTGGTTCACCCAGACTGCAGGATGAACTCTTTTTTTACTTGCACAAAGAAAAACACAAATTTATGTTTGTATGTATGGGTCTATTTTGTGATAACCAATTACGTACGCCTTACACGACAAAAATATCAGTGCTATGCTGTCATATGTTTGCGCCTACACAAAACACTGAAGGATTGATCAACATATAAACTGGAGCTAATTAGATAAACCTAATGTCATATTCAGATTCAGCAGCCACAATATATCCTTAAAGTGTTGAAACATTGGATGCAATGAAAAAAAAATTCATTTGTTGACCAGTGTAATTTATGTAAATATGTTTGGACTGTGGCTTATGTAGATGCTCTCCCTATGTATGTAGTGATTTTACGTGCTTTTACAGTAAAGTATGAATGATTTTATGTAGGTCAGTACCATGTCCTCATCTTTATTGTATTGTATCTGCCTTGAAATATTTTAAATCTGTTGTTAAACATTATATAAATGTGAGCAGTCCCGCCCTCCCTCCCCTTTTCTGTCTCCTGTTTCCTGTAACTTTTGTTCCAACCATCTGTAGACTCTTTTGTTTTATTCTCAACAAAGAAAGAGTTAATGCAGAATAAGTTGTTATAAATTAATGTTTTAGCTGCATTATGTAATTGGTAGTCCTTGTTTATGTACACTTTGGCAAGGTCCTAGAAGTCTTTTGTTTTACTTGTGGTAACAGCCCTCCTCTCCTATTCCAGCCACACGGAGTGGCCGCGTGGTTTGAGGCGCCATGTCACGGATTGCGCGGCCTCTCCCACCGGATGTTCAAGTCCTCCCTCGGGCATGGATGTGTGTGGCTTTCTTAGCATAAGTTAGTATAAGTAGTGTGTAAGTCTAGGAACTGATGACCTCAGCAGTTTGGTCCATTAGGAATTCACACACCTCTCCTGTTCCTTAATTTTCTCTCCTTAACTGGATTGGTCCACTTTGATCTGTTGTAACACTGATGTGCCCTCAGTGGTGTATTTAGATAGGCCTGTATTCAATTCATTTAATTGTACAACATTGTTGATGTAATTGAGGTTTCATATGTGGGTGTTATGCTTCTTGTTATAGTGCTGATAGCCTCAGCGTTGAGCCCCTGTAATCTCAAAACATATTCTTCTCATTGTACAGGGAATCTCAAACCTTTTGGATTGAATTTGAACAGGTGACAGTGAGTCCACAACTGATTATATTAAGATAGGGACCCAATGGTCAGAAATACATATTTATTGTATTATAGACATATACAGTGTACAGAACATACTGGCAATACAACTTATAGTGGTTGTTGAATTTGATGACCACTACTCTCAGTGCATGCTTAGCTATGACACATCACATTCTGCTACATCTTAAAGATTCCTGTTGTCTGTTGTACCAGGAGACAGGCAGCTTGAACCATAGCAAGCATGTCTTCATTCATTTCTATGAAGTTTTCATACACCAACATCTTGACGTAATCCCATAGGAAGAAATCCAGTCGCACTGGCCATGGTACAGGACTTCCCCTTCCAGTCCAACAATGAGGGTATGTGTTGTTCAGGTGCTCGCAGATATAGCATTGAGGTGGGCTGGTGCACCATCATATTGAAACCGCATCCTTTCATGGACAACAAGGAGTACAATCTCCAAGAACTGTGGCAGCACATCTTGTAGGAACACCAGGTAATGTGAACCAGTCAAATGGGGAGGCAGCAGATAATGTCTTATTGGTTGATCTTGGACCATGTCCACCCATATGTTGACAGAGAATTGTTGCTGGTGGCCACCAATTTGGGTGGTGTGGGGATTGTCCTAACTCCAGACGTGGGTGTTGCGGCTGTTGAAAACACCTTCACAGGTAAATGAGGCATCATTCAGGAACAGTACACACTGTACAAAGTTCAACACTACAGCACTGCGGTAGATAATCCATTAACATTCATGCATTAACCCTTTGACTGCGGCCAACTGCTACACCAGTCCAAGCGTGCTGTGCCCTGGGTGCGGATGACTGTCACAGCAGTTCAGTGCTGCCATGCCCCAGGTGCTGCCAACTGCTGTAGAAGTTCTGAGATATTTGCTCGCCTATTGTTTAGCTGCACTTGAATAAGACATCTGTTTGTTTGCAGTGCTACTGGCGAACTCTCGCCACACCTTATTGTTTGCTCTAACCGCAACAGACAGTGTTTCAATATGTGGAACAGGACTATATTTGAAGTTGATGTCATCGCTTTTATCGGGCCCTTACAGCATTTGTATGAGTAATTTGCTTTAGACACAACAGATAGTGCTACTGAGATTTCTGTCGAGCTGTAGTTTCGCGCCTTTCGGAGAGACTCTATTCTTGGTTCAGACATCAATCACCTATTATTCGCTTGTGTTTGCATAGTGAATCTACGTATTGTGATGGTGTGTAAAAAGCTCCTCACCTCCAAAGAGATAATACAGAAGTTGATGGAGAGTGACTCTGAAGAATCACTATGCTCATCAATAGACAGCAATTCAGATGAAGAAGATTCTCTTACGAATAGTGTACAGTCTACATACGTTTGTAATTCTCATTCATCTTCATCTGTAATTACTAGTGCAAAGCCTACAACATCAAGAGGAAGTCCACTGCTGGATACTTCTATTCAATGTTCATCATCTTCAAATGAAGATGCACAACGACCCACTAGGACGACAGAAAACAAATGGAGCTGTGAAAACATAAATCCAAAGAAGCATCAGTGAAAATGAGAGCTGCCTCTGTTTCTTTAGACTTTTTGTAAATGCAGGCAATTTTGAAATGATTTGCTAAGAAATAAATAAGTATTATACGTATCAATCAGCCAGTTGCAAACCAACGACAAATTCTAGAATAAACAAGTGGAGTGATACAGATGTCTCAGAAATGTATGTTTTTACACGTCTTCCTTTCTGACGGCTAGAGTGAAAAAGTTAAAACTGAGTTAATATTGTTCAACAGATCCTTTGCTGGAAACACAAATTTTTTCCAAGCTAACCTCCAGAGACCAATATTTTTTGCTGTTGAATTTACTGCATTTCCACAACAACACTTTGCTCCTAAATGGGGATTACTTGTCAAAAATTCGGCCTATTGTAGAACATTTTTGGAAAATGTTCAAGGAAACTTTCTGTCCTTATGAGGAACTCTATGTAGACAAATCTCTGAGGCTGTTCAAAGGCTGTCTGAAAGTAAAGCAATAGATTCCAGCAAAGAGAAGTAGGTTTGGAATTAAAATTCTTGTAATTTACGATTGCAAAACAAATTATATATTGGATTTTGTCATTTATGTTGGTGCACAGACAGACATTGATAATCATGATATGACAGTGTCTGGAAATACAGTAGCCACATTACTCCAACCTTACTTGGAGAAAGGACATACGCTGTTTGTCGACAACTGGTATACCAGTCCAGATCTATTTTGTTGTTTGAATGATAGAGTGACAAACGCATGTGGTAAAGTTAGGTGAACATGGAAGGAAATGTCAGTAATGGAAGAGAAACTGGAGAAAGGAGAAATAACTTTCCGATCTTCAGGATCAGGAACGCTAGTTGCTCTGAAGTGGCACAACCAGAATGAAGTCTGGATGATATCAACGTGCCACAAAGGTGAAATGCATCTGACTTCAAAAAGAGATCAGAAGAGTGGTGATCTGAAAATGAAACCGTGTGTGGTAATAGATTACAATAAATCAATGGGACTAGTCAACCGAAGTGACACACTAATAAAAACAGTGAAAAATACACAGAAGTCATCTAAGTGGTACAGGAAATTGTTTTTCCATATTTTGGACCTGGCAATGTTCACTGCCTTTTGCTTATACTGGAAAATAAAGTACGAAAAGTTTCATCTCAATGTAATTAGAGAAAGTTTTGCAACTTTTTATGTCGATTGCAAGAGAGCAAGTGGTGCTAAATGTCAAGAGTACCCTACACATTTACTAGCTCAGTGGGAAAAGTACAAGGCATGCATAGTCTGTGCTCGAAATGGTGTTAGGAAACAAACTAAGTTGTGCTGTAATGAATGCAATGTAACTCTTTGTGCTTATCCATGTTTCAAAACTTATCACAAACAATTTCAGAAATAAAAATCTGTTAAATCTTGTTTTAAGAGGATGTAGAAGTATATCACCATTGTAAATGTCATTATTTGTATATACATTATAATAAAAAAGCACCTCACATGAAAATGAAGTGTAAATATTGTAAATAAGTTTCCCCATTCTTCCAAAGCCAGTCCAAAGACCAGAACAAAATATATAAAAAATCAGTGAGCGTGTTGTAAGCATTGCACGTGGCGAGTGCGCCAGAAGCATTCAGCACCCAATGCACGGCAAGCGGCGCAACAATGCTGCACATGAGGGGCGACTGCCAGTGTTGCACATAGCTGTCATATGTTTAAATGCATGTCTGCCAACTCTCATGACAAGTAACGTTCCATCTTTGACTGTGCCTCATGCATTGTACACAGCAACACACCTCACTATGAACACATCACAAGCTGTCCGAATCAGTGGACAACTGACACCAGGGATAGTGGTGTGCATGTGGTACAGGTTAATGTGCCAATGTGATGCATGCGCGTTGACACATGACACATGTGCTGTGAGCTAAGTTGTGTACAATATTTCTGTTCGTTGTCAGGGCTGTATGCTATTTATCACCCGCTGCCTGTTCTAGTGTACAACAGACACCCAACATCTTTGCGAGAGTGTGGCAGAATTGCATGCACCAGTATGCCTGTCTGGTGGTCAATGGTGTACTCTGTTTATCATCCGCTGCCTGTTCCAGTTTACAACAGACACCTGGCATCGTTGTGAGAGTGCAGCAGAATTGCATGTGCCATTGCAATTCATGCATTGAAACTGGTAGTCGACACTTTGAATAATTAGTATGAGCTAAGTTGTTGTTATGTGGCACATGCTGTTCATGTCCGTAACACAATTAATATTCATTTCCAGTTATTGGCTCCTATCTCAAAATAATCAGTTGTAGACCCATTATCACCTGTTTCAGTTTGACCCAAAAGATGTAAAAACACCGAGTATATAATACACAGTTGACAGATTTCTTTAGTTACGGTTTTATAAATAATATTGTGTGTATTGTAATTCATAAATGCAGCTGTGATAACATTCACACTTTTCCTTTATCCTTAATTTCCCGTCCTTAGTTGGATTGGTGCCCTTTCATGTTTTGTAAACACTGATGTGCATAAATGATGTTTCTAGAGACATATGCAGCTCATGCAGCTGAACAATGTTGATTATGGAAATTAGATTTTATACTCCTCTCTGTATGTAATGGACAGTTGAAGTGCCTGTTATTAGGTTTATTTAGGACATTGTAACCAGTATTACATGTATTGTATTTTGGAGAAGAAGCATGTAATTATTCCCGATCCTTACACAGTGAACAGAGAATACGTAAAGCATGCTTCTCTCACTTGTCTTACAAACAATCTGCTCCTGTTTGATACAGGTCCTGTTAATGTTTATAACTTGTTCCACATGTGGGCTAATGAATTGATTTATATATCACATCTGTTGCTATATGTTGGTTAGAGTTTATCCCAGTGCATGTATTGGGATTTGGCCTATGTTAAATTGACAACCCTGCCATTTGGCGTATTTTTATATAGTTTGTTTTAATATAAGTTACATGTTTCATTATATCTGTGTTTGGTACATGTATAAGCTGCTTTATAGTGATTAAAAAAGTAGAAATTGGCCAATATCAAATAAAGTAAAAATTGTGCAGTCCATAATGGACAATGTTTTCTTTTGAAAAACAAATGTGGCAAGGTACGATGTTACTGAAGCAACATCTTTAATATACACAAAATCTAACCTGGGCTTTAAGATGGGACATTGTGCTACATCGCACATAGTTAGTTCACTGTTTGAGGACTTATAGCTTATGTAGTACTGCTTCCTATTGACACCCTTCACTTCCTGTCATAGACATACAATTTGAAACATTTTACTGCATTTCTTATTACACTGTAATATTCTAATTTACTTAAAAATCTATTATGATTTACAGTCAGACAGCTTTGACAGCACACAGAATGTACCAGTAGCCTGTAATATGTTGTCTAAAAAAATTAATTCATTCTCACTGTACATGTAAGTAGCCTTCTCGGTATTGAAACCCTTCAGAAATCCAAACTGTGACTCTGACAGTATATTATTTGTAGTTAGATGGTTAAATTACCAGTCATATACTATCTTTCGTAATACAATAATGATAATTCTGTCTTCTTTTGTATATAGAGGTTTAACTTCAGAATATTTGAGCCAATTAGAGGAAATGTTCCAGTGATAAATTCCTGTTTACACAAATAACTTCATGTGTTACTGAACCCAAAAGAACACTTTAATTAATGTCATTATTATTTTATCATAACCACTAGTTTTTTTATTTTAAAGATTTTCTGGTGGACATTACTCCTTTTGATTTAGTGATGATCATATTCACATTAATACAATCATTTGTAATGGCTGGTATGAGATACACTATAGCAGTATGTATTGAACCTGACAACTCCCATCCTTTCAAGAACGGTTGCAAAATGCATGTTAAAAAGTTTTGCCATTCTGTGAACATCTGTTACCAATGTGTCATTTACTCTTAAAGAAGCGGTGGCTCATGGCCCTATATTCTGGGGAGGCCAGGAAACATGTTGGGAAATCCACCTTCCTTCCCTTTTAATGTACACGTATGTAGTGTCCCTAACAACAACGACAACAACAACAACAACAACAACAACTACTACTACTACTACTAATAATAATAATAATAGTAATAATAATAATCACTTTTATTTTATGAATGAACTAGTATATTGGTCATTTGAACATTTTACTTGTAAAACAAAGTTAACTAGGTGATCTTTCTCCTTCCTGAATCTTTTGACAATGTTGTCATACTAAGTGTCTCGGCTTTCAGGTATTCACAGTAATGGTTTCTCACTTGAGGTACAAGCAAGATCTGATAAGCAATCCTGGCCCATACTGTTCCTCAGATATGTTTCTACGTATTTGGCAAGAAAAACTGCTTTCAACTGAAATATTCACTGCAGGAATGGCAGCAGTTAGACAACATAGTCTTGAATCTTCTCAAAGAATTTGAGCAATTTCATTCTCAATCATCCTTTTGATAACATATTCCAAACTAACAGAATGAAATGTTGTTTTATGCTGGGAAGGAAGTACAGTCTCCAGTTCTACACACAACGTGAGTGACTGCAGGATGCACCATACGTTTGTAATAATGAATCCACACTGTCTACAGGAAAATGCCGTCCATAACTGGCAAACTGAGTGGTATCGCCTAATTTAAGGAAGAGCAGTTTATCAGTTGTGTTTCAGTATTATCCAATACTTTGAAGTACACCTGTTTGTATTTTGACATCAATAGATTGTCAATGTATTCATTCATCATTTCAGCTCTATTCATGGAAGCTTCAGCTTGCAAATTAGTTGTGAGTCTAATGGAATTTAAAAAGTTGATCTCCTTATCTTCATTTCTTAAGTTTTTTATGCAAGCGATGCATTCTTAGACAGTATTGTTGCAAAACTACCCATCTTTTTTTGTGAAGAATGCTGAAAACAAGTTCATTCTTTAAAAATATTCCTTCAAAAGCAGAGAGAAAAAAAACAAAGTGTAGGAGTGTATATTTGAAACCAGAGGCTTCTCTTGTAGTCGTTGCACTAGGCTGTGGACTGTCAGTTATTTCATTTAAAACCTCAGGTATCCCCAAATGGTTTTCGTGACTGGTAGATATTATTCTGGCATTACAGTTCTATTTCATTTGACTGCTGGAAGGAATGCATTTACCAACACTACTGTTGGGAATTACTGTGTGCTTGAAGGACCGGTGGAAGAAAGCAGGAATACCCTGAATCCTGGACAAAAAAATCCTTAATGGTTTTATACAAGAACAGCTCCATTGCAAAACTGAATTTAAATGATGTGCAAAACATTGAGTAAAAAGAGCTTGGGGGACAATTTCACGGATCTTAGCATGCAGGCCATTTAATTTTGCTGCCAGAACTGAAGTACGATGAAAAATAAGGTTCTATCCAAACTCGAATGTGTATACCACAAATCTACTCATTTATACATTCAATTACTTCAGTCTGTATAACTTGAAAATCCCCGTAAATAGTCCATTTCCTTCCTGTGTGCTTTGAAATCTCTGTTTCTGTTTAGCACAAGTTTAAAAATGGCTCTGAAATATCTGGAATTCAGGGAATCTTCTGCCTCATAATGACCTCTTAAATCTATCTCCCACTTACACAAAAGATTTGTGACATGAATTAAAATTTTCATGATGTGTCTGTTACCTTTCACTTCTTTGTTGTGCCTGATTTTCATCAGTTTGTGATGTTCATTAAGTAGCTTCAAAATACTGAACATTTGTTTGGGTAGTTCTTCATATGAAGTAAAACTACGTAGATGATCTTTAGAAGAAGCATACCATACTAATCCTCTGTACAGATTGTTCAAACAATCGAAACCCTCAGTGGACCATACAGTTTTTCTTGTGCTTATTAGTTAATATGGCCAGAAGAATAATTTACCTTTTGTAGGGCTAGCACATAAACACTCATGCTGCTCATGCAATGAGCTTTGGAATGCAAGTGTTTTGAACTTATCTTTCTAAATGTAATGCCTGTGTTTAATGTCTTTTCTTCAAATTTTAGTTTCTTTCAGTTTCATGTCTCCTTGAAAATGAAAACTCCTGAAAGGAAGTAGTGATGCCCTCACTCGAAAGTGTTACATCAGTGCTTGTATTATTAGGCTGGGCTTCATCCATATTCACTGCACATGGGACAACTAACTTAAGAGAAATCTGGAAATGCAGTACTATAGCTGCTGGCCTCCTGTCCCGTATAAGTGCACTGCAACACAGCTGTGACAGCCTGTACCCCCTCTTCTGTTCCCGTGATGTCGTGGCTACCATGGAAACTGAGCATTTGCAGGCAGCCTGGCTTGTGCCTGGCCTCCTTGCCATGTGTTTCACGCCTCTGTCTGCCATAGGTTAGGGCAAAGCTTTCATTCTTTGATTTTCTCTCAAGTGCTGGCAGTTAAGAAGAAATAACACAAGCTAACGTTTTTATGCTCACTGACGAATGTGCATAAAGATTTACTGTATAAATAATTATTGCTACTACTACTACTACTACTACTACTACTATTACTATTACTACTATTACTATTACTACCACCACCACCACCACCACCACGACTACCACAGAAAATTGAGGAGGTCTGGCCTCCCTTGCTGCTTCTGATCAGCCACCACTGTCTTATAAAGTTGTCTGCTGCTCCTCACATCTGGATTGTGTTTATTAGTTACTGTAACACCGAACAACTGACTTTGTAGAATAGTGTTGTAAGTCTGATTCTTGTAGTCCGTACCATATTCTGAACATATTTCAAATAACTTCACTCATCCACACTATAGAACACTGTAGGTTTGTCTGATAAACTCGAATTTGAACCACGCTGTCAGGTTACCTACACTCCTGGAAATGGAAAAAAGAACACATTGACACCGGTGTGTCAGACCCACCGTACTTGCACCGGACACTGCGAGAGGGCTGTACAAGCAATGATCACACGCACGGCACAGCGGACACACCAGGAACCGCGGTGTTGGCCGTCGAATGGCGCTAGCTGCGCAGCATTTGTGCACCGCCGCCGTCAGTGTCAGCCAGTTTGCCGTGGCATACGGAGCTCCATCGCAGTCTTTAACACTGGTAGCATGCCGCGACAGCGTGGACGTGAACCGTATGTGCAGTTGACGGACTTTGAGCGAGGGCGTATAGTGGGCATGCGGGAGGCCGGGTGGACATACCGCCGAATTGCTCAACACGTGGGGCGTGAGGTCTCCACAGTACATCGATGTTGTCGCCAGTGGTCGGCGGAAGGTGCACGTGCCCGTCAACCTGGGACCGGACCGCAGCGACGCACGGATGCACGCCAAGACCGTAGGATCCTACGCAGTGCCGTAGGGGACCGCACCGCCACTTCCCAGCAAGTTAGGGACACTGTTGCTCCTGGGGTATCGGCAAGGACCATTCACAACCGTCTCCATGAAGCTGGGCTACGGTCCCGCACACCGTTAGGCCGTCTTCCGCTCACGCCCCAACATCGTGCAGCCCGCCTCCAGTGGTGTCGCGACAGGCGTGAATGGAGGGACGAATGGAGACGTGTCGTCTTCAGCGATGAGAGTCGCTTCTGCCTTGGTGCCAATGATGGTCGTATGCGTGTTTGGCGCCGTGCAGGTGAGCGCCACAATCAGGACTGCATACGACCGAGGCACACAGGGCCAACACCCGGCATCATGGTGTGGGGAGCGATCTCCTACACTGGCCGTACACCACTGGTGATCGTCGAGGGGACACTGAATAGTGCATGGTACATCCAAACCGTCATCGAACCCATCGTTCTACCATTCCTAGACCGGCAAGGGAACTTGCTGTTCCAACAGGACAATGCACGTCCGCATGTATCCCGTACCACCCAACGTGCTCTAGAAGTTGTAAGTCAACTACCCTGGCCAGAAAGATCTCCGGATCTGTCCCCCATTGAGCATGTTTGGGACTGGATGAAGCGTCGTCTCACGCGGTCTGCACGTCCAGCACGAACGCTGGTCCAACTGAGGCACCAGGTGGAAATGGCATGGCAAGCCGTTCCACAGGACTACATCCAGCATCTCTACGATTGTCTCCATGGGAGAATAGCAGCCTGCATTGCTGCGAAAGGTGGATATACACTGTACTAGTGCCGACATTGTGCATGCTCTGTTGCCTGTGTCTATGTGCCTGTGGTTCTGTCAGTGTGATCATGTGATGTATCTGACCCCAGGAATGTGTCAATAAAGTTTCCCCTTCCTGGGACAATGAATTCACGGTGTTCTTTTTTCAATTTCCAGGAGTGTATATGCCATCAGTTAATTGTTGGAAAACACAATGTTTGGTTGAGAGCAGATCGAATACAGTCATGTCTTTGGACTGGTTTCGTGCAGCCCACCATGAATTTCTCTCCTGCACTAACCTCTTCTTATTTTGCTTCCAGGGTAGCAGAATTCTCTAACTTCATTGACTTCTTCATCATCAATTTTGATGTTAAGTTTCTCGCTACTCTCAGTTCTACTTCATCTCATTTCCTTTGTCTTTCTCCAGTTTACCCTCAATCCATATTCTGTACTCATTAGACTTTTCATACCATCCAAAAAATCCTGTAATTCTTCTTCACTTTCACAGAGGATTGCAATGTGATCAGCAAATCTCATCATGAATATCCTTTCACCTTGAATTTTGATCCCACCCTTGAATCTTTCTTTTATTTCTGTCATTGTTTTCTCAGTGTATAGATGGAACAGTGGGGCAAGAGACTGCATCATGGTGTTGCACTCTTTTTAATCCAAGCTCTTCGTTCGTGGTCTTCAAGTCTTACTGTTCCCTCTTGGTTCTTGTACATATGGTACATTACCCATCTTTCCCTATATCATACTCCTCTTTTCCTCAGAATTTCCAGCATTTTGCACTCTTTTACAGTTGAACACTTTTTCTAGGTCAAAAACTCCTATGAGTGTGTGTTGATTTTTCTCTGGCCTTGCTTCTGTTTTCTAGCACAAGATCAGAACTCCTTCTCTGGTGACCTTACCTTTTGTAAAGCCAGACTGATTGTCATCTAACTGATCCTCAGTTTTCTTTATTAGTATGTAACAACAAAATCCAAATCACAGTCCAGGAGAAAAGCACATAGTGCAGGGCTGTAGTCACAAGATACAATGGAGAGCTTGCTGCATACATCAGCTGGATGACAAATGAGACCATGGCAGTCTGTGGCAGCCCTTAAATCTGCCACATGGGTGTTCCCTGTGACTTGCTGTCGGCAGATATATCTTTTGGTGCTGCACTTAGCAGCCTCACCAGACATGTTCATTATTATATCAAATGATCCATCAATACATCTGGCGAGATTGGGAGATCCCTCCTCCCTTAGATGTGGCGTTTGGGCTAACTGTCTTGGCTGGTGTAGGCTTGGTCTGTTGTGAAGACTGGGGTGTAACGTCTGATGCTGTGCCTGGGTCTGTTGTCCGAGATTTATTTATTTATTTATTTATCTCTAAAAACAAAGATGATGTGACTTACCGAACGAAAGCGCTGGCAGGTCGATAGACACACAAACACACACACAAAATTCAAGCTTTCGCAACAAACTGTTGCCTCATCAGGAAAGAGGGAAGGAGAGGGAAAGACGAAAGGATGTGGGTTTTAGGGGAGAGGGTAAGGAGTCATTCCAATCCCGGGAGCGGAAAGACTTACCTTAGGGGGAAAAAAGGACGGGTATACACTCGCGCACACACACACATATCCATCCACACATATACAGACACGAGCAGACATCTCACAAGCAGACATATTTAAAGACAAAGAGTTTGGGCAGAGATGTCAGTCGAGGCAGAAGTGAAGAGGCAAAGATGATGTTGAATGACAGGTGAGGTATGAGTGGCGGCAACTTGAAATTAGCGGAGATTGAGGCCTGGTGGGTAACGGGAAGAGAGGATATATTGAAGAGCAAGTTCCCATCTCCGGAGTTCGGATAGGTTGGTGTTGGTGGGAAGTATCCAGATAACCCGGACGGTGTAACACTGTGCCAAGATGTGCTGGCCGTGCACCAAGGCATGTTTAGCCACAGGGTGATCCTCATTACCAACAAACACTGTCTGCCTGTGTCCATTCATGCGAATGGACAGTTTGTTGCTGGTCATTCCCACATAGAATGCATCACAGTGTAGGCAGGTCAGTTGGTAAATCACGTGGGTGCTTTCACATGTGGCTCTGCCTTTGATCGTGTACACCTTCCGGGTTACAGGACTGGAGTAGGTGGTGGTGGGAGGGTGCATGGGACAGGTTTTACACCGGGGGCGGTTACAAGGATAGGAGCCAGAGGGTAGGGAAGGTGGTTTGGGGATTTCATAGGGATGAACTAACAGGTTACGAAGGTTCGGTGGACGGCGGAAAGACACTCTTGGTGGAGTGGGGAGGATTTCATGAAGGATGGATCTCATTTCAGGGCAGGATTTGAGGAAGTCGTATCCCTGCTGGAGAGCCACATTCAGAGTCTGGTCCAGTCCCGGAAAGTATCCTGTCACTTCTGCCTCGACTGACATCTCTGCCCAAACTCTTTGTCTTTAAATATGTCTGCTTGTGAGATGTCTGCTTGTGTCTGTATATGTGTGGATGGATATATGTGTGTGTGCGCGAGTGTATACCCGTCCTTTTTTCCCCCTAAGGTAAGTCTTTCCGCTCCCGGGATTGGAATGACTCCTTACCCTCTCCCCTAAAACCCACATCCTTTCGTCTTTCCCTCTCCTTCCCTCTTTCCTGATGAGGCAACAGTTTGTTGCGAAAGCTTGAATTTTGTGTGTGTGTTTGTGTTTGTTTGTGTGTCTATCGACCTGCCAGCGCTTTCGTTCGGTAAGTCACATCATCTTTGTTTTTAGATATATTTTTCCCTTGTGGAGTGTTTCCCTCTATTATATTTATTTATTTATTTATTTACACGTCAAGTTCCATAGGACCAAATTGAGGAGCAAATCTCCAAGGTCATGGAACGTGTCAGTACGTGGAATTACAATATAAAAGTAATAACAGATAAAAATAAATGTTTATGAACCCAAAAAAAGTCAGTCCATAAGTTTAAGTAAAAGCAATCAACAATACAACAAGAATCATCTTAGTTTTTCAACAAACTCCTCAACAGAATAGAAGGAGTGAACCATGAGGAAACTCTTCAGATTCAGTTTGAAAGTGTGTGGATTGCTGCAAAGATTTTTGAATTCGAGTGGTAGCTTATTGAAAATGGATTCAGCAGTATACTGCACACTTTTCTGCGCAAGAGGTAAGGAAGTCCGATCCAAATGCAGGTTTGATTTCTGCCAAGTATTAACTCAGTGAAAGCTGCTTATTCTTAGGAATAAGCTAATATTGTTAACAAGAAATGACAGTAAGGAATATATATATTGAGAGGCCAATGTCAAAATACCCAGACTCGTGAACAGGGGTCGACAAGAGGTTCATGAACTTACACCATTTATTGCCCAAACTGCCCGTTTCTGAACCGAAAATATCCTTTTAGAATGGGAAGAGTTACCCCAAAATATAATACCATACGACATAAGAGTTCCCGGGTTCGATTCCCGGCGGGGTCAGGGATTTTCTCTGCCTCGTGATGGCTGGGTGTTGTGTGCTGTCCTTAGGTTAGTTAGGTTTAAGTAGTTCTAAGTTCTAGGGGACTGATGACCATAGATGTTAAGTCCCATAGTGCTCAGAGCCATTTGAACCATTTTACGACATAAGTGAATGAAAATAAGCAAAGTAGACTCATTTTCATGTTGAACGATCACTCGCTTAAGATACCATTCGAATAGTAAAAATGGCAGCATTAAGTCTTTGTACAAGATCCTGAATGTGGGCTTTCCACGACAACTTAGTATCTACCTGAACACCAAGAAATTTGAACTGTTCAGTTTCACTAATCATATGCTCATTCTGTGAAATTAAAATGTCAGGTTTTGTTGAATTGGGTGTTAGAAACTGTAAAAACTGAGTCTTACTGTGATTTAGTGTTAGTTTATTTTCTACAAGCCATGAACTTAGGTCATGAACTGCACTATTTGCAACCAAGCCAATGTTGCACACAACATCCTTTACTACCAAGCTAGTGTCATCAGCAAACAGAAATACAGGGTGTTTGTAAATGAATATCAGGGTTTTAATGCTTTATAATATTTATTATATCAAACTTACAGTTATAAATGACATGTCAAATGAAAGAGCAACTCAAACAGTTTTTCCAAGAACCTTATAAATGTTCAATGTGAGCACCATTTGTCACACAGCACACATCAAGTCTATAGCTGAGCGCTGGATAGACCGCATGGGGCCCAATGACAGGGCTTACTGTGAATGGCCTTCACGTTCACCCGACCTACGGTAACGCCATGCGATTTTTTCCTTTGGGGGCTTCATCAAGGATCATGTGTACATGCCTCCGCTACCAGCAGACCTCCCTCAATTAAGAAACCGGATTGAAGTAGCTGTTTCTACCATCACTGAAGACACACTTATCAACGTTTGGGAAGAACTCGGCTATAGACTTGTTGTGTGCCGTGTGACAAATGGTGCTCACATTCAACATTAATAAGATTCTTGGTAAAACTGTTTGAGTTTCTCTTTCATTTGACATATCATTTATAACTGTACGTTCAATGTAATAAATATTATAAAGCGTTAAAACCCCGATATTCATTTATAAGCACCCTGTATTTTGAATTACCTGTAATACCTGAGAGCATATCATTTATATAAGTAAGGAACAGGAGTGGCCCCAACACTGATCTCTGGGGCACCACCCACTTGACTGTACCGCACTCAGACCCCACGTCACAGCCATTCTCAACACTGTGAATAATGACCTTTTGCTGTCTGTTACTAAAATAAGAGGTGAACCAATTGTGAGCTACTCCTCGTATTCTGTAATGGTCCAACTTCTGGAGCAATATTTTGTTATCAACTGAATCAAATGCCTTAGTTAAATCAAAAAATATGCCAAGTGTTCGAAACCTTTTGTTTAACCCATCCAGTACCTCACAGATAAAAGAGAATATAGCATTTTCAGTTACAAAATTGTTGAGGCTTTCGTGGCCACTTGTTGACAAACTGCCTATTAGCTTCTGTCTCGGGTTCTTCGGCCGACGTTCATCTAATGATTTTTCTGACATTTCGCCAGCACGAGTGGCTGGCATTGTCAAAGCTTCACCCTCCATTGCCGGTGGTGAACTGGAGCCGAGCTCGCGGGCGCAGACTATATGTACCTGGCGAGCCAATGTCCGAGGGCTTCTCCGCGGTCATTTCCGGTGCGGTTCTCCTCTTGCTACCTGCGACGGTCGTTCGCTGCAGTACGGGAAGCCAGGATCCGTTGACCTTAAGGCTTTCCTCTTTCTTGTTCAAACTGTTCGCGTGTTTTTGTATTTCTACAGCTTCTCTGAACAAGCGCGTGTGATAGTGGTTCTCCACAGCCAGAACTTCCGTGTCGGCGAATTTTATTACGTGGTTGGTCTCATTCAGTGCGTGTTCTGCCACGGCCGATTTCTCCACCTGCCCCAACCTGCAATGTCGCTTATGCTCCTTGACCCTGGTGTTAATGGATCGTCCAGTCATCCCGACATAAACTTTTCCGCATGTGCATGGTATGCGGTATATTCCCGACATTGAAAGTGGGTCTCTTTTCTCCTTCGCCGATCTAAGACACTCTTTGACCTTCCTTGTCGGTTTGAAGATCGTCTTTACGCCATGTTTGCGCAATATACGGCCGATTCTGTCCGTCACTCTGGGAATGTATGGCAGAAAGGCCGTACCCGACATTTCTTTTTCTGGTTCCTTACTTCGCCGAGTGTTTGGCTCAGTTACACTTCTAATATAATTTGTGGAGTACCCATTGCTCCTCAGGACTGTTTCCAGGTGTTGCATTTCTCGTTTGAGGTGTTGCGGCTCACATATTCGTCCTGCTCTCGTTACGAGCGTACTAATCATGCCCCTTTTCTGGCTCGGGTGGTGGTTTGACAGTTTGTGCAGGTATCGGTCCGTGTGAGTCGGTTTTCGATACACGCTGTGTCCCAGGTTTTCGCCGTCCCTTGTGACCAGCACATCTAGAAATGGCAGTTTCTTGTCCTTTTCTACTTCCATGGTAAATGTTATGTTGGCATGGAGGCTGTTCAAGTGTCTTAGGAAGTCACCGAGCTGTTCTTCACCATGGCTCCACACCACGAAAGTATCATCGACGTACCTGTACCACACCTTGGGTTTGCAAGTGGCCGAGTCCAGTGCCTGTTCTTGCCGCCTATTCACCACCGCCCAAGCACATCGTATCTACGACAGAATGGAACGAGCTTTTCTTCGTGAGCGAATACATACAACACGGAGAGACTTGGCAAGAACGGATCAGGAACTTCTGGACATTTTCTATCAACTAAGTAGCAGAATGCATCGAGACGACTGGGACAAGATCGACAGCATCACTCACAGGAACATGCAGAACGAACTCGAGCGCTGCACCGAGCGACAGAAGAAAAAGTTTGAAAGATGCCGGAAGCAGACCGACAAGGCGACTCCCGACATGTCACACACAGTGGTCAACCTCACTGAACGACAATTGACCGAAGCGGAAGTGTCTGTTCTTCAAAAAGGAGGGAATTTCGCTATCATCCCGAGAACCATACCTATGGAGGACATAATTGCCAACACCGAAGCAGCCATTCGTGCCCTTCCTTGTGAAAGGGCAGAGGAAATACGCACGGAAACAGCCAGGATACTGCGCCGAGCAAAACCGCCAGCTTGCAACCTGAAGAAAGAAGAGGTACAAGCCATTAAGAATCTCAACGCCGACAAGAGTATATTGGTACTGCCTGCCGATAAGGGGAATGCGACCGTCGTAATGAAGACCGAAGATTATGAGCAAAAGATCCGAGACCTATTAGATCCGACGACGTACCGAAAACTAAGCGCAGATCCGACGCAACGTATCACACGGAATACGAATCGATTGATCAAGGCGTCTTCTCTGCCGGCGGACATACAGAGAAACCTGCGCAACACAGAAGCCCTACCACCTCGGCTGTATGGATTACCCAAGATCCATAAGAAAAACGTTCCACTGAGACCGATCGTTAGCGCTCCTGGATCACCGACATATAAGCTGGCAAAACACTTGGCCTCTCTGCTCCAACCACACGTGGGGAAGACCGACACATACATTAAGGACTCAGGACATTTCATTGAGAAGCTGAAGAAACTGAAACTTGCACCAAACGACATCCTGGTCAGCTTTGATGTTGTTTCGTTATTTACGAAAGTGCCACTCAGTGACGCTCTGGAGCACATCGGTTCCATTTTCCCGCTAGACATCAGAAAGCTCTTCCATGCATGTCTCACCACGAGCTATTTCACGTGGAATGGCGACTTCTACGAACAGCTGGAAGGCGTCGCCATGGGTAGTCCTCTCAGTCCAGTGGTGGCCAACTTCTTCATGGAACAATTTGAAGCACAGGCACTGGACTCGGCCACTTGCAAACCCAAGGTGTGGTACAGGTACGTCGATGATACTTTCGTGGTGTGGAGCCATGGTGAAGAACAGCTCGGTGACTTCCTAAGACACTTGAACAGCCTCCATGCCAACATAACATTTACCATGGAAGTAGAAAAGGACAAGAAACTGCCATTTCTAGATGTGCTGGTCACAAGGGACGGCGAAAACCTGGGACACAGCGTGTATCGAAAACCGACTCACACGGACCGATACCTGCACAAACTGTCAAACCACCACCCGAGCCAGAAAAGGGGCATGATTAGTACGCTCGTAACGAGAGCAGGACGAATATGTGAGCCGCAACACCTCAAACGAGAAATGCAACACCTGGAAACAGTCCTGAGGAGCAATGGGTACTCCACAAATTATATTAGAAGTGTAACTGAGCCAAACACTCGGCGAAGTAAGGAACCAGAAAAAGAAATGTCGGGTACGGCCTTTCTGCCATACATTCCCAGAGTGACGGACAGAATCGGCCGTATATTGCGCAAACATGGCGTAAAGACGATCTTCAAACCGACAAGGAAGATCAAAGAGTGTCTTAGATCGGCGAAGGAGAAAAGAGACCCACTTTCAATGTCGGGAATATACCGCATACCATGCACATGCGGAAAAGTTTATGTCGGGATGACTGGACGATCCATTAACACCAGGGTCAAGGAGCATAAGCGACATTGCAGGTTGGGGCAGGTGGAGAAATCGGCCGTGGCAGAACACGCACTGAATGAGACCGACCACGTAATAAAATTCGCCGACACGGAAGTTCTGGCCGTGGAGAACCACTATCACACGCGCTTGTTCAGAGAAGCTGTAGAAATACAAAAACACGCGAACAGTTTGAACAAGAAAGAGGAAAGCCTTAAGGTCAACGGATCCTGGCTTCCCGTACTGCAGCGAACGACCGTCGCAGGTAGCAAGAGGAGAACCGCACCGGAAATGACCGCGGAGAAGCCCTCGGACGTTGGCTCGCCAGGTACATATAGTCTGCGCCCGCGAGCTCGGCTCCAGTTCACCACCGGCAATGGAGGGTGAAGCTTTGACAATGCCAGCCACTCGTGCTGGCGAAACGTCAGAAAAATCATTAGATGAACGTCGGCCGAAGAACCCGAGACAGAAGCTAATAGGCAGTTTGTCATTTACAGTTGTTAAACGACTTCTAAAGCTGAACTGTACATTTGATTGCAGATCATGTGATATGAAATGATCAATTATCCTTACAAACACAGCCTTTTCAATAACTTTAGCAAACACTGATGGCATAGAAATAGGTCTAAAATTGACTACATTGTCCCTTTCTCCCTTTTTATAAAGCGGCTTTACTTCTGAGCACTTTAATCCCTCAGGAAACTGACCATTCCTAAAGGAAAAATTACAAATATGGCTAAATACAGGGCTAACATGTGCAGCACTGTACTTTAATATTCTCCTAGGTACTCCATGAGAGTCCAAAGTCTTCAGTGATTTAATTATTGACTCAATCTCCCTCTTGTCTGTATCACAGAGGAGTATTTCAGACATCAATCTCGGAAAGGCATCTGCCAAGAAAGTTATATGATTCCCCGTACAAACTAAATTTTTATTTAATTCACCAGCAATGCTCAGAAAATGATTGTTAAATACTGTACATATATCTGATGTATCAGTAAGAGAAATATTTTTACTGCGAACTGACATTATATCGTCGACCTTGTGCTGCTGACCAGACACTTCCTTCTCAGCTGACCATGTGGTTTTAATTTTATCCTGTGAATTACCTATTCTATTTGCTTTCCTCTTTGCCTTCCTAATAACACTTTTAAGCACCTTACAGTACTCTTTGTAATGGACTGCTATAGCTTGATTCTAACATTTTGATATAATTCCCACATTGTTCTACATGATATCCTTATCCCACTAGTCAGCCACCTGGGCTGCTTATTACTGCTAGTACCACGTTTAGAATGTTCTAATGGAAAAAAACTCTCAAAGAGCATGAGAAATGTGTTAAGGAAAGCATTATATTTATCGTCTATGTTATCGACACTATAAACATCCTGCCACTCTTGTTCCTTGACAAGGTTTAAAAAACACTCTGTTGCTGTTGGATTAACTTTCCTACATAGTTTGTAATTAAATGTGACATTTGTTTGAGTACTAAAGGCTTTTAGTGTTAAAAGTTGTGCATCATGGTCTGAAAGGCCATTCACCCTTTTACTAACAGAATGCCCATCTAGTAATGAAGAATGAATAAAAATATTGTCTATGGCTGTGCTACTGTTCCCTTGCACCCTAGTTGGAAAAAACACTGTCTGCATCAGATCATATGAATTTATGAGATCTACCAACATCCTTTTTCTTGCACCATCATATACAAAATTTATATTGAAGTCACCATATATAACTAATTTCTGGTACTTCCTACAAAGTGAATCAAGAACCCCCTCTAACTTGAACAGAAATGCTCTGAAGTCGAAGTTAGGGGACCTATAAACAACAACAATTAGAAGTTTAGTTTCACTAAATTCAACTGCCCCTGCACAACATCTGTTCAGTGCAGTACCGTGATACGTCTATGGGCTCAAATGGAATATTGTTTTTTACGTACATTGCCCCCAACCCCACAAGGAACTCCTTGAAAAACAGCCAGTTAATCTGTATCCTGGTAAAGGAAGCCTCTGAATTGTCAAATTATTTAAGTGGTGCTCTGATATACCAATAATTTCAGAGTCAACATCTATAAGCAGTTCACTAACTTGACCTCTAATACCTCTTATATTTTGATGAAATATGCTAATTCCTTCTGTACCTGGAAATGTTACATCCCGTGAAGGTGACTTGGAAACGTTACATCCTGTGAAGGTGAACCCTTAGTTATAGGGACTTCCTTTAAGCAGGTATACCTTTCAGCTGACTTCAATCTAAGAAAGGTGCAGCTCTAACACCAACTACTACAGGAATTTTTCTATGAGTGATCCCACCACCACCACCCACTGCATTGTCACCTATAAGCTTTGCCAGCCTCCCTTTCCCATACCTATTTAGGTGCAGGCCATGCCAGGTGAAACCCAATCTACCGATAGACCCAACTGGCACCACTGAAATGTCTCCCATGCCTTCTGCCATCAGTGCCCTCACCAGCCCCATGTTAATGTGCCTAACAGCCGCGTTACAATGAGACCGATCATGACGCTGAAACAGCTGCACAAAATGCACACTAATGCCACCAGTTTGAGTAGCTATCTTTACCAGGTCACCACCTACATCATATTCCCCGTCCCTATCAAGACTGCTCCCTGCTCCCCCTACTATCACTACCTGACCCTCCTTTGTAAAATTCCTACATAACTCCGCTATACTGTCAGTCACTTGAGCTAACCTTCACAATGACGGTGTCCTGATTCTCACCCCCCTGCTGTTCTGGGCCTAAGAATAGGCTCGCCGTATTCCTGCCTGTCGTAAGAGATGACTAAAAGGTGTCTCACACATTTTGGCCTTTATGTGTTGGTCCCCTGTAGGGTTTGACCTCCATTCTTCAACATTTTTCCAAAGAGCGAGCCAATTGGGGAAGGGCGCTTTACATGGTGCATCGTGTCCTCTCATCGTCGCATTGCAGTCCCACTCATTCTCCATCTCGTGGGCGAGGATACCTTCCTGGGTACGGTTTCCACCATGCACTATGCAGTGTTGCTTTCTGTGCCGCCGCTGACGATGGACTTCTTTGCACCTGATATCCAGCATGGTAGGCCAGTCTGTTATGGTGGGGCCACCATGTACCATATTGGTTGTAGCCCCCAGACAACCCAGGGATCCCTCTGCTGATGCCTGCACTGTAAACTCCCCACATATGCCAAGGAGTGGAGTGGGTGGTGTCAGGACGGATGACACGCAATGAAGCATGGCACATCTTCTCTTGCTGGTGACCAACCACCAGCGGTCTCTAAGCGTTCAAGGGCTCAATTCAGTGCGCAGACATATGACCCCAAATTGTACCCCTCCCTGGCCACACCATGGGAGGAACGAAAGGCTAAGGCTGGCACCGACACTTATTCGCCCCAGTACCTAGTATGTACGAGAGCTGATAGGGAGTCTTTCATGACGATGAAGCCTCAGTTCTTCGTAGAGCATTTAGAGGACAAGCTTGGGGAGGTGAAGGGCTTGTCCAAAATGCGCTCTGGGTCAGTTTTGATTAAAACAGCATCCTCTGCCCAGTCACTGGCATTACTCGCTTATGACAAGTTGGGGGATGTTTCTGTTACAATCACGCCCCATAGGAGCTTAAATATGGTTCAAGGTATTATATTCCACGGGGACCTTCTTTTGTAGTCTGATGACGAGCTGGGCACCAATTTAGAGCGGCTAGGTGTTCATTTCATCCAGCCCATTCATCGGGATCCGAGGGGATAATCAGGTTGCCACCGGTGCCTTCATCTTGGCCTTCGAGGGTGATACATTGCCTCAGAAGGTCAAGGTGATCATCTACCGTTGTGACATCAAGCCTTATATCCCTCGCCCGATGCGGTGCTTTCAGTGCTGGAAGTTCGGCCATATGTCTTCCCACTGTACTTCCAGCCTCACATGTCGAGATTGCGGACACCCATCACATCCCAATACTCAATGTGCGCCGCCTCCCATCTGTGTCAGCTGCAGAGAGCATCATTGACCTTAATTGCCAGACTGCAGGGTTTTACAGAAAGAGACGAAAATCATGGAATAAAAGACCCTGGACCAACTGACTTACACTGAGGCTAAGCAGAAGTTTGAATACCTCCATCCTGTTCGTATGACCACCTCTTTCGCCACCGCTACAACTGTTCTAGCCCCGTCAGCTCCACCTACCCCAGTCACCTCTCAGAGCCGCTTGGAAGGGGTCCCTTAGGCTTCCCAGGTTTCCACCAGTGGGAAAGGTGACACCTGCCAGTGGCTGAAGTGCCCAGAAGCAGCTGGTTGTAGGGCTTCACGATCCTCCTCTGTTCTGGAGACTGACTCAGTGAAGCCCTCTCAGCCGGGGAAACCCAAGGAGCAGTGAGACAAGTCCAAGAAGAAGACCTCTAAGGCCAAGGAACTTGTGGTGGCACCCACCCCACCACTACTTACAAGCTCTGTGTCTGAGGATGAGGTGGAGATTCTGGCATCCGCTGAGGTCCTGGATCTTGCTGAACTCTCAGACACAATGGATATTGCCTCCTCAGGAAACCAGTCAATGGCAGCAGGTGACCCTGAGGCATAAATTGCCTCATTGAATGTTGAATGCCTTCCCAGCCTCAAGATCATATTATCCTCCAGTTGAATTGCGGCGGTTTTTTCCACCACCTTGCTTAGCTCCGACAACTTATCAGCCTTCACCCTTTCTTCTGCATTGCTCTCCAGGAAACTTGGCTACCGGCGATGCAAACCCCCGCCCTCCGTGGCTATCGGGGTTACTATAAGAATCGGGCAGCTTATGCCAGGATATCTGGTGGAGTCTGTGGCTATGTCCTTAACTATCTTTACAGCGAGTGTGTACCTCTTCAAACACCTATAGAGGCTGTCGCTGTTACTTTCTGCAGTATCTATCTTCCACCGGATGGTGATGTCCCACAGGATGTATTGGCTGCGCTGATAGCCCAACTGCCGCCTCCCTTTTTGTTACTGGGTGAATTTTTATGTATTTATTTACACATCAAGTTCCATAGGACCAAATTGAGGAGCAAATCTCCAAGGTCATGGAATGTGTCAGTACATGAAATTACAATATAAAGGTAATAACAGATAAAAATAAATGTTTATGAACCCAAAAAAAGTCAGGCCATAAGTTTAAGTAAACGCAATCAACAATACAATAAGAAGGTGAACGCCCATATCCCTTTATGGGGTGGATTGGTGGCAACAGGCCAAGGCACTGTCGTTGAGCAAGTGTTGGCACAGCTTGACCTTTCTCTCTTAAATAATGGTGCCTCCACACATTTCAGTGTGGCGCATGGTATGTACTCAGCCATCGACCTTTCAGTCTGCAGCCCTGGACTTCTACCGTCTGTCCAGTGGAAGTGTGCATGACGACTTATGCAGTAGTGACCACTTTCCGATATTTCTGTCACTGCCCCAGCATCACTCACCTGGGCACCTCCCCAGATGGGCTTTGAATAACGCTGACTGGGACTCATTCACCTCCATTGCCATTATTGAGCCTCTTTCTCATGACGCCATTGATGTGGTGGCTCACACGGTCATCACTGGCATCGTTTCTGGTAGTGGAATCTGCAATTCCCTATTCTTCTGGGTCCCCTCAGCGGAGGACTGTGCCTTGGTGGTCACTGGAGATTGCTGAGGTGATTTGCGATCACAGGCGGGCCCTCCAACATCATAAGTGTCACCCGTCACTGGACCACATCATTGAATATAAGTGGTTCTGTGCCTGAGCCTGACGCCTTGTTTGCCGACGGACGCAGGAGTGCTGGGAAAGGTATGTCTCAACCATTGTCATCCGTACCTCTCCATCGCAGGTTTGGGCCAAGATTAGTCGATTCTATGGCTATTGGACCCCTGTTGGTGGACCTGGGCTTTCCCTGAATGGAGCAGTCTGTACTGACTCCAACATGATTGCAGAACTCTTAACGTAGCATTGTGCTCAGAGTTCCGCTTTTATGAATTACCCGTTGGCCTTCCACTCCCTGAAAGAGCGGTTGGAACGTCAAGAGTTGGAGCCTTTCATTCCATACGTGCCACCCTGAATCGTACAATGCTCCATTCAGTGAGTCGGAATTCCAAAGTGCCCTAGCCGCTTGCCCTGATACGGCTCCCGGGACGGATCGCATCGCTATCAGATACTCAAACACCTCTCGGTGAACTGCCAGCAACACCTCCTCGACCTTTTCAACCGTATCTGAGTTGAGGGTGAGTTCCCGTCACAATGGTGGGAAAGCATCATCATCCCCGTGTTGAAACCTGGCAAGAACCCACTGTAGGTGGACAGCTACCACCCCATTAGCCTCACCAACGTTCAATGCAAGTTGGTCGAACGCATGGTGAGCCAGAGGTTTAGTTGGCTACTTGAGTCTAGGGGCCTTCTGGCTCCGTTCCAGGGTGGGTTCCGTAAGGGCCGCACTTCCACCAATAGTCTGGTCTTCCTGGAGTCTGCCATCTGCACAGCATTTGCCTGCCGACAGCATCTGGTTGCCACCTTTTTGACATGCGGAAAACATACGATACAACATGGAGACATCACATCCTTACCACTCGTCAAAGGTGGGGTCTTAGGGGCCCGCTCCCAATTTTTATTCAAAATTTTCTGTTGCTTTGCTCCTTTCGCATGCAAATTGGTCCCTCCCATAGTTTCTCCCGAGTCCTGGAGAATGGGATCCCACAAGGCTCTGTCTTGAGTGTCTGCTTCTTTTTAGTTGCTATCAATGGGCTTGCTGCAGCTGTGGGACCGTCCGTATCAGCTTCTTTGTATGCTGATGACTTTTGCCTGTACTATAGCTTCACTGGCATTGTGGTTGCTGAATGGCAGCTGCAGGGTGCTATCTGCAAGGCGCAATCTTGGGCCGTATCGTGCGGCTTCCAGTTTTTGGCCACCAAGACTTGCGTCATGCATTCCTGCCGGTATCACACTGTTCACCTTGGGCCATGGCTTTATCTTGATGGTGAACCTCTTGCTGTGGTGGAGATACATTGGTTTTTGGGATTGCTTTTTGATGCCCGGTTGACTTGGCTCCCTCATATTTGGCATCTTAAACAAACATGCTGGCACCATCTTAACACTCTTCGTTGTTTGAGTCACACCAGCTGGGGTGCCTATCAGTCTACCCTTCTATGACTGTATCAGGTATTGATTCAGTCCCGTCTCGATTATGGAAGCCTGGCTTACAGTTCAGCATCGCTTTCCGTGTTGTGGTTGCTTGACCCCATACTTTACTGCAGGATCCGACTCGCAACTGGAGCTTTCCTCACAAGCCCTGTAAACAGCATACTTGTGGAGGCTGGTGTCCCTCCATTGCAGATGTGGTGCCAACGACTACTGGCTGCTTATGCTGCACATGTTTGTAGCTTGCACGGGCATACAAATTACCGTCTCCTGTTCCCCAACTCAGTTGTCCATGTTCCAGAACATCGACTCCAGTCAGGGTGTACAATTGTGGTTCGCACCCGGGCCCTTCTCTCTGGGATTGAGTTTTTCCCTGTTCCACCTCTTTTCCAGGCCCATATATGATTATTTCTGTGATGTGTGCCCCGCCCATGCCTTCGGCTGGATTTGGCACAGGGCCCGAAGAACTCAGTCCCTCCTAAGGCCCTCCACTGCCGCTTTATTTCCATCCTTGACACGTTTCATGGCTCGGACATGATCTATACCAATGGTTCAATGGTTACTGGTCGAGTTGGTTGTGCTATTGCTCTTTGGGATCATTCTGAACAATGCTCAGTGCTGGCTGGCTGCAGTGTTTTCACTACAGAGCTGGTAGCCAGTCCCGTCTCGATTATGGAAGCCTGGCTTACAGTTCAGCATCGCTTTCCGTGTTGTGGTTGCTTGACCCCATACTTTACTGCGGGATCCGACTCGCAACTGGAGCTTTCCTCACAAGCCTGTACAATTGTGTACAATTGTGGTTCGCACCCGGGCTCTTCTCTCTGGGATTGAGTTTTTCCCTGTTCCACCTCTTTTCCAGGCCCATATATGATTATTTCTGTGATGTGTGCCCCGCCCATGCCTTCGGCTGGATTTGGCACAGCCTCTCCTGCTCAGGTGGGTCCTTTGTCATGTGTAGTGACTCCCTGAGTGATTTACAAGCTATCGACCAGTCTTTTCCTCACTCTTGTCTGATGATGGCTATCCAGGAGTCCATCCATACTCTTGCCCGTTGCGGCATCCTGGGTAATGAACGTGTTGACAGGTTGGCCAAACAGGCTATCAGTGCCCCAGCCCTGGAGATTGGCCTTCCGGAATTTGATTTCCAGTCGGTATTGCGGCAAAAAGCTCTTGGTGCTTGGGATTCTGAATGGCGCACCCTGCCTTCCCCCAACAAACTTCGGGTCATCAAGGAGACTACAGGTGTGTGGCGTTCCTCCATGCGAGAGTGCCCAAAAAACAAGCCATAATGTAAGCTAAATACTGGTCTAACTCAAGGATCCATTCTTGCTCAACTGCACTTTATATACACTCCGAGAGAGAGAGAGAGAGAGAGAGAGAGAGAGAGAGAGAGAGAGAGATGATGCACCACAAAGGAGTTATCCAAATAGGACAGAAATCAGTAAATGTGATGTACATGCATAGAGAAATAAATGAGTACAGTTTCAGAAAAAAATGGATGATTTATTCAAGAGAAGGAGCTTCACAAACTGGGAAAATCAATAACACATTGGTCCACCTCTGGCCCTTATGCAAGCAGCTATTTAGCTTGGCTTGGGTTGATAGAGTTTCTGGATGTCCTCTTGAGGGATATCATGCCAAAGTGGTTTGGCAAGCATGAAGACAAGCAACAGAAGCCCTTACCATGTGTGGGCAGGCAGTATGTTGCTGAAATGTAAGCCCCAAGATGGCTTTCTATGAAGGGCAACAATAAAGGGTGTGGAATGTTATCACATATCACTGTGCTGTAAGGGTTACACAGATGACAACGAAAGGGATCCAGCTCTGAAAAGAAATGGCACCTCAGACCATTACTCTTGATTGTCGGACCGTATGGCGAGTGACTGTACGGTTGGTATTCCACCACTGTCCAGAGTATCTCCAGACATGTCTTTGCTGGTCATCAGGGCTCGGTTCCAAGCTGGACTCATCACTGAAGACAATTCCACTCCAGTCAGTGAGATTCCAGGCGTATTTCAGTCAATGAGATTCCAAGCTGAAGACATGTCTGGAGACATCGTGGACAGCGGTGGGGTACCAACATGACTGTCGCCTACCATGCGAACTGATAGCCAGGAGTTATGGTCTGGGATGCCACCATTTCTTTTCATAACAGGTCCCATTCAGTTGTAATCCGCAGCTCTTTCACATCAGTATGTCAGTGATATTCTATGTCCTGTTTTGTTTCCCTCCATGGCAAGTCATCCAGGACTTACATTTCAGCAAGATACTGTCTACTAGCACACAGCGAGGTTTCTACTGATTGTCTTCGTGCTTGCCAAACCCTCACTAGGCCAGAAAGGTTGCCAGATCTCTCCTCAGTTGAGAACATTTTGAGCATTATGGGCGGGACCCTCCAACAAGCTCAGGATTTTGATGATCTAACCCACCAGTTCGACAGAATTTGGCACGATATCACTCAGGAGGACATCCAAAAACTATATGTGTCATTCTCAGTCTGAATAACTGCTTGCATAAGGGCCAGAGGTGGACCAGTGCATTACTGACTTGCTCAATTTGTAAAGCTCTTTCTCTTGAATAAATCATCCAATTTTCAGAAATTGTAGTCATTTGTTTGTCCAGAAATTTACATCACCTTTACCAATTTACATCCCATTCAGATAATTCCTTTGTGGTGCGGTGGAATTTTTCAGTGTGTATGTATTACCTTCTGGACCTGTTCAGCTGCAAATTTGAGTATGTAAATGATTGAATCCAAGATATTCAATGTATTTCTGCCACTGAACAGGCACTGGTGTATGACCAAGCTGGTCTAGGTCACTACTTCATAAGAATGGAGACTTTGTCCTAACATGACAAAAACTGAAGTGTGCTGATTCCACCAGTGCAGTAACCTTGCAAATGTCCAGTTGGACTGTAAAACTTTATGCCCAGAATACTTTCTAAACATACTTAAACATTTTAGAGGACTGATTGAATCTACAAACATGTTCAATCTGAAAAGTAAGTGAAATGAAAGAAGTTTAAAAGAGTGTGGTACCTCTGGGATGTGACCTATCTCATCCACTGTGAGCTGGACTTGGAGAGCGTAAAAACTTCATGTTGTGCTGCCTCATCAGTAAAATGGGGTATCCAGCAATCAGCTACCAGTGTTTGGAATTAAAAATGAGAGTGTTGAGCATATTGCTGAGTGTCCCATCAGGAGGAGGTATCTGGTTGAGAAAGAATATTTATTTCATCCATGTCACACCTGATGTTTTTGATTTCTTAAAGAACTTGGACTGCTAACTGTAATAAACTTTTTAATTTTAATTGCCATAAGCTAAGTAATAAATAAATCATTCATTGAACAGTAACAGAATCTTATGGTTCTGGAACTATCATTAGTTCCTTTTTGTTTATGATTTGGTGTGACTAGCAGAATTCTTGGTGTACCATTGGTTTTCTTCTTTCATAGCCTGCTGATGTTCTCCATATCTTTTGTGTTGGTCTGGTAGTTTGTGCCTTTTAAGCAAGTGCAGCCTTGAAAGTGCTTTCTTCTGCTGACATTATTTGGTTATGTCTTACTGGAAACATTGTGCTAATGAACACAGAATCCATTATTTGATCTGCTATGTTACCACACTTTCCAGAAATTCCCTGTCCTTTCTACACATGCATACTGTAAATATTAACTGTTGATTGCACCACATGGAATATGACCATAGTTTACAGTACAGGAAGCCTGGCTTTCCTTACATGAGCAAATGAAATATTTTTACAGAGATTGTCATTTTCCTCAGTATACTGTTCACCTGTTTCATTATATATTCTTACATCTGCAACACCATCCTCAGGCCATTCCGTTTGTCACTGCAGAGCACAGAATATTTGCTGAAATAAAGTATATTGTATCTTTCAGTAATGAAATGATACTCAACTTCCATTTAGGAATATATTCTGTTTGCCAGTATGCTGATATTTCAGTCAGATACCCATTACATAGTCTCTTATGGATTTGAGGCATTTTGTCATTACACACAATATGAATGACAAAATGCCTCAAATCCATAAGAGACTTTGTATGTGTGTTGTCTATGTATAAAAAGAAGAGCTACCCCATTGTCCCCTTCTCTCCTTTCACTATAAGATACACATTATGATGTAAATGGTCTCTCTTGCTTTAAACACTTCCACAGTACTCTTTTAGTTTCCACAAGAAGACTGTACATATGAATTTTTGTTGTTGATTGAGTGCTATTACCCAAAGGCAGAATGCCCATCTCATTCAAATTGTTCTGACTGTGTGAGAATAGATCCATTTCACCACCATGAGAAACTAAGGAATTACTAGTTGACTCACGCATTGTCCTATGTAGCTTAACAAGCCAAATACAACTGGGATGTGCCAGATGTCCCATAGGTTGTCAACTAGCAACTATTTTGCTTCAGAATAAATCCATCCCATTGGGACCTGGCTCACCTTGTGGTGAGAGGTGTTTATAGAGGTTTGTACCATTCTCACTATCCAAGAAGTTAAATCTCATTTCCTGTATTACAACACTCTGTCAGTACAATAAACCTTGGTTGCTGAAGTGTACCTAGAGACCAAAGTAACAAGGGACTGGCAGTGCTGACCAGCACTCACCTCTGGGAACTGAAAGTTTGTCAAGTCCAAACTCCTTACTGAGCTCCCTGAGAGGCTTGGCACTTGGAATAACACAGGAGCCATGTGTAGCATATCAAATGGAATTAACATGATTAGTGGAGCCCATTTTAAGATAAAAAAGCATTTTAAACTATATTTTAGTGAAATACAAAAGAAGGCCAGAAGCTCTTTAGCCCTTCACTTCTGGTACTGCTATTTTCTTATAGAAGATGCTTCTGATTTGAAAATTACCTATAGAAGATTGATGAATGGTGAAATCTCTGGCAGTTGACCCTAAATGTAAATAAATGTAACATACTGTGTATACATAGGAAAAGAAACTCAGTGCTGTACAACTACACTATTAATTACAAACTGCAGGAAACAATGTATATCAGAAAATATGTAGGAGTAACTATTCAGAATAGGCTTAAGTGGAATGACCACATAAAACAAATAGTGGGAAAACCAGATGCCAGACTGAGATTCACAGGAAGAATCTTAAGAAAATGTAACTCACACGCAAAAGAAGTGGCTTCAAGGCACTTGTTAGGCCAGTTATTGAATATTGTTCGTTAGTCTGGGACACTTGCGAGATAGGACTGATAGAGGAGATAGAGAAGATCCAACGAAGAGCGGCGTGTTTTGTCACGGGATCGTTTAGTTGGTGCGAGAATATTACAGAGATGCTCAACAAACTCCATTGACAGATACTACAACAGAGGTGTTGTGCATCACAGAGGGGTTTGTTATTGAAATTTCAAGAGACTACTTTCCACAAAGTGTCAGACAGCATGTCTCGCAAAATGACCATAATGAAAAAATTCAAGGAATTATAGCCGGTACAGAGACTTATTGACAATTATTCTTCCCCCATGCCATTCGTGAGTGGAACAGGGAAGTGGGGATCAGTTAGTGGTATCAGAAGTACCCTCTACCAGAAACCCTCAGATATCTTATGGAGTATTGAGGTAGATGTAGATGTTCATTATAGTGTGTCTAAACAAATCTAAGAATAGTGCTCTTTTGGTGTGACAATTCGTGTATCAAAATAATTCTTGATGTGTTACTTAGAGCTACTTCTCATTCTGAAAACAGTGGGATGAATACAACTTCATAATGAAATTCATGTGTGCTCTTATTTCATCAGTTGTTGACAAGTCTTTTCAGGGGTAAAATAATCTACACTTGCATTCTTCTACTTGTTCAAAGCAGAGGGCATATTATTTCTTTAGCCAGACCATGCAGAAAATGAAACTGAGTTAACTAAAGCAGAAGAAAGTGTGGCTTGCAGTTGTCCCTGTGATGCATGTTGCCGACCTTCTATAAGCTGCCACATTTTCATCTTGTCATTTGGTCATGGGTTGGTTGGAGAAAATGTGACTGAAAGTGAGGATCATTAAAACTGAAATCAATGAAATGAAACAATAATTAATTGTACATCTAGTTCCAACCTCACAGTCAGTACATCAAGCACCCATTATGGTCTTCATGTAGTACTTTGTGCAAGTAATAAGCCTATGTAGAATTTGTTATGATGGATGTACTATGAGTAGTGCATCAAATTTTCACACTTTCCCCCTTCAGCTCAGTGAAGAGTCCAACCCTCCATGTAACTTGAGGGCAATTTATTGTTTGTGTTAACTGAGCAAGGTAGCATACTAGGCTCACATTTTTTTGTTTTTTAAGTATGGAGAAGAGACTTACCGTATATGTAACCTGAAGGCTCTGTGACTCACCTAGCATATGTGCACCATCTAGTGCACGCTAGTGTAACAGTGCTCAAGCCAGAGGTTATGGGTTAAAATCGTGGTAGTGGTAGCCATGTTCACCACCTTGTTTTGTGGTTTAAGCTTTTGACCACTAGAGTGTTGCCCAGTGATTGGAACTGAACTCCTAGTCTCTATGCAGTGTCTCATTCATTGTAGGTTTGTTACAGTGTCGATGTGCTGCCCACTTTGGTGCTGTTTAACAGGAATGAATTATGTGTTTTCATTGGATTTCGTCCTATTTCTCATTTTCATTTCATCAAGCAAGGTGGCACAGTGGCTACTACACTGGACTAGCATTCAAGAGGATGACAGTTCATATCCACGTCTGGCCATTCAGATTTAAGTTTTCCATTATTTCCCTAAATTGCTGCTGGAAAACACTGGGATGATCCCTTTGAAAGGCCACAGCTGATTTCCCTCCCAATCTTTTAAACAGCTGTGATTGTGTTCTGTCTCTAATAACCTTGATCTCTGCAGGACATCCACTCTATGCTTCCTTCCTTCATTGCTTTCATTTTGATAGTCTTCGATAAAAATGCAAACATAATGCTACACTTCTGAAGATCTAATTAGGAAAATTTGGGACACCACACTGGGATACAGAAGGGACCACACCTAAGTAAAATGCAGTGACATGCAAATCTGTTAAAAGATAATCAAATCCAACATCAGTAGATAACAGTTCTCTGTATTATTTGGTGGAGAAGGTAAAGCTTTCTGTGTCTGACATTTGATAGCCACATGTAACTCCTGGGTCATGCCAATTATTGAGAAACTCTGGGAACCATTCCGGTTTTGGCTAAGTACTGATTTGGTAAACCTGAAGTTCCTGACCTAGGAATAGCGAGAACTGTCAGTGCTCTCTATCTGTAAGCACTGTGCGTGCTTCAGTAACTTTCATGTGGTGCAGTGGTGGAACACTGTATCATAGGAATTGGGGTTCTTGGCTCAGCTGCTTGGATTTTGAGGATGGTGAATACCACAAATTGTGCTGTATGCTAATGAGACTATAAATAATGGCTGTTGATACAAAATGCTCTGGGGCATCTGCCATACATCAGTTGTGTAATGGATCAATTTGTGTTCTCTCAGGTATTTTCAGCATGATTCATTAATGATGTACTTCCAGGTTTTCAACCAATTTTGTGTTTCCATTTTTGTACAATATTTCGGTGATTGAGCCAGTCTTCTTATTCAGGCGCTACAAGTTTTGCTGTTATGTGAAAATGGAAATATAAAATCGCATGTACACCAAAAAATACATCATTAATGGATTAGTTTGTACTTCCCAGCTCCATGTAGTATCTTAATGGTTCTGATCTTACAAACTAACAAAACCTTCAATGGTATGGGAGTGCCATCTGGGAGAATGGGAGAATAAAACCAAAGCAACCAAGAACTCAAAAGATGTTTGAAAGATGCCCTCGAAGAATGACAGTGGTCGAGAAGTAAATGAATGGTAACAGAATGTGTACTGTATCACAAAGTGTTTTTTTCTGATATTACAACATGATGAGAGGTCTTACCTCTTTATATTCAAATTGTTTTCCATTGTGCCATAGGAATCCTTAAGTCACTTAAAAGGCTTGGAAATGGAACATTCCTTGCAGAAGCATGTATGTATGTCTCTGCAAGTCACAATATTAAAAAAAGGGGGAGGGAGGATATTGCTTGGTGAATACCCAATAGCTATAGAGTTTCACAACTCTCTTAACCTCAGCAATTGTGTTTTGTCTTGAAGAGACATTATGGGGATGGGTATCAAAAGAGTTAAAAGATGACTAGAAAGAAGTGTTATAGCTGTAAGAAACATAATACAGTTGCAACTTCAACACACCAATGTTACCAGAATATGTCAGATCTGGTTTTATCCATCTTGAGGTGTGACTATGTATCCAACCTAATGAGGCATCTTTAAATGTCAACTATATGGCCACAACACTGCAAACTGTAAGCATCAGGCAACATAGTGTGACTCTAGAACTCTGTGCTCATTGACACTATTGTGAGTAAATGTCAGTAGGTATCATCTGATCTGGTTTCACAAGTCTTCAGCATTCAGTGAAGAAAGGAAACCCTAGGAAATCAAGCTCACAAAGTGAATCCATTTTGTCCTATACCGTGAAGTGCTGCTGCAAACTGACCCTTCCCATAAAGTTAACAGCGTTAGCAAAAGAATGCTATGTGTACCAGAACTGAAGCATAGTGTAAGTTTAAATTGTGATTGGGATAAGTATTAGAAGCATATTCTGGAGTCCAGTGGTGACAGAATGTTTATTATAATAAACAACTCCATCATATTTAGTGATAGTGGTACAGGTTGCAAATGAAGAGTGAAAATGTCAAACATTCTGAGTGCCAGTTTTTCACAAAACATGTTGTCAGTGCTATTGTGTTCTTGGTATTCTGTTACATATCCCTAGACTTATTCCAAGTGCCAAATCATAGAGAAAATGTTACAAACATTCATTACCAGATGGCACACGGTCTTTGTGCCAAGCAGTGCATCCCTCTGGAATTCCAAGTGTTATGCATTGAGGTCTCTTCCATTGAGTTGATGCACAGTTTGTGTAGTAAGCAGACTCCATTAAGCTTTTATTTGTGTCAGTAAAACACCTTTATAACAGAAGGAGAGACTTTGGGTTTCTAAAATAGTAAAAAAAGTAAAAAGCAGTATGATTAAACCATCTCATCCATCTCAAATATCTATTAACAATTCTTATTTTATAGCAGAATAACTGAAAAATGTAAATGTATTCAATAGAGAAAGGATGATGGCAGATGTATGCCATGCCATACTTTATTTGAAAGACCACCGATGTTTACCAGTTCCAAAACAGTAGACCTCTTGAAGATGTTGCCTTTTCTTCCTCAATAGCACAGGAAGTTTTACAGTAGACTTTGCAACAGCTGATCCCATTAATGGAGTTGTGTAAGAAATATATGTCAATACTGAAAGTTTTTTTTTTTAATTTAATTTTATTATTCTCAGGAAAAAATTTAAAATCTGTGAGAAATGGTTTTTGTTGACAACAGTTCTAATTGTTAAAATATTATTGCTGTATTTCTGTTCTTGTATCACACATAAAATGTAGTGCCTCGATATTAATGGCACTTGAAACATAAACTTTCTTATTGACACTTAGAAGCAGTCAGTTCTCTGATATGGCATCTGGAATGTTCTTAATAAATTATTTATTTTCTAATTTGTCTCATTATTTCACAGTGATGAGGTGGGCAGCATAATTCTATGGTATCAGAATACGTTCTCAATTTTTTTGGATATGAATAGATTGTGCACAAAAAGAGGTACATTGATGTTTTTTATTCTACTGACAAATATGAGATTTGGCACTTAGAACATTTGACTTTCTACTGTTCAAATGTAGAATAATTTGGGTGAAAGTAAGTGTCAAAAGTTGAGTCAAAAATGACAATTGTACACTAGACCACTAACTTGCAGAATGATCCAGAGTGTAAAATTCCTGCTCACGCTGTGGTAGTAAGGGCAGATTTCAGCTTATCAGCTATAGACCGTGAGACTCACGTTATCAGAGCAGGTAGTAGGGATGAGGATTTGCATTATATTATACTAAACATCATATCTGAAAATTACCTTGAGCAGCTGTAAAAGTAGCTTTTGAGTAGCAGCATCATAGATCATCATTTGGCAAACAGACGTAAACTATCTGATTCATTTAATGTTTAGGGGGCAATCAGTAACCATAAATCTCTTTTAACATCAATGACTACAGGTATTAAAATAAACATTAAGAATGGTAGGAAAATATTTGTGTCAAGCAGATGTATGACAAAACAGCATACACTAGGTTACATGAGTAGTCAACATGGAACATTTATATTGTACAACATAGTTCAACTGCCAAGAGCTGCTAATAAATACTTCTTTATCCACTGCTGGTTTCAAATTTCATATCATAGTCAGGTATCCCAAAGTCATTAATAATACATTTACATGGAAATATTAAAACTTTGGTATCAAATAATATAAGGTGCATTCTGTGTCAATGCTGTCAAACAGTACATCACATTGTCAATAATAAAATGCACCACAAATCTTTATGTATATATTATACTCATGTTAAGAAATTCTGTGTGTGTTCAATTTGCAAGCGGAACTGGGAACTGAGAAAAGGACAATGATACATGAGGTACTTGCAGCTGCACAGTGTAAGGTGTCTTGTGGTGTCTACACATAGACATACAGGATGAGCCAGAACTCTACTGGCAAACTTTCAGCTGGTGTTCGGGGATATTTTCTGAGTTTTTTTTTTTTTTTTAAGGAACCTTTGGACTCCAGTGGGTCTTTACAGATTAATTGTTTCATCAAATTTCTTATCCCCATTTATCTTTGCACAAGTATTGCACTGAAAATCTCTGCACAGCAGTACAAAATTTTAGTGGTATGCCCTGTGTGTCTTGAAAACAAAGTTGTTCCATTTACTCATGATACTAGCTTTTGATAACAGTAAGGCACACTTTACTCTTCGCCCTTTTCACTTTTATTCAGATATGTTGTGGATTAGTTTTCATTGAACTGTTAATTGTCCAGTAACAGTGATACACAGCAATACAGATATGTTTACTGATGAAGTGGTGGCTGATGTGCACCTCGTGTATGGGTTTGTTGAATGCAGTGCAAGAGTGACACAATGATGGCACACTGAGCTGATGTTGCAGCAGTGACAACCACATCGCAGACTTTTTGCAGGCGATGGTTGTTGTATTGTGATGTATTTGTGTCTTACATTTTGACGACTGCATATTTCAGTGTTTTTCAGTATTGAGAAGATATTTTCACGTAACTGACGGTAAATGGGATGACAAAATGAATGAATCATAATCGTATTATTACTCTGTACAAGCTGTCAGAGACCATGGTTCCCTTATACCAAAATACTCAGAACGTTGTATACCTGGAAGAATCCTGGAGATACTAATAGGTATCAGATAGATTATATAATGGTAAGACAGAGATTTAGGAACAAGGTTTTAAATTGTAAGACATTTCCAGGGGCAGATGTGGATTCTGACCACGATCTATTGGTTATGAACTGCAGATTGAAACTGAAGAAACTGCAAAAAGGTGGGAATTTAAGGAGATGGGACCTGGATAAACTGACTAAACCAGAGGTTGTACAGAGTTTCAGGGAGAGCATAAGGGAACAATTGACAGGAATGGGGAAAGAAATACAGTAGAAGAAGAATGGGTAGCTCTGAGGGATGCAGTAGTGAAGGCAGCAGAGGATCAAGTAGGTAAAAAGACGAGGGCTAATAGAAATCCTTGGGTAACAGAAGAAATATTGAATTTAATTGATGAAAGGAGAAAATGTAAAAATGCAGTAAATGAAGCAGGCAAAAAGGAATACAAACGTCTCAAAAATGAGATCGACAGGAAGTGCAAAATGGCTAAGCAGGGATGGCTAGAGGACAAATGTAAGGATGTAGAGGCTTGTCTCACTAGGGGTCAGATAGATACTGCCTACAGGAAAATTAAAGAGACCTTTGGAGAGAAGAGAACCACTTGTATGAATATCAAGAGCTCAGATGGCAACCCAGTTCTAAGCAAAGAAGGGAAGGCAGAAAGGTGGAATGAGTATATAGAGGGTTTATACAAGGGCGATGTACTTGAGGACAATATTATGGAAATGGAAGAGGATGTAGATGAAGATGAAATGGGAGGTAAGATACTGCGTGAAGAGTTTCACAGAGCACTGAAAGACCTGAGTCGAAACAAGGCCCCGGGAGTAGACAACATTCCATTAGAACTACTGATGGCCTTGGGAGAGCCAGTCATGACAAAACTCTACCATCTGGTGAGCAAGATGTATGAGACAGGCGAAATACCCACAGACTTCAAGAAGAATATAATAGTTCCAATCCCAAAGAAAGCAGGTGTTGACAGATGTGAAAATTATCGAACTATCAGTTTAATAAGTCATAGCTGCAAAATACTAACGCGAATTCTTTACAGACGAATGGAAAAACTGGTAGAAGCGGACCTCGGGGAAGATCAGTTTGGATTCCGTAGAAATGTTGGAACACGTGAGGCAATACTAACCTTACGACTTATCTTAGAAGAAAGATTAAGAAAAGGCAAATCTACGTTTCTAGCATTTGTAGACTTAGAGAAAGCTTTTGACAACGTTAACTGGAATACTCTCTTTCAAATTCTGAAGGTGGCAGGGGTAAAATACAGGGAGCGAAAGGCTATTTACAATTTGTACAGAAATCAGATGGCAGTTATAAGAGTCGAGGGGCATGAAAGTGAAGCAGTGGTTGGGAAGGGAGTGAGACAGGGTTGTAGCCTCTCCCCGATGTTATTCAATCTGTATATTGAGCAAGCAGTAAAGGAAACAAAAGAAAAATTCGGAGTAGGTATTAAAATTCATGGAGAAGAAGTAAAAACTTTGAGGTTCGCCGATGACATTGTAATTCTGTCAGAGACAGCAAAGGACTTGGAAGAGCAGTTGAACGGAATGGACAGTGTCTTGAAAGGAGGATATAAGATGAACATCAACAAAAGCAAAACGAGGATAATGGAATGTAGTCAAATTAAATCGGGTGATGCTGAGGGGATTAGATTAGGAAATGAGACACTTAAAGTAGTAAAGGAGTTTTGCTATTTAGGGAGCAAAATAACTGATGATGGTCGAAGTAGAGAGGATATAAAATGTAGACCGGCAATGACAAGGAAATCGTTTCTGAAGAAGAGAAATTTGTTAACATCGAGTATAGATTTAAGTGTCAGGAAGTTGTTTCTGAAAGTATTTGTATGGAGTGTAGCCATGTATGGAAGTGAAACATGGACGATAACCAGTTTGGACAAGAAGAGAATAGAAGCTTTCGAAATGTGGTGCTACAGAAGAATGCTGAAGATAAGGTGGGTAGATCACGTAACTAATGAGGAGGTATTGAATAGGATTTGGGGAGAAGAGAAGTTTGTGGCACAACTTGACTAGAAGAAGGGATCGGTTAGTAGGACATGTTTTGAGGCATCAAGGGATCACAAATTTAGCATTGGAGAGCAGTGTGGAGGGTAAAAATCGTAGAGGGAGACCAAGAGATCAATACACTAAGCAGATTCAGAAGGATGTAGGTTGCAGTAGGTACTGGGAGATGAAGAAACTTGCACAGGATAGAGTAGCATGGAGAGCTGCATCAAACCAGTCTCAGGACTGAAGACCACAACAACAACAACAACATCCCTGAACAACCTCTGAAAGTTTGTCATTGGAGTTCTGGTTCAGCCTGTTTATGCCCTGAGTTTGGAACCTTTCTTTGATGCCCTGTTTTTAAAATATGTGCTCTTTTAATGTGTATCCAAGTATTTTAATTCTCCGCTTAACATTTCTCATTTCTGAATTTAATCCACATGTTCATAGAACACATTATAGTGTCCCTTTCCAATGTGTATATGCATATATATTTATCCATGCCTTTTTTTTTTTTGTTTCAGTGGGTTTAGTTCAATTTATCTTGTCCAAGACAGTAAATCACACAGATTGTGTGTTTTGAAGAAAATTGTCTGCCATGCAAAAGAAGATCAAATGAAAGCTTTGCAGGAGGTTGCATATTATGGACTCATTAAGCATCCAAATGTTATTGAATGTTTAGATTCTGGTGTGTCTGGTGAAGCTGATGCTTTTTCTAATTATACCAGTGAAGTTTACATTTTACTACCATATTATAAGGTAAGCAAAATTTTAAGTAACCTAAAATAAATCATAACTTTTAGCATTGTATTGAGCACATGGTGCCATTTTATTTAGGGTGCAGTTTGATATCAGCCACACACTAGAAAACTATGTAATGGTAATACCATTAAGTGCACTAATGTGGTGATGAACTTATTTATGCTGTTGACCTTCAGAAACTAATTTACGCTAGTTACACAGTGTGCTGAAATACAACATTTTCAGTTTATATCAAATTATATATGTCAGCTGCACGAACATGATTAGAATGCATCCTTTCTTTCTTTTTTCTTCCACAAAAGGCCTGTTTTGGGCCATGACTGAATTGACTGTTATTACTCTGTACAAAGTTACTTAATAGCTCAATCTGAAATAATTAACATAATTCCATCTCCTCACCACCAGAATATTAAGTGACCTTCCAGGAGAAGTTCAAGTGCCTTCATTAAGCTCAACAGCCAAATAGCTCACTATATTGTGTGTGTACCAATGTCTCCATTCTCCCCTAGCATTCCTCAAAATTCATCCTGGGTACGTCCTTGTGTTACAGAGGTCAGTTTGAGTTCTTTGTCTTGTTCATCAAACTATTTGTTAGCGACTTTGATTATTCAATGTGACACACTCTTTTTTCACATTGAACTAAAAACTCTCCATTCTGAAAACATTCCTGAATAATGCTTAGTTTACCAATATCTCACAGAATCTGCAAATTCCAATTCCTGTTTGACTATACATCATCTTGTCCTCAGGTGCAGCCATTGTGTATTATTACTATTGACCTACAAACCACCAAGAAATTGATGTCTGACCAGTAACTACCACCACTAACATAGTTTAGGAAGGCCTATCTTGCACATTATCATCAGCTGAGCTGCTTGCTTTCCTGTCTTAAGGCCTTCCCACATATCGATTTATTACACACACACACACACACACACACACACACACACAAACAAACTCTAAATAGCAACATTATGTGTTGTTGTGATGAATAATACAACAGTTATGATGTAGCAGACATTGACATAGTAGAGTAATAATAATAATAATAATAATAATAATAATAATAATAATGACTTATCTTCAGCTATCATACGAAAGGATAAAGAATGCATTTCTATTATATTTATTTCTCAAAAAAACTGCAAAAACTACTGATATGAAGTAAAATAGTGGCATGTGATTAATCACATAAATCCACTAGTCTTACTCACAAATTACAAAACAGATGTCCATATATTTATATGTACTAACATGTTTATATGTACTAACATAAGTGTGTAAATGTCTCTTGACGAGACCGCAAACATCTCAGTTCATTACCAGAGGAACAATGCCTGGCATGATAGGCCTAATATAAAGGGAACGAAGCACTGGGAATGTCAGGAAACTGCCTCCTCATTTTTATGTATCCTTTTGTTATTTACTGTATTATAATGAGTATCATACCAGGAGATAGTATAGATCTACTGGCTGCTATTATTGTATTTTTGACCATTGTATGTCATTGGGTGTCACCTGGCTGATGCTTGTAATTATTATTTTGATTAGTAAGTGAAACTACTACCAACCAAAGTGGACAAAAACTCAATTTGTTGAGATCTTATGCATTTCAGCCGAAAATTTACTCACCGCCCCTATTTGAGTATCTTAGGCACCTGCCTAGTTCACCAATATCGTAGAGAGATCCCAGGCTGTTTATTGCCTAAACTTCAATGAACGCTTTTATATGTGACTGCTCCATCTTTGACGAATATTATTATCAGGATCCTAGCTAGTTATTTTCATATTAAATTTATTGGAGAAATAAAATTTCTTAATGAATATATAACAATTATGACGGAAATTTTGTAATCCCAATTTTTTTAAATATTGAATGGTGAAGTTTAATAAGCAAGTGAGTCAGCTTCTGATCTTGAGGTTTGAATGATCTGTCGATCTTTCCTATCTGAGGAAGGAATCTAGACTACTTTCTTGAACATCTATAAGCAGTGCTAGAAATTCATGTCCTGGAGGAAAGTTCTGGTAGCCATTCTGGCTCCTTGTAATTTTGTAGTTTGCTAAAGTGATACTTTCAGTTATGAAAAGCATAATCAGGTCCACAGCTGCAACAGTAGTAGTAGAAACTATCTCAGTCACTCACAACTGAAGCTGTTAGTGACTCAGAAAAGTTTCCAATATGCATGTACAAAATCTTTAACCTCTTATCTAATAATATAACAGGTTATAAAGCAGAATTTGAATATAAATTGAAATATTTCTTCTGAACAATTCATTTTATTCTATATGTGTATTTTTAATTAAAAACTTGTAACGCCTTTTCTATAGGATTTTATGGTAACTTGAGCAGTGTCTGGGACTGGTGCACCCATTTTTGTTTTTCAATTTAAGGCACCATGGTGTTTAACAATCTGTAATTGGCCAGAATATAGTCAACACAGAAAATTGTTGATATATAAATAACTTACAAATTGAGTCCTTCCCCATAATTTGATAGAAATCATGCAGATGATAATTCAAGCATGGAATTAACTAAATAACTTCTGTATTCATTGTGATATGGGGAATTATTCAAAAACCATGTACATTCAAGTAGTTCATCCTGTGCCTCACAGTTTTTTATAGTGTTCCATTCCACAGCATATGAAGCTGAAGCTGCTGTCTCAGTACTTTAATACATGATACACAAATACAGAGACTAGACTATAGTATTTTACTATAGGCCCATGCTTTACAATAAACAAATAAACCGTTAACATTGAATCAAACTAAATGTGTAGTTAGTAGTAACCCTTTCAGGTATTATTTTCATGTGTGTGAAAATGTGACTCTCACAACGTTAAAGTTTTAACTGGAAAGTGCAGCTTGGAAGAGAGAGTACTTGTGTATTGTAGATGAAAAACATTCATCGTATAGAATGGACCCTTAGAGTCAAGTAAAAAGTGGAGCAAAATCTATGAAACTTTTTTCTAATGTTGTTGTTGTGGTCTTCAGTCCAGAGACTGGTTTGATGCAGCTCTCCATGCTACTCTATCCTGTGCAATCCTCTTCGTCTCCGAGTAACTACTGCAACCCACAGCCTTCAGAATCTGCTTGGTGTATTCATCTCTTGGTCTCCCTCTACAATTTTTACCCTCTACGCTTCCCTCCAATACTAAATTGGTGATCGCTTGTTTGCCTCAGAACATGTCCTACCATCTGATCCCTTCTTCTAGTCAAGTTGTGCGACAAATTCCTCTTCTCCCCAATTCTATTCAGTACCTCCTCATTAGTTACGTAATCTAGCCATCTAATCTTCAGCATTCCTCTGTAGCACCACATTTTGAAACCTTCTATTCCTTTCTTGTCTAAACTAGTTATTGTCCATGTTTCACTTCCTTTTATTCATTATTAAACCTACTAATGTATTACTGTTGTTTGATTATGTATCTATAACCCTGTATTCACCTGACCAGAAGTCTTGTTCCTCCTGCCACCGAACTTAACTAATTCCCCCTATATCTAACTTTAACCTATCCATTTCCATTTTTAAATTTTCTAACCCACCTGCCCGATTAAGGCATCTAACATTCCACGCTCCGGTCTGTAGAATGCCAGTTTTGTTTCTGCTGATAACGACATCCTCCTGAGCTCTGAATGGGGGACTATTTTACCTCCAGAATACTTTACTCAAGAGAATGCCATCATACTGTAAAGCTGCATGTCCTTGGGAACAATTACAGCTGTAGTTTCCCCTTGCTTTCAGCCTTTCACAATACCAGCACAGTAAGGCCATTTTGGTTGATGTTACAAGGCCAGATCAGTCAATCATCCAGACTGTTGCCCCTGAAACTACTGAAAAGTTTGCTGCTTCTCTTCTCTCTGGCCTTTCAACAGATACCCCTCTGTTGGAGTTGCACCTCCAGTATGGCTGTCTGTATTGCTGAGGCACACAAGCCTCCTCACCAACGGCAAGGTCCATGGCTCATGGGGAGAGGTTTTCTGATACAAAACTAAGTAATGCAAGCTGATAGCATTTGAAAGAGCAACAAGGGGTTGCTAAAGTTATTTGTATGAGTGTCGTACTGTAATATTTACCGATTCCTTGTATCTAGTTTTAAAGGAGATAGGCACCTTGTAATCTGTGCCCAGTATTTCAATTCTGACACAGCCATTCACCGTCACAAAAGTTGTGTGCTACACTCGAGATCTGAAGGTGGCTCTTTAATGGCTAGTACCACTCCCAATTACGTCTTGCAGTTGTGACTGAAATAAGTTATTAGTTATATGAAGATAATAGATGTGCAGCAATTGCCCATACTTTAACAGTTGTAGCCCTGTAGTCAGGTAGAGAGAAATATAGCTGAAACATAAACAGTCCAGTCACTGAGGGAAATCCCTTGTGAGCCGTAACACCATTGCAACATGCTGGCAGATAAGATATCAGATAATGTAACCATTTAGTTGCTGTTATTGTTGATGTGTTGCCTCTTGAATTTGTTAGGCACATCTTGCTTGCATGGGATAAAAAAAAAAACATTGTCTTACATGTAGGCAATTGGCATCTGCCTGTTCCATATTAGCAAAGTCTATTTCTGTTGTGTCATTGGCTGACCTATGTATGTCCTCCTTTTCGTATTGTATTGCAGTTCAGGATTTTCTTGACTAGTCTTTTCTCTCTCTCTCTCTCTCTCTCTCTCTCTCTCTCTCTCTCTTATATATTGTTTCCATCTGTCTTTGTATTCATTAATTGCAGGTACAATTCAAGTCTTTCATGCATTTTTAATTTTTAATTAAATTTCTTCTTGTTCAGCTCTTCATTCTCCTAATAAAAAAATAAAAAATAAAATGAAAATAAAATAAAAAAAGTCACCTCTGTTGCTCGTTTTTTGCTTTTATCTTTTTGTTGCAGTGATCTGGCACTCACTTCCACCCAATAGTAATGGTATTACCATAGTTGTATAAAATTTAATTTTTGTATCTTCTTGGGTTTTATACTTAAATATTTATGTTTATTGTTTCACATTTTACTTCAAACTTTTGGGACTTTTTGTCTGTGACAGGACTTCAAGAAGTAAATTACACTTATGAAGGCAGGCCAAGTAACTTTTATTGAATGCTGAATTACATTCCATAGTGCCACAGATACATGACGTTATTTTTCAACATAATCACCAAGTCTCTGTTATCAATGATCAGAAATTTCTACCAATCATTGAACTCCTCAATGATAGAAATCCACATCTTGGTAACAGAACCAACCAGCATCAATCACAGCTGTGCAGCTGAGGTCATATTGTTGGTATCATTTGATTATGCATTTGAAATTGCATTTGGTCCGTATTCATGGTGAATATGTGTGCAATGTAGACATAGTGCCCAGAAAATTGTACTGGCCAGTGTACTTCAGCTTTGGAGTAATTTTTCAGCTGTCACACCATTTCACTCCCGCTCTGTGATGCACCTGTTATCTATACCACAACAGAACTGTGTCTGCAGGAAACCCAGAATATGTACTCTCTTCTGACAATGTGCTACTCCTATTGCGCAGTTGTCTTAGTGAGGGCTGACATGTGTAACTTACTTTTTGAAGTCCTCTTATGTGCAGTTATCATAATCATTACTCAAGTCAAAGCCCAGCTATTTAAAATGTGACACCTGTTTTCAATTAATATGTTGTTATTACTGTCTTCGATCATCTTATGTGTGAAATTTTAAGATTATATTTTGTATATAGTTGATTTAACTCATGTACTGCTAACTGTAGGTAATGTTTACCCTCTCATATTATTACTTAAGCATATGCGGATCATAATGCCTGTAGATTAGTGTTTTTATTTGATTTAATTGCTAGGTTTGATTTCCGATATTTATGGAAATTGTTAGTATAAATAAAAAATGTGTGAAATACACACCCCCATCTCATACCGTGATTGATTATTATCTCAGCTATGCCTTTCTCTCTTGAACTTATTACTATTTTTGTTTAACAGTATAAGGTACTGATTGCCCTTCTGAGGTGTGGTAGGTAACTACTGTTGCTCATTATTGCCCCTAGTTTAATTCTGATCAACTCAATTGAAAGCTTTTACAAAAACTATAAGACTTATAAACATATTATCTCTACAGGATAGCCTTTTCTTAATCCGCTTTGATCTTCTAGAAGACATATTTTATATAATTCTCGAGCTATCAGTGTTTTGTTAATTTTTTTGCTTTTTCCACCTGGCCAGGGCCGGTGCAAGCCCAAGTGCCGCCCCGTGCGAGCTGTTAAATTGCCCCCCCCCCCCCCCATTTTTTTTCTTTTTTACAAAACGTTTGTGGAATTTTATTTAAACAAATCTGTAGGAAATGTCAGCAATCATTCGCAATCTTTGTTTTTACTTTTTAGATCTACCTAAGTTTCAGCCACTGAGTGGCCAGTCTCAAAGCTTTTAATATGTGCTTACATGTAAACCTTCATGTTGACAGTTACGTTCAGCATGACGGTATAGATGTAAACATAACTTAAATCATTGAGAATAGCCACACTGTGCCCGAAATCTATGTAGATTTGGAAAATAAGAACAAAATTTGTGACTGATTGGTGACATTCTCTACAGATTTGTACAAAACAGTCGCTGGGCATCAGCTCAAAAATGGAGTCAAACCTGATTGAAGAAATCTTGCTAATTTTAATAAGCCTTATGAATTTACAAAAATGTTCAAATGTGTGTGAAATCTTATGGGACTTAACTGCTAAGGTCATCAGTCCCAAGCTTACACACTACTTAACCTAAATTATCCTAAGGACAAGCACACACTCCCATGCCCGAGGGAGGACTCAAACCTCCGCCGAGACCAGCTGCACAGTCCATGAGTGCAGCACCTTAGATCGCTCGGCTAATCCCGCGTGGCATGAACTTGCAGTTAACGTAAATAAACATTTTTCAGTGGTTGTGAACAGGTAATGTATTCAACGGAAAACAAAATATATTTACAATTTAACGATAATTTGGTTTGAACAATAATATTTACAATAACTATTTAATGTTGAACAAAAAGAGAAACAACACAGTAAATAACCAAGACACTGATCATAATATAAAAATTTAAAAAAATACTAGACAAATTGAACCTTCCTGGCTTTTGCTTGTGCAAACTCATTCACACAATCTGTGTAATTTAAGTCCTCTGCAAGCTCATGCTCAATCGATATTGTTGCAAGATCATTCAAACGAGTTTGGCTCATCATTGATCGGAGGTATGTCTTTATCAATTTCAGTTTTGAGAAACTCCTCTCTCCACTCGCAACTGTCACTGGGAGTGTTAGGAGTATTCACAGAGCAATGTTAACATTAGGGCAAAAATTATGTCTTCCTATAAACTTCAGAGTCTCTTTCAGACATATTCCAGGTTTCAACAATGTTGAAAGTACTTTTAGTTCTTTCCTCAACTCCAGTGCATCAGTGTCGCTTGACTCATGATCCTGCAAAATCGCTGTGAAGTTTCTACACTTTGTGTCCAGGCTGTCAGGAGGTGCATTCTTCAGCTTGCCTATGTCGTAGAGAAAACCAAAATAATCACAATGAGATTTTTATTGATTGAATCTCTCATCCAAAGATGTGGTTACTGCATCTAAAGGATAATAGTAGAATTCAATCTTGTAACATTTTGTTGGGTCATCTATTGTCTGATCCCTTCCTTCATAGGTAAAATGTATTGGCTTCTTACTTCGTCGCTGAGAAGCACTTATCCATGGTAACTTTAGATCTTCTAGCGCTAATTCTGTAACCAATTCTTTGGAATCCGTCAAGAAAGACACAAACTTTTCTTTTGTTCTGCAGGTCTCAAAATATGCTTTCGTTTTTCAAGCATTTCCACAGCCTCAGAAACATTTACGTCAATGGTCTGGATGTGAAGCAGAAGCAGAAGCAGAAGCAGAACCAGAACATCATACCAGATTACCAGAGAAGTGAGAAAGGTGTAATTTTTTATTTGATTCACAAGTGACGTTGCTTCGTGAGCGGTCATGCCATCGAATTCTTCTGATATCTGAACCAGTGCATCATGAACGCCTCCAATTTGAAATCTCAGGGGAGTAAGTGCATCGATGCGACTTTCCCACCTAGTATCACTCAGTGGCTTCGGCGACAGGTTAGGCAGATACTTCTTCAAGACATCCCAACGTCAAACGGAGGACGAGAAGAAGTCGTACAAGCTTTTCACTGTCGAAAACATGGAAACAGTATATTTAGAAGACATAGCGGCATCGTTTACAACAAGATTCAGTGAGTGACTGCTACATGGTACATAAAATGCTCTTTTGTTCATATCTGAAATTCTTTCCTGGAGACCAGACTTCTTTCCTTGCATGTTTGCTCCATTGGTTTTCATATTACATAATAGCATTTTTTTAACTTCCAAGAACTTGAGTATGACCTGCGTCAAAGTGGAGCTTGAAGAATAGGGCACTGGAAGAAATCCCAGGAAATGCTCCCAAATTCGGACATTGTATACCCCGTCGAGTCTTGTCTCCTGGGCGAAACGTAACACAACTGTCATCTGCTCAACTTTTGAATTATCTGGTGTGCAATCCAGTATTATACTGTAATACTTTGCAGATTTCATCATTAATAGAATGTTGTTGGTTATAGATGATCCAATAAGATGAAGTATTTCATTCTGTGTTTCTTTTCCAAGATAATGATGACCCTTGTTCTCACCTTGCTTTGTTCTGTGCAGGTGCTCCATCATCACAGTGTCGAACTTTACGAATAATTCAACGAGTTTCAAGAAGTTTCCATTGTCAGGCTGAAAGAGTTTATCTGTACTTCCTCTCAAAGACAGACATTGCCGACCCTGCAAATGAATTATTGCTATTAAGCACTCAAGAATATTTTTCCAATGTCCGCTTTCAGTATTCAGAAGCTTTGATGATGGGCGTCGACAGTTCGTGACTTTTTCAGTCCCTTGGAAAACACAATCCACTTTTTATGTAAATTCAAATGGTCGGTAGACTTCCCGTGACTTGCGAGATACCGTTCTTTGCAATTTTTACTGTAGATGACGAAAAAAGTATGCAACAAAAGCAGTAAACAGCATCCTTGCTCTTTGAGTACACCAACCAATGTCTATCTGCTTCTTCTAAATTCTTCAAAGAATAGGTGTAGTGCACAGGGCTCAAACGCCAGTTGTCCGCATTTTTAGGACATTCTTCAGCGTCCTTATTGCGGTCGAGAGGACCTCGCATGACCAAAATTGTTGAAATGCAGTCGATAATAATTTTGGCTACCTTCCAGGGTCTGAGTCAATTGTGTCTTCCAGTTTAGACTCGTCTTCAATCCCTTCTTCGATGGTGAGTACCTCGGCTGATGTTCCTCCAGTATTTTCCGAATCTAGTCACTTAATTTCAGTTCTGCCTGATGTTTCGATCTCGGAGCTTTCATCACAAAGCAGGTCTTGAGTCTAGACAAGGTCTGTTGAACATGTGGGTGGCCCACCGTCAGCATTGCTACTGTATGCGGTGGTCGCAGTACTGTGTTCGTCAACTTTCTGGTCATGTTCTGCAGATAAAGATGCAGCTGGAGTAGCTCCACTAGTTTCTGTATTTTCAGGATCTATTTTTCCACCCTCGACGCTGCTAGGTCGTTCTCTCTTTGGCTTGAAATATCGTTGTAGTGCATCCTTTTACTTCTTATCGTCATCTTCCTTCAGCGCCCGTCTTTTCCTATATTCACTGCCAGACAGTCTTTTTCTACCGTCGGACATGTTTCGATCCAACCTGTAAAGAACGATTATGCGAAACTAACTGTTGATGTCAGTGTGCTAACTTTATTTGCAACACACTTCGCAGACAACTTCCTGATATTCCACTGCACGTAAACGGAAAATTGTATTACTGTAGGATACACTGTTCAGGAGATGAAGTCATAAGAATTGAGCCACGTGAAATTGAATTTCAGGCTGAATTTCACTACAGATGCCTGTGAAACGGTCAAAGAGTGGGGCAGAAGACAATGGAGAGAGGAAGAATAAGGAGGTGGAGTAACATAATAATGCAATAAATACACACCCGGGCATCGATGGATACTAATGCTAGTCGAAATATATTAACTCACTGCACTGCGATTGCTCATTTCAAAGAACTGACACTCTACATCTGTCGTAATTTCCATGTGTCACTTCTGTCGTGTCTGATTATGGAATAAGGGGTAACAAATTAGTCATCACCGTATCACTTCACTTTTCTTCGCTTTATTTTCATTCTAGCTATTGGGACTACGCATGCTTATTTGCCGACTTGCCAATTTTTGAAGTAACAGATCATAAGAAAAATAAATTTTCCTATTCTGCAATCTTGAAGGAGAAAAATTCTAACTTATGAGTAACTTGCATGAGGAATACTAATTGTACGTTGTATGAAAAGCACTTACCTGTTAAATCCCAAGTTGCAAGAAATTCGGACGCACCAATTCTTCTGATCTTAAGCAATGAAAGTGCTTGTGACCAATCTTGACTCTCTCGGCCAACTCCCGAAATGAATTCTGTAGTTTTCGTTGTAGAGGACGCAACAATACCTATTGCCTGGAAAGGCAAAGTGGTGACGCGGCAGTGCCAGGAACTAGGTCACGTGACGAGGTACAGCGAGGCTACGGTTAAACTAGCACCCAAGAAGAAGAAACAAGAAGCTCACAATAAGTATGGGGCCAATGATATGGATAAATGTATTATCAGGCAGCAATTTCTGTGGCAATACGAACAATAGAAAGAAATACGAACTTTGCAAAAAATGCACAACTTTTGTCAAACAGAAATGAGATTGAAAGCTAGCAAGGAAACCCTTAGAAGCCATGTTCTGTCTATGGGTTTTCATTTTAGAAGGTGTCAAAATTAACGTTTTGTTTTGTGCGGACGAGAGGGCATTGTTGCTAAAAGACCATACTTTCTCAGGTTTTCATCAGAATCAAAGCAACCAGTAGTTTACTAAGATGAAACATGGATTCATACGCATTATACAGTAAATACATGTTGGCAAAGTGATAGTGTGTGAGTAGTATTGTCAAACAAAAGTGCCGGTCAGAGTTTAATTGTGGTTCATGCAAGTGGAGACAGGTGTTTCATGGCTCAAAAACCAAAACGTCCGACCATCACTCAGAAACGGATAGCAAAAATTATCAAAAATACGTCAAAACCCAACTTACGCCAGGCTTATTAGCAATGTCTTGATCCCAGTCGTATTCACGCATTCAGAATACTTCTAGCCACTGTAGGTGTTGGACATTTTTTTCCATAATGTGGGAAGAATAAAACACTCGGAAACTGCCATTGAAGGGCTTAGCAAAATTGGTTCAGGCTTAACATGTGACAACAATATCAAACAATGCATTCGAATTTCCAAATTAGATATTCGTCTTCTGCAAAATTAGTTGTGAGTAAACGCATGGCACGTAACAGGCTGGCAGCGCTCCACTCATAAGAATACTGGCGTGTACGCCAGACTGCTTCCCCATCTCTGTTCCTCCGGCGTAAACACAATGGTGCTGCCACAGTGGCGAGGAAGAAATTAGTCCTCCTCCCTTCCCTTGTTCAACAGGGGCGGCCGGCAGGTAGTTGAGGCGCCATGCCACAGTTCCCGTAGCCGCTCCCTCCGAGGTTTGGTTTCGAATCCCTTCTTGGGCATGAATGTTAAGTTTGTCCTAAAAAAAAAAAAAAAAAAAAAAAAAAAAAACTGGGGGGAGGGGGTTGGGGGCAGATTTGCTGCCCCTTGGAAAGTGCCACCCCATGCGGCCGAACGTTTCGCACGTGCTTTGCGCCGGCCCTGCGCCTGGCTAATAATATAACTTTAGACACTAGCAGGAAGTAGTCTGAATATGTGTATCATCCTCTATAATCCCATGTGTCTTGAACAAGATTTTTCTCTTTTTCATTTGTGATGATGATATCTATAAGTAATCTCTGCCCCCCTGAAAATGTGTGTTTCCGGCCTTCATTTTTCTGAAAGAAAGTATTAGTTAGTTTGTTTTATTGTAACATATAAACTGTGCAAACTACTGACAGCACATAATGGAGGGTGCATTGTGCCAATATTACCTATTTTCTTTCTTATTCCATTCTCATATTGAGTGAGAGCAAAGTAAATGACCATATGCCTCTGTAAATGAACTAATCCCTTTCATCTTGTGCTCCGATACCTAGATGAGGTATACGGTGGTTGCAGCATAACGGTCACAAAGCCTCCTTTGAATACAGGTTCTCCAAATTTACCCAATAGGGTTTCACAAGAACTACGTTGTCTTTCTGCCACGGATTTCCATTTAATTTCCCTGAGAAAATCTGTTACATTTTCCTATGGCTCTGCTGACCTGTTAGGCTCTACTGACTTGTTACGATCCTAGCGGTAAATCTCTGGATTTGTTTCATGTTTGTTGTCATGCCTACTTGATAAGGACTCCAGACACTCTGACAATACTGTGAAATTGTTCACTCTAGTGTGTTTTATATGAGTTCGATTGTTGAAAACTGTTAGTTCTTCACCATTGTTATTCAGTTGAGTTTACCCAAAGGTTTCCCCACTCATGGTGTTGACAGATTTCGAACAAGGTTCTCAGATCTACACAAATTAAAAATGGTCTTGTTTATTGATTTTGTTGGTTGTTCCTTGCAGTTTGTCATAGAACACAGCTGTATCTTCTTTTCTTTCCTCTTTTGATACATATTCACCTACGACACTTAAATGGTCCCAGTCAATTTTAAATCTCATAGTTATTATTCTTTTGTTAATGTAAGCATAGCTTGTAATTTTGTTCTTCTATTTGTTATTTATTAGTACAATTAGTCCCCAACATAACAAGGCAAATAGCTCAATAAAACTAGTTTATAAACTCCTCAAAAAAGTTTTTTACAACCTACATATCAGTGAATGTGTATGAGCTAAGATTCTGGGGGAGCAAGGAATGACAGAATAAACCTCATGAATCCAAGAAAATACTTTACTGTGGAATAAAAATGAAAGAATAACAAACTCTTCTTCAATGAACACATCTGTGAAATCAAAGTCTGCTGCTGGGTAACATTCAGTACATGTGCACCTGCATGTCCGCAAACCATCTTGCAATATTTGGTGGAAGGTAGTTTTAGTACTACGGTTGCTTTCCCTGTTTCCTCTTCCAGTCACAAATGGTGTTCAGGAGGAATGACTGTTCTTAACCTTCCATATGAGCTTCTCTCTCTCCAGTTTTACCTTGATTGTCTTTTTGAAAGCTATATTTAAGGTGAAGCATAATGTTGGTTGATTGTTGTAAGAATGTACACTTGATAGGAAACGGCAACATTATGTGCATCTCTGTGGTCAAATCAGAATGGTTCTCTATCAACCTTACCTGCTAAGGATCCCACACTGAGGAGCAACATTCAAGTATTAGTTGAATGGTTTGTGGCTGGATTACACTTCTGGAGGATTTATTCCAGTGAATCTCAGTTTAGCATCTGCTTTTCCTGTGATTAATTCTATGCAGGTGTTCCACTTTAAATTTTTATATACACAGTTTCCTAAATATGTAATGGGTGTGATGGTTTCTTGTAATTGTTTGGCAACCACCTAATCAACCAATAACAGGCATTTCCACCTGTTTATGTACAGTAAACTACATTTGCAGATGTTGAGGCTCAACCACAAATTCCTGCACCAAGTTCGAAACTTCTGCATGTCTTACAGCATTTTGCTACTATTTTCTAGCATTGCAATTCATATGTACACAGGAGCATCAACTATGAGCAACCTCATGGAGCTTTGGACATTGTACACACAGCCATTAATAAATATTTGAACACTTATAACACTCACACGAGATATTCCCAAATCTACTTCTGTATCTGAAGATTTCCCTCAGTTAAAATAGCATCTTGTGTTCTTTGTGTTACCGAACGCTTCTGTCGAATCGCAAGGTTAGCTGATATTACACACACACACACACACACACACACACACACACACACACACACACACGTGCGCGTGGATCTCTATAGAAAGCCTTTCAGAAATCCTGAATATTTTTGGCCTCCAGAAAGGTCATAATAAACAAGCACAAACCAAAATTCTAGAACAGATTGGCATCAGCAAAATAGCTATATAGCTGTGCCCATCTGTTCAATGACCTATGCATTTTTCTTAAGGGCTTCATTCCTCCATCTGCCTACAGTAGACTGCTGTTAAAAGAGGAGCAAGTTCTTTCTTATACTCTGTGTAGAATACTAGAGGTATCCCATCGGGCCCAGTCACCTGTGTCCAGTTGACTGATTTTAGTTGATTTTCTATCCCGCAGCCAATTATCTTGATATGTGTAATTTTTGTGTTTATTTGATGACTGGAAGGAGGAACAGTAATCCAATTGGCCTCCTGTCTGTCATCATCTGTTTCAGGGCTAGTATGGTCACTGAGTTATGGAAGGATCTGATCTGTTTATTAACTTAATGCAAGACCAAAACTTCATAGGATTTTTTGTCAGACCAATAGATAGAGTATTACTTTCATATTCAGTGAATTTTTCACACATGGCTTTCCTTACACTCATTTTAACTTTCTATGTCCATGCCTAGGGGTTCAATGAACCACCTTCAAGATGTCTCTCCACCGTTCCACTCTTGAATGGTGCATGGGAAAAACGAGCACTTCAATTTTTCTGCCCAAGCCCTGATTTCTCTTATTTTATGATGATGACCATTTCTCCCTTTGTAGGTGGGTGCCAACAGAATGTTCTCACGATCGGAGGAGAAAACATGAGATTGAAATTTCAAGAGAAGATCCCATTGCACCAAAAAATGCCTTTGTTTTAATGATTGCTACTCGAATCCACGTATCATGTCTTTGGCACTATCTCCCCAATTTCATGATAATACAAACCAAGCTGCTCTTCTTTGTACTTTTTCGATGTCATCTGTCAGTCCCACCTGATGTGGATCCCACAGCGCACAGCAATACTCCAGTGCAGGGCGGACAAGTTTGAAGCAGTCTCTTTAGTAGACATGTTGCACCCTCTAAGTGTTCTGCCAGTGAATTAGTCTTCGGTTTGCTCTGCCCACGACATTATCTGTGTGATCGTTCCAATTTAGGGTATTTGTAATTATAATCCCTAAGTATTTTGTTGAATTTACAGCCTTCAGATTTGTGTGACTTATCATGTAATTGAAATTTAGTGGATTTCTTTTATTACTCATGTGAATAACTTCACACTTTTCTTTATTCAGGGTCAATTAACACTTTTTGTACCATACAGATATCTTATCTAAATCATTTTGCAATTCGTTTTGATCATCTGATGATTTTTCAAGATGGTAAACAACAGCATCATCTGCAAACAATCGAAGACAACTACTGAGATTGTCTCCTATGTCATTAATATAGATCAGGAACAACAGAGGGCGTATAACACTTCCTTGGGGAACACCGGATATTACTTCTGTTTTACTTGATGACTTTCTGTCTGTTACTACAAACTGTGATCTTTCTGACAGGAAATAATGAATCCAGTCACACAACTGAGGTGATATTCCATAGGAACACAGTTTGGTTAGATGACGCTTGTGAGGAACAGTGTCAAAAGCCTTCTGGAAATCTAAAACTATGGAATCAGTTTGACACCCCCTGTCGATAGCACTCATTACTTCATGAGTATAAAAAGCTAGTTGTGTTTCACGAGAATGATATTTTCTAAATCTTTGCTGACTATGTGTCAATAAATCATTTTCTTTTAGGTACATTATGAAGTTCGATTACAGTATATGTTCCAAAACGCTACTGCAAATCGATGTTAGTGTTATGGGCCTGTAATTCAACGGATTACTCCTACTTCCCTTTTTGGGTATTAGTGCGACTTGAGTAATTTTCCATTCTTTAGGTACGGATCTATCTGTGAGCGAGCGATTGTATATAATTGCTAAATATGGAGCTATTGTATCAGCATACTCTGAAAGGAACCTGACTGGTATACTCTCTGGACCGGAAGCCTTGCCTTTATTAAGCAATTTAGACTGCTTTGCGACACCAAGAATATCTACTTCTATGTTTCTCATTTTGGCAGTTGTTCTTGAGTGGAATTCAGGAATATTTACTTTGTCTTCTTTGGTGAAGGAGTTTTGGAAAACCATGTTTAATAACTCTGCTTTAGTGTCACTGTTACCAGTGACTTCACCGTTCTTATCGTGCAGTGAAGATATTGATTGCGTCTTGCCACTGGTGTGCTTTATGTATGACCAGAATCTCTTTCGGTTTTCTGCCAGATTTTGAGACAGAGTTTCATTGTGGAAACTATTAAAAGCGTCTCGCATTGAAGTATGCGCTATATTTCGAACTTCTGGAAAACTTTGCCAGTCTTGGGGATTTTGTGTTCTTTTAAATTTGGCATGCTTTTTTTGTTGCTTTTGTAACAGCAAACTGACCCGTTCTGTGTACTATGGGGCGATCAGTACCATCATTTATTAATTTATGTGAAATATATCTCTCAATTGCTGTCGATACTATCTCTTTGAAATCATTCCACAACTTTTCTATGTTTACATGATCGGATCGGAAGGAGTGAAGACTGTCTCTTAAAAAGGCGTTAAGTGCAGTTTTATCAGCTTTTTTAAATAGCTTTACTTTACGTTTTTTTTTATGGTTGCGGGTGTTACAATATTCAGCCCAGCAGCAACTGCCTTGTGATCGCTAATCCCTGTTTTCATCACAATAATCACTATTTGTCCAGGATTATTTGTTACTAAGAGGTCAAGTATGTTTTCGCAAACATTTATGCTTCGAGTGGGCTCGAACTAATTGTTCAAAATAATTTTCTGATAATGCATTCAGTACAATTTCGGATGATGTTTTATGCCTGCTGCTGGCTTTAAACGTATAATTTTTCCAGCATATTGAGGGTAGATTGAAGTCACCACCGATTATAATTGTATGAGTGGGGTACCTATTTGAAATGAGACTCAAGTTTTCTTTGAAGTGTTCGGCAACTGTATCTTCTGAGTTGGCGGTTCGGTAAAACAATCCAATTAATAATTTAGTCTGTTTGCCAAGTATAAACTCTACCCATAGTATTTCGCAGGATCTACCTACTTCAATTTCACTACAAGGCAAACTACTTCTGACAGCAATAAATACTCCACCACCAACTGTATTTAATCTATCCTTTCTGAACACTGATAGATTGTTTGAAAAAATTTTGGCTTAACTTATTTCCGGCTTTATCCAGCTTTCTGTACCTATAACTATTTGAGCTTCAGTGCTCTCTATTAGTGTTCGGTTTTTGTTCCACAACAAGGCTTTGGCTATGTTTTAATATGTGTGAAGTTGTGTTTGGTTTTGCAGCAATTTCGTAATGCATTTGTTGAACCATGGTGGATGGTCCTTACGATTAATAGTGTATACCTGTCTAAGGTGTACTGTACAGTCATCTTAAATTTTGTCCATTTATACTCAACATTTTCAGTCTCGGAGTTGGATGTTTGATGTTGACTTTTCAGGTAATTTGAAATCTGTTTATGGACACACTAAGCACAAATTATTCCTACCATTCTTAACTTCACTGACTCAAAAAGAGCCTGTTTGAAACCATGAGATCTATGTTACACTCACGATTTGGTTCTGTGGTAATTGCTCAGGATAAGTCTTGGATAAAGCATTTAGAGTAATACCACATGAATCCTTGTTCCTAGCAGGCAAGTAGAAATTTCTTCCTAATAATGTAACCTGATCAGAAAATTTATGCACTACCTTACCCCAGTTAACCCTGAAATGTCCTGCCACAATGACCCCTAAAGAAGGGGATGGAGGGTCTATAAAGCAATCAGACTACCATGTTTGATTTACTTTTAACACTTATCTTCACCCAAATGGTTTTGAATTCAGAATCTGTATTAACCTCACTAAATATTATTCTAGTCTGCAGCTATAAACATGCATCATCCACTGACATCTGTGCAATCTTTGGATATACATTCCAATCAGAATTTAAAATATTTTTGCTGGTTGCTTCTGATTTCAGCCAGCATTCTATTTCTAGTGTTTATGGACAATGTTACCATTTATAAGCAAGATTATTTCTGATTCCTTTCCATTTCCTGATATGCAGTGACAAATGCTGTCCTCTGTAGTTAATAGAGATGGTGATATCTCCTTTCAAACATCAGAATGTAATTTATCATGCTAGTGGAATGACTACTCTGGCTTGATCTCCTTTCAAACATCAGAATGTAATTTATCATGCTAGTGGAGTGACTACTCTGGCTTGAGGATGGGGTGGGTGGAGGGACAAAACATATTGGAAGGAGCTGCAACGTCAGATATTCCTGAGTGACAATAGAGGCACTGGTTATGCCACAACTTTCACTGCAGGAACCACAATGCCATCATAGCCTAGATCAGTATTCTGAAATCTGGCAATTGCGGCCAGTGCAGTTTCCAACTATATCCAGACAGTGACTAATTTCCCTTTCATAGACTACAGGTACTGTACCTATCCATCATTACCTGCTTTCAGCAGTACAAACAGAAATACACTCCTGGAAATTGAAATAAGAACACCGTGAATTCATTGTCCCAGGAAGGGGAAACTTTATTGACACATTCCTGGGGTCAGATACATCACATGATCACACTGACAGAACCACAGGCACATAGACACAGGCAACAGAGCATGCACAATGTCGGCACTAGTACAGTGTATATCCACCTTTTGCAGCAATGCAGGCTGCTGTTCTCCCATGGAGACGATCATAGAGATGCTGGATGTAGTCCTGTGGAACGGCTTGCCATGCCATTTCCACCTGGCGCCTCAGTTGGACCAGCGTTCGTGCTGGACGTGCAGACCGCGTGAGACGACGCTTCATCCAGTCCCAAACATGCTCAATGGGGGACAGATCCGGAGATCTTGCTGGCCAGGGTAGTTGACTTACACCTTCTAGAGCACGTTGGGTGGCACGGGATACATGCGGACGTGCATTGTCCTGTTGGAACAGCAAGTTCCCTTGCCAGTCTAGGAATGGTAGAACGATGGGATCGATGACGGTTTGGATGTACCGTGCACTATTCAGTGTCCCCTCGACGATCACCAGTGGTGTACGGCCAGTGTAGGAGATCGCTCCCCACACCATGATGCCGGGTGTTGGCCCTGTGTGCCTCGGTCGTATGCAGTCCTGATTGTGGCGCTCACCTGCACGGCGCCAAACACGCATACGACCATCATTGGCACCAAGGCAGAAGCGACTCTCATCGCTGAAGACGACACGTCTCCATTCGTCCCTCCATTCACGCCTGTCGCGACACCACTGGAGGCGGGCTGCACGATGTTGGGGCGTGAGCGGAAGACGGCCTAACGGTGTGCGGGACCGTAGCCCAGCTTCATGGAGATGGTTGCGAATGGTCCTCGCCGATACCCCAGGAGCAAGAGTGTCCCTAATTTGCTGGGAAGTGGCGGTGCGGTCCCCTACGGCACTGCGTAGGATCCTACGGTCTTGGCGTGCATCCGTGTGTCGCTGCGGTCCGGTCCCAGGTTGACGGGCACGTGCACCTTCCGCCGACCACTGGCGACAACATCGATGTACTGTGGAGACCTCACGCCCCACGTGTTGAGCAATTCGGCGGTATGTTCACCCGGCCTCCCGCATGCCCACTATACGCCCTCGCTCAAAGTCCGTCAACTGCACATATGGTTCACGTCCACGCTGTCGCGGCATGCTACCAGTGTTAAAGACTGCGATGGAGCTCCGTATGCCACGGCAAACTGGCTGACACTGACGGCGGCGGTGCACAAATGCTGCACAGCTAGCGCCATTCGACGGCCAACACCGCGGTTCCTGGTGTGTCCGCTGTGCCGTGCGTGTGATCATTGCTTGTACATCCCTCTCGCAGTGTCCGGAGCAAGTATGGTGGGTCTGACACACTGGTGTCAATGTGTTCTTTTTTCCATTTCCAGGAGTGTATATTACTAACCCAAGCACCCGTGTTGCTACAACCTGTGCATTGTTACATGTTTTGATTGCTGTCCACAAGTTGGTTAAAACAATGCTGCTGAAGCACATCCCAACCTCTGACAGCAGCTATCTTGAGGTCATCCCATGTATGGTAACAGTTCCTGCAATGACACACGTCAAGTTTCAGCTGGTCCAAAGCTTACTCAATCAGTTCTTGTCTGCAGATACCACAGGCCATTCCATTTCTTTGATCCCTGCCACCTGGAGGAAGGGGTTCATGAAGTACAGCATGCTCTTTAATTGTCATTGTAAAAGATGATCCCACCAATGAAAGCTGGACAATAGGTCACAGGATTCTGTCTCGATGCTGCACAGCTCTCAAATTACCATCACTGGTAATGAATGCATGCAATATTCATACGTGATTCTGGCCCAAACATGACGGACCTTTCTTCCTGCTGAACGTGTGGGGTTGCAGGTGTGAGATGTCCACTGACACCTGCCTACCTCCACAGTCTTCCACGACAGTCTTCAAATGTTAGATAGATCAAATCTGTACCTTTCATCAGGTGTCAAATCTTGCATTCGATGAAGGGAACTCTGTGCCACAGGTCCATGTCTTTCGGCAGATACTGCACCTGGTCTACATGGATTTCTTAAGCACCTTATAGACTTATTTGTTTATTTTTTAATTTCTTTTCTCAAGTTTAAAATAAATTAGTTTTTCAGTATTTGGAGGTGTTATTTATTTTATTTTATTTATTTATTTATTTATTTATTTATTTTTCTTTCTTTCATACTCCGCAATCCACCATACGGTGCATGGTGGAGGGTACCTCGGACCACAACTAGCATCTTGTCTCCCTGTTCCACTCCCAAACAGAACGAGGGAAAAATGACTGCCTATATGCCTCTGTATGAGCCCTAATCTCTCTTATCTTATCTTTGTGGTCTTTCCGCATAATGTAAGTTGGCAGCAGTAAAATTGTACTGCAGTCAGCCTCAAATGCTGGTTCTCTGAATTTCCTCAGTAGCGATTCACGAAAAGAACGCCTCCTTTCCTCTAGAGACTACCACCCGAGTTCCTGAAGCATTTCTGTAACACTCACGTGATGATCAAACCTACCAATAACGAACCTAAATTTTTGTGTTCTCCAGAACTTGAATCAGTCCTGTAACTGTATTCTTTCTTTTTATTTTTCCTATTGTTACAACATGCAATTACAACAAAGGAAATCACTGTTATTTTTCAGAGAGGAACTCTGGCAGATGAACTTTTGCGGCGAAGTAGAAATTGTGATCATCTTCCAGCCATGGATGTTCTAACAATGTTCCTGCAAATTTGTGAAGGTGTCAAGGCATTCCATGAAGCATTGCCAGAGCCTTTAGCTCATCGGGACCTGAAGACTGCCAACATACTTATTGGAGAAGGCAACAGACCTATTATTATGGATTTAGGTATGGCAAAAGTGCAGTCTTACATATTATTCTCTTCATTCAGTCTCATAGTATTTGTTTGTATATGTAATTATATGTGGATCGAGGTGTCCTGCGGGGTCATTATTTGAATACTCTACATACACTACTTTCAGTAAACTGTTTTTTTCATGAAGAGGGGTGGGATGATATAGAGGTAATGTTTTTACAACTGTTTTCAGGAAATCTACTATATAGAGTTTGTTGAGGAATATGTTGTCTCCAGTAAATTATAGCATTCTAGTTTGCTTTGTTATGTGAAGATGTAGCTCTTCAAAAGATAAGACATCTTTCTTAAACTCCTTGTAACTTGAGTAGCTGCCAGGGGGAAAAATAATCTTCAAGTACGAGGTGCATTCAAGTTCTAAGGCCTCCGATTTTTTTTCTATTTAACTACCCACCCGAAATCGATGAAACTGGCGTTACTTCTCGACATAATCACCCTGCAGACGTACACATTTTTCACAACGCTGACGCCATGATTCCATGGCAGCAGCGAAGGCTTCTTTAGGAGTCTGTTTTGACCACTGGAAAATCGCTGAGGCAATAGCAGCACGGCTGGTGAATGTGCGGCCACGGAGAGTGTCTTTCATTGTTGGAAAAAGCCAAAAGTCACTAGGAGCCAGGTCAGGTGAGTAGGGAGCATGAAGAATCACTTCAAAGTTGTTATCACGAAGAAACTGTTGCGTAACATTAGCTCGATGTGCGGGTGCGTTGTCATGGTGAAACAGCACACGCGCAGCCCTTCCCGGACGTTTTTGTTGCAGTCCAGGAAGGACTTTGTTCTTCAAAACATTTTCGTAGGATGCACCTGTTACCGTAGTGCCCTTTGGAATGCAATGGGTAAGGATTACGCCCTCGCTGTCCCAGAACATGGACACCATCATTTTTTCAGCACTGGCGGTTACCCGAAATTTTTTTGGTGGCGGTGAATCTGTGTGCTTCCATTGAGCTGACTGGCGCTTTGTTTCTGGATTGAAAAATGGCATCCACGTCTCATCCATTGTCACAACCGACGAAAAGAAAGTCCCATTCATGCTGTCGTTGCGCATCAACATTGCTTGGCAACATGCCACACGGGCAGCCTTGTGGTCGTCCGTCAGCATTCGTGGCACCCACCTGGATGACACTTTTCGCATTTTCAGGTCGTCATGCAGGATTGTGTGCACAGAACCCACAGAAATGCCAACTCTGGAGGCGATCTGTTCAACAGTCAGTCGGCGATCCCCCAAAACAATTCTTTCCACTTTCTCGATCATGTCGTCAGACCGGCTTGTGCGAGCCCGAGGTTGTTTCGGTTTGTTGTCACACGATGTTCTGCCTTCATTAAACTGTCGCACCCACGAACGCACTTTCGAGACAGCCATAACTCCATCACCACATGTCTCCTTCAACTGTCGATGAATTTCAATTGGTTTCACACCACGCAAATTCAGAAAACGAATGTTTGCTCGCTGTTCAAGTGAGGAAAACGTCGCCATTTGAAGTATTTAAAACAGTTCTCATTCTCGCCGCTGGTGGTAAATTCCATCTGCCGTACGGTGCTGCCATCTCTGGGACGTATTGACAATGAATGCGGCCTCATTTTAAAACAATGCGCATGTTTCTATCTCTTTCCAGTCCGGAGAAAAAAAATCGGAGGCCTTAGAACTTGAATGCACCTCGTATAATTACGAGCAATAGTATTGTTTACATAACATGCAAATGCAGTCTTCCTTGTCAAGTTTCAATTATGACATCTTCTGAGGTTATCAGCAAATAACAGCATTGTACCAATGCAATATTTTGACGGTATTATTTGTCTGATAATCTCAGAAAATTTCATCCCTGCACTAAAAACAACATCAGTATCGAGATACTTGGAAATGAAGTTTTCTGCAAGCTAGTAAGGAACAGTAGAATGATGAAGTAAAATATTTGTTAGCTTTCAAGATGATAGGCTGTAATTGTGAAGAATGAACAAACTAAATAAATAAAAATGTCCAGCATTGGGATGACATCTAGATTGCTGCACTGTGGTCCATTTATCTACTTTTACAGTCAGTGACAGTTGATGGCATCACGTATTATCAACACATTTGCCCACATCAGTTACCCGTTTGTGGTGAGGGTTTCTTTGAATTGTGTATAAAATGAGGGTGGGTTGCCGGCCACGGTGGCTGAGTGGTTCTAGGCACTTCAGTCCAGAACCACCCGACTGCCATGGTCGCAGGTTCGAATCCTGCCTTGGGCATGGATGTGTGTGATGGCCTTAGGTTAGTTAGGTTTAAGTAGTTCTAAGTTGTAGGGCACTGATGGCCTCCAATGTTAAATCCCATAATGCTCAGAGCCATTTGAACTATTTTTGAGGGTGGGTGTTAGCAGAGTAACTAAATTACGCACACCTAATTTAGTGGCATTTAGCATCCTTTTTCACTCAGATGACACCAGTGACACACTAGTGGCAGATGAAAAGCCCAGGGCTTGGACAACCTCTGGCACCCACAATCTGGTTGCAAACAAATTAACTGATACATAAAATGTTGCTGAGCCTGCTCTTCATTGTAGTCTGATGGCCATTACCTAGTTTTAGGAGTACTCTCTCTCCAACACAGCATCTATCTCTGATTCAGTTGTGCATTAATGGACATCCTTGTAAGCATAGTTTTCTACAATGACAAATTATGCATTTGAAGTAAATCTATGCTCAATTCATCATTAAATTATGAGCAACGTTTCAGTAACTTTGAAAAATTTGGTGGAAATAAAAATAAAAATGATGAAAGAACTTAATTTGTCATAAGTCTGTCCTTTCTAGTTGTCCAAATAAGTTTTTGACAATAATAAGAAGAAAGATAGAATATAATATAATGAATTTCCTTGAGACAGAAAAGCTTCTGCCCTCTAGTAAGCACAGATTTACAAAATATCACTCATGTGAAAGTCAGCTTGTCCTCTTCCCACATGATATCCTACAAACCACAGATGAAGGGCAATAGGCATATTCCATATTCCTAGATTTCTGGAGATCATTTAACACGATGCCCTGCTGCAGACTGTTACTGAAAATCTGAGCATACCGAACAGATTCCCAGATATGCAAGTGACATGAAGACTTATTATTATTAAGTAATAAAACCTAGTACATTCTCCTCGATGACGAGTGTACATCAGAGACAAGGGCCTCACCATGAATGCCCCAGGGAAGTGTTATAGGACTGCTCTTGGTCTCTTTATACACTCCTGGAAATTGAAATAAGAACACCGTGAATTCATTGTCCCAGGAAGGGGAAACTTTATTGACACATTCCTGGGGTCAGATACATCACATGATCACACTGACAGAACCACAGGCACATAGACACAGGCAACAGAGCATGCACAATGTCGGCACTAGTACAGTGTATATCCACCTTTTGCAGCAATGCAGGCTGCTATTCTCCCATGGAGATGATCGTAGAGATGCTGGATGTAGTCCTGTGGAACGGCTTGCCATGCCATTTCCACCTGGCGCCTCAGTTGGACCAGCGTTCGTGCTGGACATGCAGACCGCGTGAGACGACGCTTCATCCAGTCCCAAACATGCTCAATGGGGGACAGATCCGGAGATCTTGCTGGCCAGGGTAGTTGACTTACACCTTCTAGAGCACGTTGGGTGGCACGGGATACATGCGGACGTGCATTGTCCTGTTGGAACAGCAAGTTCCCTTGCCGGTCTAGGAATGGTAGAACGATGGGTTCGATGACGGTTTGGATGTACCGTGCACTATTCAGTGTCCCCTCGACGATCACCAGTGGTGTACGGCCAGTGTAGGAGATCGCTCCCCACACCATGATGCCGGGTGTTGGCCCTGTGTGCCTCGGTCGTATGCAGTCCTGATTGTGGCGCTCACCTGCACGGCGCCAAACACGCATACGACCATCATTGGCACCAAGGCAGAAGCGACTCTCATCGCTGAAGACGACACGTCTCCATTCGTCCCTCCATTCACGCCTGTCGCGACACCACTGGAGGCGGGCTGCACGATGTTGGGGCGTGAGCGGAAGACGGCCTAACGGTGTGCGGGACCGTAGCCCAGCTTCATGGAGACGGTTGCGAATGGTCCTCGCCGATACCCCAGGAGCAACAGTGTCCCTAATTTGCTGGGAAGTGGCGGTGCGGTCCCCTACGGCACTGCGTAGGATCCTACGGTCTTGGCGTGCATCCGTGCGTCGCTGCGGTCCGGTCCCAGGTTGACGGGCACGTGCACCTTCCGCCGACCACTGGCGACAACATCGATGTACTGTGGAGACCTCACGCCCCACGTGTTGAGCAATTCGGCGGTACGTCCACCCGGCCTCCCGCATGCCCACTATACGCCCTCGCTCAAAGTCCGTCAACTGCACATACGGTTCACGTCCACGCTGTCGCGGCATGCTACCAGTGTTAAAGACTGCGATGGAGCTCCGTATGCCACGGCAAACTGGCTGACACTGACGGCGGCGGTGCACAAATGCTGCGCAGCTAGCGCCATTCGACGGCCAACACCGCGGTTCCTGGTGTGTCCGCTGTGCCGTGCGTGTGATCATTGCTTGTACAGCCCTCTCGCAGTGTCCGGAGCAAGTATGGTGGGTCTGACACACCGGTGTCAATGTGTTCTTTTTTCCATTTCCAGGAGTGTATAAGGGACAGTCAAATGAAAATGCGACAGGTGGAAAAAATTAATCATACTGTTTATTATTTCAAAAGTAAGCACCATGGCTGTTAATATGTTTACCTCACTGTGAGACAAGATGGTCACCTTCATGAAAAAATGTTTGTGTTTGCCTACAGAACCATGATTGTACCCAGCCATGCACCTCTTTATCTGTAGCAAATTGATGGCCACGAATGTCTTTCTTCAGGACTGCAAAAATATGAAATCACATGGGAAGAGATTGGGAGTATATGGAGGATGTGTGATGGCTTCCCAACAAAACTTCTGCAGTGTAATCAAAACAACTTTGGCAAGATGTGGACAGGCATTTTATTGGCAGGTTGTCCTGAATGCTCTCCATGTGTTTTCCATATTTTTGGAGCCCTGAAGAAAGACATTCGTGGCTATTGAGGTGCTTCAGGCAAAGAGTTTCACACCTGGGTACAATAATGGTTCTGTTAGCCACTGCAGATATTTTTCCAGGAATGCATTGAACATTTTATCTCAGTGTGATAAATGTACTAACAGCTGTGACAATTACTATTGAAATAATAAATAATTTACTTACTTTTTTCCGTCTGTCTCTTTTTTTTGTTTGACTGTCCCTTATAGATAAATGATCTGATGGATAGCGTAAGCAACAGTCTGCGACTGTTACCTGGTGACGCTGTAGTATACAGGAAAATATCATTGTTGAGTGTTTGTAGAAGAATGCTGAATGACTTATTGTAGAAGAATACAGGATGACTTGGACAGAATTCCTTTTTAGTGTTGCTGTAAATGTAGAAAAATGTAAGTTAATGCAGATGAGTAGGAAAAAAAACCCTGTTATGTTTGCTTAAGGTATTAGTAGTGTGCTGCTTGACACAGTTGCATCAATTAAATGTCTGGTCATAATGTTGCAAAGCGATATGAAATGGAACAAGCATGTAAGGACAGTAGTAGTTGACTTCAATTTATTGGGAGGTTTTAGGAAAGTGTAGCTCATCTGTGAAGGAGACCATGTGTAGAACACTAGTGTGACCAATTCTTGAGTACTGCTTGAGTGTTTGGGATCCCCATCAGGTCAGATTAAAGGATCACATCCAGCCAATTCAGAGGCAGGCTGCTAGATTTGTTGCCAGTAGTTTGATCAACATGTGAATATCATGGAGATGCTTAATGAACTCAAATGGGAATCTGTGGAGGTAAGACAATATTCTTTTGATGAAATACTATTGAGGAAATTTAGAGAACTGTCATATGCAGCTGACTGCAGAACAATGCTATTGATGCCAATGCACGTTTTGTGTAGGGACTGGGAAGACAAGATAAGAGAATTATGGCTTGTATTGAGGCGTATAGATGGTTATTTTTCCCTTGCTCCATTTGCACGAAGAACAGGAGAAGAAATGGTTTTAGTGGTAAAAAGTACCCCCTGCCATGCACCATATGGTGGCTTGCAGTATACTATATGTGGCTGTTGATTTAGAAGCTGGAGAATGTAGCAAAGCATGTTTTTATAGTTAGTTACACGTACAATCACTCATCAGTAAGCTAAATTCTGAAAGACCATTTCTGTAAGGTAATGTAATGAGCCACACCAGTAGTTTTGTTTATATCTGCACCCTGCATACTACTGTCAATTATGTTCTTCTGGTGCATAGTGTAATGCATATCATACTAAGGCACTCACAGTATGAAAACAGTGTTGTGCTTGGAGTCCTCAGAATGCTTGGTGCGTGATGCGAATAATTGATGGATGGGGAAGCTGTTTATGGTAGCTGAGTGGAAGTTGATTGGTCAGAATTTAAGTCTAGAATACTAAAAAATAAAACCTGGGTGGAACTTATGAGTACAGACAGCCATTCACAATTTATCACCGCACACAAATGTGCCATGTATGTGCTCTCTCTCTCTCTCTCTCTCTCTCACACACACACACACACACACACACAGAGAGAGAGAGAGAGAGAGAGAGAGAGAGAGAGAGAGAGAGAGAGAGAGAGAGAGTGGGGGGGGGGGGGGAGCTTTAGTTCCTTTGGCACTGCAGCTTAATTGAGTATTGAGGTAAGTAGTTATCTCAGACATAGCTGTTAGGACGAATGAACAAGGGGCAAGGTCTAGAGAGAGTGTGAAGTCAAAGATGGCTAGCAGGAAAATAGACATTTACTTGTCTGCAAACTCAGAACTTTGAAAATTATCCATTTTGGTAAGAAAGCATAAAAAATCACATCCACATAGTTATGACAGTGAAGATAACTTGGATGCTTTCACAGGTAGGCTTGTATATATGGTTGTATATGTGGTAGCCTTCACAGGTAGGCTAGTATATATGGTGTGCCAATGCCAGGACTGGAATCTAATGCTCTGGAGGGATGCATGGGCCAGATCTAGTGCATAAGAGTTTAACACACATGATCCATTTATCAGGCAACTGTGAGTAGGAGTGGCAAAATATGGATCAGGATTTTAGGCAGGCTGAACCAGGTGATGGATTACAATATTGAGAGGGGTGGGAAGGGTTTTTGGGAGGACACTATTCATTTTAGGGCAAACTTAATGGTAGTGTGATCCCTTCACAAGGATCTGGTTCAGCTTTTTCAGCTGTTTCTGTCCTGGAACGTGTATAATATAGGCATAGGTGCTTGTAAGAACTGTATCACATCTGCTGCAGTGACTTCAACAATTTTTAATCATGCCCCAGAAATAAGAAATATCCTTTCCAAAATTCTATCTATCCCTCCCCCTCCCCCCCCCCCCCCCCCCTGCACAGAAAAAGAAATCTGGTCCTGATAAATGTTCCCACCTTCTACTAATAAGAATTTCAGAGTCAAAAACATCAGTTCTCTGACATATTGAATCGGCAAGAGTGTAGAGAAGACACTACTATTGCCAAAACCTACATTTTCCATCTTGTCCTCCTCGTCATGATGGGAAGACCATGAGTAGAGGAAATGTTTTATTCAGATGCCTGTAATACTTAAACTGATAATACATACTGTTTGAATATAACAAAGAGGCGAATTTTAATCAAAGGGTTGGTTAATTTGTTACTGTGAAGTTTCTGTGTTAATTGATGACAGTATTTGCCACCTCCCCACTTACCATTAAATTGAGGAATCAAAACTGCAGGATAATTTAATAATAACTGTATGATGTGTGTATTTTGTTTCTTAGACCATTCTGTGTATCTCCAAGTTCATTTTTTATTTCACTTCGTCATGAGTATAAACAAATTTCCCTTAAAATGAACACTTATATGCAGCTAGAGCAAGCTAGTTGTACAACCGAGCAGACTACAACTGATTACTCATGGTCAAGACAAACAGCTGGGGATTTAAGGTAACAGGTAAATATTAAGAGATTTCTGCTACCCAACCACCAGTGGGCGAGTACACAACCTGTTTACATCTCATTTGCTGACACAGAGACTCTGTTGTGCTCTGTTGAATTGTGGCCCTTGAAACATCAATCAATTACATGGCCATCCTAAAGAACTGTCACTGGATGATAGATAAAAGCATATAAATGAAAATGTTAATATTTATCTAAATGTAATATGAAATAATGACATATCAAATAATGACCTAGCAGAGCAAGCAGAATGTTTGCATGCAATGACTAATATGAGGCAAATGGATTGTGCATTGCATCAGAATCAACTAAACTGAATAAATTCCTAATGCTTGACAAATTCATCAAAGTCTATACAGGGTGATTCTTACTAACATTTAAAAAATCCTGAAACAACAAAGAAGCTACTGCAACAAGTAATTTAATATAAGACACATGGGGTCCAAATATCGGGGACTACCACAAAAGTAGATGACAGATGTTGAAAATGTGATGTCCCCATTGACATACCTTGCCACACATGCAGTGGGATTGTTGATCCTCTGTTGCACAATGGTGCACAATAGTGCAAATTTCAAATGCCTTGTGTAAATGTGATCTGTTGTAAATGTAGAAGTTACAAAATTACTGTCCACCTTGTAATCAAGCAAAAGATGTTCTTATTTCGTGTTTGTTTTCTTTCCTCCCTTCTTTTTTTGATTACAGATATTATTTAGTAAAGAAAATGTAGGTCGTTTACTGGTAACCATGAAATTTAGAATCTTATACTCATTTACCTGTGATGCAATACAGTTGGTTTTTGATCTACTGTAGTTTGCAGTGAACCAGTGGAGACCAGTAAAGAAAATAATATAATAAATCTTATCTCAATGTAAACACACACTTGTTTATCGCAGTGAAAAAAAAATACTGCCTGCTGGATGCAAGACTTGAACTCTGAGTCCCATGTGCTAAAGTTGCGCATGTTAGCTATACTAGCACTCACTGTTCAAATATTCTCTAAATTGCAAGCTGATATACAACAAAATGATTAAGTATTAAATTGGCTACTCAACCTTACCAAGAACTGTACCCAACCAGCTACAAAAATCAGAAGACCATAAAGCACGCTCTGCTTGCCTCTTTCTCTCTTTCGTCATGTGAGTGACTACTGATGTCTGGAAGCTTGACCGCCATTCCATTGGATATAAGCTTTTTGCAATTTTGAATATTTCAAATACACATAATATACATGTATAAACAATTTTCAGATAGATATTACTTCATTAAAATTAAACATTATAGGATAATCAACTTTAAGTTATATTTTAAATTTTGCACGCAACAGAATGGCAAGGAGTAGTCAAATGTACTATTTTATTCAGCTCGCTGCTTCCTCACTACATTACTCAAACTGATATCTTATAAACATTGTTTTACAAATTTTCTTATTAAACAATCATAAACAAATGGAAACAGTAGTATATTTTTTTCATGTTGAAGCTAATCTTTTGTGTTTCTGTGGAGAACACTTCATCACTCAGAAATTATTTATTATGTTGATCTGTCCGTCCTGCACTCTTATAAATATACTTATTTTATAGCTGACTTCAAGCCCTATCAGATGGTTTGTAGTGTGTGTGTAGCTTATGTTGTTGCTGTTATAAAAATTTTACACATAAATGTTAATAACTTTAATAATATTTGTTGTATAAATATGGTAATAATTTTATTAAACTTGTCCCTGTTTGTGATTTCAGTGCTATCTTAAGACTTTCTGTAGCTTGTTTGGAAGTTATTATAGAGTTTGTGATGAACATCTCACCATACTGCTTAGTGTCCACAACCATGCAGGGACGAAGTTCCTTTTTGCCGCTGCGGGATTTCCAGGCAGCTTCCACCCAGCAGTTCGCTGCACTTCATCCCACCTCTTCTCCTGTTTTCCACATCAACATGGAGCTCACCCCAGCGTTTGTGTACCTACCTTACCTAACTGCATCACAGTAATTTTTCAGCCATATCATGCTGAAATAAACCTCCAGTTCTTTTATTAATTTATATATGTAGTGAGCAGACTGCTTGTAATGCTACAGTGTCACCCATAATACATTTACAGATGTGTTAGCAAAGTTGCAAGACCTAATGAATCTGTTACTAGCTTCAAACCAGTACTATTCCTGACATCTGACAGGCCATTTTATTATGGAAAATTTGAATACCATTTACTCAGTAGATCTAAGTTGATCAAAAGTGTCCCACCTCAGGAAAGTACCTGTTGATATAATGTTGTATTGGACACAACCTAAATGTTGCCAAACATTCTTAAAAAACTAGACTGCCCCTCCAGTGTATCTTCACGAATTTTCCTTAAGGTAGGTCCCCACATTTGAAGTTAATTAATGTTGATTAAATTTCCTAATTATGATGTAATTTTGCACTAGAGTGTGACATTTGTAATTGCTAACAAATGAAAGGATAAGATGTTCCATCTGCATGAATATAAATATAGTATATAATAATTGCTTTTATATATCACACTATTATATCTGTTAGGACAGTAGGTAGATGGAGTGCAGTTACCCTTGTGCACAATGTGTTCTGACAAAATTGACATCTTTCCATCATACATTACACTTAAAAAAATAAAACAATAGTATGACCATCATATTAACAATAATATCAGTGTTGTTTTTCCCGGAAAGACTGAAAAACTGTGGCCTGGTGTAAGTCCCAGTTTCAGTTGGTAAGAGCTGATGGTAATGTTGGAGTGTGACTCAGACCTCGCAAAACCATGGACCCAAGCTGTCAACAAGGCACTGTGCAACCTGGTGATGGCTCCATAATGGTGTGGGCTGTATTTACATGGAATGGAGCGAGTTCTCTGGTCCAGCTGAACAGATCATTGACTGGAGATGGTTATGTTTGGCTACTTGGAGACCATTTGCAGTCATGTATGAAGGAATTTTTATAGATGTCAGTGCACTATGTCACCAAACCCCAATTGTTCGTGATTGGTATGAAGAACATTCAGGACAGTTTGAGTGAATGGTTTGGCCACCTACATCAGCCAACATGTATCACATCGAACATTTATGGGACGTAATTGATAGGTCTGCTCATGCACAAACTTCTGCACCAGCAACATTTTCGCAATTATGGATAACTATAGAGGCAGCATGGTTCATTATTTCTGCAGGGGCTTCCAGTGGCTTGTTGAGTCCATACCACATTGAGCTGCTGCACTATGCCAGACAAAAGGAGGTCTGTCATGATATTGGGAGGTATCCCATGACTTTTGTCACCTCAGTGTATTTCACACAAGGAGTGTTACACCCCTAGCATTCTGCAGAAATTGATATTTTTGTGAGCAATCACACCACCTCCAAACTGACCATAATTTTGCCTGAATTGATTCTGGTTTATTTATGCCCACAAACATTTCAGCATTTGTAATATGATGACCCCAGAATCAGTTATTGCCTTTAATAACACGATTAGATATTTTCACCAGTGTGTAGGTTGGAGAATCTATAGCATTAACCACAGGTTGCCATGGAATGCCTTCTTTGTGGATTTTAGGCAAAGCCTTGGCAGTGTAGGATGTTGTGTTTGCCAGTTCTTATCACATTTTTTGGTAGACCAGAATTGTTGGATAGCATCCTCAGTTTACTGTTAAGTGATAAAGTAGCATTGTGTTTAATAGTTTTGTTCATACTATCTTCCAAAAGTAAAGAAACTTTATCATTATACCCTGTGGAATTAAGCACAACTGTAGCTTTTGCCCAAGTCAGTGTGCAGCACAACTATGTCTTCTCTCTCCACAAATCACAGATTCCTTCTGCCTCTTACATTATGACTTGGGAGGCTTGACTAATATATGATTTGTAGGGAACCTTATCTCATTCACCATGTCATGTGAAAGATGCTGCACTGCCTATTGTGCTCTGCTGATATCCTTTCTTCAGAGCTACAACAACCAAAATAGACAGTCCTGTGCAGACACTTTATTCAATCAATTTTCTGAGCATCCAAGAAAATTAAGGCGATGCTAACCCATGTAAAAGGCAGCCTTGATTTCAGTGTTCCTAGAATTGATAAAATTCGATGTGATTGTGGTAGCAGCTACATTGGTCAGTCAGTACAAACAGTTTCAGAATGCTAGACAGAGCAATGATGCCACATTAAATATGACTATTTTGGCAAATCTACTGTTGCTGAACACACCCTCATAAACAAACATAGGATTATGTTTGAAGAAATATACCATGTATCTACCTGCTGGGATTCTGTCATCAAAGAAACCATTGTGGTCAGACTGTGCAGCAGCAGCTTTAACTGGGACATTGGCTGTAACCTTAGGGGTGCACGGAAATGGACACTTGATTCTGAAAGGCAACAGAGAAATAAACTGAATTATCCACCATCTAACAAAACCATCATAGAAATATCAACATAACCTCTGGTGGCATATGGAAGTTCTGTGACTGTTATATCTCCATGATGTAATTCACCCAACTGAATAAAGCACAGCCTGACAATGGCAATAGAGGAAATCATCGAAAGCTTGAGATTACATACAAATCTGACATGGCAGGAAATATGTGAAACATTTCAAAGAAAATACATTCTCAAGTTAATGTCAATGATTACTATTAAAAACAGTCTTGATCACGATTTATTTAACAAGGTGACCGGTTTCGACCACTACTGTGGTCATCTTCAGACCATTGAGTAGGAACCTCTTTCTGTTGGAGAATCACTACTCAATGTTTTTTTTAATTGCCTTTTTCTGTAATATTTATGAAAGAAGCCTAAAAAATCATGCAAGTCAGTTGATTTGTGATGTCATATTGACTGCACGTTATAGTGTTTCATCATTCTGCATTTAGTTTTGATGCTTTGATGTGCTGCTGCACTTTGTAAACAATTAAGAGTTTAAAATTGTCACCAGTGAGAACCAATGCCTATCTACTTAGAAAAACTGACTGAAGTAGCACACTGGTGAGATACTGTATTTGCAGTCAGGAGAAAGGCAATTAAAGTCCTGTGTAGGTTTCCTGTGGATTCCCTAATGCCAGAATGGTTTCTTTGAAAATAGCCAGTTTCCTTTCTTGTCCTTCCCCAACCCATGCTGGAGCTCCATCTCTAATGACCTCATTATTGTCAGCATATTACACCCTAATCTTCTGCCCTTTGTTTACTTGGAACACAGAAGGTCAACCCATAATACATCCAGTGTCTGGCTCATGGCTATAGGTCTTTTAATTAGTGTGGCTATAAAGTTTTCGCAGTAATAACATGTAATTCTCATTTTTTGTTGTTTTGCTTGAAGAACTCAGTTGTTGTTGTTGTTGTTGTGGTCTTCAGTCCTGAGACTGGTTTGATGCAGCTTTCCATGCTACTCTATCCTGTGCAAGCTGCTTCATCTCCCAGTACGCACTGCAGCCTACATCCTTCTGAATCTGCTTAGTGTATTCATCTCTTGGTCTCCCTCTACAATTTGTACCCTCCACACTGCCTCCCCCCCCTTCCCCCCCCCCCCCCCCCCAGTACTAAATTGGTGATCCCTTGATGCCTCAGTTCTAACTCGGTATGTTCACTTATTTTATTGGTTTGTTTCTTCCATTGATAAAGTAATAAAAGTTTTCTTGTTACTATTAGCAGAGTTGTGTTGAGAGCAGTAATTTCATTGTGTGATGTCCAGAAATTCGACATGCATGTTTATCTATTTACTTTTCTGTGTATGCAAAATAGCAGCACTGTTATTAAAAGTTTCTGATGTACACAGACAGTGCATCAGACTAAGATAGGTATCGACATCTGAACCTTGGAAATATGTGCTCTGTGAGATAGTTTCATTTCAGTGCATGCTCTACTATAGGTCAGATTTTTCATTATAGAATCTGTCAGCCTCAGTCATTCTTTTCCTCCTCAGATTGTTAGTCCAGCAAAGTATGCAGGAGAGCATTTGTAGAGTTTGAAAAAGTTAGCAACAACTGGTGACAGAGTGAAACTTTGGACTGCCCGTTAGTCATTCTCTAATGTCTTAGTGAGGGAGAGCATTTTAGTGTAGCACATCTTTTTAATTTCTAAGGAAGCAGCATTTCTGAACACACTCCTCTGGGAAGTTGATGTATGATTCTGAGATAATATTACCATTTGTGTCAGTCGCAATAACTGTGCATATGTTTATTTAATTAAGTTGTTTGTGATTGTGTTCCAGGTTCCATGAGCACAGCCCGAATTAAAATATGTGGAAGTTCAGAAGCCCAGAAACTTCAGGACACTGCCGGGGAAATGTGCTCCATGCCGTATCGGGCACCAGAACTTTTCAATGTTGAGAGCTATTGTATGGTGGATGAGCGCACAGATATATGGGTATGTTCAGACACTAAATGGGTATGATTTTTATTGACTTAGGAAATACTTTAATGAGAAATTCTCAGTATATATTGGTGCTTGAATATATGACAAGAAGAAAAACCTGAAGTACTTCAACTAATAGTATAAATTTTAAATGTATTCTTTCTGTAGATCCTTACTAGATTGGTAAAATAAAATTAGACTATAATTTTTTTCCAAACATTCACTCACTTATTTGATTATATGAACTTCATCACAAGTGTTACAGTCAATAATAAATTATACAAATGTGATTATGAGCATATCAGTATGCGTTTTTGGGGGTACTTCAGATTGTTCTGGCTTTTTGTTTGTCGATAAGAAACTCATTCCAGCGAACAGTCTTAATTTTCTAGCTATAATTAAAGAAATTTTTTCTTCTGAAGAATCCTCTGGACACAATGAGGTCCCTGTGTGGGGTGATGGTGTAAATACCTGGCTTCTGTTTTGTTTCATTTAAATATACCTTATATGACAGTATAAGGTCTGAACTATATCCACCAGCACAAAGGATCAATTACCCCATATTAATTTTGATGACTTGCCATCTACCTGACATCACAAGTGATCAACTGTTTCATGGTCATTTGATGACTTGCCATCAGTGTGTGCTAACACGTACCACTTCTTATCAATCCAAGAGACCTTCCTTGTCTTTTGAACACACAACAGTATTAGTCCTGCTTTCATGTTAGTGATTGTGCTCTGTAGCTTATAGTGATACTGGATTTAGCATTCTCATATGTTGTTGCCTGGCATTTCGCTGAATGCTACTTTGTGCTGTGGCCTGACGATATGCTTGTTCATGATGTGTGTAATTGTCACTCAGATGGGTGGTAGATTTGACCAGAGAATATAATATGAACAGCATTCCTGGTGTAATCCATGTTTTAACTTGTGGGTCACACTCACTATAAATCTGTTGTTACTATATAAACTGCTAAAAAACACTTTTTTGCCACTAGCATATCAGTGAATGTGTTCAGCTTTAGGTTTGTGGGGAGCAGATAGCAGAGCTATAGGCCTTAAGAAACTAAATTAAAAAGTAACCGCCAGATAAAAGTAAAACTGTAACTAAAATAAGGTAGTTTGTCCAAAGGTGCACATTTTTTGCCATTTGTAAAATCCAAATCACTACTGGGTAACATTCAATGCCATGTTGCTCCTCCTATATGGTCTCACATTCTTGGGCTTACCAGAGAGTGGGTGAGGCAATGATGCACGAGCCTGTTTCACTATTTGGTAGTGAATGTCCCGAGGATATCCATTATGTGAGGTCAGTTCCTGCAATAATGCACTGCAAGTTTCAGCTGCTCCAAAGCATGATCAGTTTGGGTTCATGCCATCAGATACTGCAGGCCATTCCATTTAGTGGATGCCTGTCTCTTGGAGGAATGCGTTTTTGAGTTTTGGCATTGTGCACTCATAATATAATCTTGAAAGACACACGCATCATCAAAATATTGACTGTACATTTAGTATGGTACTGGTAATGGAATAGTATGTCATATGATGCTGTATGGCATGCCCAGATTGAATGTCATGTAAAATATGAATGATCTGGTTGTAACTCTTAGTTTTGTAGAATGATACTGTCAAAATGTGTGTACACAAATGCCGTGAACCTTTATTGTAGTTTATCACATGATTGATAATGAGCTAGCAGTAAGATTACCACAATGATTTATAACGCTGATATGTGGCTTTTAAATAAGATGTAGTTTCAAAAGTGTTTAGAGCTTCAAGGCATGTTACCCAAATGTTTTTTTTTTAATTTTTTGTTTATTTTAAATATTCAAGTGCCCATGTCCTAAGTTAATGTTATCTCTTCAGATAGGACAACCTCCAGTAGTTTTCTTCATTAATGATAGCTGCCCTTCCTTGCTTCTTTCACTCACTACTGATCCTTACACAATTACAGAGTTACTGAATTTATTTAAAATAATTTTTATTGTCTCCCCTAGTTGTTCCCAACATGCCCACTCCCGGATAAAAACTTCCTCTGCAGTTTTCGATGGATTATAACTTTTAGCTGTAGGCGTCCATGTTGCTCATGCATTTCTAAGGTCATCTACCCATCTTCCATTAGGCTGTCATTTCAGTGCGTTCTTAGCTCTTGGAATTCAACTCTGTACTTCCTTGGTCGCTCTACTATCACTTCACTTGGCTACATGACCCACTCACCTCAAACCTCATTTTCGTTGCACTCATAACTACATTTTTCAGTACAGTCTGTTCCCTGAGCCATTCATTTTGTTTTTTGTTTTGTCTCATCTAATTATTCCTAACATACCTCATTGCTTGCCGAGAAACCCTCAGATTTGGAATGGTTTTTCTCATTAAAAGTCTGTTCCTTATTGTTGTAATTCAAAAATGATTACACACACTGACCATAATCTTTACTTTTTAGAAAATTGGAAGCTTAGTTTTGAAAACCCAGTATATTTTACCAGAAGCACTTCATGCTATTTTTACTCTTCTCTTTATTCCTTTTGCTATCCATCTTGCTAAATACAAAACTAATCAGATGTTCCAGTGACTTCATTGTGAATCTGAAGTTTTTCTATGATATGTAATCTGTGTCTGTGAAAAGGAAGAGGGGCAATAATTTGCCCCAGGGATTAAGTTCTTGAGAGCCTCATTATCTGAATTGTACTTCAACCTTGCTGGGTTTTGTTCTGCTCTCCTGGCTTTGTAGGCATTGTGCAGTAAGGCCTATACAAGCCACTATTCTGAGTGGCCACTTCCAAATCTTGCTTCATTTTTTAGGCAGAGCAGTTTCCAAAATGAAAGGACCCTCAACAAGGGATATTGGTTGGTGTGCAGCCAAATGCTTATCTTTGGGTACTGACTGAACATGCAGGTGATTCATCCATGTCAATGTCATCAGCACAGTTCATATAATTGAGAAGTGTGGCTTTGTAATTGACACTACGGAGGTTTAAGAACTAATCAACTGTAGAGAGCCTCTCAATAGTGGGACCAAAATTCCTTTGTAATAATAAGAAGAGCAAGACAAATTTCTGGCAGGAATTCCTGAACTCAATAAACTTTCCACCAAATCTTCTGTTACATGGTAGTCTCCAGGTGGGATCAAGAAGATATTGTCTAGGCAGTGGTACAGTGTCACTGCAGATAGCTAGTATGCCATTCCATTGCAATTAACTGAGAACAGAGAAAGAGGCTTTAGATTTCTTTTCTTGTCATGATGATTCTACAGCAACTCATTTTCCACATGGTCTCTTGATTCTACATAGTCCATAGCATATGGCAATGTACGGTTTTAATAAGATCTACACTATGTGATCAAAAGTATCTGGACATCCCCAAAAACACACTTTTTACATATTAGGTGCATTTTGCTGACTCCTACTGCCAGGTACTCCATATCACTGACCTCAGTAGTTGTTAGACATTGTGAGAGAGCAGAATGGGGCACACCGCGGAATTCACGGACTTCGTACGTGGTCAGGTGATTGGGTGTCACTTGTGTCATATGTCTGTACGTGAGATTTCCACATTTTTGAACATCTGAACATCCCTAGGTCCATTGTTTCTGATGTGATAGTGAAGTGGAAATGTAAAGGGACACATACAGCACAAAAGCATACAGGCTGACTTCGTCTGTTGACTGGCAGAGGCCGCCAACAGTTGGAGAGGATTGTAATGTGTAATAGGTAGACATCTATCCAGACCATCACACAGGAATTCCGAACTGCATCAGGATACACTGAAAGTATTATGACAGATAGGTGGGAGGTGAGACAACATAGATTTCATGGTCAAGCGGCTGCTCATAAGCCACACATCATACCGATAAATGCCAAACGACACCTCGCTTGGTGTAAGGAGCATAAACATTGGACGATTGAGGAGCGGAAAAATGTTGTGTGGAGTGATGAATCACGGTACACTATATTGCGATCCGATGTCGGGGTGGGTATGGCGAATGCCCTGTGAACGTCATCTGACAGCGTGTGTAGTGCCAGCAGCAAAATTCGGAGGCGGTCGTGTTATGGTATGGTCGTGTTTTTCATGGGGGGGACTTGTACCACTTGTTGTTTTGCATGGCACTATCACATCACAGGCCTACATTGATGTTTTAAGCACCTTCTTGCTTCCCACTGTTGAAGAGCAATTCGGGGAGGACGATTGTATCTTTCAACACGATCGAGCACCTGTTCATAATGCACGGCCTGTGACAGAGTGGTTACAAGACAATAAGAGCCCTGTAATTGACTGGCCTGCACAGAGTCCTGACCCGAATCCTATAGAATACCTGTGGGATGTTTTGGAATGCTGACTACATGCCAGACCTCACCGACCAACATTGATACCTCTCCTCAGTGCAGCACTCCATGAAGAATGGGCTGCCATTCCCTAAGAAACCTTCCAGCATCTGATTGAACCTATGCCTGAGAGAGTGGAAGCTATCATGAAGGCTAAGGATGGGCTAGCACCATATTGAATTCCAGCATTACCAATGGAGAGCGCCACAAACTTGTAAGTCATTTTCAGCCAAGTGTCTGGATACTTTTGATAATATAGTGTTTTATAATGTTTTGTGGCATTTTACAGGGAATGCTAAGGTATCTCCCATTGATATTTTTAAGTTAATGTAAAGATAGTGTAATTTTCATAGTCATGGCAAAGAAGCAGTTTTAATTCTGCCACTGAAAGATGGCAAGGCTATATGTATGCAAGGTTTCTGTATTGCTGTGCTAAAAGCTGCGAAGGAAACATCTTGAGTGGACCATCATGTTCCACTTTGACTGTGTTATAGATTCCAAACAGTTTCTTAGTTGCAGTTATTATTCAGAAGATAACAAAAGACATTTTGTAGTCTAACTATGCTGTAAGTGGTGATCCAGCAGACTTCTGTACTCAGTATTGTGTCTCAGTGTTTAGAGGCACAAAACACGTGGGTGTTTTCAGCTCGTTACTAAATGCAAATAAGTAGGAGGCCGAGTTGATAGGAGCTGAAGGAGTCCAGGTTGCAATAATATGTAGTATGGCACACTGTTAGAGAGAAGGATTATTATTCAAGAAACACATATTACAATGAAAATTACTTATCTTCAGTAGTTTGTAGGACTGCAGCTACGGTTATAACTAATACAACATATTCTCAGGGACTAAGAGTGATGGGCCCTCCTCAGAGAATCAATGCAAACAGAGCTGCACAGCCTGCTAGAGTGCACTATACTCGGCAAACGACGGGCTGTTAACCTTGCGTTGGCGCCACGTTGTAGTAGTATCTGTGGCAGTGATACTACACTCAGGAATCAGGAAACATCTATTACAAGTATTATTTGATCTTGAAAAGTATGATTGTACAATGTAGAGGAGCTAACCTACACTCTGCCCATTACTTCTCCCTTGTACAGACCACTGTACAATTCTTAAAGAGTTCACTCAACATTACAAAGAGCTCTGAGATACCAAAGTTCAACATCCTATGACTGTACAATGAGGACTGCACCTTCCAGATCACCCAAAGAAAAAAATCTACAAAAACAAGGGTGGCCCAGCTTACAAAAAGCTCTGCTGGGTGTCTCAAAAGAAGCTATCCCTGCCTCATCCAACAGAGTTAACCATCCTTGGTGAACCATAGAGTGTGACTACGCCACAGATGAAAGGTGCAGAGCATGGATCGAGTGGAACCAGTATAAAGATGAGCACAACTGCCAGGCCTTTTTAACATACAGAAAAATAACTGCGGACATTTTCTGCAATACCAAGAGAAACTACATCAGGTCAGTGAGACAACAGGCAGCAGAAAACTTCAGGAAGAACAATTCAAGAGACCTGTATAGGTAACTCAAGAAGCAGAGCATGCCATACACAGTCCCACTCTTCAGCTTCCTGGACCTGATGGGAAGCTTCATTTAAACTATAAAGGCTTCACCAGTACTCTTGCAGGGTAGTTTCAAAAGCTCTACAGTACAGAGGAACCTAAAAGGAGACTTAACTTCCATGTGCCCCAGTCTACGAATCCAGACTCCATACCACCAACTGGGGAAGAAATAGAGGAGATTATCAAGAGCATCAAGAAAAATGCCTCAGGTGAAGATGACATAGTATCAGAGATGTGGAAACATACAGGTGAACAATTTTTACAGAGCATCCACCAGATAATACAGGACATATAGGTAATAGAGACTTTACCAAAAGGATGGAACTCAACTGTGATTCATCCTCTTTACAAGAAGATTGACCATGACAATTACAGAAGCATATGTCTTATATCTGTTACATACAAGATTTTTGTAGAGTCCTGCTAACTAGTCACCAACCAACTTGACTCCCAACTTGGTGAGTATCAGACTGGCTTTCAAGCTAGTAGGCTAATAGATCATACACACAGCATATACAAAACCTAATGTCCATTCTTACATACAAGAATTGCAGTGGACATCCCTGGTTAGTCACCGTAGTGGACTTTCAAAAGTCATATGATTCGATAGACACACACACACACACACACACACGCACACACACACACTGATCTCCACCCTGTGAGAACTGGGCTAGATGAGAAGACCACTGTATGGTGAGTTGCGGGTTATGTATGTAGATATACACTGCTGGCCACCGTAAATGCAACACCCTGAAGGAAGCATCCAAATCAAGTGAAATTTACACCATGGGTTTGCAGCGATGAGATATGCAACTGATTAGAATTTCAGCGCAGATCCACATCACACGCGCCTGTGGCGCCACCTCATAGCGCCATTTAAGGCATGGCGATTTCGACGAGTGTACGTTCGGCAGGTGTGTTTACCTTGTGGTTGTTTCACAAGACGATCAGTTATGCCTCGTAGACAACAGCGAACATCGTTTGATCAAGTATCCGAGTTCGACAGAGGAAGGATAGTGGATTACCGAGATTGTGGATTATCATACAGAGAAATCGCTAGTCGTGTTGGACGAAACCAAACAACTGTAATGCGGATATGTGACCGTTGGATGCAGGAGGGTACGACGGACCGATGTGGTCGATCGCATTCACCTCGATGCACCACTGCACGTGCTGATACGCAAATTGTGTGCATGGCAGTGGTGGATCGCTCAGTGACATCCCAAACCATAGCACAGCACATTGCGTCAGTAACGCATCATCCAGTGTCTGCGTGTACCATTCGACACCGTTTCCAGCAGAGTGGTCTGTCCGCAAGACGTCCATTGCTTCGTCTACCATTGATGCAGAACCACAGACGTCTCCGTCGCCAATGGTGTGATGACAGACGGATGTGGACGGCAGAATGTAATGACGTTGTCTTTACTGATGAGGCACGCTTCTGTCTGCAGCACCACGATGGTCGGATTCGAGTGTGGAGACACCGTGGAGAGAGGATGCCGGACAGCTGCATTATGCACCGCCACACTGGTCTTGCACCGGGTATTATGGTAAGGGGTGGTATTGGATATTACTCTCGCACACCTCTACTACGCATTGCCGGTTCTTTAAATAGCCGACACAACATATCCGAGATGCTGGAGCCAGTTGTCCATCCTTACCTTCAGGGCTCGGCCACAGCCATATTTCAACAGGATAATGCGCGACCACACGTGGCACGCATTGTCCAAAGGTTCTTCGTCAATAACCAGATTGAATTGCTTCCCTGGCCGGCTCGCTCTCCGGATCTTTCGCCGATAGAAAACGTGGTCCATGGTTGCTCAACGAGTGACCCAGATTACATCCCCAGCTGCCACACCAGATGATCTTTGGCAACGTGTGGAAGCTGCTTGGGCTGCTGTACCCCAGGAACACATCCAACGTCTCTTTGACTCAATGCCGAGACGTGTGGCAGCGGTGATCTCCAACAATGGTGGCTACTCTGGCTACTGATTCTGGCAGGAACCACATGTCACAGACGTCTGTAAACGTAATCATTTGATACTTGGTCAACATGTTATCTACAAAATAAATCTTGTTGTGCCACCTCTTGTCTTTCTTGGTCTTGCATTTGCGGTGGCCAGCAGTGTAGATGTAGTTCAGGAACACTGCCTCCAAAGTCAAATTTAGAGGTGAAATTTCTGAGAGTTCCACCATTCAAATGGGAGTTAGACGAGGAAATGGCCTCTCCTGCATACTTTTCAATTGCATACCAGAGAAGATTGTCAGTGAGTGGACTTGCACACTACCATTGGGAAGTGGAATTAAGACTGGATACAGGAAAGATAACCTCAGTGTACCCTGCCTAGCCTTTTCATATGAGCTTATCATGTTAGCAAACAAGATGGAGGAGGCTACTCACCAACTACAGAGCCTCTACAGCATAGCAGCTAAGACCAGTCTGAGGATCAGTATACAAAAAACAGTTCATGACTAACATAAAGGGAGCCCCATCTGCAGTGCCATTAGAAGGCACCACTATTTGTAAAGCCCCTGCAGTCAAGTATTTAGGAGAAAGGATTTCAGCAAATGAGTGAGAATATGCCAGTAGATACCAGATGTTTCAGTATGGAGAGAGTCTACCACACCTGCAACAGCATTTACATCTCCAAGTACCTCTCCAATAACCTTAAATTCTAACATTACCACTCACTAGTAAGGCACTCCATATTATACTCCTCTGAATACCTCTTAATGAACAGGAAGGGTCCACTGAGGAAACTAGAGCTTAAGAAGTGAAAAATCCAAAGAGAATACTAGGGCCAATAAGAGAAGTGGATGGTACCTACAGGATCAAACACAACAGTGAGCTTTATCATCTCCAAGAAAACATAATCAGTTCTGTGAGGAAAAGGTGACCAGCTTTCTGTGGACACTTTATCCAAATGAACCCTAGCAGTCTCACCAGCAGGATCTTCACCACAACAGATAGAAGGACAGCCTCCAAGAACAAATGGATCACCCCAATGAAATCAGACCTAGAGAAACTTGAAATCTCCTAGAAACCATAGAGGTCCAAATTCCAGATCATCACTCTTCAAGGGATATTCCCAGTGTCTCTTACCAGATAAAAGATAACAGACCAAAGTGGACAAAGGAAAGGAAGCTTGCTCACAGCCAGAAAATGAAAGCTTTGTGGGCTAAGAAGAAACAGAAGATCCATGTAAAAGAGCCAAAATGAGCCCCATGGTCCTAAGTAGGCTCAAACGAAAGAGAGAGAGAGAGAGAGAGAGAGAGAGAGAGAGAGAGAGAGAGGGGGGGGGGGGGGGGGGAGGCTTGTATCCTCATACACAACTACATGAATAGGACTTTCTGAGTGTATTATCATACTTATATTGCCAATAGTTGTTTTAGATATCAAGTTTGTAGTGTCCTGTGAAACTGCATTGAACATTATGCTTGTGCCATGTGGGTACTGTTTTAAGTGTGACATTTTTGCAACCAAATCCAAGAGGTGGCCCAGTTCAGCAGTCATTCATGATGGCTTTGCTCAGTTACTGCCGTCTCTCAGTCTTGCAGTGACTCAGCTACAGCTGAGTGCTGACTGGAGAAATGAACAGACAATATTGTTGTTTTTTTTAGCTAGAAATCTGCATTTCCTTTTAAATCATTCCTTTTGTTTCATATATTCAAGATCTTTGAGTGAGGATCATGATCCTAAATTTCAGGTTTAAGATTGTACTTAGATAATGGCTTTGTGTTGATGGAATGTGCTGAACTTTTACTGTTTTTTGCAGGCTTTCCTTCTTTCTTTGTGATAAGTTTCGGAACTGTATTATCAGATCGAAACTACAATCAGTCCTAATCTGAAGGCAAGGTAGTCAGTGAAGTACAACACGTAGAACTTAAAGCACATTTATTACTGACACCAACCTACAGGCAGAACAGAACTGAACTCCTGGATAGGGAGTACCACTGTTTATACAAACAAGTATTTCAGAATATACAATCATTACAAATAAAATATTTCAAGTACATTCCAGAAACAATAAATGTTAAATAAAAAATAATTGCTGGTGTTTGTGTTTGAACTGGTGACGTGCAGTGTGCCAACCAGTGACACTAACCACAACAACACACTGCTTGCACCATAGCATGTGATATTGCTCCTTCTGAAGAAACAGCAACCTGCTGTTTCAGAAATTCTCATTGGTGTGTAGTACAGCACCCAATATCTAGATCTTCTCAGTGGTCCTCTGTATGGCATCACTAACTAATCCTCACATTCTGTTCATGTTGTAATATCCTCTTCACTGTGATGAGCGTCAATGGTAGCCCCTGCCATTGAAGCTTCACAATAGTCGAATGTGTCTTCAGTTTCCTGGAACCTCCTCCCATCCCGGGTCTGCAGTTCTGGACTCTAGTAGGGTTTCACGTGGAGGACATGGACGATGTCTCTGTGCTTTTGTCATCTTGATCGTGGGTTGTAATGCTCAACTTCATATGTGGTATCCAACAAGCAAAGAAGGATACAGTACGGACTAAAACACCATTTAGTAACTTTTCCCACGGCCCCACTTTCCGCAGAGGTGTAAAAATCCATAACAAGTCTCCTGGTCTGTATCTCATATGCCGTTGCTTGGCGTTATGGTACCCTTGGTCTTTTCCCTGGTTTTCCAAGATCCATATGCAAGCCAGCTGTCTTGTTCTTCAGTCCCAGTGATGAAATTTTTCACTTAGTCATACTAAGTATTGTCTGGTTGAAATGTGAGACCATTTATAGGTGGGTGGTAGCAGTTGTCATCCTGCAGGTGGTGTCTCAAAGTGAGATTACTTCTGATACTAATATTGAGTGGAAACTTTTCGACAATCAGTGATTGATCATCAGACAGGATGCTCCGTGCTTCAGAAAGATGTTTTCTACATGGAACTTTGCAATTTTCAGAGCACAGCTTTAGTGACAGCATAACTGGCTAGGTAGTCACTGCATATCCATTGATTCCCATTTGTTGATTTTGAGAACCTCCCCAAGAGATTGAGTCCAATTCAGTGGAGTGGTGCAGCTGAAGGTTGGGATTGGTTCCAGATGCCCTGGAGGTAATTGAGGCGTGTGCTTCCATTCATGGTATTCCTTACAGACGGTCACATAGTGCTTAATGGATTGGTAGATACCTGGTCAGGTATATACGATCTGTTTGAAAACCATGTGATCTGCTGTAATATCTGTGTCTGATTCTGTCTAGGATCTTCACGAATTCCAGGTGACCAGGTGTTGGAGCATCACAGACATACTTCAGTATATGGCCCATAGATGAGCTGAGACAGAGGACAACAATTTCTGCTCTACTGGATCATAGTACCTCTTATACAATGCTTTGTTAGTTAATTGGAATTCTCCTTTCATCAGTTTCTACTCCTTCAAGGCTTCTGTGGTCTTCAGCAGTGCTGGATCTTTCTTCTGTTCAGCATCAGTGACTGACATTTTATCAACATTTCTGTGTTCCAATATAGGATTCCTTGAATGGCAGTTGGTGTCCTTGTTTTTGCACCTGCTTTTGTGTCCCACTCTGACATACTCCTGAAGCCTCAGTGCTGATATTACCAGATGACACGATGGTTGCTTCAGCCTAATCAATCAGCTGAGAGACTGGTGATCCGTCACAATGGTGAATGGTTTGTCAAATAAATACAGCCAGAACCTGTTGATGGCTCAAACAACTGCAAGGCGTCATGTCTTGGTTGTAGAGTTGTTCATCTTGGCCTGCCCCTATTCCAAAACTGCTTGTGTTGGTGTGAATTTCTGCCTCCACATTCTTATCTCACAATGCTAGAATGGAGATGATGTTAGCACCTCCTTAAGCACAAGGAAATATCTTTCTTACACCTCCTTCAGGAAAATTTGGCTTCTCCCAGCAGTAGTTCTTGCAAAGTACATGCCTTGGTACTTTATGAATCACTGTTAATAAGAGCACATTCTGAGACAATGTCTCACACCACAAAAGTGCCGAAGGGTCAAAAGATCTGTGTAACAGCTCTTATTTTGTCTGGATCAGGATGGAATCCATCACCATTAACTAGCTGCCCCAAGATTTTTATTTCTTGGTTGACAAAGAGGCAGTTTTTCAGATTCAGGTGGAGACCTGCAGTCTCAACACACTTCAAGGTGATTCTTAGGTGGCTTAGATGTTCTCCAAATATCTTTGAAAAGTGGCAATGTCATTCATGTGGCAAAAACATGTCATCCATTTAAGGTGTTGAAGCAGATTGTCTGTCCATCATATATCTGAAAGTGACTGAAGCATTACACAGTTCAAACAGCATAAATTTAAACTCATAGAGGCCATCATGGAGTACGAAGCAGTCTTCTACCTCTCAGTCTCATCAACCTCGATTTGCCAGTAGCCTGTCAGCATTTACCTGGTTGAGAAATGCTTTACTCCTTTCAAGCATTCTAGGGTGTCATCAAGGCGCAGCAATGGATACGCAAGTTGTGATTTTGTTCAGTTATCAGTAGTCAATGCAGGAACACCATGTGCAGTCCTTTTTCGCAAGGACCATGGTAGTGGATCAAGGACGCTCTGAAGGTTCAGTGATCTTGCATCTTCTTCTCCACTTCCTCCCAAATTACCCGTCACTCAGTCAGTGACACCCTATATGTGTAATGGCCAATTGGTGGATGATCCCCAGTGTTGATACAGTGTTTTACCATGGGATCTGTGGTCTGTTTCTTCTCCACACCTTATTTGAAAACACCCAAAAATAAATACAGAATGGTTATCACTCAAGGCCGTGTTTCCTCAGTCAGGCCAGATCCTATTGGCCATTTCATAGTAGCTTCCTCTCCTGCATTATCCGCAGGGGTATCAGAGCATAATTCTTCATCGATGACACGAAGCTGCCCTTTGTGGACTGGTTCAGCTTTGTGAGCCTAAATAGCTTTTCGCATTCGACAAAAGTTTCACAGGTTAACTGACCATTTCGATTGACAACTGGAACTGATGTTATTGATGACTGCGTGATAACATCATCTTCAACAGCAAACAATTGCTCGGAGCAGTCTTTCTTATGTGTGGTTGTGGGAAAAGCTTCATCGGTCTGGAGCTCTGATCTTCCACAGTTGGTGACTGACTGCTTGTGATGCCTACAAGAAGTCCCATCTGAGAATAACATAACGACTACTTTCTGCTAAAATGACGAGTTCGAAAGGTAACGTTCTGTAGATGATAGTTATTTTTGCGATACATGTTTCTGTCAGCTGGACATATTTTCCATTTGCGACCTTCAGCACACTCACTTTTGTATCACAGAACATAGCCTTCTTTAGCTGATGACAATAAGCATCCAGTGTTACAGAATAAGAAGCCCCTGAATTGACTATTGCTCAGATAGGTTGACCGTTGATGAAACATCACTGACATTTCCTGACACCTCGGTGACTGGTGTCCGTGTAGGATTTTCATCCATGGCAGCCACACTTCCATAGATGGTCACCTCACTTAGTTTTCCTGATTTTGGTGGCAAGGCGAGCAGCTGGTACCTCTGTACAGTGATGGAAAACAGCAGCAGCATGTTGGGGACCATAATCATCTGCAGTCAACTGATGGGAACAGGTCTGTTGTGGTGGTTGATGTCTCACAGCATAATCATCATAGAACCTTTGTCTTCTCGCTGCTGTAGCATACAACATGCAGAGGGTGATCACAGTGAAAACATACCAGCGTGTTGTTCTCCGGCCTCTAAATGTCAGTTTTTCAGCAGTTCATTGTACTTGTTAGAGGAGTGGGTTGTACCTGTATTGGTTGGCTGCTGACTTGTCATTTGTTCGTTGCGACAAAAGTTAGAGTTGGCCGTGTCCATTCTTTGATACAACTCTTCGGCAGTCTTTGTTACCTCCTGATGTATGAGTCAACATTTATGGCTGCTCTCTCTTGTGTACTTGATCTGATGTTTCTGGCTGCCATACACTGCTGTATCTCTTACCTTACTATCTGAAATATGAGAGAGATGAGCCCATGGTGGTCTTCCACAACAGATGTAAGGGCCACATTCAGTGGTCTGTCATAACTCTTTTGTTCAATTCTTTTCTTTCATATTTCCTCTAATTGCAGGCACTACTTGATGAGTTCCTTTGTTATTGTAACATCCTTCACCAGAACAGCTTGGTGCCTTTCTTCTGTGACTCCTTTAATTAAGTGTGAGGTTTTGTCAGCTTCTGTCATATTGGAATTTATGATGTGGCATAAGGCCAAAACATTCCACATGTCATAGGTCCCTGTCCTTCAGTTATTCTTCCACTAAGCAAACTTGCTGCTGGTTGTCATTGCACATTTTCTTCAGGTTGGTCTAGAATTTGTCCCAGAATTTGTCCCAGCTATGGAGAATACTTTCATAGTTTTTGAATCACTACTGGGCTGTGCCATCCAAGTAAAAGTGTACATTTGCCAAACATATCATGTACTTCCACCTGTTGTATTTGGTGATTTGGTCAAATCCTTTCAACCATTAGTCAGGTTCCTGACCAGTATCTCTTGAACACACTGATGGATGCCTAATATGCAGCTGACGTACTGTTGTTTTGGAATACATCTGTGTCCTGAATATATGCATCTTAGAAACCATGTACTGTTTGTATTCCATTTCCTGTCTTGTGTAGGAATGGCTTTTATGTTGCCTAACTGGAGCCACAGTGATGTAGATCTTTTGAAGTTCTTTGTGCCTCCGCCAAACAAATATATGCAGATACGAGGATCGAGTCCTAATCCAGAGGCAGTGTTGTCAGTGAAGTACAATACATATGACTCAAAGCAGATTTATTACTGACACCAACATACAGCCAGGCAAACATCGAATATTCCAGAATCCTGATGATTATACAAACATTGAATATTCAAGGCTATACAAACATAATATATGTCAAGAACACCCCAGAAATAATAAATATAGAATAATAAATAATTTCTGGTGGTTGGTTTTGTACTGATGACCTGCAGCATGCCAACCAGTGATGCTAACCACTATGCCTTACAGTATGTGCAACAGCTTGCAGCAATATCATGTGAGATAGAGGAGATACTTAGCCATTAAAAGTTTGTTACAGAAAGCAACTCATGTAGCACAACATTATCTGTGTATGCACAAATGTTACCTTTGGTTCTTTGTTTAAAGGTAGTCATGGTGAGAGTGCATCACCATTGTCCCAAAATATGACAGCTCTTGTTGTGAGGTCATCGCCAGTGGTTCATCACATGCAGAGGTTCATGTTTAAAGTATTAACTCTGAATAGTCATACAAGTGTTCAAAATGTGCTCAGTATCTCAGGCACCCATATATCATACTGTTGCTTCTCCAATCATTAATCTACTCAAAGGACTTTCTTTTAGAAATGGATGTGACAAGCGGTAATGTTTTATGCCAGTGTTGGTGTAAATTTCATGCTTGGCTTCATAGATGCGGAATTATTTTAGACTTGACTAAGTTAAAGAAATAATACACTTTTAATGTGACTTAATTTCCTGTTTTATAGAATTCTGGGTAAGGAAAGCAACTTTTACATGACCTATCTTGGATAAACCCTTGGCTGCACATTTATTTACTCAAGCATGTTTTCGTGATCCATTACTCAGAGGAATTTACTGTATATGGGTGGTGAGGGGGGGAGGGGTGGGGGGGAGACAGAAGTAATTAGGATTCTTTTCGTGCAGGTGGAAGTACAGCAGTGGTGGTTTCTCTTTCTGGGCACCTCAGTTTCTGACCTTTATTTCAGAATGTATTTGTTGTAATGAAGAGAGTGGAATGTACTTTAAAGAAGCTTGTCCCCTTTTATGTTGAAAAAACTGTTGAAGGTATAGCATATACATTAAAATCTGTTAAATGGCTTCAAAATGTTACTCTACAAGTTTGACAGTAACAGTACATCGGTCATCAGAACAACAGAGTACATGTACCCTTGTGTGACAAGCATACAATTCAGTGGATGAAGCACAACATACCAAATTATGATAAAAGTGCTATCACGTGTTGTGATGTAATGTCAGTCAAAGTGGCAAGAGTCTAGATCAGGGCCAGTGTCATTACCTACATGGTTTAGCAGAGTAATGTTGCCAACAATCGCCATAAGGTGTGATGAGAACACGAGGGGCTATGCCAGCAGTTTGATCTAAGTAGCTAGTAAGGAGCAGTGGGTAGATGATGTCTTGGGTCACAATGAATAGAAGGAGTCATCATCACAAAAGTTAACAAGATAATTTACATAACAAAGAAAAGTGAAGTCTGTCGCACTCAACTCGTGAACAGGTTTCTGGCCTGACTGCAGGTGAAGTGCAGCCATTCATCCATCGTTGCACTAGGAGGCAGAAGGTGGCAAGCCCATTGCCCTGGCTGCCTTTTACAACTGGGAAAGATACTTGGTACTCAATTTGGTAACAGGCTAAGTTACCTGGAGCCATCCTGTAGGGACCGGATGGAGAAGAAATCCCTGCCCTGACCCAGGATCTCCAGGGCTGGAGTCTAATGCTCTACCCACTAGACCAGCATGGCCACACTAATTGCCATAACAGTAAAAATAAATTTGTGACATATCATAAAATGTACATGCTGTAATGACAGTGCAGAGTAATGTGAGCTGTACTTAACCTTTGACACAGACATTCTATTGAATTGTTTGATAGGTGTAGCCAGACTTCTTGTCATCATAGCACCTGAATTGGCATCACAAAAACCATCACCTTCGTCCTAACCTAGATCTTGGACTATGGAACGAATAAATCTGTGACCACAACCTTAATTCCAACAAAAAACTTTTTGTGATATGACATTTATTGGCTTCACCAAATCGCAACCAAATTGTCCACTGTCATTCTAGCCTAGACTTCAAGCTAATCTATAAAAAGTCTAACATCACAGACTTCATTCCAAACAAGTAGTAAAAAATTCTCACCTCACTGGTTCCCTAAAACTATCCCTCATTGGTTATGCAAAACTAACATGTTGCCAATATATATGTTGTAGGAGGACACTGCCCTTGTTCTGCACTTTAGCTGTCAGCATTAATGAATTGGGAAAATGCAATAGTAATTGATGTTATGAATATAATGAAGTGAGTTAATGGTGAACTGCAAAGAGCACATTTACTTTTCAAGGCAGAATTTCTTTACATGAAAGTGCATTCCAGTATTCTTAAATAGTTATAAATCAAGAAAAATTCAGAAACACAGCAGGGTCAGCAAAGTAGGACTCTATATGGCACATCACTAAAGGCTTCATAAACAGGAATCTGACAGTGGCTTGCTGTAACACCTGATTTATTGTGCATAGCATGTCAGATGTTCTGTCTGTTGAATTCACGTGTGGTAGCAGCCTGTGCCAGTGTGAGACTTCCCAACCAAGCACTTCACCTGCTAACACAGTCTAGTGCCAGCTTGAATTATTCTATTTCTCCATCATTGTCCAGTGATGATAACAAACTTCCATTGATTAATGCTCCCATCCTTTATTAATCTTGAGAGACATCAATGCTGTCTGTCTGAAATGAGTAATTATTGAGAGTCTCATTCATGTCCTCAGTATCAGAAATATAGCTGATTCCAACACATCTTCAGAGTGATTCTCCAATTTCTTCTATATAATGCTCAATATGGTAACTACTTTCCTAATTAGATACACTTGCAAAGCAAAGGAATCTACAAAATCATGTCTCCTGAATGTTTACTTGATATTAGAGCTAGACACTTTGCCAGCTGACTGTGTATGAATGTCAACACAGCCTGCAGGCTGCTGCTGTTGCATCCATACTGAAGTCTCCATACTGACTAGGAAGGCAGCCTGTCCATTGGTGTAATTATGATTGCCACAGTGATATTAGGAACAGGTAGGCCACACTGAAAATGTTCAATCCAGATCATCAGTTGCATTTTAGTGATGAGTCCTCGATTTCAATTAAATGAACACTGAGTTACACTAAAACACCTAAATATGCCATGAGGATTTCCAAAGAAGAATCCAGGTTACTAATTCAGCTGTACATGTGCATCTACATATATATCTACATACACACTCCGCAAGCCACCATACTTCTAGTATTTGCCTTCCTGTGCCACTCATAAATAGAGCAAGGGAAAAATGACTATCAATATGCCTCCGTATGAGCCCTGAGTTTGTTGTATTATATTCATAGTCCTTACATTAAATTTATGATGGTAGCAGTAGGATCGTTCTGCAGTCAGCTTCAGGTGTTGTTTCTGTAAATTTTCTCTACAGCATTCCTCAAAAAGAACATCAATTTCCCTCTGGGGCTTTCCATTTGAGCTCCCAAACCATCTCCATAATAATTGCTTGTTGATCGAACCTAACAGTAACAAATACAACAGCTCACCTTCCTTTAATCCGACCTGTTGGTGATCCCAAACTCTCGAGCAGTACACAAGGATGGGTCACATTAGTGGTGCCCTAAATGCGTTCTCCAAGAGATGAACCACACTTTACTAAAACTCTCCCAGTAAATTGAAGTCAACCATTCACCTTCCCTCTCTATGATCCTTACATGCTTGTTCCATTTCATATCACTTTGCAACTTATGCAGTAGTTTATATGATGATAAGTTGCTGGTGTCGTCAAAATGAAAGGAAATAGTTCATACAAATTCATCTGATTCAATTGTTTACTGGTGGTGCTACATGACTAACGTTACTCTTTTAGATGTTTTACACCAGCACATTTTATTTGTGGTTAGTACAGTCCAAATTATTTGTTCCAAATTTTTAAAAATATTTTCTTGCTGTAGGTTGATATTAGGGACATGTATACAATATATTTTTATGTAAAATTGCAGTGACTTTTTTTGCCACTTGAATATTCTTTTCTGTTTTTCAGTCCTTGGGATGTGTGCTGTATGCCATGTGCTTTTTCAAATCACCATTTGATGTTGTTTATGAACGTGGAGATAGTGTGGCATTAGCGGTGATAAGTGGTACAGTGTCATTTCCAGACGGTTCTCCTTATGATCAGGTAATATTACATTACATTGCAGTTAACTCAGTTTTTTCTACAGATAGCAGATGAGGAAAAAGTTAGAACATTGCACATACACATACATCATTGAAAGACTAGAACTTATGATAAGTATCAAATACAATACAGGGCCATATTGCATCTTGAGAGTGGCATTGTAAACCTCATGAGAAATACTACGCCATTTTTCTTTTTTTTCTGTAACTGCTTGCGACCACTTTCCAGCGTTTCCAGATGTGAGATCTTAAATAAGAATGAATATTTGTTCAACTTAATACAAATGCTGACTTGATTAAATATTGGGCATATGAGGTGTTGTTTGAGATTTTACAGACTATCTCAAACCAGATTTGAAAATTCCTTTTCTGTGAATGGATGCATTATTTTAATGTAATATAACACTGTTTTAGAGCATTTAAACTTTAAGAAAGGGTGCAAATAACCTCCAGGCATTCATTTATAGAAGTCATTATTAATTGACCTGTGAAGGCAAATTGAGTGATCCCTGCCACCCCCAGTAAAAATGCAGCATATAACTTGTAAACCCCTGGCACCAGTGATTGAAGCAGGACATTGTGCAGTGATTAACACCAAGCATGCATACAGGCTCTATGGACCACTAGTCTGAACTTGTGCGGGCTGTACCAAGGAAAATGTTTTGATAAATAACCAGCAAAAAAGAGCATTTTAGAGCAGTTTTCAAGTTAAAAGCCTATATAGTAGCATTTATGATATATTGTTTACTTGTGTGAAATTTTATTATATGAGCTATGATTTAATGGCTTGATGAAATAACAAACATAAAAGAAATTTCTTTTGGACTTTCATTTTTACATTTTTCTTTCCTTGGAAAAGACATAGTTTTTATTTCTGGCAATCTATAATAATAGATTACACGAAATATATAAAAATAATCTTATCACAATGTTAGTTTTACATTTGCTTTTACATTATTGTTGTTCACCTACAGTAACTGATACAGCTGCCGCGGAAGCTGTATGTATCATGTTCTGGTGACAGATACAGCCATCATAACACTGTGAAACGGGTGTTGACAAATTTTTGGAGGTGTTTCCAGTTGGTGGTGGTAGAGTTATTACAATGAAAAAAATCATAAAAATAGATTCACATTTGTTTGAGTTCTGTATTTCCTACTAAAATGCTCACAGTACTCAAGTGACCTAGCTATGACACCATGAGTCAGTACATTGTCTGTCGCATGCAATGGATTGTAATATATTGTGTACATTTCCCCCAATATCTTGTTAATGAATACTGAAAATAATTTTCCCAGGTTTCGTCAGCTCAACAGTCTGCCTCTGGCAACAATAAATAAAACGAAAAGAAAAAAATTACTGGTCTTGGCAACAGCTCAACAATCTGCCTCTAGTGTGTGTGTGTGTGGGGGGGGGGGGGGGGGGGGAGATTGCCGGACTTGGCTTGAATGAAATGAGGTATGGAAGAAATATGCTTTCCACAAAAATTAAAAACTCATTTCAAACTACCAAAATTTTGCTAACCATTCTTTTAAGCTTCATTTTCCAACTATTCCATATAATGATCAATACAATTACCAATGCCTCAATTTTACTTTAAACAATTCTCCAAAACTATTCGAGGTGTAATTTACCTCATGATCAACTAATTATCACTGTTTATTCCCTAATGTAGTATTTCATTGTCTGGATTAAATCTTAAGTGTAACTCAGCTACTGGACACCCAATTTATCCCAAAGGTAATTACTTTCCTGTTACCAAATTAAATTATTACACACTGCCAACCAGTTCACTCAGTGGTCTACAAACACAAACTTGACAGACCTAAAGAATCTTTCTGATTATCAGCATTAACTGTTTTTTAAAAAAAAAAAAAAAAAAGAAAAGAAAAGAAAGAAAGAAAAAAGAAAAGAACAGAGTTATTCATGCTTTTTAACAACGGTCGATTGTGTTTTATGGCTGTCACTTAGTTATGTAGCGATCAGCGTCTATGCTGTGGGCATTCTTTAGCATCTTTAATGTGTACATCAGCATTTCACAGTTCAGACAAGTTGGGAGGACCTTCCTCCCCTCTAAACTTCAACATTACAATAAAATTTTCACATTAATTCACAATATACAAAGATCACATTTTACATCATTTCAACAACAGAATTTTTATTAGTATTCAGCCTAATGTTTATCTGTACATAAATTTGTGTGACACTGTACTTACATGATGGGCTATTCTCATTTTGGTCTGTCACAATCTCTACTCAGCAAGCCACTGTGCAGTGCATGCTAGAGAATAATCAGTACCAATGTTAGTGATGTGTTATCCTAACCCATTTGTGTGTTGGACAAGGGAAAAATTACTGTCTATACATCTCTGTGCATGCCCTAATCTCTGTTATTTTCATGTTCCCTACCTGAGATATACAATCATGGGAGCAGAATGGTCATACAGTCTTTCCGAAATATAGGTTCTCAGTATTTACCCAACATGGTTTTACAGTAACTATATCTTCTTTCCTCCAAGGACTGCCATTTAAGTTCTCAGAGCAGTTCTGATACGCAGGATGGGGTATACCACACTGTTGTCCTAGCAGTACAGCTGTAAATTTTGGAAATATCAGGAATTCCATTTCACTTGTTTTATCTTATTTTTACGCATTGGAGACCCTTTTCTACATTTTGTTGATGGTGGGTAGTTTCAGAAGGTTTCTGTCTTCCACTATACAATAATTATATAATTATTATCTTCTGTTTTGTAAAATGAGAGAGTAATTGTGGGTAAATAAGTACTTAAATATTACAGTTGTTGGTTACTTTTACTAATGCTTCTTTGCAGAAGAATTTACAATATGTAATTGTGGCCATGGATTTGATTCAGTGTCACTATGATGATTAGTCTTAATATCTGTTTTATTGCAATTCTTTGTAACTCAGTGAATTGTAATTTACAGGATCTGCATGACCTGATTCTGTACATGCTGAAAGTGAATCCCATGGAACGCCCGTATATCTATAGTGTTATTGAAAAAACACATGATGTCATTTCAAAACTGCAGTGTGTCGCATAAGAGCTTGTCCAGTATGTGCATGGAAGCACATATAAAACTGTAATGCATTTACTGTGATACTTATTTGTGCAAAAGATGTACATATGAGAATGTGATGATAAAAGCACACTCTTTGAGTGTGTGAGTTGACATACTACAAGCAACAACTCACTCTGAGTTATTGTTTTTATATTTGGTGTAATTTGTCCAGAGAGTGAAGACTACTGTTTTAGATATTTTAATATTATAGAACTCAATTTAAGTATTTCATATGAAGTATAGCTCTTTGTTCAAATTTTTGTGACAGTGAAGTTTTATTATGTAATAAAGTTCCTGTGGAAAATTTGGATGCTTCATCTTATAGTACAAAATTATGGATACCAATAAATTATGGCTATCAAACGTTAAAAAAAGCTACTAGATGAAAACACTTTACTGCATTTGTATTATTAAATGGCTTTAAAAAAGACTATTCCTGTCTATGTGAATATGTTGTTTCATAACTGATGCGGGAGAAAATCTACTTCAATTTTTCTAAATCAATCCATAAGTTAATTTTGTGTGGTCTAGCTGATTCAGCAGAGTATAAAAGTAATGAACACATCCCTCAGTTCTATACTAAATGAATATGGATGAGTCTGTTGGCATACTGTGGCCTTGAAAGTGTGCATTTTAGTTAGAAAACCAGACCATATACTCAATCACCTGAAATTGTGTAGTTATTATCACTGAGAGTAGTAGAAAGATAATAAAAATGTTATAATAATCCTCAGAAGACATACAAATGTAAAATTTACTGGCAAGGCTCGAATCACAGGATGAAATAGTCCAGAATGTCCCTGTGTTAGACAGAAGTAATAGAGGGGGAATATTAAAACTGATCCAGAACTCTGTTGATAGTTAATACCAGGTTATTAGTATTTTTAAGCCTTTAGGAGGATGTAGTGAATCACTCTTTGTAGTGGGTTCAGGTAGCAACCTTATTACTCTACTGAAGATATCAGGTGTATAACTGAGAATACTTCTCACGCAAGTATGGATATCTACACCTACAATCTACATGCAGGGTGACTGAAATAAATTTAGCCCATAAAGTGTGTTTAGCATTTCAAAGAATACCTTGCTACAGTTGGAGCAACAGGCAGAAGATGAAAATGTTTTTTCAGCAAGATGGGACAATATTTGAACACTGTAACTGCAATGGAGTTGAGTGAGCAGCAGTCATTCTCCATCACTCGCTGCCCACATGGTTCGAACTCACATGCTTTCATCTTACAGTTGGTTGACTGGAAACAATGACCACTTTCATCTTAAAACTCATTGCATTCTAAACTAACCACAATGATTAACATGTCTCAGAAATATGTATTGTTGGTCATATATTAGATGAGACTTCATTCCTTCACATCCAGGTCAACAGCAGAATGAAATTCAATCTCAGTAGACTGTTAAATGGATCAAAAAGGGCAGGGTGACAAGTTTTGGGTCTAACATAGAAATGGCATCAATGAAGTTTTGCTTCTTGTTATGTCGATACATGTTATGCTATAAAGTTAAAGGCACGTGTCAACTTTATATGCCAAATAATTTCCCGTGTATGACTTTGCAGTTGTTTCGTGTGTTTTGTTCAAAAATAAATTAGAACAGAGAGTCGTCATACTATACTTTGTCATGGTTGGTTTATTATCAACAGAAATTCACTCAATGTGTATGAAGGTTTATATAGAGACTATTCCTTCATTCTAAACAACCAATAAATGAGCATCTGGTTTCAAAACGGCAGTATTTGTCTTCAAATTGATATTGTATTGTATTGTATTTATTGGTCCAGTAAATCTTACATGTACAGTATAGCACATCAGATATTGGACAGGTCAAAGTATATCTTACAATTAAAACACTTTAGAAACTAGAAAATTATGTTCACAAAATTTTACAGCACTTCATATACTGGGCAAGTCAATGTGTAAGTTATAATTAAACCACATTAGAAACTTGAAGTTTACAACTGAATACATGTATAAGCCAATATAAACGATTACAGTATTTGCATGATCCTCACTTAAGCTCTAAGGATTTTTGAGGAACTCTTCTACACTATGAATTGACATGTACACTAGAGAATTGCTCATCAGTATGGGACCCTTACCAGGTTGGATTAATAGAAGAGATAGACATGATCCAGCGAAAAGCAGCGCGATTCGTCATGGGGACATTTAGTCAGCGCGAGAGCGTTACGGAGATGCTGAACAAGCTCCAGTGGCGGACACTTCAAGAAAGGCGTTACGCAATATGGAGAGGTTTATTATCGAAATTACGAGAGAGCACATTCCGGGAAGAGATGGGCAACATATTACTACCGCCCACATATATCTCGCGTAATGATCACAACGAAAAGATCTGAGAAATTAGAGCAAATACGGAGACTTACAAGCAGTCGTTCTTCCCACACACAATTCGTGAATGGAACAGGGAAGGGGGGATCAGATAGTGGTACAATAAGTACCCTCCGCCACACACCGTAAGGTGGCTCGCGGAGTATAGATGTAGATGTAGATGTAGATGTAGAATTACATTCACAGAATTTTACTTCATATACTGGGCAAGTCGGTATACAACTTATACTTGAACCCCATTAGAAACTTGAGAATTACATCTGAATGTATTTATAGGCCAGTATTAATGGTTACAGTATTTGCATAATCATCAGTGAGACTCTCGAGGATTTTGGAGGAACTCTTCCATGCTATAAAAGAAATGTGACAACAGATATTCTTTTAATGCTGCTTTAAAATTTTTTACATCAGTCTTTACTTTAATTTGTCTTGGCAATTTATTGTAGTTAATTTTTCCATGGTGTAATGTTCCTTTTTGGCACAAACTCGTTTTTGTATGGAGTACATGAAAGTCAGTTTTCTGTCTTGTATTATGATGATGAACATTTTCATTTTTGGGGAGGATACTAGGATTTGTTATTGTATATTTCTTTATAAACCTTGCACTTTCAAATAGGAAAATACATGGAAGGGGAAGAATCCCCATCCTTTTAAATAATGATCTACATGGTTTGTTCCTTTTTATTCCAGCCATGATTCTCACTATTCTTTTTTGCATCCTGAAGAGTTTTAGGGAGGATGGTGTGTTACCCCAGAAAGTGATCCCATATTTTAGGACAGAATGTATATTAGAATAGTAAACTGTCATTAGACAGTCCTTATGACAGCAGTTTTGTAGCACTCTCATTAAATAACACATGGTACTTAGATTCTTTAATATGTTGTCAATGTGAGTATCCCATCTAAGATTATCCTGTAGCCAGACCCCCAGAAAATTTGTATTAGGCACACTTGCAATATCTGTGTCTGACATCTGAATTCTTATATCCTCTTCAGTGTTTCTCTTGACATTATGAAAATTTAATGCTACTGTTTTACTTTTATTTATTATTAGTTTGTTTTGGTTGAACGAGTTTACAACATTTGTTAATGCCTCAGACAGTCTCGTCTGTAGTATCTCTGCAGTCTTCCCACTGACTAATATGCTTGTGTCATCTGCAAACTGGATAGTGCTTGGTACTGGTTGGTTGATGTTAGGTCATTTATATATATCAAAAATAGGATGGGGCCCAGTACTGAGCCCTGTGGTACTCCATATTTTACTGCTTTATAATCAGAATAGTGTCTTGTTGATTTATTTTCTTTGTGAAAATGTATTTCTACTACTTGCTTGCAGTCAGTAAGATATGATCTAAGCCAGTTGTTAGGCATACCTCTGATACCAATTCTTTCAAGCTTCTGCAGCAATAGGGTGCGGTCGAAAGCCTTAGACAGATCAAGGCATATGCCAGTCACTTTTTGTCCACTATCAATTTTTTCGAGTACTTCATCCAGAAATTCATATATTGCTGTTTCTGTTGATCGGCCTTTCCGGAAGCCATGTTGGGTTGTGGATAATATTTTGCACTTTTCTAGAAAATCTAGCAACCTCTTATGAAAAATGTTTTCTAGTATTTTCGAAAATGTAGATAACAAGGCAATAGGTCTATAATTGGCTATGTCTTCTTTCTTACCCTTTTTGAACAGTGGTTTCAGTTTCACTGTCTTTAAGCAGGAAGGAAAGACTCCATTTGTTAATGAACTGTTGAAAATGTGGGCTAATGGTATTGCAATGAGGTCACCCACATTTTTAATGACATAATCTGGAATCTCATCCACACCTGTTGAAAATTTTGTTTTTAACACTCTAATTGATAGTATAATTTCCTTAGGATTGGTTGGAGTAAGAAATAGGGAGTTGCAGTTTCTATTTTGATTTGATGGTGGTGTAGCAGGATTTTTATTTGAAGATTTTATGTCAGAGAGTAATTTTTCACTAATACTTGCAAGGTATGTATTAAAAGCATTGGCTACTTCTTCTGGATTTGTAATTTTTTTGCCATCTTGGATTACCTGGAGATTTACATTTTGGGAGGTCTCATTTTTAAGTCTGGCTGATTTCGGTTTAATAGTTCCATGATTGCATTGCACAGTGCTACTTTCCCTTTCATGTTTCTATGCAATCCATGGGTAGTGAAATCTTCTCTTTTTTGACTGTCTGCATTAATATATGTTACATTGCTGAAGAGCTTGCATATTTTCTCAAACTTTCAGTTAGTTGCTTCAATTTCTGCATTCACACACGATGTTTTGATGAGGTCATGTCTCATAGGGATGCTTATTATGAACACTTTCATGTCCATAACCTTTGCCAATGTTTCCCTTAAAGATCGCAAAGCGAATTTTGCCTCGTTCTTGTAGACATAGTTTGCGCCAGCTAAAATAATGCAAGAGTTACAACTTCCATGGTTACTGTGTGTGTCAATATGCTGAGTAACTTCTTGCAGTGTCAGAAAATAAATAAATAATGCCAGCATCTTGTTTTTTACGTTGACTGTTTTAGTTTGTTGTTTTCGGTTCCGAAACTTTTGTTTGTATATTTGCTTCACTTTGTCTATTCATTTTTTCTGATAACACACTGAATCTGTTTTTGCACACGATATTAGAATCAGTCAATAACTTTCTTTGAGAATTTGACAGTATACTTTTCACTACCGGTATGTTTGGAGGTTCGCGATTTCGAGGAAAGTTTGATCTGTTTACATGCTTTTCCGCTACCATGCTAGAGTTGTTTGTTTGCACACATTTTTGTTTACTTTCAGTCCCTTGCAACAGTTTTTCTTCAGATGGCTGTATTCCATGATTTACTACATTCGATTTTTGCATACTGTTTTTTTGTATTAAAGTTAGACTGCGTCTTTGAGATTTATCTTCCTTGATAGAGTTTTCTTCAGTCACTGATTCCCATTTTCCTGTGGAGGCTGTGTCTTCTCGCTTCCCATATTTTCCCGATTGAAGTTCTTTTATATCCTGTTTTAGAGTACCGATTATGAATTGTAGACTTTTTATACGTTCATTTAGCTTTGATATCTCGTCCTTACAACTCATACGCGATTTCTTTTTTCCATCGAATTTTACTTTTTTTCACGGAGATACATGATTTACTTTAACTCTAGCAGCCATCTTGAATCCCCAAAACCTGATATGTCAAAGATGTTGCAAAAAGTGCAAAATATGATGACATCAAGGAAGTTCATATTGTTGCATGGGACAGCTCGTATTTAAATGTGTATGAAACAAGTTGATTCCATAAGCATATCAGAAGAAAGAGTGCAATACATTTTACACAAAGAATTTATTATGAGAGAGCATAGTGTGCCACATTTGTTAAACACTGATCAAACATAAAAGTGAATTTAAGCAGTTCAATATGGTACTTGTAGTATATACATGAAAAAATACTTAGTATTGTAGACAACACTGAACTATGATTTGGGCCATACAGTATAATAAAATGCTAGTAAGTAAGCACACTGAGCAAACAGTTGGTCATCCCCAGGAGACATAATGTTAATACCCTCTAACAGCATCTCCAGCCTTGATAATGGTCTCAGTTATGCAAGGAAGATAGTCCATAAGTTTCTTCTGATACACCATATCCAGCTGTATTCGCTCATTGATAATTAGATCCCATAGAACTACCAAATCATGGGGATGTTGATTGCTGTATTTCACCATTGTTGCGTATAGTCCCAGACATTTCCTGTGGGATTAATGTTGAAAAATGTTCAGAATAACCAGTACTCAAGGAGCGACTACAGTGCTCTGATCTACGCTGGCTGCTACCTCATGCAGTAGCGCTGCTCAGTCACTGCTGGAGTACTGGGTATTTAACATGTTTTGCTATCCCTGTTAATACATATCAATAAAATAAATATTGCACTAGACCAATTTTGAGATGGCTCTTTCAAATGGGAACATAAAACTCCACTTTGAAAGTAATTTTGTATCTAACAGGAAACAAACTGACACTTTCTGTCAACACTGATTGTTGCATGAAAGACATGATGAGTGGTTGTTGTCTGGGCTGATTACAGCTACACGTTCCAAAAATGAGATACAGAAAAGGCACCTGACAACTCAGGAGAGACACCCTGTTCTGTCATTGAGAATATTGGTATAAACACCCTGGTTCATTTTCGTGGCAACCTTAATCTTTGGGCCCAAGTCACTGTAAGAGAAATACTCCTGAAAGATTATAGAACTACCTTCAATCTGATGTACATCCTCCACACACTGCAGGTTATACGAGGGTCACTCCAAAAGATAGGCACACTATTTTTGTAAAAATACAGTTTTCATTCTGCATGTGTGAAAGTTTTGTAGATACATCCTTCCCACTTGTTTTCAAACTTAGTTCAAGCAGTTTCCATGAGTGACGCCGTTACAGCACTGTCCTCAAGATGGCTGCTACATGTGACATTTGTCAGAAGCAACGTGCTATCATAGAATTCCTGTGCTGTGAAAACGAGACAGTGGGAAACATCCACAAGAGGTTGAAAAAGGTGTATGGAGATGCTGCTGTCGATCGCAGTACAGTTAGTCGGTGGGCAAGCAGGTTATGTGATGAAAGCGGGCACGGCAATATTGAGGATTAGTCCCCGCAGCAGCAGGCCTCGTACTGCACACTCTCCAGACAATGTGCAGAGAGTTAACAATTTGGTGACTGCTGACAGACGCATCACAGTGAATGAATTGTCACACTATGTTGGGATAGGGGTAGGAAGTGTTTGCAGAATACTGAAAGTGTTGGCATTAAAAAAGGTTTGTGCCAGGTGGGTTCCCAGGATGTTGACAGTGGCTCACAAAGAAACAAGAAAAATAGTATGCAGTGAACTTTTGGAACAGTACAAGAATGGTGGAGATGAATTTCTGGGAAGAATTGTGACAGGTGATGAAACATGGCTCCATCATTTTTCACCAGAGATGAAGAGGCAATCAATGGAGTGGCATGATGCAAATTCACCCAAGAAAAAAAAAATTCAAAACCACACCTTCTGCTGGAAAAGTTATGGCTATGGTGTTTTTTGATTCTGAAGGACTCTTGCTTGTGGACGTCATGCCAAGTGGAACCACCATAAATTCTGATGCATATGTGACAACACTGAAGAAACTTCAAGCTCGACTGAGTCGTGTTTGACCACATTGGCAAAAGCAGGATGTTTGGCAGTTGTACGACAATGCACGGCTACATGTCAGTCAAAAAACCATGGAAGCGATCACAAAATCCGGATGGACAACACTGAAACACCCGCCTTACAGTCCTGACCTGGCTCCATGTGAAACTGAAAGACTCTCTTCATGGAACAAGGTTTGAAGATGATGACTCCCTTGAGCATGCTGCCAAACAGTGGCTCCAACAGGTTGGTCCAGAATTTTACCGTGCGGGTGTACAGGCGCTGGTTCCAAGATGCCGTAAGGCAGTTGAGAGGGATGGAAATTATGTAGAGAAATGAAAATATTGTTCCTAAAGGATGTATCTACATACTGTAAAACTTTCAAACATGTAGATTAAAAGATGGATTAAAAAAAAAAATAGTGTGCATTTCTTTTGGAGTGACTCTCGTACATCTCATTGGGCCATTGGTATACTCAACACATTACATCATGCCTCCAGTCAGCTATTGTCCAGTTTCTGTGTTTGGCCCATTGAATGTGTTTAGTTTTAAATGATGCTGTTTGCGCAATTAACTTATCCAAGGAACATGACACCCAATGGCCATCAGACGCAGATCCTTTCGCAATGCTTGCTCAAAAACTAGTTGGGATGAACCTGTGTTCACTGAAAGCAGCAGTTCCTGTTTGCTGTGAAACCAACTCTCATTGTCAGATGTGATACTTGTCTCTGGCCCCTTGTCAGTTACAATATTTTATGACCACTGTTCTTGTGCCATTTTAAATGACTGCAAGTGGTAGGCCATTCCTTGTACCACTGACAATCTGTGTAGATAAACAACTTATTGGGAAACTTCATTCATGGTACGATCATGGGTCCATTCAAAAACAATGGCTCTTTTTTACCATTCTGTCAAATCTGCGTGTCGATACGTCAACCTATCATACAGTGCTGATTCCATATAATCATCCTGGCACATACACACCACTTCAGTGCCATGACTTGGTGTCACACACTGTTACTCAGCTCCTCAGTGGTTGTCGGAAGTTATCTGACTTTGTGCCTCTCCACAATGTTCGTGCTCGTTGCCAGCTTTAGCTACGTAACAATACTGTGTGCCATAACAATAATTAGCCATTGTGGGTATGGCATCGATCTATGTGCTGTGTTGTGCTTAGTGATCGCAATATTATTTACAGAAATATGTGAAGACACTGTATTTGCTCTTTTTAGTGACTTGCCATCAATGTTTGTGTCACTTCTGTGATGCATGAATCCATTACAAGTTTGTTTCTTTTATAAGCTATATGCTGGATGCTCTGGGAGGAGGAGGCAAAGCTTATCTTGGCAAATCAATGTGCTACCAGCCAATTACAAGCTCCTGCTCCCAGCACTCTCCGTTGAGGGGCTAAATAATAGTGTCCGATCAGTGCATCAGTATTGGAGGATCACATGACCAGCTCTACACCATCTACAGTGCTATAAAGTGACAAGTGTTCTCTTTTAAGGAAAGGCTAATATTTTATGTGGTGATGATCACATATCTTATCCAGATTTTGTGTCTGCGGTTGGGAAATATGAATGTTTGGACCATTTTAAAATGCATTCAACTTGTACACTGATGTAGCAAATGCCATGGGATAGTGGGGCCCAGATGGTGCAGGTGTGTTGTATGTGCATCACATGCCCCATGTTCCAGCTGCAGTTGTAATGGAGACTTTCTGAGAAGTGGTTGTGCAAGTGATTTGAATAATGTGCAATGTCGTCATGAGCTGATGCCACTCAAACGGGGTATGGTGGTCAGTGCGTGATAGATGCGAATTTTGATTTTAGCAGTGGTGCAGGAATTTGGCTTCACACATTTGAGTGTGTCCGGAGTGTATCGTGAATGGCTGAATGAGCGTGTCACAGTACACAACAGACAAACTGCCGGCCATCTGGTTACCCTTGAGGATCGCGACTGGCGACATCTGAGATGGATCATCAGAAGTGACAGAAGGGCAGTAGTGCAACAAAACATGACTCAATTCGATACAGAATGTGATAGACAAATCTCCCAGTGGGCAGTCCGTGGGAATGTGGGTACTGTGGAGTACAGGAGCCAACGCTGCACATGGGCACGATGGCTTGCATTTGTCTCCAATCACGAGGGCTAGACACTGGAACAGTGGCATAATGTGATATGGCCAGACAAATCACGATTTCAACTGCATCATGCCGATGGGCTGCACCATGTGTGGTGCAGACCACACAAAACGATGGATCCTGTCTGCTAAGAAGGTGCCCCTGTTATGGTCTGGGGTGCATTTTCCTGGTATGGAATGAGACCCTTGTAGTTCTGGAAGGGACTTTGAATGGTCCGTAGTATTTTGAGCTCCTTAGGGACCATCTGCATGCATTTTTGGCATGCCAACACCCTGGTGGTTATGTGTTATTTTGAGATGATAACACATCTACATCTCCGTGATTACTCTGATGTTCACAATGAAGTGCCTGGCAGTGTGTTCAATGAACCAGCTTCAAGCTGTCTCTCAACCGTTCCACTCTCGAACGGCGCATGGGAAAAGCGAGCACTTAAATTTTTCTGTGCGAGCCCCGATTTCTCTCATTTTATCGTGATGATCATTTCTCCCTATGTAGGTGGGTGTCAACAGAATGTTTCTGCAATAGGAGGAGAAAGCTGGTGATTGAAATTTCATGAGAAGATCCCGTCACAACGAAAACACCTTTGTTTTAATGATTGCCACTCCAATTCATGTATCATGTCTGTGGCACTATCTCCACTATTCCACTATAATACAAAACGAGCTGCCCTTCTTTGTACTTTTTCAAAGTCATCTGTCAATCCCACCTGATGAGGATCCCACACCACGCAGCAATACTCCAGTACAGGGAGGACAAGTGTGGTGTAAGCAGTCTCTTTAGTAGACCTGCTGCACCTTCTAAGTGTTCTGCCAATGAATCACAGTCTTTGGTTTGCTCTGCCTGCGACATTATCTATGTAATCATTCCAATTTAGGGTATTTGTAATTGTAATCCCTAAGTATTTTGTTGAATTTACAGCCTTCACATTTCTGTGACTTATCGTGTAATTGAAATTTAGTGGATTTCTTTTAGTACTCATGTGAATAACTTCACACTTTTCTTTATTCAGGGTCAATTGACACTTTTAGCACCATACAGATATCTTATCAAATCATTTTGCAATTTTTTTTTGGTCATCTGACGACTTTACAAGATTGCATCATCTGCAAAATTCTAAGACGGCTACTGAGAATGCGAAAATATTTTGTTGAGCCCAACCTAAATAGGGAGGAATGATCATCAAAATAAAATAGAGAGAATAAGAGAAATCAGAGCTCGAACAGAAAGGTTTAGGTGTTCGTTTTTCCCGCGCGCTGTTCGGGAGTGGAATGGTAGAGAGATAGTATGATTGTGGTATGATGAACCCTCTGCCAAGCACTTAAATGTGAACTGCAGAGTAATCATGTAGATGTAGATGAGATTGTCTCCTATGTTGTTAATATATATGAGGAACAATATAGGGCCTATAACGCTTCCTTGGGGAATGCCAGATATTACTTCTGTTTTACTCAATGACTTTCCATCTATTACTACGAACTGTGACTTTTCTGACAGGGAATCACGAATCCAGTCACACAACTGAGGCAATATTCCATAGGCACACAGTTTGGTTAGAAGACGCTTGTGAGGAACGGTGTCGAAAGCCTTCTGGAAATCTAAAATTACGAAATCAATTTGACATCCCCTGTCGATAGCACTCATTACTTCATGAGTATAAAGAACTAGTTGTGTTTCATAAGAATGATATTTTCTGAATCCGTGCTGATTATGTGTCAATAAATCATTTTCTTCGAAGTACTTCATAATGTTCAAATACGGTATATGTTCCAAAACCCTACTGCAAATCGACATTATTGATATGGGCCTCTAAATTAGTGGATTACTCCTACTTCCCCTTTTGGGTATTGGTGTACACTTGAGTAGTTTCTCTCTTTAGGTATGGATCTTTCTGTGAGTGAGCGATTGTATGTAATTGCTAAATATGGAGCTATTGTATCAGCATACTCTGAAAGGAACCTGACTGGTATACAGTCTGGACCAAAGGCCTTGCCTTTTTTAAGTGATTTAAGCTGCTTTGCTACACCGAGGATATCTACTTCTACGTTTTTCATCTTGGCAGTTGTTCTTGATTGGAATTCAGGAATATTTACTTCATCTTCTTTGGTGAAGGAGTTTCGGAAAACCGTGTTTAATAACTCTGCTTTAGTGGCACTGTCATCAGTGACTTCACCATTGTTATTGCACAGTGAAGGTATTGATTGAACACACTGCTACATCGCTCCCACGTCACCTGGGAATGGTTCTGGGAACATAGAGAGGAGGTCAAAGACTGAGATGGCCACCCCGGAGCTCAGATTTGAACCCAATCAGGCATATCTGGGATGTCATGGAATGCACGCTCCATGTCGTGGATCCTGCATCCTTGAACAGATCAGAATTGGCTGCCACTCTGCTAATGATTTGGTGTCAGCTGCTTGCAGAAGAGCACTAGAGACTTGTAGACTCACTTCCAAGTGTCTCACAGCAGTCTGCAGGGCCGGAGGAGGCCCCATGCAGTATTAGGTGCCTATCCCATGACATTCGCTAAGTCAGTGTATTGTGTCTCAGTTTGTTAGTGTCTATGAGATTTCATTCCAAAAATTCAACATTAATCAAAGCAGTGTACTGAAGCTGGTGGGCCTGTACCAAAAAAGAAAGTTGATTTTATTTGCTCAAAAGGATGGTCAGTATTTTATGGGTAGCAAAATGAAATCATCTTATTGAGTATCTTGCAATGGGTTTAACAGCTTGGGGCTAATATGATACAGAACTACATGAGAAAAGATTTTGGTCTCCCTGTTACTAAATTTACTGGAGGTGGCAGAGATTTTGTGATACGTAACAATTTTAGCAGATAAGCCACATTGTCCAACACCGATAGAAAAAAAAAAATCCCTCCTCTCAGAAGGAATTTGTAAAAATATAAAAAGAACTAACAATCTGTATTCCTGTTTCCAATAGATAAAATCAGAAAATGATGTTTCTTTGTAAAACAAGAGCACTGATGGACTGGGTGGCTTATCATCTAAAATTGTCAGGTATGTCTCAAAATACTTCGTAAAATCTCTGCCACTTCAAATAAATTTAGTAATAGGAAGGAATTTTTCCATATTACTTGAAGAGGAGTAAGGCAGTGCCCATACATAAAGGTGGAGACACACAGTATTTAAGAAACTATGGACCAACTCTGTCATAAATACAAGGGCTATTCAGAAGGTAGGGAACGTTTCCGTCAGACGCTGCTAGGCGCGCGCTGATCGCATATATTTTGGTATGTGTGTGCTCAGCAGCTCAGTCAGCATCCACCCGTGACAGCGGGAACGTCTCTACGCATCTTATTTTTTTTATATTCAAATATGAAATGTGCGCTGCAATCGAAAATCCTGCCAGTTGTGAGGTGCGGTCTGTGATATGGTTTTTGTTGGCAAAAAACCTAAAACCTATAAAAATTTATCGTGAACTGTGCAAAGTGTGTGGAATTAATGTAATGCGTGAATGTTCTGTCCAGAAATGGTGCATTTGACTATCTTGTCGGTAAAGTTGATGAAATGGTTCTTGAAAACCGTCGCCTCACAATAACGGAGCTTTCGCTTTCTTTTCCACAAGTCTTACGGACTTTGTTGTTTGAAACTGTCACTCGAAAGCTAGGCTACTACAAATTTTGTGCACGATGGGTGCCAAAAATGCTTACAGAGCACCATAAAGAACAGCAAATGGGGGCAACATTGACATTTCTGAATGCCTGCCACAAACATGGTGATTCATTACTGGATCAAATCGTAACCGGTGATGAGACTTGGGTGAAACACGTCAATTTCAAGACAAAATTACGCTCCATGGAGTGGGGGCACACAAGGTCCCGACAAAAAACAAGAAAATGTTTGCAAACCTTGTCAGCAAGGAAATTGATGGCAACTGTATTTTGGGATAGGCAAGGTGTGCTTCTTATTGATATTCTCGAACGTGGAGCAACCATAAATTCTGCCCGGTACTGTCAGACTTTGCACAGCCTTATAAGAGCAGTTTAATACAAATGCTGAGGAAAGCTGACTTCCAAAATTTTGTTTTTGCATGACAATGCTCAACCTCACATGGCAAACCGCACTAAAGTACTCCTTAATTCATTCAAACGGTAAATTTTTTCTCATCCGCCCTACAGCCCCGATCTTGCACCAAGCAACTTCCACTTGCTCCCCAAGATGAAGAACTGGCTTGCAATGCAGCACTTTGATGACTACGCAGAACTCCAGGTGACTGACTCACTGGCTGAAGTCTCAGGCAGCAGAATTTTACGACGAATGTGTTTCAAAGCTTGTCCACCGCTATGATAAGTGCCTCAATGTGTTTGGTGACTATGTGGAAAAGGAGTCAATCGCTCTTTCAGATGTATATAATAAAATGTATTTCTTGTACTTAGTTTTTTTTATATTTGTTTTATTTTTTATATATTATTATTATTATTTCTTTACTTTCTCAGACGTTAAGTCTGGTTGAGAATGGAAAGTGACGCGGACCTTGATCAAGCGTCACTTCCTTTTAACTGTATGGTATGTGTTATATTGCATTTAGGAACTTTCGGGTAATTGAACATGTATCAATAATTACTGATTTCTGTAGTTGTATATATACGTTTGGATGTAGCTCTATTGCATTGATGTACTGGTGGATATTGTGTGGTATGACTCCTGTAGTTGATAGTATAATTGGTATGATGTCAACTTTATCCTGATGCCACATGTCTTTGACTTCCTCAGCCAGTTGGATGTATTTTTCAATTTTTTCTCCTGTTTTCTTTTGTATATTTGTTGTATTGGGTATGGATATTTCGATTAGTTGTGTTAATTTCTTCTTTTTATTGGTGAGTATGATGTCAGGTTTGTTATGTGGCGTTGTTTTATCTGTTATAATGGTTCTGTTCCAGTATAATTTGTATTCATCATTCTCCAGTACATTTTGTGGTGCATACTTGTATGTAGGAACTTGTTGTTTTAAAAGTTTATGTTGTAAGGCAAGCTGTTGATGTATTATTTTTGCGACATTGTCATGTCTTCTGGGGTATTCTGTATTTGCTAGTATTGTACATCCGCTTGTGATGTGATCTACTGTTTCTATTTGTTGTTTGCAAAGTCTGCATTTATCTGTTGTGGTATTGGGATCTTTAATAATATGCTTGCTGTAATACCTGGTGTTTATTGTTTGATCCTGTATTGCAATCATGAATCCTTCTGTCTCACTGTATATATTGCCTTTTCTTAGCCATGTGTTGGATGCGTCTTGATCGATGTGTGGCTGTGTTAGATGATACGGGTGCTTGCCATGAAGTGTTTTCTTTTTCCAATTTACTTTCTTCGTATCTGTTGATGTTATGTGGTCTAACGGGTTGTAGAGGTGGTTATGAAATTGTAGTGGTGTAGCCGATGTATTTATATGAGTGATTGCTTTGTGTATTTTGCTAGTTTCTGCTCGTTCTATAAAGAATTTTCTTAAATTGTCTACCTGTCCATAATGTAGGTTTTTTATATCGATAAATCCCCTTCCTCCTTCCTTTCTGCTTAATGTGAATCTTTCTGTTGCTGAATGTATGTGATGTATTCTATATTTATGGCATTGTGATCGTGTAAGTGTATTGAGTGCTTCTAGGTCTGTGTTACTCCATTTCACTACTCCAAATGAGTAGGTCAATATTGGTATGGCATAAGTATTTATAGCTTTGGTCTTGTTTCTTGCTGTCAATTCTGTTTTCAGTATTTTTGTTAGTCTTTGTCTATATTTTTCTTTTAGTTCTTTAATATTTGTATTATCTATTCCTATTTTTTGTCTGTATCCTAGATATTTATAGGCATCCGTTTTTTCCATCGCTTCTATGCAGTCGCTGTGGTTATCCAATATGAAATCTTCTTGTTTAGTGTGTTTTCCCTTGACTATGCTATTTTTCTTACATTTGTCTGTTCCAAACGCCATACTTATATCATTGCTGAATACTTCTGTTATCTTTAGTAATTGGTTGAGTTGTTGATTTGTTGCTGCCAGTAGTTTTAGATCATCCATGTATAGCAAATGTGTGGGTATGTTCCAGTAATATTGTATCCATAATTTGTATTATTTAGCATGTTGGATAGTGGGTTCAGAGCAAGGCAGAACCAGAAAGGACTTAATGAGTCTCCTTGGTATATTCCACGCTTAATCTGTATTGGCTGTGATGTGATATTATCTGAATTTGTTTGGATATTAAGTGTGGTTTTCCAGTTTTTCATTACTATGTTTAGGAACTGTATTAATTTAGGATCTACTTTGTATATTTCCAATATTTGTAGTAACCATGAGTGGGGTACACTATCAAAAGCTTTTTGGTAATCAATGTATGCGTAGTGTAGAGACCTTTGTTTAGTTTTAGCTTGATATGTCACCTCTGCATCTATTTTTATGCCAAGACGTTCCCCACTTGCTGAATAGCCCTCGTACATTATCCAAAATTATTTCAATAACCACTAGAAACAAAATCCTAAAGTTCATTGAAAGACGTAACTTATGAAATGGATCTCAGCATAGCTTCAAAATATGTGTAGATCCTCAGGTTACTTACAATTAAAATCAAAACTTGTTTGGAAGTGCAAAGAGCTAATTAACATTTTAATGTGAATAATGTATCCGTAGTGACCCAGTAAAGTGACAATCAAACTTCTTCACATATATAATCAGAATACTGAAAGAACAAGCAACTATCTGTGATTATGTCTAAATCTCTACAAATCTTTTGATTGTGTATGTCACTTATTTCTATTACAGAAATTATATTGTTATGGTATAAGAGTGGTAGCTTTCAGCTGCATATAACCTTTTATTGCAAGCAATGTGTGGTGATACGGCATAAAAATGTAAAAACTAGAACATTTTTACTCCAGTTTTAAATCGAAGAATTATATGTATTACACAGTTAACTGTTAGGACTACTGATATAACGTCAAGTTTAACACATATTTCAGAACGACAACACATATAAGTCACAGAGTAAGTTGACAAGCAAGACATGTGTACACGTTAGCATTCGAATGAGCACCGAGTCCCAGTCTAGCGGCCGCTGCTCGGCTGGCCGCTTAGGTGGCGCAGCTGCTGCATGGCTGGCAGACAGCGCCGCACGTAGAGGACGCGCGTAATTGCACGGTGGCGCTTTGAATGATCGGCGAGTTACAACACTTTTCCCCCTTTTGAAATTGTTGCACTGGTCTTGATGGAGCCCCGTTGTTTGACTCACCATAAAGTCTCGAGGAGGCGGCTTCCCGTACGGACGGAAGTGTCCCCGATGATAACGGGTCAAGATGACAGGAGACGTAGGGGGTCGAATCTGCTGGGGCCCCATGCACCAATCTGCCTGTTGCGGCAAGTCCAGTTGATATGACAGGAGACATGGGCGATGTGTCGGCGTCCGTTGGAGGAGGAGGAGGAGGAGGAGGAGGAGGAGGAGGAGGAGGCGAGTAGATTTCCTCTGACAGAGGATGGTCATCCGGTTCCTGCATGGGCAGGTCTCCTGGTGGCGTCCGTTCTTGTGCTGGCATCGCTATGACAGTGAGAGGGCTGCGTTGTGAGTATTGAGAGATGCCAAGATCCCGAGCATCAGGTAGAGCCGATGGTGGTGTAGCGGCATTCGGAACTCGAGGCCGAAGCTGGTCCGAATGACGCACTGCAACACCCGTGTCCGTCTGGATTTCATACAGGCGTCTGCCACGGTGTCGTAAGATGCGGCCCAGGCTCCATTTTGGCCGCCTTCCATATGCCCGTACTCAGCCGAGGTCGTCGGCGGTGAACCGGCCAAGTGAAGGCACCCACGGCCGTGAGGTGGAAGGCCGCAGAAGATGAAGTAGCGTGCGGGGCTGTCGGCCATGTAAGAGCTCAGCCGGGCTGTGGTCGCCCATGGGGGTGAAACGGTAAGGCGCCAGAAACTGGAGAAGCGCATCATCAGCAGCAGAAGAAGTCAGAAGTTTCCGCATCTGAGCCTTAAATGTGCTGACCAGTCATTCAGCCTCACCGTTGGATTGTGGATGGAACGGTGGGGTCATGACATGCATAACGCCCTGACGAGCACAAAAATCCGCAAATTCGGAAGAGGCAAATTGCGGACCATTATCAGCAACAAGAGTAGAGGGGAGGCCTTCCAAAGAAAAAATGCAGGCGAGAGCACTGGTGGTTGCCGCGGTGGTAGGCGACGTGCAACGGACAATGAAAGGAAAGTTAGAGTAGGCGTCAATTACGAGGAGCCAATAAGTACCTAAAAAGGGTCCCGCAAAGTCAGCATGAATGCGCTCCCAGGACTTCTCAGGCGAAGGGGCAGCGGCCTGTGATGCACAAGGGCCACAGGCAGCGACCATGTGTGCTATTTCAGAGTCGATGCCAGGCCAGTACACATGACAGCGCGCCAGAGATTTTGTGCGAGACACACCCCAGTGCCCTTGGTGAAGGAGGCGCAAGACCGAAGCATGCAGATGCAGGTACCACAACACGCGGCGAAGCATTGTCAGTGGAAAGGAGGATAACACCATCCCTAGCCGTGAGGCGGTAGCGCAAAGCGTAGTAGTTCCGCAACGGATCAGAAGTCTTAGCGGACGGGCGATCTGGCCAACCCTTCTGAATACAGCGTAAAACCCGGGAGAGGGTAGGGTTAGAACCCGTAGCACCCGCCAGCCTGTCCCCAGTGATGGGGAACCCGTCCACAACCCGCTGCTCGGCAACATCCAGGTGGAAACACAAAAGTTCATCCCTATCGAATGCCTGATCAGGACCCATGGGAAGGCGAGACAGAGCATCAGCATTTGCATGTTGAGCCGTTGACTGGAAATGAATCTCATAATTGAAGCGAGACAAGTAAAGAGCCCAACGCTGGAGGCGGTGTGCAGCCTTGTCGGGAAGTGACATTGATGGATGAAACAAGGAAACAAGTGGTTTGTGATCCGTAACAAGATCAAATTTTGAGCCATAGAGGAAAAAACACCAAACTTATGAAGAGCATAAATAATGGCCAAAGCTTCTTTCTCAATTTGAGAATACTTTTGTTGGGCATCTGTGAGCGCTTTGGATGCATAAGCAATGGGTTGTTCCGAACCGTCAGAAAAATGGTGCGCAAAGACTGCACCGACCCCGTACTGAGAGGCGTCTGTGGCAAGAACAAGATGTTTGTCAGGTCGATAATTAGCCAGGCGTATTGAGAGGCGTCTGTGGCAAGAACAAGATGTTGGCCAGGTCGATAATTAGCCAGGCACGGGGCCTGTTTCAGCATAGTCTTCAATTTCTGGAAAGCCGCATCGCATGACGCGGGCCAGTGAAGAGGCACGTTTTTATGCAACAGGCGATGCAACAGCTGAGCCACCGAAGCCACAGACGTTAAAAACTTGGGATAGTATGCTATTTTTCCCAAGAAGGCCTGCAGTTCCTTAACAGATGTAGGGCGAGGAAGGGCATCGATCGCAGCGACAGTTTGCTGAAGCGGACGAATACCATCCCGAGAGAGTTGAAACCCCAAGTACGTGATAGATGCCTAAAAAAATTGTGATTTCTGAAGATTACACTTAAGACCGGCAGTCTGTAAGACATGAAAAAGTGTGCGGAGATTTTGAAGATGTTCTTCAGTGGTGGAGCCAGTGACAACAATGTCGTCCATGTAATTGATACACCCAGGGACAGGGAGCAATAATTGTTCCAAGAGTCGCTGAAAGAGAGCAGGGGCGCTAGCAACCCCGAATGGCAAGCGTTGGTATTGATAGAGGCCAAAAGGCGTGTTAAGGACCAGAAACTGCCGGGAAGCAGCGTCGAGAGGAAGTTGATGATAAGCTTCTGACAGGTCAATTTTAGAAAAATACTGGCCTCCAGCAAGTTTAGTGAACAATTCTTCAGGACGGGGCATAGGGTAAGTGTCGATGAGGCATTGAGCATTTACAGTGGCTTTGAAATCGCCACAGAGACGAATATCACCATTTGGCTTAGCAACAACAGGAGAGGACCACTCACTGGAAGTGACAGGAAGCAAGACCCCTGAAGTAGTGAGACGATCCAACTCCCGTTTTACCAGATCACGAAGGGCCACAGAAATGGGCCAAGCCCGAAAAAACTTAGGCCGAGCAGTGGGTTTGAGCGTGATATGAGCTTCAAAGTCGTTTGCACGGCCTAACCCAGGAGAAAAAAAGGGACGAAAATGTCGTCGACAAGGAATCCAGTTGAGCATAAAGAATAGCATCAGAAACAATATTGACAGAGTCATCTATGGAAAACCCAAAAACGCGAAAGGCATCGAAACCAAAAAGATTTTCTGCGTTGCTCTGGTCGACCACAAATATGGGAACAGTGCGAACGACGGATTTGTAAGATACCTCAGCACGAAACTGTCCCAAGAGAGAAATCTTCTGTTTATTGTACGTCCGTAATTGCTGAGTGACAGGTGACAGGAGTGGAGAACCCAACTGAAGATACGTCTGAGAATTGATGATAGTGGCAGCAGAACCAGTATCCACCTGCATGCGAACGTCTCGACCAAGTATTTGGACAGTGAGGAATAGCTTCCCTGAAAGGGAAGTAGTGCAATTGACAGACAACACAGAATCAGCGTCATGGTCATGAACATCATGTATGCGATCGGATTTGCAAACGGAAGACACATGACCTTTCTTTTTGAAATTGTGACACACAGCCCAACGTTGGGGACAATCCTCGCGTGAATGTTTCGTAAAACACCGCGGACATGAAGGAAGTTGCCGAGGGTTTTGCTGCAGTTTCTTAGCGGGTTGTTTACGGCTAGGCCGAGGCTGTGCGTGGGAGCGCACTGCGGCCACGTCGGCCGGCGGGGACGCGCCGCACGCGTCGTCAACAGCGCACAGAGGTTGTATTTCCCCGACATCACCCCACGCCTCTATTTGCGCCCCAGCGGCGCGAGAAATTTCAAAAGACTGCGCAATGGAGAGAACTTCATCTAGAGTCGGATTTGCCAACTGAAGGGCCCGTTGCCGAACTTCTTTGTCGGGCGCCGACCGGATAATAGCATCCCGTACCATGGAATCGGCATAGGATTCTTTGTGAACGTCAGTAACAAATTGACACTTTCGACTGAGGCCGTAAAGTCCAACAGCCCAAGCGCGATAGGATTGATGTGGCTGTTTTTGACAACGATAAAAGGCAACACGAGAGGCTACCACATGCGTTTGCTTTTGAAAATAGAAGTGAGCATATTTCAGCAAAGGACAAAGACGCAGGATCCTTCAAAGGAGCCAATTGCGACAACAACCGATACATTTGAGGTGAAATCCAGGAAAGGAACAGAGACTCACATGGTTGTTCGTCCGTGACATGAAATGCCAAGAAGTGCTGTCGAAGACGTTTTTCATAATCAGACCAGTCTTCCGCCGTCTCATCGTAAGGAGGAAAAGTAGGTATAGCCAACGACGAGAAACGCCCCGCATTTGACGCCGCGACGAAATCGCGAATCGCCGCTGTTAGAAGCGTTTGCTGTTCAAGGAGGTTTTGCAATAGTTGCTCGACAGTAGCCACGGAAACCTGTGGGTGAACGGTGAAAAGGAAAAATCCACTACCTCGTCGCCAATTGTTATAACGCCAAGTTTAACACATATATTTCAGAACGACACAACACACATAAGTCACAGAGTAAGCTGACAAGCAAGACATGTGTACACGTTAGCATTCGAATGAGCACTGAGTCCCAGTCTAGCGGCCGCTGCTCGGCTGGCCGCTTAGGTGGCGCAGTTGCTGCATGGCTGGCAGACAGCGCCGCACGTAGAGGACGCGCGTAATTGCGCGGCGGCGCTTTGAATGATCGGCGAGTCACAACAACTACTACTGTCCTTTAATAGAGGCAATGAATGAAAAGGTGGTAACTTGTGCATACAGTGTACACAGTAAGCAGTAGATCCTCAGGTTACTTACAATTAGAATCAAAACTTGTTTGGAGATGAAAAAGGGTAATTAACATTTTGCTGTGAGTAATCTATCCATAAATGGAGAGAAAACAATTTACATGCATATATGGGCAAACAAAACAGCTGGTATGGAAAATATCAGCATTTTTCTTGATGAAGCTGAAGTTTAGAATATGTAACGGCTTTCTGAACTGATGTCGGACACATATATGACATAGAAATCCCTATCAGATAAAATATAGTAAAAATTGGGAACAACACATATCTGATCAAGAAAATCATGACACTGGAGTCCCACATAGATTAAATATGTTAAGTTAGGAGTAACATATTTCTGATGAGAAAAATTACCCAAACTGTGGACAGTGAGACACTGCTAAAAATGTATTATCACCTTATTTATCCTCACCTGTCATACTGTATACCTGAAATGCAGCAGCTGTTCACTTATGTTTACTGTTGAGGCTACAGAAGAAATCTGCTAGAGTTATTGGAAACTTATTAACAATTAAGCTGGCTCAGTGCTTAGCTCACTGGACTCACACTGAAGAGGACAGCAGTTCCAATCCATGCCCAGCCATCCAGATGTACGTTGTCTATGGTTTTCTAAATTGCTCAAGATAAATGCAGGAAAGGTTCCTTTGAAAAGGGCACTCACAGTTTCTTTCTCCATCCTCCCCCAGTCTGATCTCGTGCTCCATCTGAAATGATCTCATCGTCAGTGGGGTGTTAAACCCCAATCTTCCTCCCTATAGACAAATATAGAGAATTCTAAATATTAACGCTATTTTTCACTCATCATATGTGAAAGAGTGATGTATCTAAAAGTACCTTGTCAGTCCTGTACAACAAAAACATACATGACTCCAGCACCAGATCACAAAATGATTACCACGTTAATAGTAATTTAAGATCCAGTAAAATCTGGGAACATAGAATGTAATGTCAGTATTCCAGTACATGTTGTTACATGCTCTCATAGTGTAAAGGAGCTCTCAAGAGGTATGTGAACATAGTGTGTGCATTATGTTCATGTCATAGACTTCAGTCGGAAGGTTGCTCTGATGCAGCCTTCCACATTACTCTATCCCTTGCAAGCCTCTTCATTTCTGAATAATTACTGCAACCTATATCCTCCAGAACCTGCTGACTGTATTCACCTTGTGATCTTCCTCTACAATTTGTACCCCTCCTCTCTCTCTCTCTCTCTCTCTCTCTCTCTCTCTCTCTCTCTCTCTCTCTCTCTCCTCCAATACTAACTTGGTGATCCCTTAATGTTTCAGAATGTGTCCTATCAACTGAACCCTTCTTATAGTATAAAATTATGCCACAAATTTCTTTTCTCCTCAATTCAGTTCAGTATCTTTTTGCTGTTTACATGATTCTTCTGCAGCACCATGTTTCAAAAGTTTCTATTCTCTTCTTGTCTGAACTGTTTATTGTCCACATTTCACTTCCATACAAGACTACACTCAGGCAAATACCTTTAGAAAAGAATTCATAACACTTACACCTATGTTCAATGTTAACACATTTTTCCTCTTCAGAAATGTTTTTTTGCCAGTCCACAATTTATATCCTCTTATCCTCTGTAATTCATCCTTTGTCAGTTACTTTGCTGCCCAATAACAAAACTGACCCATTACTTTTAGTGTCTCGTTTCCTAATATAATTACCTTGGCACCACCTGATTTAATTTCTCTACATTTTATTGCCATGTTTTGCTTTTGTTATTGTTCATCTTACATCCACCTTTCAAGACACCGTTCATTCCTTTCAGCTGCTCTTCCAGGTCTTTTGCTGATTCTGACAAAATTACAATGTCACCGGCAATCCTCAAGGAATTTTGTTTCTTCTCCCTGAATTTTGATCCCTTCACCAAATTTTTCTTTGGTGTCCGTTACTGATTGCTCAGTATACAAATGGAATAACACTGAGGAAAGGCCACAGCCCTCCTCCTCAATTGCTGCTTCCCTTTCATGCCCCTATGCCCCTTGACTATTATAAACTTCTGCACCTTGTATTTTACTCCTATTGGCTTCAGAATTTCAAACAATGTATTCCAGTCAATATTATCAAAAGCTTTCTCCAAATACACAGAAGCTGTAAATGTAGCTTTGCCTTCCCTTATCCACCTTCTAAGATAAGTCATAGGGTCAGTACTGACTCACAAGTTCCTACATATCTTTGGAATCCCAACTGATCATCCCCAAGGTTGGCTCCTACCAGTTTTTTCATTCTTCTGTAAATAATTTGTGTTAGTATTCGGCACCCATGACTTATTAAACTGATAGTTTGGTAATATTCACACCTGTCAGCACCTGATTTCTTAGGAATTGGTATTATTACACTCTTCTTGAAGTCTGAGGATATTTGCCTGTCTCATACACCTTACACTAAAGGCAGAATATTTTTGTTACAGGTGGTTCTCCCAATGATATCAGAAATTCTGAGGGAATGCCATCTACTCCAGGGACCTCATTTTCACTTTGGTCTTTCAGTGTTCCGTCAAATTATTCTTGTAATGTCATATAGCCTATTTCATCTTCATTTAGGCCCTCTTCTCTTTCTATAATATTGCTATCAAGTTTATTTCCCTTGTATAGGCCATCTACATACTCCTTTCACCTTTCAGTTTTCCCGTTTTTGATCAGTACTGGTATTCCAACTGAGCCACTTGATATCCATACAACTGCTTTTTTTCCCCTTCAAATGTCTCTTCAGTTTTCCTTTAGGCAGTATCTATCTTTCTCCTAGTGAAATATACTTCTAAATCCTTACATTTGTCCTCTAGCCATTCCTGCTTAGCTGTTTCGCATTTTCCGTCAATTTCATTTTTTAGACATCTGTATTCCCTTTCACGAGCTTCATTTGCTGCATTTTTGTACTTTCCTCCTTTCATCAATTAAATTCAATATCTCCTGTGATATGCAAAGATATCTAACGGGCCTTGCCTATTTGCCTGTTTTATCCTCGGCTGCCTTCACTGTTTCATCTCCCAAAGCTACCTTTTCATTTTCTACTGCATTCCTTTCCTGTGTTTCAGTCAATCATTGCCTGATGCTCCCTCTTAAAGTCTCAATAGCCTGTGGTTCTTTGAGTTTATCTGGGCCCCATCTCCTTAATTTCCTACCTTTTTGCAATTTCTTTAGTTTTAATCTGTAGCTCATAACAGAAAATGTGGCCAGAATCCACATCTGCTCCTGGAAATGTCTTACATCTTAAAATCTGGCTCCAAAATATCTGTTTTACCATTATGTAATCAATCTGCAAACTTCCAGTTTCTCCAAGTATCTTCCACGTATACAACCTTCTTTCATGATTCTTAAACCAAGTGTTACTGATGATTAAATCGTGCTCTGTGCAAAATTGCAAAATCGTAGCAGGCAGCTTCCTCTTTCATTCCCCACAGTCCACATTCGCCTTCTATTTTTCCTTCTCATTCTCTTCCAGTCACCCATCACAATTAAACTTTCCCCTTCCTTAACTATCTGAGTAATTTCTTTTATCTCATCATACATTCTTTCAGTCTCATCGTCATTTCTACATCTACATGACTACTTTGCAATTCACATTTAAGTGCTTGGCAGAGGGTTCGTCGAACCACAATCATACTATCTCTCTACCATTCCACTCCCGAACAGCGCGCGGGAAAAACGAACACCTAAACCTTTCTGTTCGAGCTCTGATTTCTCTTATTTTATTTTGATGATCATTCCTACCTATGTAGGTAGGAGCTAGCTGGCATATAAACTTACTACTAGTGTGGGGCTGGCTTCATGTGCATCTTGGTTGGGATAATGCATTCAGTATACTGTTCATAGTAGCTTACCCGCATTTCTATTTTATTATTATGTGTGGTGTGCGGCAGTAGCAAACATCTTGTCTTCAGAGAAGAAAACGATTTTATAGAAGATGAAAACTGAACAAAATAGCAGAAAACAATATTTTGGATCTATATTTAGATGGAGACAGGCTATAGTTCCATCCTGACCATTCTGATTCAAGTACTTTGGGGTCTTCATACAGTGCTTGGAGCACACAGCAAAAGTCTTTGAAATTCTGCCACCAAAACTATGACACTCCTCCAGCACTGATCGACAATATTGGCCTAATGTTCTATCTCTAATAATTTTATGAGAGAGAGAGAGAGAAGAAAAAGCATAGGCAGGATATTGGAGGTAAGTAACCATTATTGACTGTAGTTTGCCTTTTCACAAAGCCATGTGCCTCAGCTGTGAAAAGGAAAGGTAAATATCTCAAGGAACATGTAGTATACTGATTCTAACACCAACAACAATATGTAAAGTGCATTAGCAGACATGCTATTAACAACGATCTATCACCGCATCCACAGCTTCAGAGGTCTACGTTAATGCCATGCTTTCCAAAATTACATTACTTTCTCATAGAAGTTTTTGAGTCACTCTAATGACATCAAATATATGCGCATCTGCATACTGCTTTCTTCCATCCATAAGCAAAATATTGACAGAAATATAGAAGCAGAATTAGGAAATAGACTAAAGTTAAAACATGGAAAAAATTGAAAGCTTTAGTGTTCTGGCCACAGATGGGCCAGTTGAGCTTCATTGACCATCAATGAGCCAATGTCATCACTTGGATGTGATATGGAGGGATGTGTGGTCAGTACTCTGCTTTCTCTGCAAGCTTAGCTGACCTGGAACTGCTACTATTTGGTCTAATAGCTCCTCAATTGGCATCAATAGGTGGAATGGACACCATTCCAACCCTCCCACCACGGTAAAGTTCCTGACAGTACCAAAAATCAAAGCCAGGTCTTGCGCATTGCAGCTGTCTACACTGATCACTTGGCTATGGAGACGGACAAAGCTAAAATATACAGGCTGCAGAATGAATATCTTAACATTATGACACCTTCTATGTATAGGCAGCAATTTCACAATTACTCCGCATAATTTACAAGAGAATTGGAGTGATTTTTTGATTGTAAATAATGCCGTGTCTGCAGAAAAATTAAAAAAGAAAGAAACAGTGAAAGGTGTAAACTTAGAGCTGCTTCTACAGGGATAGGTCTAAAACCTTTTTACTACAGATCTACAGCCAAAAAAGATGACACAACAATAAAGAATTTTAATTAAAAAAACTTTGTTCCATCCGTCAGTGTTCCTTCACCATTGATTCAATACTAGTAATCGTATGTGCCAAATTTAGAATAACATGGTATATTAGGTCTTAGTGGATACATGAGGTTACTGCATTTAAGTCATGGTGGTTCATTTACACCTATAGGGAAAAATTAGAAGATGAGGAAGCATATTGTACGAAAGGGATGAGTGCATGTCTGTTGGACAAGAATACTGCATAAAGAAGCAGGTGTGGTCAGCCAGGGACATTTACAATTGTGGCTTCACTTCCTGCATGTAATTTCCATCAGTTAATGGTCTTACAAAAAATGGCTACCAGTAAACTACTGTTAAAGGTGTTTACAGACAACAGAATAATTTATGACCTAAGACGGAAATCACAGGCAGCCAGCTATTATCATCACAGCCCAAATCTGTATCACTGCTTCTGATTAAGGGTCTACAGAGCCTAAACATCTAAGGTCATCCATCCTCAGGATGGACTCAGTGTTCCTCGTCTGTCTGCATCTAGAGTACATTCTATGTATGAGTGTGAGACGTTTTCTAAGTGTTTGTGTAGTGTGTATCTAGGCAGAATATGGGTACCAACCCAGTATTCACCTATTGGGATGTGGAAACCACCGAAAAACACATCCATTGCAGCTGGTACAACAGCCCTCTTATGCTTGATTGCTTTGTTGCAGACAATCCCAGAAAATTTTGATGGAGTTCAAATCTAGTGACTTTTCTGGCTATTACATATATTTAATTGCTCCTACATATCCGACATATAAAAATGACACACTTTTAAGTTGGTGAATAGAAAAATCAACATCTTGGAAGACACAGCTGGTAATATTATGATGTTTGTACAGGTGACGGATAATAGCAAATGTTGGTTGTCATTCTGATACAGGCTACCTACTAGCTCAAACAATGGATTCATTTCCACACAATTAAAGCAGTTCTATATCACCATATAGGCTTCTGTAGTTTTCAGCAACCCTTTTATATCACCATGCAAAACAGCTGGCCAAATGTGCTTCAGAATAGGGCAAACCATTGATAGGAACAATGAAACTGCTCCTGAGAACACAGACCTGCTGAGCACAGGTGCTAATTTCTACAACGTGAGAATACTGTCTATTTTTCTGAAAGAGATGTATTGTGTTCATTCAAACAGGAAGAATTACTGCTAAAGTGGTGTTATAACCTTTAAGCACTAATAAATTGCGTGGATATGCAAACGTAGAACAATAGCGGGTTACATGCTACCAACTCCGAATCTGTCATTAGACTGCCGTGCCGTGACACGCGGCCGGCGCCGTACATAGCCAGGTGGCGCTCCCGCGCTCAGCCGAGTTGCGGAGCGCCTCTATCGCCGTGTTCGCGTACTAACGTAGCGGCACTGTTAAATATCGTGGCACTGTCACAACACTTTTCCCCCTTGAAAAAAAAAACACTCACTTCCTTGGAGACACGGACAGGGCGGAGACATCCATGGCCTCGTGGGAGGCCCCGAGAAGATCCCGCGGAGAAACATGAGAGTATGGTCGAAAATGTCCAGGACGGAAGCTTGTGCGTGGAACGTGGCTCCTGGACGAGATGATGGGTGAAAACTCCGGAGCAGCATCCATAGGTGCCGTGGACCTGGGGGTGTGCACCAGCGAGATGGGTCCCGGAGAAGGCGGCGTCGCGACTGGGGCCGGTTGCGGCGTACTCGGAAGCGGTAGCGACGTCGGCTGCAGCAACACGCACGGGAGATCGGCAGCAGCGACAGGACTGGCTTCTCGGGCTGGTGGAGGCGAAAGAAGGGGAGATGGCACCGGCGTGGCCACCACTCGTGGGCGCATCTGGTCGTAATGGCGAACAACCATGCCGTCGTCCGTACGTATTTCACAAAGCCGGCGGCCGCGAAGAGCCTTGACCACCCCTTGAATCCATTTAGGGCGAGATCCATACCCTCGTGTCCACACGTCGGCGCCCACCGAGTATTTTCCCGCACTAGGGGACACAGTACAAGGCCTGAGAGGGTGAAGCAGGTGCAGTAGAGTGCGCGGTTGGCGGCCATGCAAGAGTTCAACAGGGCTGCAATCACCCAGAGGCGTGAAGCGATAAGAACTCAGAAATTGCAACAGAGCGTCATCTGTGGAAAAATCACTAAGGAATTTTTTCATCTGGCTTTCGAAAGTGTGGACAAGGTGCTCGACGTCCCCATTCGATTGCGGATGGAAGGGCGGTGCTGTAACATGATGAATCCCGTGTCCAGTACAAAAATCATGAAAGGCCTGCGAAGAGAACTGAGGGCCATTGTCCGTGACGATCGTGGATGGAAGACCTTCTAGCGCAAAGATTTTGGACAAAGCCAGCGTCGTCGCCGCAGTGGTGGGCGACGGACATCGAACAACGAACGGAAACTTCGAGAAGGCGTCAATCAACAGTAGCCAATAAGTGCCGAGGAAGGGGCCGGCAAAGTCAGCGTGCACCCGTTCCCATGGCTGCGCCGGATCAGGCCACGGAGAGGGCATTGTACGGGGTGCAGCCAGTTGTTGAGCACACTGACCACACGCAGCGACCATGTGGGCGATGTCCGAATCAATACCGGGCCAATAAACGTGCCTGCGGGCCAGGGACTTTGTCCGAGAAATCCCCCAATGGCCTTCATGCAACAGTTTGAGAACATCTTTGCGAAGAGAGGCTGGCACAACGACCCGTGGAGAGGCGCCATCCGTGGCCAGAAGCACAACACCCTCACGAACAGACAGACGAAGGCGCAAGGCATGGTAGTTGCGAAGGGGATCCGATGCCCGGCCCTTGGTCCTGTCCGGCCAACCCCGTTGAACAAAACCGATCACCTGACGCAGGACCGGGTCCTGCGCAGTAGCAGACGCGACCTGCGAACCTCTAAGTGGAAAACCCTCGACCGCACGACGTTCTTCGTCATCAATGTGGAAACAGAGTAGTTCATCTCTATCGAAAACCGGGTCGGGGCCCATCGGCAAATGCGACAACGCATCAGCGTTGGCGTGCTGGGCCGTGGAGCGATAGTTAATCTCATAGTGAAAACGAGACAAGTATAAGGCCCAACGTTGCAGGCGGTGAGCTGCCTTATCCGGAAGCGACGCCGATGGGCTGAACAGAGAGACCAGCGGCTTGTGCTCGGCGATGAGGTGAAACTTAGAACCATACAAAAAAACGCTGAACTTTTTTAGAGCATGAATGATAGCGAGCGCCTCCTTTTCGATTTGAGAGTAACGCCGTTGGGCATTGTTGAGGGTCTTGGAAGCATAGGCGATGGGTCGTTCCGACCCATCCTCATACCGATGGGCGAGAACAGCACCTAGGACATACTGTGAAGCGTCAGTCGCCAGAACCAAGTGCTGACCCGGACGGAATGTGGCAACACAAGGCGCCGACTGCAAATGAGCCTTCAGGCGGACAAAAGCCTGCTCACACTCGTCGGACCAACAGAAAGGAACGTTTTTGCGTAACAGCTGATGCTACCGCCGCCGCGGATAGAATGAATTTGTGATAATAAGCAATCTCGTCTAGAAACGCCTGAAGTTCTTTGACCGTAGACGGCCGGGGTAGAGCGGTAATGGCCGCAACGTGCTGACATATAGGACGTATACCCTCATGGGACAAGTGGAAACCAAGATACACAATGGAGGGTTGGAAGAACTGTGACTTGTCCAGATTGCACTTCAACCCAGGCGAATGCAGAACCCCAAAACAGTGAACGCAAATTGCGAAGGTGCTCCTCAGTGGAGGCCCCCGTGACAACAATGTCATCCAGGTAGTTGATGCAGCCGGGAACGGAAGCCGTGAGCTGTTCCAAAAAACGCTGAAAAATGGCCGGCGCGCTAGCGACGCCAAATGGTAACGGCTGGTACTGATACAACCCACAAGGAGTGTTGATGACGAGAAATTCCTTGGAAGACGCATCCAACGGCAACTGATGTTACGCCTCCGATAAGTCAAGTTTGGAAAAGCACTGGCCCCCAGCGAGCTTGGTAAATAACTCCTCAGGACGGGGAAGAGGATAAGTGTCAATGAGGCTCTGAGCGTTGACAGTGGCTTTAAAATCACCACACGATCGCAGACTCCCGTTTGGTTTAGAAACCACCACGATTGGCGATGCCCATTTGCTGGAGGCAACAGGAAGGGGAATCCCTGAAGCTGTTAACCTGTCTATCTCAGCCTTGACAGGTGCACGCAACGCCATCGGAATAGGGCATACCCGGAAAAACTTAGGGCCAGCTGTAGGTTTAAGAGTAATGTGGGCTTCAAAATCCTGGGCACGACCCAGACCAGCAGAGAACACGGACGAGAATTCCGAACACAATCCATCCAGCTGTTGATACGGAATATCCTCAGATATGAGGTGCACATCATCATCAATGGAGAACCCGAACAACTGGAAAGCATCATAACCGAACAGGTTTTCAGTGCCCGCATGATCCACCACATAAAACGTGAGGGGCCTAACAACAGACTTGTAGGCAGTGGAAGCATCAAACTGGCCAACGATAGGAATTTTCTGCTTATTGTCCTCAGATTTGGCGTAACGGAAGACAAGGGAGGGGAGCCCAACTCCAAATACGTGCGAGGATTAATGAGAGTTACTGCAGAGCCAGTGTCCACTTGCATGCGAATGTCTTTATCCAGAACACGAACAGTGACAAACAACTTATTTGTTTGAGAAAGCACACAGTTAACATCCATGTCCGATGCCTCGTCCTCGTCGACAGGAACTTCAGGTGACTGACACACAGAAGCAATGTGGCTTTGATTTTCTACATGAATCACACGTGGCCCCACGTTTTGGACACGCGGCCCTGTCATGCTGTACGAAACAACGTGGACAAGAAGGAAGTGCGGAACGAACCTGCTTCTGTGGTTGCTGTTTTCGCTGCGAGCGTGGCGGCCCAACGCGACGTTGTTGACGCGAGTGAACCGCCGCCACATCGTCGTTCCCCTGTGAAACAGGCAAATTGTCCGTGTCGAAAGTTGTCTGTATAGCGCCTACATCACACCACGCGTCTATTTGCGCACCAGCAGAAGAGATTGAGCGATGCTTAGTACTTCCGACAACGACGGGTTTGGCAGTTGTAAGGCACGTTGCCGAACTTCTTTATCAGGAGCAAGCCGTAGAATAGCATCCCTAACCACTGAATCAGCATAAGACTCATGATGAGTGTCCGTGACAAAATGATATTTCCGACTCAGACCGTGTAGTTCCGCCGCCCAAGCCCGGTAAGATTGATGGGGCTGTTTACGACACCGGTAGAACGCCACGCGGGCGGCAACGACGTGGGTGTTTTTTCGGTAATAGGTAGACAATAAGTCACATTTCTTGGAAGGACAGAGAGGCAGGTTCCCGCAGAGGGGCTAACTGAGATAGCAGCTGATAGATCTGTGGGGAAATCCATGATAGAAATAACGACTTACACATAGGAGCGTTGACAACGCCGAAAGCCAAGAAGTGTTGCCGCAAACGCTTCTCATAATCCTCCCAGTCTTCAGCGGCCTCGTCGTAAGGAGGGAACGGAGGCGGAGAAGAGGAAGACAGACGATGAGTAAGCGACGTCGACAACGCCTGAATAGCAGCCGTCAGCTGTGTTTGTTGTTCAATGAGCGCTTGCATAAGCTGTTCCATGTCTGCCCCGACACGAACACACAATTCCACAACGCAGGAAAAAAAATATCCGACCTCGTCGCCAAAAAGTGTTATAACCTTTAAGCACTAATAAATTGCGTGGATATGCAAACGTAGAACAATAGCGGGTTACATGCTACCAACTCCGAATCTGTCATTAGACTGCCGTGCCGTGACATGCGGCCGGCGCCGTTCATAGCCAGGTGGCGCTCCCGCACTCAGCCGAGTTGCGGAGCGCCTCTATCGCCGTGTTCGCGTACTGACGTAGCGGCACTGTTAAATATCGTGGCACTGTCACAACAGTGGAATTTTGTGCATCACCAAATTCTAGCCAAATGTTAGGGTGAAAGCATGTAGAACAATCTGTGCTTTTGTCATGCAGTGTTGGTCCCATATGCGTACTTTGCCTTTTGCACCAAACATCACTACAAATCTAGAAGGGTTACCATAACATATGATAACCCTTCTTCTCTAAGGAATCTTACATAACACCTGTGATGAGCCATACTGAACATCTCCGGCGGTACTCCGCAAGGATACCACCCTTCGATTGTGCCATTCCAGCGCTAATCGAAGTGCTAGGTGTTTCAGGAGCCAGCCAGCCAGCCAGCCAGCCAGCCGAGCAACAGTGGTCCAGCCGAGCAGCAGCAGCAGCAGCAGCGGTCTCGGCCGGCAGCAGCGGTCCCGGCCAGCAGCAGCGGTTCCGGCCAGCAGCAGCGGTCCAGCCGGAAACGGCCAGCCAGCCCTCCAGCAGCAGCAACAGAAGCAGCGGTCCAGCCAGCCAGCCCTCCAGCAGCAGCAGCGGCAGCAGCAGCAGCAGCAGCGGCGGTCCCGGCCCCGTCTGCGGCAGCAGCAGCAGCAGCAGCAGCAGCTGCAACAGCAGCGGCATTCGTGCCACCCGTCGTCGAGTCAGCGCCAGTGCCAGCGCCAGCAGCGTGGGACTCTGGTCTTCGTCTTCATCCGTCTTCGTCTTCATCCATCTTCATCTTCGTCTTCGTCTGTCCCCAGTTCTTGTTCTTTCCTTTTCGTTCTGTGCTTTTTTGTTTCTCCCTGTCGTCATGTCAGCCCCCACCACCACTACCACCACAGCCATAGTTTATACTTCCCCCTCCGCCGCCACCACCACCATAACATGGTGTGCCCAGTCACACCCCCCTCTTTCCATCCCGCCTCTTCTCACTCTCCCTTCGCCCTCGCTCTTTGTCGCCCCCTCTCCAGCTTCTTCCTCCCGCTCCTCTCCCTCTGATCCTTTCCCCCACTCCGCCAGCCTGTCACTGCAGCTCCAGCTAGGGTGGTGGCCCGTCGGGCCACTGCCCATGCCCAACTCTCCCCATCGCCTTCGCCATCACCGCCGCCACCGTCGCCGTCTCCGTCGCCGTCACCTTCACCGTCACCGTCTCCAGCGCCGGCTGCTGCGTCCATGCCGGGACCTGTCCCTTCCCACCACCTCCCTATAGCTCCTGTCCCTCATATCACCACCCGCCCTTCTGCCGCCGTTAAACGCCCTAGTGGCACCTCCACCTCCTCCGCTCTCAAGAAGGCACCACCCCGTCCTCCTCCCCCCCCCCCCAGGGTGCCATGGATGTCTCCCCACCTGGCCCTGCTCCCTCTGCCTCCTCCTCCTCCCCCTCTCTATACAAATACCTCCTCTCCCGTCCCGATCCTTCCCTTCTCGAGGCCCGGAATGCCTCCCTCCTCCTCCGCCAACACTTCCCTGGTGCCCCAACTCTCTCCTCACTCCCAGACGGGATTCCGTTCTCATCTCCTCCCCCAGCCCAATCCTCCATACTGACATCCTCTCCCGCCTCCCCATCACCCGTTTTGGCCCCAACGCCTCCCTCACCCCTGCTCCTTCCCCCTCTCCTACCTGCCGACCCCAACCCCCGCATCGCCCGCCGGCCATCACCGCTGTGATCACTCGGCTCAGTCCGTCGATCACGGAGGAGGAGGAGGAGGTGTTGGCAGAGCTCAAGGCGCATCCCACGCTGGAGGTGCGGGCAGTCCGCCGCATTTTCAACTCGGCCGGCCCCACCCGCCTTATGCGGGTTTTCTCCGAGGACGCCCCCTCCATTGACCGTCTCCTGAAGGAGGGTGCACTCCTCTTCAACCAGCACTACGAGGTTGACCCCTCCCGTTCCCCTCCTCAATCCCTGCGCTGCCAGAGGTGTCTGCACTATAACGCACACCCAACAGCCAAGTGCCGCGAGGCCACCACCTGCCCGCATTGTAGGCAAGTGCACTTCCTCCGGCAGTGCCCTAACCTTCAAACCCCTCCCTCCTGCAATACCTACAATCTCCCCCATCCCACCTACTCCCAAAAGTGTAAAGCCCGACCCCCTCCGACCACTCCTGAACTCACCGTCCCTGTCTGTCCTCTGGACGCCCCCACCCCTCCCGGCAATTCCCTTCGCCAACCCCCTACCGCTGAGGACATCATCAGATTCCTCACAATCGTCCTTCAGAATTTTCATCCTTTTCAGCGCCCACACACCCTCCAACAGATTTCCCTCACCGCCCGTTCCATTTTCCAACTCAAACTGTACGCCACCTACTCCAACAACCAGGCCCATTTCACCTTCTCCCGTCTTGACACCCTCGTCTAAATCCCTATCATGGCGCGACAGCACCATATCCTTTTCAACAATATCCGCTCCCTTCCAGCCAACAAGAACCTCTTCCTGCACACCCTTACCACCCACCGTGTGGATGCCTTCCTCCTCAATGAAACCTTCCTCCAACCTCACCACACCGTCCACACTTCGCCCTATCTCCTCCACCGCTCCGATAATCCCCTCCTGATTGCGCGTGGTGGAGTTGCCATTGGTCACCACCGCCAGATCCCCGTTCGGCTCCAACCTCTCCTTCCCGACCCCACCGAACACCTGATCCTTAGTCTCTTCTTCTTCCCCGGCCTTACCATTACCTGTGCCACCATCTATGTCCGCCCTAACGCACCTCTTCCCTTCGACTTCCTCTCCCACATTGACCGTACCTTCTCTTCCTACGTGATCGCCGCCGACCTCAACATCCATAGTCGTTCCGCCGCCCAGTTACGGCGGTGGCATCGGTTCCTCTCCTCCCTTCAAGGCGACCTCATCCCCATCCCCCAGAACACCCGTCCTGAATCCAACTCCACTCCCGATGTTATCCTTTCCTCTCCCAACCTCCTTGGCCGCATAACGGTGGATGTCCTGTAGCCTATTGGTAGCGAACATCTCCCTGTCCTCCTCACCATTTCAGACGGTCGTCGCCCCCGCCCCGACCCTCGCAATGACCCTCCCCCTAAGTACGTCCATGACTATTCCCGTGCCTACCAGGATACCCTTTCCACCCAGGTCGATAGCCACCCCTTCACTTACCACCACCCTGACGATGTAACCCATGCTGCCTCCTTTCTCCAGCAGACCTTGTCTGAGGCCGTTGAGGCCCACGTCCCTACTGTCGCCATCCACCCCCACCGTCCTACCTTACCCCCACAGGCTGTCCTCCTCCTCCATGAATCCCGCCGTCTCTACCGTGCCTTCCTCCGCATGCGTGACCCGGACACACTGCGACGCCACCGGCAACTCCAGCAACACATTCATAATTTGCTCGCAGCTAAGAAACGCTCGGACTGGCGACAGACATGCACCCCTTTAAATGCTACCCTACCTATCAACTTGTCCAAGTTCTGGTCAGCCTTCCGTCGCCTTACCGGAACTAAACCCTCCCCCTACTATCCTCTTCTCCATGATGATCACCCCTTCCCTGACTCCCTTAGTAAGGCCAATCACTTTGCCTCTTAGCTCTCCGATGTCTTTTCCATCCCCGATGATCCTCAGTTCGATTACTCCCTCTTCCCGGATGTCCGTGATCGAACTGACACCTCTGTCCCTCCCCTCGCTCCTGGTTTCCAGTACTTGGACAACATTGCACACACGGAACTCAATGCCCCTATCACTACACAGGATCTCATTGCTACACTCCGCATGAAACGCAACACCACTCCTGGTCACGATCGTGTCACCTACAATCACCTTCATGAAGCTCCTGTCTCTTTCCTCTCCGTCCTGGCCAGGCTCTATAATGTAGTCCTGTCCTCCGGTTACTACCCCGACCTGTGGAAAACCTCCCGTATCCTGATGTTCCTTAAACCTGGCAAACCACCGTCCGCCGTCTCCTCCTACCGTCCCATCTGCCTTACCTCGGTCTTCAGTAAGGTCCTGGAATCTATCCTCACCCACCGCATCCACCAGCATCTCCGCCAGCACCGCCTCCTTCCCGTTACCCAGAGTGGCTTTCGGCCGTCCTTCTCTTCCGACGATCTTCTCCTTCACCTCACTCATCTCCTTTCCGACCAGCTTAATTCCCATCGCTCCGCGACCTTCCTCTCCCTGGACCTCGAATGAGCTTATGACCACGTATGGCATTCCGGTCTCCTCTTCAAGCTCCAAACCTTCGCCCTTCCCATTAACTACGTCCGTCTGATCGGCTCCTTTCTCTCCCACCGTCCTTCCTACGTCACCATCCATAACACCGACTCCTACACCTTTTCCCCTCCGCCGGTGTGCCCCAAGGCTCCGTTCTCTCCCCCCTTCTGTACCTTTTGTATACGGCGGACATGCCGCCGCCGTCACCCCCCGTCCACCTCCTCCAGTTTGCCGATGACACCGCCTTCCTTGCCCTTGCCCCCACCCTGCAGCACTCCCAACACCTTCTCCAATCCCATCTTGACCGGTTCACCGCTTGGTGCAACCAGTGGTTGCTCAAGGTCAATCCCTCCAAAACCCAGGCGGTCATTGTAGGCAAAACCACGCCTTCCTTCCGCCTCCTTGATTTCTATCTCACCATCTATGGCCTTCCTATCGTCCTCACTCCCACCCTTAAGTACCTTGGCGTCACCCTCGACCGTCACCTCTCCTGGACTCCCCATCTCTGGACAATCCAAGCCAAGGCACACTCCCAACTCCGTCTCCTCAAGCTCCTTTCCGGCCATACGTGGGGTCTGGACCCCTCCACCATCCTCCACACCTATAAATCCCTCATCCGCCCTATCCTTTGTTACGCCCATCTGGCCTGGTTCTCCGCCCCCCCTACCTTTTATACATCCCTCCAAATCCTTGAACGCCATGCTCCCCGCCTCGCCTATCGCATCCGTCTCCCCTCCCCCACGTGGATCCTGTATGATCTCATCCCCTTCCCTCACCTCCTCCTTGAAAGGATACGGATCCTGTACACCTCCCGCAAACTCGATCCTCCTCATCCGCTTGTCTCACCCATCCTCTCCCACCCCCGCCCGCTGCCGCGCCTGTATTCCCACGTCAAGCCCGGTCTCCATCTTTTCACCCTCCTTACACTCTCCCAAGATGGCTTCCGCCAGCTCCCCCTCCCTGATGATGTCCTCCTCCCTTCCATCTACTCCTCCTATCAACTTTGATCCTCCCCCCCCCCCCCACTTCCTGTGTCCTTTCCTTTAGGCACTCTCCCTCCCTTCTCTCTCCTTTTTCCCCCCATCCCTCTTCCTCCATCCCTCTTCCCCCGGGCTTCCCCTCCCCCTTCCTCCTTTCCTCCTCTCTCCTCTGCCCATGGCATCTCTGCTCTCCCCTCTCCCTCTCCCAACCCCCCTCCTCCTTTCTTGGCAGGTCCCCGGACTTGCACACGCAACGTGGACTTTCGCGTGCCGGAGGTCATCGCCATTAGTGTATCGTGTGTGCTGTCGTGTTTAGTGTTCAGTGTTCACCCTCGCACTTCATCATTCACCTGTGCCATCGCCATCTTCAGTGTTTGTGCGTCGTATCAACAGTTTGCCTTGTGGTTTATCGTCGAGTGTGAACGGCTCCGTGTTTGTCCTTATGTGTCTACTGTTTTATTGCCCACCGTTCTGTAACATATGTGTATTCTTCCTGTTTTTTCTCATTGTGTCTTCTATGGCTGAAGAGCAGCGTAGAATGCTGCTGGCAGCCTGCCTGTTGTACAGGTTTTAAAATAACAATAAAGTAAAAAAAAAAAAAAAAAAAGAAAGAAAGAAAACATACTGAATGCATTGAAACAAGTAAAACCAACAGTATAACACAATATTCACTACAAACACACACACACACATTTATTTTAAATTGATGGTGCACATGGTCACCATAAGATTACATTTTCTTTTTTTTTTGGAGGGGGGGAGGTGCCAGAAAAATCCTGTCATTCATGGCTGTAATGCACAAAATGCTGAAATTTGCAACAACAAAGAATCTGCATTTAACTGACTTTGGCTTTATTAGTACTGTTGAAGAAGGTGTTAGATCTCTTCCTACTGATGCAGCAGAATAAACAGATATGAACCATGTAAGTGTTTATTATTTCCAAAGTAATTACCATAACTATTAATACATTTATCCCACTGTGAGGCAAGATGGTCAGTGCCTTCATGGAACCATAATTGTACTCAGGCCTGCACCTATTTGTCTGGAGCAAATCAATGACCATGAATGTCTTTCTTCAGGGCTCCAAAAATATGAAAATTCCAGGGGGAGAGACTGGGACTGTATGGAGGATGTGTAAAGGATTCCCTACAAAACTTCTGCAGCATCGCCAAAATAATCTGGGCAACATGTGGGTGGGAAAATTGTGTGATATTGTGGGGTGCCTAAATTAATGGGTGCTTTAATGACTTTCACATGGAATGTCATACAGGCCCAATTTTCTGAAATGTGGGAGATAGAGTCTGGTAAGGCACTCAGCAGAGTAATTCACTTTGACATTCACTCATATGCTTTTGACCCATGAAATGGGTGTCCTCTATATACATTTTCCAGAGGCCATACGTAGGAGACAAGCCATTATTAATGTCTACAATAATGATAATGACTTTTGCTTTGTGTGGTCACTTTTGGCTTGTGAAAAAAATTACAAGGAAGATACACAGTGTACAAGTAAATACAATGTGTATAATATTTGTGAGCATTATAAATTAATGGTATTGATTTCATCATTAAACTTCAGGACATAACTAAATTTTGAGAGGGAGAATCCCAGTATATCTACCTATGTTTATCACCTCAATGAATGCAAGCCATGGGAAAATAAAGATGCTGGACCCTCTCACTTCTCTGATTTTTATTGTCAGTGCCAGAAACATCTAATCTTGTTGCTGTTCTCTTAGGAAGAAAAATAACACTTCTGCTGGGTCAAAAACATGTCCTACCTAATGTTATCCCAACTGTTAAAACATAAATGTCCATACCATATTTGCCCTAAATGTCTCAACCCATTTGCTTCAAGTGAGTGGTTAGCAAAGCACCTGCCAGATTGCCTACACAGGAACTGGTATGTGTGGGTGTGCCTCTCAAAGTGAACAAGTTCTTAAAATATAAGAATTTTCATCCCCAGGAGTGTGTCCCCTTTGTTGTATATGCTGACTTTGAGTACCTCTTCACTCCTGTGGTGCAGGGTGACACCACTGTCTCACATACCACCTTCACATAATTTTACATATCTTATGTGACTGCGTATCAGATTGTACGTGCATCTGACTTGAGTCATAATTATTTTTGACTACATATCAGGGAAGATTCTGCAAGATGGTTGCTCTCTGAACTTGAATAACTTGCAAGGGAAGTTGATGTGATTCATTGCACCAACATTCCCATGACCAAATCGCAGGAAAATGAAGCACTATACAAAGGAGCAGTTAACTGCTATATTTTTGGGCTGCCATTAGACAGAAATGCTGAAATACCACACAAGGATCTTTGTCTTCTAACTGGCAAGTTCCACTCTGCAGCACACTATTAATGTAACCTGATCTACCAACTACCATAATACATACCCTTTTTTCCACAGTTTGAGCAGGAATGATGCTTATTCCTTTGTTGAGTCCAATTATCACATTAGTGTCCTACCTGAGAGCATGCAAAAATATAGTTCACTTTCCTAGTGAATCATCCCAAATATTATGATGCACTTCTTGAACTCACTGTGATTTATGCATGCACCACTTCAGAAATTTGCTAAAGCTATGCATCAGGAAGACATGTACCTCACCCAAAAAAGCACATCCCAGTTATGCTAAGTTTCAACTCATGACAAAGAAAGGGGTCTTTGAATATCTGGATCTGATGGAGAAACTCAATGAAACCAAATGCCCAACATAATCATATTTTCCATTAATTTTACCAGGTAATACCATAACTGACCCACAACATGGGCATGCAGTGAATATTTGGCAGTAGTTCGACATATCTGATTTAGAGGAGTATGCCAAACTTCCATGGACACAGATGTATGGTTACTTACAGGTATTTCCAAGAAATTCCAGACTATATGTCTGGAACCATTCACGCCAGATCCTGTATTCTGCTACACTATTGTTGACATATTGCTGTTTTTCAAGTGCGGGATTCGTGGGGGTTTTTCCAATGTGTTCATAGGCATGCCAAAGCAGATAACCCCCATATGTTTTAAAAGTTAAACAAATCCAGTGATTTAATTTACATCCTATACTTGTATGTAAACAATTTATACAGGGACACCATGAAACAATCTTTGCCAATTGGAGGGTCTCAATGGCTGTCTGAAGAAGAAATCATCAGGTTAGGTGATAGCAAAGGTGTGGCAGTTGATGATGACATAGAATATGTCATGGAGGTGGACATGGCATCTCATAATAGTTTGCATGATGTGCACAGTGATTTACCATTATGTCCAGAGTGCTAAGTTCTATGAAACTTGTCACTCCCCCTGTTTATTACAACACTGGGGTATAAAAAGAGATATATAATGCATTATAGAAACCTCCAGCAATGTTGGCCTAATGAAAGATGGGGTGAATAGATCCCAGACTGAGGAGTTTATAGGTCTTAGATAAAAAAAATATATGCATACCATAGAGTGACAAGTGCCACACGAAGAGAAGCTAATAGTCTGCCTTGTGCGACCTCAACTGCTGATGATTACTTGAAATGCCTGCTCAGTGGTGTTGCCATATAAAAAATTATGACAAATTTCATTAATGAGTAAATATACTGAGAGGCAGTAGTTAGTATACCCAGTTCTACAGGACGTCCGTGAATTTACTCCACAAATAATACGTATTACACGCTTTTGGACTCTGAAAACTTTTGTTTGACTTGAAGAGTTACCCCAATATATTATACCATATGACATTATGGAATGAAAGTAGGCAAAGTATGCAAGCATTTTCATTTTTATGTCGCCTATGTCTGCTAACACTCGAATTGCAAATACAGATTTGTTAAGGCGTTTCTGCAGTTCTGTGGTGTGCTCTTCCCAACTGAATTTATTATCAAGTTGTAAGCCCAGGAATTTAAGACTGTCAACCTCTTCTATCTGCTCTTCTTCGTATTTTATGCATATGCTGGGTGGAAACCTCTTACAGGTTCTGAATTGCATATAGTGAGTCTTTTCGAAGTTTAATGTCAGTGAGTTGGCTTTAAACCATTTATTAATATCCATGAAAATATCATTAGCAGATCTTTCTAGAACTACACTTGACATACTATTTATTGCAATACTTGTGTCATCTGCAAACAAAACGAACTCTGCTTCTGGCAGTGTAACTGATGATAGATCATTAATGTACACAAGAAAAAGCAATGGCCCTAAGATGGATCCTTGTGGGACACCAAATGTAATTTCTTCCCATTCTGATGATGACTGATGACTTAAATCACTAGTCCCTTGCACTGACACCCTTTGTTTCCTGTTAGTGAGGTATGACTTGAACCATTTTGCAGCACTGCCCGTGACACCATAGAATTCTAATTTACTTAAAAGGATGTTGTGGTTCACACAATCAAATGCCTTTGACAAATCACAGAAAATACCTGCTGCTTGTAATTTGTTATTTAATGAATTAAGTACATTTTCACTGTAGGTGTAAATAGCCTTCTCGATATCAGAACCCTTCAGAAATCCAAACTGTGTTCTTGATAATATGTTATTTGTGGTCAGATGGTTGAGCAGCTGCCTGTACATTACTTTTTCTAAAATTTTTGAGAATGCTGGCAAAAGTGAAATTGGTCTGTAGTTTGATGGTATCTCTTTATCCCCTTTCTTGAATAGAGGCTTAACACCTGCATATTTTAGGCAGTCAGGAAATGTCCCAGTTATAACTGACTGGTTACACAAGTAACTTAGAATTGTACTAAACTCACAAGAACATGCCTTAATTAACTTTGTTGATATTTCATCGTACCCACTAGAATGCTTTGTTTTTAAAGATTTTATTATGGACGTTATTTCTTTTGGTGAAGTGAGTGATATATTCATGTCCTTGAAGCTATTTGTGAAGGCTAGTTACAGATATTCAAGGGCATTATTTACTGATCCTGAAAGTCCCATTCTATCAGTAACAGATATAAAGTACTTGTTCAATAGATTTGCCACACTATGCCCATCAGTTACTAATGTGTCATCTACCCTTAGTGCTATTTGCTCCTGTTCCTTTCTGGTTCTGCCAGTCTGCTCTTTCACTATATCCCATATTGTTTTTATTTTGTTCCCTGACATTGCTATCTTCTTCTCGTAGTGCATTTGTTTAGACGTCTGAATTACTTTTTTTAATGTTTTACAGTATTCCTTGTATTTAGCTAAGTCATCAGCATTGGAGCTATTCTTGGTCGACAGATACATTTTCCTTTTTGTCTTACATGAAATCTTTATTCCTTGTGTAATCCATGGTTTTATTATAGACTTCTGTTTAATTTGAGTAACTTTTGGAGGAAAACAGTTTTCAAACATGGTACTGACATTGTTCATGAATGTGTTATATTTTTTATTCATGTCATGTGCACTATAAACATCTTTCCAGTTCATATCTTTGAGCAGTTTTCTAAAACACTCAATTTTTGGTTGATTGACTACTCTCCTGTACTCAGATTTAGCAGTCTTGATAATCTGCTTAGAATTTACATCTAAAACAAGGAGCTGCATGTCATGATCTGATAGTCCATTTATAACAGGTTTTATGATATGATTTTGTTCCTTTGATTTGTCTATAAAAATGTTATCAATGGCTGTCCTTGAGGATTTAGTGATCCTAGTTGGAAAGTTTACAGTGTGAGTTAGATTGAAAGACAACATTAGTAACTGCAGTGAATGTTTATTGGTAGATTGCATTAGAAAATCTGTATTAAAGTCACCACCAATCAAAATGTCTTTGTTTCTTCCTGTTAAATAACCCAAAAGAGTGTCTAGATGATCTAAGAATAGATTATAATTTCCTGCAGGTGCTCGGTAAATAGTTATTATTTTATAGGCTCTGTTATGGAACTCTACTTCTGTTGCACATGCTTCTAGATGCTGCCCTAAACAGAATTTATTAATGTCAATGTTCTTGAATTTATGGCAGTTTTTGATAAATGTGGCAACTCCTCCTCCATCCATTTCTACTCTGCAGAAGTAGGAAGCTAGCTTAAATCCTGAAATGTTTAACATATCAATATCAGTGGTCACTTGATGTTCAGAGAGGCAGATTATGTCAATTTGGTTAGATGAATTCATTTCATCGATACAAATGAGTAGTTCATCAACTTTATTTCTAAGTCCCGGAATGTTCTGGTGTAATAAAGATAACTGATACTGCATACTAATGGGATTGTAACTGCTTTGGCGAAGATGAACTGGCAGTTTCTGATTACTTTCTGTTAAACACTGTTTAAATGGAGGCTGTATGATAAAATCTGACTCTTGTTCATCTGTTTTCTCAAACTGAGTGTGTCTGCCAATCTCTCTTAAAACTCGTTTTCTTTCCTCCTTCCCTATCCTAAAAAAGGCATCCCTCTGACACCTGTGACCACTGGTATTTTACCACTTGTGTCAGTGTCCCCCCTTAAGTTTTCTGCAATCAACCCAGACAGTTTTCCCTTTCCTTTCCTATTGAGGTGAAGGCCATGCCTACTGTAGTCCCACCTATCGATAGCATCTACAGGAATCAAACCAATATGGGACCCTATATCCGTCCGAAGCAGCCACTCCAACTCCAAGTTCACCCTCCCTACGGAAGAGTTCAAATGAGGCCGATCATGGCGTCTCAACACAGACACAAATCCCACACTCGTATGCTTCATTGCTGATACTATCTTCACCAGGTCACTCTCTATGGAATATTCAGAGTCTCTGCCAATGCTATTTCCTGGACCACCCACTATAACCACGGCATCCTCCTTTGTGAAATCCTTGCATAAAGCACCTACATCCTCTGTTACCTGACTCAGATCTGCACTAGGCTTGAAAAAGTTTGTGACCTGGTAATAAGACTTAAAAGTGGCTATTGTACCCTGATTCACTGACTGGAGCAGAGCTGTTGTATTCTTGGGAAGATACTCAGACTCCAGTTCATGATAATCTGATGTCCTGGAATATTATTTGAAATAAGTAATGCCTTCTTGCTTAAGTTATTGTCCTTTTTTGCGGAGAAGGGGGCAAAAGTAATTTTTAAACCAGTCTTCAAAGAAAATTTTAGTCATCTAACCTTTCTTGTTAGATCTCTGGATCTCCAAATGACAGGCAACTGTTTCTTGTTCAGCCCTTTAAAACTAATTGGATTTTTGTAAACATATACTAACAGTGGTTTCAGCTTAAAATTACCTGTTGCACAGTACCAAAGAGCATGCTTAATTGTCCTTTTGACATGTTATATCCAGATGCGGACTTTCCAGATTTTGAAATGTAAGTTCTTGCAGACATTTGCTTCTGATAGAGTCCTGTCTTGTCAGTAATGAAAACTTATTCAGGTCAGTATCCAACTCTTACAATAATTCTTTTCAAAATGTTAAGATATTCTTTAGCTGCATCATCGTCTGCACTAGCTCTTTCAACTCTCAATATTAAGTGGTGACATCTTCCCTCTTTAATTTTCCAAAACTAATTTTAGCCTTTTCTTGGATAGTCATGACACACACACACACACACACACACACACACACACACACACACACACACACACATGCTCAGAGTTGAAACCACCCTGTATGTAAGCAACCATAGATGCATAAGGAGTTGAAATGTCACTGAGTTTAAAATAAGAGTGTTTGACCTGAGTTAAAAATAAATGCAATTTGAATATGATAACTGTTACTCAGTTTATAAAATAATTGCTTTGGAGTTTGCATGTCATACTCCACATGTTGGTCCATCGGAGCAGGGAGCACACAATCATTGCCAGTTGGACATCTGCACCTGCATCCATACTCTGCAAGCCACCATGTGGTGTGTGGAGGAGTTTCTTTACCACTGTCACTTCCCTCTTTTCCCGTTCCAGTTGCAAATATTTCTTGGGAAGAATTGTTTTTGATAAGTCTCTGTGTGGGCTTGAATCTCTCTTATTTTGTGTTCATGGTCTTTTCACGAGATATACATAGGAAGAAGCAGCACATTTGTTGACTCTTCTGGGAATGTATGCAGAATGTCTCTCTTGCAGTGTCCACTCTGTGATGATTTCAGGATTACTAAATGAGATTGTAACAAAATGTGCTGCTCTTCTCTGGATCTTCTGTATCTCCTCTATAAATCACGTCTGGTACAGGTCCCATACTGACAAGCAATATTCTAGCATTGGTTGAGCGAGGGCTTTGTAAGCTTCCTCCTTTGTTCATGGACTACATTTCCTAATGATTGTCCCAATGAATTTCATTCGGGCATCTGCCTTTTTCGCAATTAGTTTTATGTTGTCATTTCACTTTAAATTCTCCATACTCATAATCCTAGATATTTTATGGAATTAACTGCATTCAGTGATTGTTCTGCAATTGTGTAAAATTACAATAACGAGTATTTCTTTCCATGCATATGCAACATGTTAAATTTGTTTATGTTGAGGGTCAGCTGCCACCTCCTACACCAAATGTTGATCCTCTGTGGGTCTTCCTGTATTTCATGACAACTTTTTTGTGTTGCAACTTTTCTGTATACAACACCATCATCCACAAAAAGCCTCATAGAATTTTTTGATGTTGTCTAATATGTCATTTATACATACCGTGAAAAATAATGGACCTACAGTATAACACTCCCCTGGGGTATTCCCAAAGTCACCTATTTGTCTGAAGACTTCTCTTCATCAAGAATGACCTGATGTGTTCTATTTGCTAGAAACTCCGGAATCTAATCAAATAGTTGTTCTGATATTACATATGCTTGCATTTTGTTCATTAGCCGGCATTGCAGAACTGTATCAGATGCCTTATGGAAGTCAAGGACCATAGAATCTGCCTGGGTACCAGCATCTACCACTTGCTGGGTCTTGGAGTCAGACAGAGTGAGCTGGGTTTCACATGATCATTTTTGGAACCCATGTTGATTCCTACAGAGGACATTTTCAGTCTCCATAAATTTCATAATACATGACCATAAAATATGTTCTGAAATTCTGCAACTAACTGACATCAGAGATATAGGCCTATAGTTTTGTATGTCTGCTCAATGACCCTTCTTGAAATGGGAATGATCTGTGCTTATTTCCAATCATCAGGAACACTTTGCTCCTCCAAAGATCTATGGTACACTGATACTTGAAGAAGGGCAAGTTCTTTGGTATATTCCATGTAGAATGATATTGGTATCCTGTCATGTCAAATTGTCTTCCATCTTTTGAGTGATTTCAGTTGCTTTTCTAACCCATGGTCAGTTATTTAAGTATCAGCCATTTTGCTGTGTGTGTGAAGATTTAAAGGAGGCACTACCATGCAATCTTCCTCTATGAAACAGTTTTTGAAAAAGATGTTTAGGAATTTGGTCTTTTCTATGTCTTCCTTTGTTTGAATGTCATTATGGTTACAGAGTGTCTGGGCAGATGGTTTTGATCCATTTATTACTTTGACATTAGATCAAAATTTCTTAGGACTTTCTGTAAAGTTGGTGAAGCACACATTGCTTCTGTAGCAGCTTGCTAACATGGCTGTCAAATGTCAGTGAGTCTTTTCCATCCCTAACAACTCTGCTCAGCACATATCTTTTTAAAGCATATATCCAATGCTCTTGAACTTTGTCCAATGATGTTCAGCATTGTCAGTGCTGGACATGAAATAGAAATGTTGAAGACCTGGGTAAAATTCTATCTGCTGTACTAGATGAAAACCATAGACAACATTTGTGAATGAAACTGTATACTTACTGTGAATAAAGTTCTTCTTCTTTCTATGTAAATCTTTACCTGCACATGTAGGGTAGCTTTAAAAAGCAATGGAAGTTGCAATAATAATGGTAATAATAATAATAACAATAATAAAAAAAATAATAATGATAATACACTCCTGGAAATGGAAAAAAGAACACATTGACACCGGTGTGTCAGACCCACCATACTTGCTCCGGACACTGCGAGAGGGCTGTACAAGCAATGATCACACGCACGGCACAGCGGACACACCAGGAACCGCGGTGTTGGCCGTCGAATGGCGCTAGCTGCGCAGCATTTGTGCACCGCCGCCGTCAGTGTCAGCCAGTTTGCCGTGGCATACGGAGCTCCATCGCAGTCTTTAACACTGGTAGCATGCCGCAACAGCGTGGACGTGAACCGTATGTGCAGTTGACGGACTTTGAGCGAGGGCGTATAGTGGGCCTGCGGGAGGCCGGGTGGATGTACCGCCGAATTGCTCAACACGTGGGGCGTGAGGTCTCCACAGTACATCGATGTTGTCGCCAGTGGTCAGCGGAAGGTGCACGTGCCCGTCGACCTGGGACCGGACCGCAGCGACGCACGGATGCACGCCAAGACCGTAGGATCCTACGCAGTGCCGTAGGGGACCGCACCGCCACTTCCCAGCAAATTAGGGACACTGTTGCTCCTGGGATATCGGCGAGGATCATTCGCAACCGTCTCCATGAAGCTGGGCTACGGTTCCGCACACCGTTAGGCCGTCTTCCGCTCACGCCCCAACATCGTGCAGCCCGCCTCCAGTGGTGTCGCGACAGGCGTGAATGGAGGGACGAATGGAGACGTGTCGTCTTCAGCGATGAGAGTCGCTTCTGCCTTGGTGCCAATGATGGTCGTATGCGTGTTTGGCGCCGTGCAGGTGAGCGCCACAATCAGGACTGCATATGACCGAGGCACACAGGGCCAACACCCGGCATCATGGTGTGGGGAGCGATCTCCTACACTGGCCGTTCACCACTGGTGATCGTCGAGGGGACACTGAATAGTGCACGGTACATCCAAACCGTCATCGAACCCATCGTTCTACCATTCCTAGACCGGCAAGGGAACTTGCTGTTCCAACAGGACAATGCACGTCCGCATGTATCCCGTGCCACCCAACGTGCTCTAGAAGGTGTAAGTCAACTACCCTGGCCAGCAAGATCTCCGGATCTGTCCCCCATTGAGCATGTTTGGGACTGGATGAAGCGTCGTCTCACGCGGTCTGCACGTCCAGCACGAACGCTGGTCCAACTGAGGCGCCAGGTGGAAATGGCATGGCAAGCCGTTCCACAGGACTACATCCAGCATCTCTACGATCGTCTCCATGGGAGAATAGCAGCCTGCATTGCTGCGAAAGGTGGATATACACTGTACTAGTGCCGACATTGTGCATGCTCTGTTGCCTGTGTCTATGTGCCTGTGGTTCTGTCAGTGTGATCATGTGATGTATCTGACCCCAGGAATGTGTCAATAAAGTTTCCCCTTCCTGGGACAATGAATTCACGGTGTTCTTATTTCAATTTCCAGGAGTGTACATTTAAAAAAATAATATAAATAAACTTTCATAGTAATTCTATATTATGTGAAACATATATAACACTATTTTTTTCTTCAGGCTTCCGCCTGAGCTACCTATTCTAGGTTCTGAATTGCTGTGTGATTGTTTATATCACATATCAACAAAGCATTCTCACTGCCTTTCACTTACATGAGTGTGTCTATATAACCAAATACTCCAAGTGATTTCAGCCTAACTTTGTAAGCTATTCTGAGATCATGCCAGTCTATTCCATGGTAATTATGCATTAAGCATAATTCAGTTTTCATCTCTTGGCACATTTCACGTCACTGAATGGTTCTGGTGGTGCAATATTTGTGGAGAGCATTGTAATAACATGTCCAACATTTTTTACAGTGATGAGAGCAGTATCCTTAAATGCAAACTGACCATATTCATCACTGTTTGCACTTTGGGGTCTCACCTTGAAATGCTTTACATGTGATGCAGCACCTGGTTATTTATGCAACTCATTACACAATCCCTAAGAGCAGTGAATAATTAATCATATAATCATTTAGTATTAAAGTGTATGTATGCTACACTGTCTTTAGGGAAAATTTCTGAAGATTCAAATTCTTTAGGGGCATCTGTCAGCCTTGATTTTATGATTTTGTTCTGCTTTGATTTCTGCAGGCTGATCATGCATCCAGATGCCTCTTCGTTAACACCTTCATAGTAAGAAGAGTGAAACCTTGCATATATATTACAAAAAGTAGGCTGTAAACGTTGTTGTCCCAGTCCAGTTGTAAATTGCTATATGGGTAAGACTCTGAATAAAAGTAAACTTTTGCATTAATTAGTTTACAATTGTCAAATATGCTTGAATCCTTTTTGGTCTCCCCTTCCTGTCAGTTTTCTGTGCAAGTATGATGAATTGAGGTGTTTCTAATTGAACAGCTGTTTTCATGGCCTATGTCAGCCTGCATGCAATTGGTAGTATGGGATATTCAAACAGCTCCCATGAATTCAAGGTTAATGGTAGTTGAATACTAACATTCAATAGCTTTAAAATTTTTAAGTGTTGCTCATCAGTTACAGAAATATGTGGTATTTTGCATACTAATTTTATTCTCTTCATGATCAGTCTTCCACTGAATTTATGAGTTATTATCCACTGCACTTCAAATCAGAATTAGTTCTTTCTTTGCATTCATGATGCTGTATTTCATGGCCTCAAAGTATTCTGTCATCATCTTGAGTGCTATACATGTGCTAAAGCACTTGTAACCACTCATCGCCCCATGTATGAACCATCCTGCATTTTGTGAACCATTCAAGTTTGAAGTTCATGCAGAAGCATATGTTATAAGGGTTTATGTGATTCCAACATTTCTTGTAGAGTCAACTTCAGCACCATTCAAGTCATATCTTATTTCCTTAAACAAGAAGCCTAAAGCATTATGAGTAATTTGTGATATCACTGTACGGCCTCCATCCTTTTGCACAAGTTTTCCTTCCAAGTATAGGAAGCTATTACTGGGGACTGTCAAAGCATCCTGGTGATGAATGAGATTCCTAATCTCATCATTATTATTAAATTTCACCAAAGCAAAAGGTTTGTGGGAGAAATGTTCCTGATGTATAATTTGCTCATAACTTTGAACTGGTGCTGCTATATCAAGTGATGTTATTGCATGGTTTAAAGCCTATCAGTTTAAGAAATTTCTAATTCTCCCATGTTATCACATTGTGTTTCTGCTGTGAAGTGGTCTACTGACAGCTTTGTGTGATGGTTTTATACTTTACACTCATGCTGCCGCTCCTACTTCAGGTGTAGACGTATTATGAGTTCTTCACTTTGAAAGTCTACTAGATGCCCGCCTTATTCTACAGTATTCAACTCGAGAAGGTGTAATGTCTGGACAGTCACTGGATAGTAGATGGCATTGGCAGGCATCTCAGTGGCTTTATATCCATAGAATGTTGGAATTGATTTACCACTGAGATGTGCATTCACTACAGTATTGCTGTTGACACTAACTGTGATAACCAACTGTATATTTACTGGACGAGCTGTCTGATAAAATTTATCAGAACTCTTTTCTAAAACTTGACTCCTTGAGAAACCTAAGAAAGGTTCTGTTGAACTTTACCATCTAAAGTCTATTGTATGTTCTGTCATTTCCATTTAGGTTTTAAAAGTACTAACATTTGCACAAAGTTCAAACCATTTTACAGATTTTTTTTTACAAATGGTTTTAAATCATCAGTATCACATGAGCCAGAGGGTATTTCAACAATTTTATTGTTTCCTGGATGTAGCTTAGAGTGGTCACAGTTTCCATTATAAATAACATGCATGGCACACATTCTGTCCACAACACTAAGACAAATTTACTAGGCAGCATCTAGACAAAGACTGACCTACTCAGTCTCAAAACAAAGTCTGACTAACTTTAGACACATATGACAAATGATATATTACAGCTTGCAGTTCTAGAATGCTCTAGGAGCAGGAATTGGTCAAATTAACTTTTGTACATATTTTTCTGGATACATGAGTGGCCATGTGGCGCCTCTGGCGTGAAGTTCCATGTCTTTGGACTCAATGTTCTTTGACTTTACTTTCGTTCACTTTGTCTATGTCTCACTGCACACCATGTTCAACAGCTTCTCTTGTATTTGCTTTGTTCACTGGTAAAATAAAATTTTACTGCAGAAGTGTGTTATTATGGTTCTACGCCATGTACGAGTAATACCCACAGTGGTGACCCTGACATTGTCGTGGTGTGTTCAGAAATTATTTTGTGCTTCTTTTCATCATTAACAGACTTTGTTTGCTGGTCCACATTGTCTTCACAACAATGTATCTACCAGTGTCTTCCAGTGCAAGCATAGCAGACCTAACTGACTTTGCTTCCGATCATGAATATATAAGTGTACCTAATGTGCATCTGGTTAAAAGTGAACAATTACCTACGTGCAGCCATGCCGATCGGCCTTTAACCTTAACTGGCTCAACATGGCCACTGTCAAGTGCAACTACATAGCAACGGCTGCTTCATGGACAGTGCATGCCGCTTCGTGACATTGTGAACAATAATCCAGTGAAGGATGTTGTGTTTCACCCCTCAGATACGCAGTCTCCTTCAGTTCGGTTTGATGTGTCGATGACATTCGACAACCATAATTTGAACAATAAAGTGCACGGGGTCACACATTCTTATATGTGTGATGTCACAACTACCCCCCCCCCCCTTCCACCACATGCCATCTCAGCGATGCCCGTCACCTCGACTGCGCTGTTTTCCACACCCATTGCTCTGTGGTCACACCACAATCGCCTTCTGCCCGTTTTCGTAATGGCACCGGCTGTTCCTCCTGCATCGGTTATCGGATCAGCCCCCCGTGGCTGCACCACGACTGCCTTCCACCCGCTGTCGCAACAGCACCAACCATTACACCTGTGCCCCATTCGCCATCAGGCCTGCCGTTGGAACAGATTGAGCCGTTGGTTGCACCAGCTCACTCCACATCGTGTGCTCCTTGCGGCAGACCCCACCCCCATGCGGACGTCGGACAATGCACCGTCCACCACTACTGCACCCCCGGTGTTGGGAGCTTCCTACCCCGCACGCACAGATCTTCACCAGCCAGTGCTGCATCAACATGTGTTACCCAGCAGGTTTCCTAAGCTGCCTGCTTTGCAAAATGACAACCCTAGGACATGGTTCGCGTTGGTGGATCACATACTGGATATCCACGGGATTTTGGGTGACGATGCATGTTCTGTCTGCCTGGTGAGCCACTTCCATGCTCATCCAGACCTCATCAGTGATCTGCTCCTCTCACTGCCCACCTTTCCCAAGTATGTAACGCCAAAAACATTGCTCATCAAATGCCTTTCATGCCCACCAGCGGAGGCTATCCACCACATCATCCATGACAAGCACCTCGATGACCGCGCACCTTTACAGCTTTGGCGGTGCCTTCATGCATTAATTGATGATCAAGCACTACCAGATGCCACGCTTTGAACTTTTTGGTAGGTCAAACTGCCGTCGGACCTACAACTTCACCTACTATCTCATGTCGCTGACCCTCTTGAGGTTCGTCTATGCATGGCTGATCAGGGCTACACAATCATTCATCACTGACACTGCCTGTCACGGATGACATCCCCATCACCTTCAGTTGGCATGCGTCCACCTTTGGTTCTGTGCTCTGCCAGCAGAGACTAGCGCGCTCACCTCAGCACCTTAGCTGCCTGTCAGGAGCTGCCACCAAGTGGCCTACAGTAGGCACTGCCTGTGGCCCCCCAACAGCAGCTGACCTTGCCCGAGCAGCAACCCAATCCTTTTCCGGCCCTGATGCAGTTACCTGCACTGTGCTGGTTCCTAAACTTACGGGGACGCTGCCCGCAACTGCCGCGCACCTTGCGCCTATCCCAACCGAGACCGGCGGGCATGCTTAGTCACCATGTCCCACCACAATCCTTCATGGCGCCTACCGTCTGATGTCTCACCACTTGTTCCAGCGGTGCAATGCCTCTACGTTACTGACTTGTAATCGGGCACTCACTTTCTCGTCAACACCAGCGCCGATGTCAGCGTTATCTCGGCCAAGCATGTGGGCAGCATGCTTTCTCCTCCTAACCTCATTCTGATCGCTGCAAATCACTCTCCTATCGTGGTCCTTGGCTCCATCAAGATATCGCTTCACCTGTCACTGGTCATGACCTTTCCTTGGACCTCCCACATCACTGACGTAGTTGAGCCTGTGATTGGACTGGGCCTGCTACACCATTATTAACTTTCGCCAGACCTGCAGGCTGCCATGTTCCACCACTCGTCTGGTTCTACCATTCTGTGCTTAAACGAGTTCGGCATGACTTCACTCTCTGCCTCCTTGGCAATGATTTCCACATGTGCATCTCTCCTCGAGCTTATTACTATGCAGCTCTCTGATTTGCCAGCCGTACACCCACAAATTGACGAGCTCTGCACACAGACTGAGGCATTTCACACCCGAATTGCTGGTGCCTCTGCTGATTTGTCACATGCACGGAGTACAATCGGCAGCCTATCCACAGAGCTGCTTCTTTCAGAACCATCATCTGCTTCTACTGCGTCTTCAGACTGCATCGCTCCTGTGTCGAGTATCCCTCCCCCTGCTGCCAGTTCCATGCCGTTGCAGGTGAATCTACAGGATGCTCATGTTCCCGGTTCTTGGGATCCCTCGCATCATGAGACTGCTGTGCCATGCCCTCAGTCATCGTCTGCCACTGACACCAGGCCCACGCCATTCCGGCCTGGCAAGGACGCTCATGTTCTCACTTCGTGGGATTCCTTGCATCACGTGGCTGCCACACCACGCCCTCAGTTGTCATCTGCTGCCGACCCACCGCACATACCATTCTGGCCCAGCAAGGTCAGTGAACTGCCGTCACACATCGCCTGCCTTCACCCCTCACCCCCCCCACCCTCCTTGCCACACACACATTTTTCGCTGCCGATGTTTGTACACAAAGACCTGGCATCATGTGAATTCTTCGTGCTACTAGACGATTCTGTGCGGGTGGCCCTGCAATCACCATACTCCTGTCCACTCTGTGGCGCCTCTCGTGTGAAGTGCCATGTCTTTGTACCCAATGTTCTTTGACTTTACTTTAGTTCACTTTTTCTATGTCTCACTGCACGCCATATTCGACAGCTTCTCTTGTATTTGCTTTTTTCAGTGGTAAAATAAATATTCATTTGATTGCAAAAGTATGTTATTATGGTTTTACGCCACATAATACCCACAGACAGTTACAAAACAATGTGCTTCTTGTGGTTAGAAAAATTTATAAAGATAAAAATAGAAAAAAATTGAAGTAGAGTTTTTGTAAAATTTACGGAGTATGTTAAATTGTGAAAATATCATACATTTAATATTTTCTCCCATAAGACTGTTCTATTAAGAAAACTGAGTTTGCTTTCAAAAAATTGTAGTATTTATTGATTTAATGGCTAATAAAATGCGAGAAATTTCACAACAAAAATATTGCAAAGAGTGAAATATATGCCAATTGTGCTCAAACAAAACAAATGGAATTTATAGGGTAACGTCTTTAGTATGGAAGATGAAAATACTGTTCCAAAGTCCTACAGAAAAATACATATGCAGTGTTTGCTCTTTCAGATATTCTGAAAGAACAGACATCATTTTTGATCCTGCGACCTTATATGATTGTGATCCAAAGGAAATAAGGCCACTAGCTGCTATTGGACACTGAAATACATTAATAGAGAAAGTTGAAAATTTTTGCCAGACCATGACTCAAACCCAGATGTTTCCATTTCTTGTGAATGGTCAGCTTCACTGCCTTGGCCATCTGGACATGGTCCCTGACTCAAATTTCCAGCTTATCCACACACTACTGACTTAGTGCCCTTGCCCATTACCCTCACTACTCTCAGTATTTCACTGATTCCTGCAAAAGTTAAACTGTGTTTGCCCTTCTCCACTGAATACACTCAGACTCTTACAGGAACCACTTAAATGCTGCAAGTCAAATGGAAATGGTCAACTTTTGACTGAGAACTTGTCACTGTTTACAAAACCATGAGATACTTCCATGAAGATCTCAAAGTTCATAATGTTACAGTGTTTACAGACCATAAACAACTTGTTTATCCCATATGGCACCCCTCGAGGGATGTTAACCCCTGATGCTACCAACACCTGGACCTTATTGCTCAGTACAGAATGGATATATGTCACCTACACAGAGCAGACAGTGTCATCACAGATTAATTATTGTGAGTCATTACCATCTCCCTCCATTTTGACTATAAGAGGCTAGTCACCAACCAGCACAATTATGAGAGTATAGTGGAACTATACAACCTACAAATCGAATGACACGCCATTTTGGGGACCGAAAAACCAATCCTCCATGACATCTCTTTCAGCAAGATGTTGCATTGGTGCCACTAACAATGCAATGAGAAATCTTCAACAAACTCCACAGTCTCTCTCACCCCAGCATCAGATCCACAATCTGCCTCATAACAGAACACTTCATATTGCCCAACATCAAGTGGTGCTGCTGCAGTTGGGCACTGGCATATGAATAGGATAGCACTGTGGGCTCTGGCCAAGATAATGACCTTTTTCACAGCTGGTGTCTTGTTACACATCGAGTAGCAGGTCACCCACTTGGGTTCCTTGGGTACCCCACTCCAACCGCCTTGGGGAACCACCAGGAATTGATGAAGGTTATGCAGGGGAATGCCCCAGTAACGTGTTATGACAGTTGTCACATGACAGAAAATTGGTGGGGAATTGCTCCCTATCTCTCTCAGCCAATGGGAGCACAATGGAATGGTAGGAAACCCAATGGACCAATAGGAATTGAGCTCCCCCTCTCCTCCATTTATTATATTATGATTCCAGAGCAGCCCGAGCCCCGAGTCCCCCTTGCTTGAAGTCTGACCTTCATAGTGAAAGGATGATGAAGCACCAGCAACAGCAGGGGCCAGCCAGTGCTCCCAGGTACAAGACAAATAAGACTGAACGTAAATATCTAATAGTAATATAATTACAAGTATTGTTATTACAAATATATATTTATGGTTTATTATTATTGCAGCAGTGCAATGTGTCCCTGAACTGGAGGTAGCAAAACTGTTGGATGAGGACACCCAGATACTACTGCCCGCACTGACTCAGCAGCAGCCCGAAGATGGGCTTTGTGATTTATGGGCCTGGTGTATTTCAAATATATTTACCACCACCATAGCAGCCACATTTGTTCAACTATACTGCACCACCACTGCAGCTGTAACAACAGCCACCACAGCTGGAGTTGCCACAGCTCACAAAACCACAGGCAAGTTCCCTATCAGGAGTGCTACTGTTCACAAGCGTATATAATGTTACTGCATGTAGATCTAAATGAGTAAATGTGGGCTGGGTTACAGATAATGACTTTGCTGTAAATACTGAAGCTGGATATGGGCAACATGCTGATTCCAAAGTTCAGTACTCATGGTACGAGTTGGAATACATGAGCACTATGGTGGGTTACATAAAGAAGGAGATGACTAAAGAGTACAATCTTTCTCATACACTGACGTACCTGCAAATTTTAGGGAATTCATCAATGTCACCCAGAGAAACCTCCTTGCATATCTTAGGAAATTGTGCTAGCTATATTGGAGGTCATGACATAACTTGGCAGTGATCATGTGATACAAAACTGACAAGAAACCCGTCTCAATCTCTCTCACCCAATGGGAGCACAATAAAATGGCGGGAAACCAAATGGACCGATAGGGAAAGAGTTACAACCTTACCATCTTTGATAACTAGCTCAACTGTTTGTAAGCCCCTTATTTTGAGGTCTGAGCACCATGAGGAAGATGTTCAGGTTTGTTATAAACCGCTCCATCAGTAATACTGGAATTCAATACGGTGTTGGACCACCCTTAGCCTTGATGACAGCTTCCATTCTTGCAGGCATACTTTCAATCAGGTGCTGGAAGGTTTCTTGGGGAATGGCATCCCATTCTTCACAGAGTGCTGCACTGAGGAGAGGTATCGATGTCAGTCGGTGAGGCCTGGCACGGATTCAGTGTTCCAAAACATCCCAAAGGTATTCTATAGGATTCAGGTCAGGACCTTGTGCAGGCCAGTCCATTACAGGGATGTTATTGTCATGTAACCACTCTGCCACAGGCCGTGCATTATGAACAGGCGATCGATCATGTTGAAAGATGCAATCACCATCTCCAAGTTGCTCTTCAACAGTGGTAAGCAAGAAGGTGCTTAAAAAAAGTTTTGGAATAATGATATGGAAGACTGGAACTGCAGTTCAGTGTTACGTGCACTACCTTCATGCTTATGTACAAATTCAGACACCTACTGCTGTCTATGGGTCTTTTGACCTCTCTGCCATCAACCCTTCATCATGCAAGTAGCCTACCCAGTGGAACCACAGAAGCCACACCTGCTAGGAGACCTCACACCCACCGACAGGCGGCATCATGAACGCCACCAGAGGTCGCTGGCCTACTAGATCTGCTAGCTACTGTGGGGTCACATGGCTGCAAATAGATCCAGTTGTATCCTGGCGCTGCTAGGTTATTTAGGCCGGTGCCAAGCTGTGCCAGGCCAGTTCATTCTTTCAAGTCCTCTGGGCCATGTGCCAAACAGAGTAGTGGTCCACTAATCAGAGCTTCCGACCTGTGTGGCCATGCAGTGCTAGGCGCTTCAGTCTGGAACTGCGCGGCCGCTATGGTCGCAGGTTCGAATCCTGCCTCAGGCATGGATGTGTGCAATGTCCTTAGGTTTAAGTAGTTCTAAGTCCTAGGGGACTGATGACCTCAGATGTTAAGTCCTATAGTGCTCAGAGCCATTTGAACCATTTAATCTGAGTTCTTGCTGCTGCGAGGTGGAGATACCTGTCACCTTCTCAGGCATTGTCAGCAAGTGACTTCTACACCAGAAACATACTTTGGTAATGATAATTAATTTAGAGAGATTCCCTGCAAGTGTACTAATATTTATTCATACATGACTGGGTTCAATATTTTAAAATCTGTATTCCTCTCAGTTGTGGATGTCCTATGTGCCAAATCTTGGACTTTGGTATTAACTGTTGCTGTTACTATGAGTTGTAACTTTACAAATGGCTCTGAGCACTATGGGACTTCACTGCTACTACTTAAACCTAACTAACCTAAGGACATCACACACACCCATGCCCAAGGCAGGATTCGAACCTGCGACCGTAATGGTCGCGCGGCTCCAGACTGTAGCACCTAGAACCGTTCGGCCACTCCAACCGGCGTAACTTTACAAATCCAGACTGAGCTCAGACTTTAACTGCGTCATTTATGTGGTTGTCATGCCATACATGGCATGTGGGGCATCTGGGGACATTCTCATTTCTTCAGTAGGTTCATACTTGTCGTTTCCCCCCAATGAAAGACATGTACTATTGAGATTTTGGTAGGGGTCCCTGTGGCAGAATGAGGTATTCAAAGTTTAACAGTAATTTTGAGGTACAAGAAAATTACAAACAGCTTTCAAATCGTTTAGAATCACATTATTATAATATTAACTTCCAAAACATCACACCATACAAATTCCTAACTTCACATGTCTACTGAAAATTTGAGAAATGATAATTTTCCCCTTTTTGGCCCGTTTGGTGGGGCAAAATTGTTAGCCCACTTGAGGCACATGCTATATCTGCCCTCTTCAGAGGCCTCAGATAGTAAAGGTATTTATCGGCTTCTTTACCACTATCATTGGAGGAATTGGACTGCTTTAGTTTTGAGGATGTTTTGGAGCTTGGACCAGTCTTATTAGTTGTTTTTCATATATTAGTTATACATTAAAGACACAGACAAACCGATCCACTGCTTTTTTTTTAATAGTCTTTATGTCAACGCTTTTTCTACACATGACGCTGTAATGTGATTTGAGGGATTTAAACTGACTTGTTTCTTTCTTATAGTCAATTCTTTCAGTTATTATAGCTTCTACAGGCTCTTTCATTGATATAAGACCAAATTTTACTGTTGGTTTTTCTTTTGTAGACTTGAACCATTCTGTAGAGAAAATAAAACAAGATATTTTGTGCACAGATTCTAAAAGATGCACAAATAATTAACATGGGACAGAATGGGATTCTAATTCGGCAGAACAGGGCAGTGCCCCATTCAGTCCTTCCCCATTCTGCCACAAGACCACACTTTCACATTATGTAACATCAACTGATCACCATGAAACATGATTAATATTTAAACTACGTAAAAATAAAGCAGAGGATATAGCCAAGACATGGTAACAATTTAGTTTAACTGTAAAAAATATATGTTCACTTCTTTATGATATATTAAGATCTGAAGCCCGCATCTCGTGGTCGTGCGGTAGCGTTCTCGCTTCCCACGCCCGGGTTCGATTCCCGGCGGGGTCAGGGATTTTCTCTGCCTCGTGATGGCTGGGTGTTGTGTGCTGTCCTTAGGTTAGTTAGGTTTAAGTAGTTCTAAGTTCTAGGGGACTTATGACCACAGCAGTTGAGTCCCATAGTGCTCAGAGCCATTTGAACCATATTAAGATCTGAATATTGCAGAAATGCGTAGAAGACAAGCATCGACACAGAACAAGCAAGAACACTGCATGTAATGGCGGCGATGCATTGTTAAGTACTTCGGCACGACCTCTCGACATATTTCTAACGATAACTGAGAAATGACAGCGTATACAAGGCAAAAAACGCCGCTACCCCATTCTCCCTCAGTATCCCATTCTGCCACATGTTCTCCTATCAAGTAGAAATACTCTTTTCTTTATTCTGTGTTTAGGTTCTGTGACTGAACAGCAAAGAGTTGCTCAACTGACAAAGTAGTCATTCAACACGCCCAGACTAAGCAGCTTTTTAGTCAAATTTATGCACACTGTGATCCGCGAGGTATGGAAATATATTTCTGTTGGACAGGAATAATTTTAAAGCCATTGTATGAGTGTAGGTAGAATAAATACCATGTAGGTCTATTCACTCTGGGCCTCAACGGAACACAGTCCAGTGGCACTGTCAGCTGGTTGTGTGTTAACACTAACCAGAATACACCACAGTGTCACTTGGCTTAGCCCAGTAGTGAATGGTGGAAGCACGTGTGAACCCAAAGAGAGTGTCTAGGAGACGGTCATGTGCAATCATGGCCATTCCTCACCCAAAGAGGAAGTTTTTCAATAAAAGTGTTTATGTTTTTACATACATCAGTTTCCAAATTTCTCAGCTAACTTCCAAAGAATGCAGTAGCATGATACTAAGAGTCTCGAAAATGGCAACGAATCCTAGAAATTACAAGTTGTGTTTGACAAAGAATGCTTTTCAGTTGCTTGCAAGATCTGTCACCCTGGCTGGGCTGTGGCCAAACCATCTGTAGAGAACGTTCCAATCAGGAAGCGGCGGCCACTCACAGGTGAACTATACCTGCAGCAAACAACAAATCTGACACTGTTCATAAGACCATAGGTAACACCAGCAAATCACAGGAAGAGGAATAAGGAAAGACAGAAAGGAAAGACCTATCACTAGAAAAAAGACAGAAAAACACACTTCTCAAACGTTGGCAGAGATGACTGAAACAAATTGTATTTCCCTCATGTACACATTTGTATGGCCATAGTCTGAAAACATGTGTTCACAATCGTACTGCCAAATGAAATGCTGATGATGATGATGAGTGTAGCTTCGATTTTGTATTACACAAATTACGATATAGTAACAGTGTCAGCATTTGTTGCTATTATACTACCTGATCAAAAGTATCCAACACGTATTAGTGGATATTAATATGGGATGTTTCCACCCTTTGCCTTTGTGATGGCTTGAATTGTGCTGGGAACATTTTCAATAAGGTGTCTGAATGTATGTGGAGGAATGGTAGCCAATTTTTCCTTAACAGCCGAAACCAAAGAAGATAGCGATGCTAGATGCTGGGGTCTGGAGGGAAGTCGACTAATCCGAAAGGTGTGCCGTTAGGTTCAGATCGGGACTCTGGAAAGATCATTCCATTTCAGGAATGCTACTGTTGACAAACCATTGCCTAACAGATGCTGCTTTACGACAGTGGGCATTGTCATGCTGATACAAACAATCCTCATCTGGAAACTGTTCCTCTACTGTACCCAGTGCACAATGCATTAAAATATATTCATATCCTTCTGCATTTATCATTTTATTAAGCACAATAAGGGGACTACACCCTAACAACGAGAAACACCACCATACTGTAACATCCCTTCTTCTGTACTTCACAGTTGACACTACACACGAAGGCACATAAAGCTGTCCAGCTATTCATCAAATCCCAACCCTTCCATTCGATTTCCACGTGATATAGTATGATTCATCACTCCAAAATCCAGTCATCGTCTCTCCAGTGATGTCACTCTTTACACCACATCAAGTGTCACCAAGCATTGACTACAGAAATACGTGGCTTATGATGAGCTATTCGATCATTGCATTCCATTCTTTTTAACGCCCTATGCATAAATATCATGCTACCTGGACTGCTGGTAGCATTTCAAAACTTATGAGGAATTCCTTCCAGTGATTGCATGCGACTTTTTACTGCCACCATCTGCAATGCTCACTAGTCCCTGTCTGTCAGCACATGAGGTCTGTCTCGTCTTGGTTTAGCTGTGGTTATTCCATCACAATCACATCATCGACAGTCGAAATGGGCAGCTTTAGAAGGACTGAAATATCCCTGACGTAGCTGTAACTCAGGTGACGTCCAATAACTAGGCCACGTTCGAACTTACTGAAATCTCCTGTCTGACCCATCCTGCTGTTACTGCTACTCTACTGACAACACAGTACTCCTGGCCCCCTTTTACACTGCCAGGTCCGCCTCTCGTGACATCTAGCTGGTTGGTTCAAATGGCTCTGAGCACTATGGGACTTAAATTCTGAGGTCATCAGTCCCCTAGAACTTAGAACTACTTAAACCTAACTAACCTAAGGACATCACACACATCCATGCCTGAGGCAGGATTCGAACCTGCGACCGTAGCGGTCGCGCGGTTCCGGACTGTAGCGCCTAGAACCGCTCGGCCACTTCGGCCGGCTTGACATCCAGCGATCAATTCCACATTAGATAAGGTGACTCAATACTTTCGATCAGTTAGCGCATGACATAAAGTGCAGTAGGTGTAAACTACCCAGCGACTAAATTTTTCTGAGGTTTTTTTTCCTTTTCCAAAATGTTGAAAAAGCTAAATCATTCTTCGCTTTCCGATATCTTGACTCTTTTGTAAAAAATGAAACGAAAAGTATTTAAGTTCCCATGGAACATTTGCAACGAGCCATGCAAACGTTAAAATAAAGAGTAAGAAAACACAAAACCACAAAATCCACTCCTATAACATGAAAGAATTAGCTAATGGTAAATGGAAATGAAGCATTCGTTGCACTAGTAAAAAAACTCAAATTCAAATTGAAGCGGCACGTGAGATTGTTTGGGCAAGACTCAGTATCAATGATCTCCCTGTTCAAGTCTTGAAAGCCCATGGAGGGTCATGCAGTCAGCACATCGATCTCTTGGCCGATTTTCCGACTTTCCAGACCGTGGGACTGCTAACTCTTCAATTGGAATCATGAAACTGATTGTACCCCTTACCCTCTTTCCCACCATGGATAACTCTTTCAGAATACCAGGAATCGAACCCAGGTCCTCTGTATGATAGCCATGCATGCTGACCACTCAGTTACAGGGGCGGACACTCGGTATCGAGGATGGGCATAGTATTATAATCGGATCCTTCTATCGACCGCCAGACTGGCTTCCAGATGTAAAAAAAAAAAAAAAAAAGCTTTATAGAAAACATAAGTTCACTTGTATGAAAGTATTCAACTGGAGGGGACTTTAACCATCCACAATCTATTGGGAAAATTATAGTTTCATAAGTGGTAAGTGAAGCATGACATCCTGCAAAACATTACTAAATGCACCATATGAGAACTACCTAAAACACATGGTTTGGAAGCCTACTCATGATGAGAATATATCGGATCTAATAGCAACGAAAATACGTGATCTCATTGATGATGTTCCCATCTACAAACTGGGTAAGGAGGTAGTAGTGTCATGTTTCAATACGAAACTCGAAACATTTAGCTCTGGAGCAGAACATGTACAAGAACTGTAGCTCAGGTGTAGAAGAACAGTTGACCTTGCAGTTAATAGATATGCACCTAGTAGAACAGCTGATGATGCGAGGGATCCTCCATGACAGACAGTCACTTAAAGAAATTTCTGTAGAAACTGAGAGTGCTGCATAATAGGCTTAAGACAAAGTGTAGGGCTGGAGATAGGAAGATGCTGAATATAAAGCATTTAGCTTTCACGAGGCCAATGTATGGAGCCTTCAACGACTACCATAGCAGAATATTATCAAGCCCAGCCGGCTAAGCAACTCCTGGTTTGCTGGCACAGCCGCTGCCATCTGCAAGGCCGCTCAGCTGGAAGCCGGCCGCGCTCTCCCCAGTCGCCGCCAGTCGATGCGTCGCGTCTTGCACCGCATAGCTGCCCGTGATTCCGGAGACTATTAGTGTCCCTGGTCCTCGCCGCCCTCAGCCCAGTTTGGCCTGCTCTGTCCGACCGTGTGACAAAGGTGGAGGTACTGGTCACTCATGGCCCTCGGGCCGCCGCTGCTCACAAGACAGGACCGGACTCGAAACCTCGCCCTCCTGGATGCTGTGCCACAACTTGCCGCTAGTGGTGCTTGCCGGATGGCAGCACCCGCCGCCAACTCTGGCGCCACTGCAACGCTGCCGCGCCCTCTGCAACGTACACCTCGCCCGAACCCTGGTACGCCAGGTGGGAAGCGACCGTCCTGGACCTAGTGCAGACCGCTGTCACTGCCCTCCTTCAGGCAGAACGTGCACTCTCCAAGTACCCGGCTGTCGTTCCATCTTGCCCCTGTGTTGTGTCCCCGGAGGCGGAATACAGACCGAACAAGTACATAGAAATAAAGTACAGGTTTACATAGAATATTTACAACATCCCCCCCATGAACCATGGACCTTGCCGTTGGTGGGGAGGCTTGCGTGCCTCAGCGATACAGATGGCCGTACCGTAGGTGCAACCACAACGGAGGGGTATCTGTTGAGAGGCCAGACAAACATGTGGTTCCTGAAGAGGGGCAGCAGCCTTTTCAGTAGTTGCAGGGGCAACAGTCTGGGTGATTGACTGATCTGGCCTTGTAACATTAACCAAAACGGCCTTGCTGTGCTGGTACTGCGAACGGCTGAAAGCAAGGGGAAACTACAGCCGTAATTTTTCCCGAGGACATGCAGCTTTACTGTATGATTAAATGATGATGGCGTCCTCTTGGGTAAAATATTCCGGAGGTAAAATAGTCCCCATTCTGATCTCCGGGCAGGGACTACTCAAGAGGACGTCGTTATCAGGAGAAAGAAAACTGGCGTTCTACGGATCGGAGCGTGGAATGTCAGATCCCTTAATCGGGCAGGTAGGTTAGAAAATTTAAAAAGGGAAATGGATAGGTTGAAGTTAGATATAGTGGGAATTAGTGAAGTTCGGTGGCAGGAGGAACAATACTTTTGGTCAGGTGATTACAGGGTTATAAATACAAAATCAAATAGAGGTAATGCAGGAGTAGGTTTAATAATGAATAAAAAAATAGGAGTGCGGGTTAGCTACTACAAACAGCATAGTGAACGCATTATTGTGGCCAAGATAGACACAAAGCCCATGCCTACTACAGTAGTACAAGTTTATATGCCAACTAGCTCTGCAGATGATGAAGAAATTGATGAAATGTATGACGAGATAAAAGAAATTATTCAGGTAGTGAAGGGAGACGAAAATGTAATAGTCATGGGTGACTGGAATTCGTCAGTAGGAAAAGGGAGAGAAGGAAACATAGTAGGTGAATATGGATTGGGGGGAAGAAATGAAAGAGGAAGCCGCCTGGTAGAATTTTGCACAGAGCATAACTTAATCATAGCTAACACATGGTTCAAGAATCATAAAAGAAGGTTGTATACCTGGAAGAATCCTGGAGATACTAAAAGGTATCAGATAGATTATATAATGGTAAGACAGAGATTTAGGAACCAGGTTTTAAATTGTAAGACATTTCCAGGGGCAGATATGGATTCTGCCCACAATCTCTTGGTTATGAACTGCAGATTGAAACTGAAGAAACTGCAAAAAGGTGGGAATTTAAGGAGATGGGACCTGGATAAACTGAAAGAACGAGAGGTTGTAGAGAGTTTCAGGGAGAGCATAAGGGAACAATTGACAGGAATGGGGGAAAGAAATACAGTAGAAGAAGAATGGGTAGCTCTGAGGGATGAAGTAGTGAAAGCAGCAGACGATCAAGTAGGTAAAAAGACGAGGGCTAATAGAAATCCTTGGGTAACAGAAGAAATATTGAATTTAATTGATGAAAGGAGAAAATATAAAAATGCAGTAAATGAAGCAGGCAAAAAGGAATACAAACGTCTCAAAAATGAGATCGACAGGACGTGCAAAATGGCTAAGCAGGGATGGCTAGAGGACAAATGTAAGGATGTAGAGGCTTGTCTCACTAGGGGTAAGATAGATACTGCCTACAGGAAAGTTAAAGAGACCTTTGGAGAGAAGAGAACCACTTGTATGAATATCAAGAGCTCAGATGGCAACCCAGTTCTAAGCAAAGAAGGGAAGGCAGAAAGGTGGAAGGAGTATATAGAGGGTTTATACAAGGGTGATGGCAATATTATGGAAATGGAAGAGGATGTAGATGAAGATGAAATGGGAGATACGATACTGCGTGAAGAGTTTGACAGAGCACTGAAAGACCTGAGTCGAAACAAGGCCCCGTGAGTAGACAACATTCCATTAGAACTACTGACGGCCTTGGGAGAGCCAGTCCTGACAAAACTCTACCATCTGGTGAGCAAGATGTATGAGACAGGCGAAATACCCTCAGACTTCAAGAAGAATATAATAATTCCAATCCCAAAGAAAGCAGGTGTTGACAGATGTGAAAATTACCGAACTATCAGTTTAATAAGTCACAGCTGCAAAATACTAACGCGAATTCTTTACAGACGAATGGAAAAACTGGTAGAAGCGGACCTCGGGGAAGATCAGTTTGGATTCCGTAGAAATGTTGCAACATGTGAGGCAATACTAACCTTACGACTTATCTTAGAAGAAAGATTAAGAAAAGGCAAACCTACGTTTCTAGCATTTGTAGACTTAGAGAAAGCTTTTGACAATGTTGACTGGAATACTCTCTTTCAAATTCTGCAGGTGGCAGGGGTAAAATACAGGGAGCGAAGGGGCTATTTACAATTTGTACAGAAACCAGATGGCAGTTATAAGAGTCGAGGGGCATGAAAGTGAAGCAGTGGTTGGGAAGGGAGTGAGACAGGGTTGTAGCCTCTCCCTGACGTTATTCAATCTGTATATTGAGCAAGCAGTAAAGGAAACAAAAGAAAAATTCGGAGTAGGTATTAAAATTCATGGAGAAGAAGTAAAAACTTTGAGGTTCGCCGATGACATTGTAATTCTGTCAGAGACAGCAAAGGACTTGGAAGAGCAGTTGAACGGAATGGACAGTGTCTTGAAAGGAGGATATAAGATGAACATCAACAAAAGCAAAACGAGGATAATGGAATGTAGTCAAATTAAGTCGGGTGATGGTGAGGGAATTAGATTAGGAAATGAGACACTTAAAGTAGTAAAGGAGTTTTGCTGTTTAGGGAGTAAAATAACTGATGATGATCGAAGTAGAGAGGATATAAAATGTAGACTGGCAATGGCAAGGAAATCGTTCCTGAAGAAGAGAAATTTGTTAACATCGAGTATAGATTTAAGTGTCAGGAAGTAATTTCTGAAAGTATTTGTATGGAGTGTAGCCATGTATGGAAGTGAAACATGGACGATGACTAGTATGGACAAGAAGAGAATAGAAGCTTTCGAAATGTGGTGCTACAGAAGAATGCTGAAGATAAGGTGGGTAGATCACGTAACTAATGAGGAGGTATTGAATAGGATTGGGGAGAAGAGAAGTTTGTGGCACAACTTGACTAGATGAAGGGATCGGTTTGTAGGACATGTTCTGAGGCATCAAGGGATCACAAATTTAGCATTGGAGGGCAGCGTGGAGGGTAAAAATCGTAGAGGGAGACCAAGAGATGAATACACTAAGCAGATTCAGAAGGATGTAGGTTGCAGTAGGTACTGGGAGATGAAGAAGCTTGCACAGGACAGAGTAGCATGGAGAGCTGCATCAAACCAGTCACAGGACTGAAGACCACAACAACAATTTACAACATCGCTGCCAGACTGGCCCCTATAAGCGTAGACTAGCACAGGTCCGACCCGACTCTCGACTGACCCAGCACACCTCCTCAAGCTAAAAGTGCCTGACTGTTTATACTGTTTTCCCTTCGCTTCTGACGCAGTGTCAGACAGAGACAGAAACTATGGCAGGGGTAAATTCCCCTATGTCGGCCATTTACACATCACCTCTCCCAGCTCTGGCCTACTGCTTCGCCTCATACATCACAATAACTAAAAGCAACGCTGCAGTTCCCTTCCTCGCTGTTGCTTCATTCCAAACAAATCGTATGTGCAATACGCCACTACAGCTCCACGCCATGTTTACTCTGCCTGGCCTACTGGCTGCCAATTATTACCACACACTGCCAGCGGCCCCAGACTTCATCGCACAACCGCGCCTTTACTGAATTCTAACAAAAAAAAAATATTAGAATTGGTGTGAGATCTTATGGGACTTCACTGCTAAGGTCATCAGTCCCTAATCTCACACACTACTTAACCTAAATTATCCTAAGGATAAACACACACACCCATGCCTGAGGGAGGACTTGAACCTCCGCCGGGATCAGCCGCAGAGTCCATGACTGCAGTGCCTTAAGGCGGGTCCACACTGAGCGCGCCGTGCCGCACCGCGCTGCGCAAAACGGCTCTGCGCGCTCAGTGTGGACGGCGAACCGCGCTGCGCCGCGTCGTGCCGCGCCGCGACGCGCAGTTTTCCGGCTGTTGTCGGTACATCAAAGGAAGTGGCGCGTTTGCTCGCGCTCAGTTTAGACGAGGCTTCGGCTCGCTCCATCTTCAGACGATGCGCGCGCTCCAACTGGAACACAGTGCGCGCCTCGGAACGGCGGGGCGGGGCGTGGACGGGGCACTCCTCTCTGTTTTACAGCTGTGCGCGGGGTGCAGCAGCGCGGCGCAGCACGGCGCGCTCAGTGTGGACCCGCCTTATTAGATCGCTCGGCTAATCCCGCGCGGCTGAATTTTAACAAAATTCCCCTTCTCTACGACTAAGACTAATACTAGCAAAGCACACCTTCCTCCTTTCAACAAGATTCGTCCCGAATCGAAATATACCATCGGTGGTCTGTGGCTGCGTAAACATACCTAGTTCACAAAACTTATATGCTACAGACTAAAACTAACGAGAACATAATAACATTATTGCTACCCATATACACTGTTTACCCACGCCGTAGGCAACTGATGTGTTGCCAGCTCCTCTACTGGTGCACGTTTCCACACTCTCCATAAAGCTACACTCGAGAAAAATTGGAAAACGGCACACCCTCTGGCTGAAATGCTCACTGTCATTCCTCAGTAAGTGTGAAGGTGTTGTAACATTCGAACGTGCTCCAATACTTTATTAACCGTGATAGATCCTTCCTGTGCATTAATAAAGGAATGCAACGTTTCCATAAACTCTGGATTTAATGTGGGGTTTAAATATGTCAGGTTCTGCATTGGTATTATCTCCAGAGCCCCTTCCCACTACAAGTTACTACAACATCGTACGACATCCCCAAAAATCCCCTATTGTACACTCCGCCCCTATCGAACTCTCTGAAAATAGTCTCCCCCATACAATGACAAAACTAAAACAACAAACAAGAAAAATGTAACTATTATCTGACCCACCAAAACACAAAAAAGCAAATTATCCCTTGATACAAAAACACAAAATGTTAACATGCCATACAATATTACACATATAATAATTTACTCCCTCCATAACTGTAACGCATATGGAACGTTATTCGTTCACTGTTGTGCCTCTGTCGCGACCTTCTTTTCCGTTTGCTTTGCCTAGTCTCTGCAACTGGGTCACTTGCTTGTAACTGAGGTAATCCGTCCACCATTCCTTTAAAAGCCTTTACTCTACTTACGTGGATAATTGATGTTTTTGTTGACAGCTGCAGTTTAACATTTACATGCGAAGTCATCTCCACGACCTGGTATGGTTCGTGGTACTTCGTCAAGAATTTTTTTAGTCTTTCCCTTAGATGCATATGGATTCGTGATCAGTACCCATTGACGTACCCTGTACTGTGGTGAAAGTCCCAACCGCTTCTTCTGTTCTTCCTGCTTTTCCAACGCTTTCGTATTGGCCTTCTGTACCCTCTTCCAGACTTCCTGTATTGTCCATGCAAATTTCCTCACTGCGTCCGTTTTAGCTCCCGATTTCGGACATAGAACGTCAAACGGTGGGATGGCATCTTTCTTCCATAGACCACCTCAAACGGTGACATTCCGACCCCTGAATGTATTTTAGTGTTATAACCAGATACCACATACGGAAGATAAACGTCCCAGTTCTCATGGTTTCCTTTCTCATAATAACTTAGCATTTTTGAAATTGTATTATGTACTCGTTCCGTTCTCCCATTCGCCTGCGGATGAAATGGACTGATCTGTAATTTTTTAATTCTCAATAACTGACACAACTGTGTCATTAATTCGGACATGAAGTTCGTTCCCTGATCCGTAATTATAGTATCAGGCTCCCCAAATTTCAATAACCAGTTTTTGACTAAAGCTTGTGCTACCGTACTTGCCTGTTGGTCCAGTATTGCGATCATGGCTAGAAACCGCGAAAAGTTATCAATTATAGCTAAAACGTAACGATTCTCTGCCGGTGTTTTGTTATATGGTCCGCAGATATCTAGCCCGATAAACTCGAAAGGTTTAGAAGCCTCTGGTAACCGTTGCAATGGTATTCTTAAGCGCGTCACATCTGCCCGCTGCGCACACAGTTTCCTATTTGCTACGTATTGTTCCATATCCCTTCTCCAAGTGCACCACTAAAATCGTTCTGCTACTCGTCTTTCCATTGCTCGACAACCCCCATGCCCTGAATGCACATGATCATGGGCGTGCTTTAAGACTTCCTCTCTCAAACTCGTTGGTACCACTACCCATGATCCACACCTGGTAACTCTACGCAATAAATTTCCCTCCACAATGAAATGTGGTTGAGTTCTAAAACCCTGGCACTCGTCATCCTCTGCTTGTGCCCTTTGCCATTCCGCGATTTTCTTACCCATTACTTCCAATGCATCTAACTTGCGACTTAATGCATCTGCATTCCCGTGTTTCTTCCCTGGCTTATGAATTACTTCAAAGTCAAACTCAGTTTTAGAGCCAACCGTGTAAACCGACTAGAAGGTTTCTTGAGTCCCAGTAACCATCTCAGCGCTACATGATCTGTCACGACCTTAAACTTCCTACCATAAAGGTAACAACGAAAGTACGTTACTCCATATATTACAGCCAACATCTCCTTTTCCGTTGTGGAATAATTCCACTCTGCCCTATTTAACTGTCTGGAAGCATACGCCATCGGATGCTCTTGTACCTTTACCATTTGCCCCAGAACACACCCTACTGCGCCATTTGAAGCGTCACATGATAAGATAAAGTCTTCTTCAAAATTCGGAAACACCAACACCGGACCAGAAACTAATCACATTTTTAATTCATCGAAAGCTTGCTGGCAATCCTCCATCCATTGAAATTTAACCCCTTTCTTTAAAAGCTTTGTTAACGGCTCGGCTATTTTAGCAAAATACTTCACAAATTTACGATAATGTGAACATAACCCAATATATGATTGTAATTGCTTCATTATACTAGGTGTCGGGAAATTATGAATTGCCTCTGTTAACCGAAGATCGGTTTGAACCCCTTGTTCACTGATTACATGACCTAAATATTTGAACTGCGTCTGCGCAAAATTATATATTTTTTTAAACTTAATGTTAACTGTGCCGACCGCAATCTTCTAAGGACTTCTCTTAAACGCGATCCATGTTCTGGTATATCCTTCGAAAATACCGTAATGTCATATAGGTAAACCATACATGTCTTTGGTTTCAATCCCCTTAAAATCCCATCTAATAATCGCTGAAAAGTGGCCAGTGCATTCTTCAACCCGAACGGCATACGTATATACTGATGGTGTCCCCCAGGAACAGTAAAAACTATCTTTGCCCTATCCTCTGGCGTTACTTCCAACTGGTGGTATTCACTCCGTAAACCCATCGTCGTAAAATATTTACATTGTCCCAGATTGTTCAATGTGTCTGTGATATTCGGAATCGGATATGCGTCCGAAATGGTTTTCGCATTCAGAAACCTATAATCACAACAAAACCTATATTTCCGTGTACCATCCAGCGACTTCTTAGGTACGAGTACTACATTGCTTGAATATGGACTATCGCTATGCTCTATGATTCCATCCCGTAGTTGTTGTCCTATAAACTCCTCTAGTACGGTCGCATATGACGTGCTACCCTATATGGTTTCCTAAACACTGGTGTGTCATCCTCCGTTGGTATGTGATGCTTCGTAATCGGTGTTGCCGGTAACCTACCCTACATTCCGAATAAATCGCTAAATGTCACAGACAATTCATCCAACGCAACCCTGTCGTCTTCCTGCAAATGCTGTAATTTTCCCCTTTCGACAAGCTAAGATCCGCTCTGCCGAAGTTATCTATACTTACAGGAACCCTATAATCTCCCTCCACATAACTTGCGTGAGCTAAACCCCTCAGCACAAAACAGTGCGCATTATCCAACTCCTCATTACTTGAGAGTGGCTCCACCGTGTACAACGTCTCCTTTGGTAAGTCCGTATTTATCGAAACCTAGACTACCTTCCCTGTACCTGCCGCCTTTGCGTTAAGTGTGCCTTGCGACATTCGTCCATTTGCAACCGTTTCCCCCATGCAAATCATTGTTCCACTGAGTTCCACTGTTGTCAAAGATCTATCTTCGCACGACGTTTGTCAAGGAAGTCCAGTCCGAGAATCACCGAATACCCCTCACCCACACATGGTAACACCTCTACCTGCTCACTAAACTTAGTAGCTGCGATCACAAATTGAAGTACTGTCGTACCCAATAACTCCACTTTATTATCCCCCACCCCACGTAACCTACAACGTGGTGGCTCAAGCCTTCTCCTGCTATCCAGGTCTTGACTAATAACGGACACATGTGCCCCTGTGTCAACCATAAACCTCTGTTCCCTCCGTTCACCAAGCCTAATAAGCAGCATTTCGTCTGTGCACCTACAAGCGCATTACTTAATTTCATTGGGACCACCCTCCGACGGTTGAAGCAGTCCCGTTCTCGTTTAACAGCTGCTGTCGCCGAGGTTGCCCCCTATTTTTACTCCTGCAGTTCACTGTCTGGTGACCCATTTTCCCATATGAGTAACACCGCAACTGAATCTGACACTGCCTGCTTATATGCCCTACCTAGCCAAAAGCAAAACACTTAATTTCCGCTGCCAGAACTTTATGCTCCACCCTTTGCTTTGTCGCATAATCTACCTCCTATAAGTATGTGGCAATACTTAAAGCCGCTGCAAGACCAGTGGGATTCTCCATTATCACCCGACGTGACATCTCCGGCTGTACTCCCCGGAAAAACACATCTAACACCCTGTTGTCGGCCTCCTGTAACAGCATTCTATTCGTCTTCCCATTCTGTGACAGTTCGAACGTTTGTGCATTCAGCTTTCGAATCCTGTCTGAGAAAACCACCACAGTCTCATTTCTTCTCATAACTAACGCACTTCATTTTTCCCGAAAAAAAACCTGGTACTATCCTGTTTTTGGTACCTCTGGCGTAACCAAGCCTCAAGCTCAGCAAACGTCCCCACATTGTTCAACGTTTCATGGCACAGTCGTACGACTTTGCATCTCCTATCAGGCGTAACTTCGCCACTCTCAACATTACAACATCCAACCACCCATTGGCCTCAGCCATTGTGATAATGGCATTAAGGAATACCGACACATACTGCGTTGATTTACCCGAAAAGGGGTTAACTAATGCCGCGATTTCCGTGTAAACAGTCTATGACACTCCCCGATTTACTTTCACCCGACGTCCCTTTCCCTACTCGCAATGCCTCAAATCTCCTTACTAATACTTGATATTTTTCTTTGTCACTTGTCCTTGCCTGCGGCAGTACCCGAATTTGCTCAGTTAGAGCGGCTACAGCTTCCGCTGTAGTCACTGCCGCAGCCTTCGCTGCTTGCCGTGTTTCCTCCATTCTTGCTTGTAGCTCTACTGTTAGTATTAATTCCACTCTGCTACTCCTAAAACTTACTTCTTGCGGCGAATCATCGCCCATCTACATTCTGACCAATTGTGCGCCAAATGTCCAAATCTGTTACAAATAAAACAACTCTTTGGCACCCACTTTGTACATGGTAATCCGTGACCTGACTCGTTAAAAAAATCACATCGCTTACGCGCTATGTCGTCATGGCCCCCATTTCCCCTGAATTCAGATAAATCTACAGGCTCCTCTGGCCTTACAAAAGACACCTTCAAAAAAGTCCATCCTAATTGACACTTAACCCCTTAAAACACAAAGAATGACACATAACAATAAATCAAACGTCACTCACCCATCCCCATCGTGCTCGTGCGCAGGTGACAGTCCTGGTTTCCTCCCTATACTGCTATGGACGAACACTTCCCGAATGACAAGACGTAACAAGAAGTGTACAACCACCCGTCATGAATGCAACCAAACACCTCAACTACCCCTCTACACAGGCACACCCCAACGCTACTTGCTCGACATAAAATGTGGGTGTGGAAATCCGGTACCAGTGTTGTAACCGGCAGCACTTCTGACACCAGTGTTGCGGCGATGTCGATGGTTGAACCCGGGACTCCAGATGGCCAAGCTGAAGCCCGGACTCACCACGCCATATTTCGTCAGGAAGCAGAGCAAGTTCAATAGAGTCAAGGGGTAGTGCAGAGTGATACAGCAGTATTCGGTAGCATTGCTTTATTCACATAATTTACTGTACTACGATGGGTGCAGCGCAGTGTTGACGTGCCTCCCGCAGCTTTGTCCCGCGAGTCCAGCTGGCTCAGCAACTCCTGGTATGCTGACACCACTGCTGCCATCTGCAAGGCTGCTCAGCTGGAAGCCAGCCACACTCTCCCCAGTCGCCACCTGGCACACCTCCTCAAGCTAAAAGTGCCTTACTATTTATACTTTTTCCCTTTGCTTCTGATCACCCGTGGCCTTCGAGCCGCCGCTGCTCACAGGACAGTACCGCACTCGAACCCTCGCCCTCCTGGATGCTGTGCCAGAACTTGTCACTAATGGTACTTGCCTTATGGCAACGCCAGCCACCGCCTCTGGCAACGCTGCAGAAATGCCGCCCCCCCCCCCTCCCCCGCAGCATACATCTAGCCTGGACCCTGGTACACAAGGTTGGAAGCGAACGTGGCCCGTCCTGGACCTGCTGCAGACTGCTGTCACTGCCCTCCTTCAGGCAGACCGTGCACTCTCCAAGTACCCAGGTGCTGTTCGGTCCCGCCCCGGTGTCGTGTCCCCGGAGGCGGAATACAGACCGAACAAGTACATAGAAATAAAGTACAGGTTTACATAGAATATTTACAACATCGCTGCCAGACTGGCCCCTATAAGCGTAGACTAGCACAGGTCCGACCCGACTCTCGACTGACCCAGCACACCTCCTCAAGCTAAAAGTGCCTTGCTATTTATCCTGCTTTTCCCCTCGCTTCTGACATGGTGTCAGAGAGAGACAGAAATCATGGCAGGGGTAAATTCCCATACATCAGCCATTTACACATCACCACTCCCGGCTCTGGCCTACTGCCTCGCCGCATACGTACATCGCAATAACGCTGCAGTTCCCTGTCTCGCTGTTGCTTCATTCCAAACAAATCGTATGTGCAATACGCCGCTACAGCTCTGCGCCATGTTTACTCTTCCTGGCCTACTGGCTGCCGATTATTACCACACACTGCCAGCGGCCCCACACTTCATAGCCCAACCGCCTTTACTGAATTTTAACAAAATTTCCCTTTTCTACGACTAAGACTAATACTAGAGCAGCAACTGCAAAGATGAGTGATATAGATACTAATGCCTGTGGTGTTGAGGAACAGCTGAAATCGCTAAAACTGAACCAAGCTTCAGACCCAATAGAACCCCTATCAGCGTCTGTTTCGAATTTGCAGCTGAGGTGATCCTCTTATAGTTATAATCACGTTATGATCCCTTCAACAAAAAGTGACACTAGTCAACAGGAAGTGTAGCAGAATTGATCCACAAAACTACTGTCCAATATCCTTCACATCCATTCGTTGTAGAATCTTAGAATATATTCTGAATTTTCTTGTAATTAAACATCTCAAACAGAATAACAACCTCCATGCCAACCAGCATTCATTCTGAAAGCACTGAAACCATACACCCACTTTTCTCATATGATATCCAGAAATCCATGGACCAAAACAGTCAGGCTGATGCAGTATTTCTTGATTTCCGAAAAGCATTTGTCTCGGTATCACATCTGCCAGCAAGGTAGCCTAGTGTGTTTGGTCAGAGGGCTGGCTGCCCTCTGTAATAAAAAGACTGAGTGAATAGATAAATTATGAAGTTGAATGAGTGTCATGTGACGTCCACCCCAACCAAATACAATGAAGGAAAAAATCTACTCTTATTATCAAAGGTACAATCGTATGGGTACCAAGTGAATTTTGTTGGGGCTGGATTAATTTTTTAGTAGGTAGGGTGCAGCATGTCATGGAGAGTCATTGACAGATATATTTGTAACTTCAGGAGTGCCCCAGGGAACTGTGTTCGGACCCTTGCTGTTCAAGTTGTATATTAATGGCGTTGCAAACAATGTTAATAGTTACCTCAGACATTTCGGAGATGATGCAGTTGTCTGTAATGAAGTACTGTCAGAGAAAAGCTGCATAAATATTCAGTCAGCTCTTGATAAGATGCAAAGATTGGCAACTTGCTTTGAATGTTCAGAAATATAAAATTGTTCACTTCACAAATCGAAAAAACCTAGCGTCCTGTGACTGCAGTATCAACGAAACACGTCTAGAATCAGTCGACCTACACAAATACCTAGATGTAACACTTTATAAGCCCGTGAAATAGAACAATCACTTAGACTCAGTCGTAGCTAAAGCTAAAGCAGGTGACAGACTTTGGTTTATTGGGGTAATGTAATCAGGCTACAAAGGAGATTGCTTCTTATAAATCACCCATGTGACTTATCCTAGAATAATGCTCAAGCGTTTGTGACCAGTATCAAATAGGACCAACAAGGGACATTGAATGTATACAGAGAAGGGCACCATGAATGGTCACAGGTTTGTTTGATCTCTGGGAGAGTGTCACAGAGATGCTGATGAAACTGGTCTGACATACTCCTGAAGATGGACATTAACTACCCCAAGAAAGGTTACTCATAAAGTTTGAAGAACTGGGTTTAAATGATAACTCTAGGAATATACTATAACCATCTATCTATCACTCCCATAGAGATGGCATGGACAATATTAGATTAATTACAGCACTCACAGAGGTATTTAAATAGTTATTTTTCCCACATTTAATATGTGAATGGAACGGTAAAAAGCTCTAGTAATCGGTGCAATGGAAAGCACCCTCTGCCATTTTCTTCACAGTGATTTGCAGAGTGTGGGTTTAGATATAGGCGTAGATGAGTGAGTTCAGTGAGAATAGGCTAACTTCTTTTGTGTTTTGTATTTTGTTCCATAACCTGTGAATCGACCTTACTGTGTGCAAATACACTACCTGACAAAAGTGAAGCACCAATGCGATATGCCGGTTGTCAGTGTAACTTTAGAGATGTCCACATCATCCACGAGAATGTAAATTATTAGATTGCAATTCTCTGAGACATACAGAATGGCCACCAATTCGCATTAGTGTTGCTTGTATTTAGTTTTGATACCTGGCCTGGTAGGCTATATTAAGGAATGTGAACAGTGACAGATGTTGAGTGATCACTATGAAGGAACACATGTGAGACAGCACTGTCAGCACATGGCAAGGTTTGAAAAGTACTTGCTCAATGTGGGTCTTTATTTGACATGCTGGTCAAATCGTACAATATCCAGATTTGTGGCACATTTGGATGTGTCAACGGCCCTATATTAGACTGTATGGGAACATGTGGGCAGGCATACTCATCGCCAATGTTCCAATCGAATAGGCTGACCCTCACCAAGAGGGACTGCCATATTGCGCTTAAAGCAAATCGTAATGCCTTCACATTTGTGCCTGCATTCTGAGAACATGTAATGAACTCCCTGCAACGTTATGTGTCATCCTGTGCAATTCATCGGAGGCTAGCAGCTGTACTAGGGAATTAGAGTCCCACGCATATGCTGCCATTAATACTACAATACAAATAGCTGCATCAGGAGTGACGCCTTGATGGGGAAGTACGGATTGCTGGTGAATAACGGCATAACATTGTGTTCACTGAGGAATTGCTGTTCTGCACTATCCCAGATGATCACTGTAAAACCGAGCGAGGTGGCGCAGAGGTTAGCACACTGGACTCGCATTCGGGAGGACGACAGTTCAATCCTACGTCCACCCATACCAATTTAGGTTTTCCATGATTTCCCTAAATCGCTGCAGGCAAATGCTGGGATAGTTCCTTTGAAATGGCATGGCCGACTTCCTTCCCCATCCTTCCCTAATGCCGGCCGCGGTGGCCGAGCGGTTCTAGGCACTTCTGTCCGGAACCGCACGACTGCTATGGTCGCAGGTTCGAATCCTACCTCGAGCATGGATGAGTGTGATGTCTTTAGGTTAGTTAGGTTTAAGTAGTTCTAAGTTCTAGGGGACTGATAACCTCAGATGTTAAGACCCATAGTGCTCAGAGCCATTTGAACCATTTGAAGCTTCCCTAATCTGAGGAGACCGATGACCTTGCAGTCTAGTCTTCTGCCCTAAACAACCTCCCAACCATTGTAAACGAGTTTGGAGACGACTTGAGGAGAGGCTTTTCCAATGTATTGGACAAGCACAGTGAACTGCTCCTGGTTCTGTGGTGAGGGAATGCATCAAGTATGATTTCAGGTCAAGGCTGGTAGTGATTGAGAGAACTCTAATGGCATAACAGTACATCACGGACATCCCGCATCATCGTGTGTTATGTCTCATGTGACAATGTTGTGTGCCATTGTTCAACAGGACAGTGCTCGTCCACACATGGCACATGTCTCTGTGAACTATTGTGGCCAGTACGCTTGTGTCCAGTAAGATGCCCAGATCTATCCCCAATAGAAAACAAATGTAAGCAGCTGTGATGTCAACTCTCTCCCTGTGCCAGTATCCAGGATATCAAGAGCCAGTTACAAAATTGTGGGCCAGCTCGCCTCAGGAGTGCATATAATGGCTTTATGACACCCTTCAAAACCGAATTAGTGCATGCATACATACCATATGCTTATTCATCCAAATTCTTTATAAATTTGACTTGATTTTGTAATCACTGAAATAAGATCACATACACTCTCAACTTGTGGAGTTTCATTTCATTTCCACCAACTCTTGTGGGAGCTTCACATATTTTGTTGGATGGTATAATTAGTTAATCTAAGTAGGTAACTTTTATTAATTGCGAAAAAGTTATCAAATAACCAACGCAAATTCTTAGAAGACATCACTTGCATCAGAAGTTTCAATTTATATTCTATAAAGTATCATCAAATATTTCCATAGTGATTTAAATCTTTTGCTTTAGTCTCGAATGACTTCGATATCCTGAGGACATTAAACGTTGCATTCTTCAACTTCTGTTGTTGTTTTTGTGGTCCTCAGTCCGAAGACTGGTTTTATGCAGCTCTCATGCTACTCTATCCTGTGCAAGACTCTTCATCTCCGAATAACTACTGCAATGTACATCCTTCTGAACCTGCTTTCTGTATTCATCTGTTGGTCTCTCCCCACGATCCTCCCCCCCCCCCTCCCTCCTCGCCACAATGCTTCACTCCAGTACTAATAGGTGATCCCTTTATAATTCAAATTGTCCCAGATACCACAGTAAGCCGGTTTCAAACTTGTTTCCAGATGTAAAGTTCAAGTATATAAGCTTGATCAAAGCTGGAATATTCAAGCCTGTTAGTTGGATTCAAGCTTGAAACAAACATCAAAGTTGGCAGAGTTCAAGCTATATTTCAAGCTTGACTTATCAAGTTTGGCTCCAGCTGTATCTACACACGTGGAGTACAGCCTGGTATTTACAGCTTGTTTTAAGCTATATAATTATTAATCTGAATTTATTGAACCTAATTAATTAAATAAATATCAGAATGGAAATGGTGTGAAAAAAATTATCAAGACATGTATGTTTAAAAATTTTTATTTTCAAAGTGTTTAAAATTGTTTTATTTTAAAATTTAATTATTCTGAAGCCCCTCCGGCCCCAGCACACAGACCAGAGCAGGATCAAATATCGCTGACTTCTGCTGGTATAATGATCCTGTAACAGGTAAAAGAAACTGTTAGCCATACCTAAACATAAAAAATGTAAAAAGTTGAAACTGATCAATCTAAATATAATTTATGCCCCAGATTAGCAAAATAACTTCAAACTCACTGATGTAGTAAGAATCATTAACTAGTATAAACGTCACTGAGTAAGCAGCTGCTTGTGGTGACTTCATTCCAAAGGGTTTTTAAAGTAATTTGAAATAACTTTTTGTTTGAAATTTTGAAAGTAAAGATGACATTTGGGTAATTTTGTGATGACTTCATGAAGAAGCCGCACATCACTATTTCTAACAGTTTCAGGGCCATTTAATCTGAATTATAAAGAAACAATTACTTGAAATCATATACACCTCATACTGTAAGCTTATAAGGAAACTACTGTTTAGAAAAATGTAGACGGTTTATTCTATCCACAATTATATTTTGGTGAGTAAAACTGAATCAAAATGAAATAAAAGATGAAATCGAAATGAATTTACGAAATTGCCAGTTCAGTGGAACTGAAATGTAAAAGAACAATAAATGTTCTCCTTGTCATATTTTAATATTGCCTTTTATTAGATTTCAGCCACATTACAAATAACAATAAAAGTAAGAAGTACCAGTAGGCCTTGCAGTATTATTTCACCTAGGGAACAACAAAATTAAGAGCAATTGAAGACCAGTCAAAGCTACATAAATAAAAAAAATACTGACACCTATGTAGTGACTGGTTCTTGATGCACTTTTCCCGTTCACCATGTCATTACTATTTGTATTAGCAAAGAAACTTTTCACACTTCACGATTATTCATTCATGGTGTGACACACGCGAGTATTTACAAGTAAACAAATGTAATAGAGCGATATATATAAAAAGGCAAGATTTTAAAAAGGTAAAATAACATTAAGTTTTAATTTATTAGTGCCACGTACTAGAGAGCTAGTTTAAAATGACCTCTTTTTGCTAAACAATTTGTAATATGTTTTCTTAACTGGTAATCCATTTCACTTTCATCCAGGTTTAATTTTTCTACGTAAAAGAATATGATATTTCTTTACGTTACGTAATAATATTTAACATTTGTAATATGAGAAAAAATGCACCAGCGTACCTGTAATACACTATATATCTTCTTCAGACCCGGTGTAGCAGTAAGGCAGGGGACGCCACACACTTTCCGAACTATTTTCCAGTATAAAACAAACTTCACAACAGTCAACAATCATTAATGCACGTCACAAAAATAAAATGGCCGTAAACCTAGCAGAGTCATTGCAACTGCAAGGCTTATAAATGATTGTGGCGCTTCCCGTGGACGTCTATGGAAGCTATGCTGCGCGCGCATCTGCTGTACAGCCTCCCAGAGAAATTACAGTTTATTTCAAGCTTGGGAAAATTATTTTAATTCAAGCTAAATTTTTACAGCTTGATGTAAACTGTGTAACAGGTTGATTTTTCAATCTTGAATTTTCAACTGAACCTAAACTCGATATCCACCTTGAAATAAGCTGTGTAACAGGTTGATTTTTCAATCTTGAATTTTCAACTGAACATAAACTCAATATCCACCTTGAAATAAGCTTGAGTGCTAGCTGGGGTGTCCTATCAACCTATGCTTTCTTCTAGTCAGGTTGTACCAAAATTTTCTTTTCTCTCCAATTTTATTCAGTACCTCCTCAGTAGTTACATGATGTACCCATCTACTCTTCAGCATTCATCTATACAACCACATTTCGAAAGCTTCTATACTCTTCTTGCCTAAACTGTTCATTGTTAATATTTCACTTCCATACATGGCTACACTCCAAATAGATACCTTCTGAAAAGACTTCCTGACACTTAAATCTATATTCTATATTAACAAATTTTTCTTCTTCATAAACTTTTTTGTTGTCATTGCCAGTCTACATGTTATATCCTCTCTAGTTCGGCCACCATCAGTTATTTTGCTGCCCAAATAGAAAAATTGATCTACTAGTTTAAGTGTTTCGTTTCATAATCTAGTTCTCTCAGCATCACCCAATTTAATTCGGCTACATTCCATTATCCTCGTTTTGCTTTTTTTGATGTTCATCTTATATCCTCCTTTCAAGACATGCTCCATTCTGCTCAACTGCTCTTAAAAGCCCTTTGCTACCTCTGACAGAATTACAACGGCATCAGCAAACCTCAAAGTTTTTAATTCCTACCCCAAATTTTTCTTTTGTTTCCCTTACTGCTTGCTCACTGTGCAGACTGAATAACATCAGGGACAGACTCCATTCTAAACCACTGTTTCTCTTTCATGCCCCTTGACTCTTGTAATTGCCATCTGGTTTCTGTACAAATTGTAAATAGACTTTCGCTCACTGTATTATACCCCCTGCTACATTCAGAATTTCGAATAAAGTATTCCAGTCCTCAGTGTCAAAACTGTTCTCTAAGTCTACAAAAGCTGTAAACGTATGTTTGCCTTTCTGTAACCTATCTTCTAAGAGAAATCATAGGGTCAGTACTGCTTCACGTGTTCCACCAGTTCTCTGATATGTCAACAGATTTTCCCCAAGTTCGTCTTCTACCAGTTTTTCCAGGCTTCTGTAATGGATTTGTGCTAGTATTTTGCAGCAATGACTTATTAAACTGATAGTTTGGTAATTTTCACACTGTTGTCACCATCTTGCTTTGGAATTAGAATTACTATATTCTTGTTGAAATCTGAGGGTATTTCGCCTGTCTCATACATCTTGTACAGCAGGTGGAATAGCTCTGTTATAGCTATTTCTCTCGATGATATCAGTAGTTCAGGGGCCTTGGTTTGACTTAGGTCTTTCATGCTCTGTCAAATTCTTCTCGTAATATCGTATCTCCTACCTTGTCTTCATTTATGTGCTCTTCTCTTTCTATAATATTGCCATCAAGTTTATTTCCCTTGTATAGCCCCTCTATATACTCCTTCCACCCTTCAGCTTTCCCTTCTTTGTTTAGGACTGATTTTTCCATCTGGTTTCTTGATGTCCATACAGCTGCTTCTCTTTTCTCCAAAAGCCTCTCTAATTTTACTGTAGGCGGTACCTATCTTTCTCATACTGAAATATGCTTCTACATTCTTACATTTGTCTTCTAACCATTCTTGCTTAGCTATTTCATTTTGCACTTCCTGTCAACTTCATTTTTTAGACATTTGTATTCCCTTTCAGCTGCTTCATTCACTGCATTTTTATATTTTCGCCTTTCATCAATTAAATTTAATATCTTCTGTGATGTCAAAGGATTTCGACATGGTGTTGTCTTCTTACCTATTTGATCCTCTGCTGCCTTCACTATTTCGTCTCTCAAAGCTACCCATTCGTCTTCCTCTGTATTTCTTTCCCCTTTTCTCGTCAATCGTTGCGTAATATTCCCTGTGAAACTCTCTCACCTCTTTAATTCGCTAGTTTTTTGCAGTTTCTTCTGTTTTAATCTACAGTGCATAACCAATAAATTACGGTCAGAGTCCATATCTTCTCCAGGAAATGTCTTACAATTTAAAATCCGGTTCCGAAATACCTGTCTTACCATTATGTAATCTGACTGAAGCCTTCCAGTATGTTCAGGTCTTTTTCATGGGTACAACTTTCTTTCATGATTCTTAAACCATGTGTTAAGCCCGGTCCACACGCAACGATCTGTCTGCGCAGACATTGGCACAGATGTCTGTACATGCAAAAGATCGCTGCAAATGTGGTGTGTTCACACGACACAAACCCCAATCTACTACTCGCCCGCCATCTGTTGGTGTACAAAAGAAATATCAGTGGCAAGCGACTACGCTCCCCGTAAACGTCAAAAACTTAATTCAGTTATTTTGAAATGTAGAAATGGAGGATGTTCTGTTGTGGTCTGTGTTCGCAACTTGTGTTGCAAAAAACATTCAGACCAACCGCAGGAAACAGAGAAGGCGGTCAAAATGGTGTAGATTAGCAGTTTTCTCACGTACATTTACGGCGAATCTGTTTTGTTTTACATTACCTCGTGTTTCATTTCCTGGCACATTGACACTCCAATTTCATCTTCAATTGTACTCCTGCATGGTCTTGGCGTTTCTTGATCCCTTAGAAAGCCAAGCAGATCAAAATACCATAACGTTGGCTGGCATACTTGATCTACTCCTACACCAGATCTTCTAGATTTCTGAACTTTGGATAACTCTTTTCGGTAAACAGTTCGCTGACAGACTTAATTTACTTGACTTGCCTTCATGAACTCATCCTTCAGGACAGCACAAATAGCTTCACATGTGTAAGGGTATTATTTCACTCAACGCTTGTTTCGATATTGCAGTTGAAAATTCCAAATCCTTGTAGCTCCCTCCTGTTGCTAGGAATCTCAATGTTACGCCAGCCGTTTATGCGGAGAAATTGCCCTTCTCATACAAGTAATTTTTTCTCATAATATGAGGGGTTACAAGCTTTAAGAGATAATTATAAGTTTCGACACCCATCTGCAAATAATTTCGCCAGTTCACAACGAATTTTTTTATTACCGTTTCTCTGTTTGCCGAGGCTCAACTGCCCGCAATTTTTCAATTAGAGCATTGTGTGCTGCTTTCTTTTTGTCTCGGTCACTATATTGTTTACTTTTAATCTTCCACAAACATGGGTGGTTTCTATATATTTCAATGAATTCACTTACAAACTCTAGAGAACACTGACGAGTATCGGCCATTTTAATGCCCTGTGCGCACAAATACTAACACTAGACTGAGCAAACAGCTGTTTCGCGCCAGATTTGCGGCGATCTCCTGTCCACACGCTCCAACTTGTCTGCGCAAATGTGGTTTGAACCCACAGATTTGAGAGGTTTCGCTCAAACCTCCAACTCCAACTTCCAGGTTTGCACACACCTCAGGTTGGTGCAAATCTTCTGTCCACACGCAACGATCTGTCTGCGCAGATCCGATGTGCGCAGAGATTTGCGCAGACAGATCGTTGCGTGTGGACGGGCCTTTAGAGATAATTGAATGGTCCCCTGTGCAAAATTCTACAAGGTGCCTTCCTCTTGCAGTCCTTTCCTCCACTCCATATTCACCATATTCACTTACAACTTTTCCTTCTCTTCGTTTTCGTACTAATGAATTCCAGTCCCGCATCACTATTAAATTTTCGTCTGTCTTAACTATCTGAATAATTTCTGCTGTCTCATCACACATTCCTTCAATCTCTTCATCATCTGCGGGGCTAGTTGGCATATAAACTTGTACCGCTGCTCCACATTTATAATTATTGTTAGTGTACTGATAATATTCATCCATTCCATTTCGGGAAGTTACATTAATGTGTTGGTTTCACGTGATTGTTTAAACTTTTAAAGTGCACCCGCAAACGACACTAGCGTATTAGAAAATAAAACATCACCGATCACCGTCTTCCTATGGCGCTGGTTAGAATCTGAGAGAATATTGATCTGATTTGAAGCTTGTATAACTTCTGCTACTTTTCTCAGTTCTCGCTCCCCGTCTTCGCTTAGCGTAACTATTTTACAGTCGGGACACGGAAACTCTAGCAGTGCGTAACCATTATAGTCCCAACAGCGGACCTTTGCTACACTATTACTATTCTGTAGTTATGATCATATGCCAGTGTTGTTAAGTGCGTCCACAAATGTAGAGATTTTTATGCCACAAGGCGAATATTTTTTAACCTTTTTTCCCGTGTGACAGCTAAAGTCTTTGACTTTTACTTAAACAGTTGAAAGAGCTGCATGTGTATGTAGTGGGTGCGAAACTGAAGTTTGTTCGGAATACGTTGACGCATGTAACTATTGTAAGTATGCTCAGAAATCGATATATTGAATATACTTACGTTTTCGTATCATGGACATGAGATTAGATGCCATACGAGTGTTACATGTTGTTCGAGAAGTGAAAACATGATGGCGTTGTTAAACTGCTACTGCGGTTTGAGCTGATCGGAATACTGCAGTTGGAAATTACGATGTAGCATCATGACTGGACGATATTGCTGACGTAGAGTGTGAGCATTTATGCAAATCGAATCGAATGTGAAATATATCTTACCACCGGATGCTCGTTAGTATGTGTGACTTCAAAGAAAATGTCTAAAAGTTTTTCTTATAAGGCCAAATTTTCCTAAAGAGATGCATGTAATTGATGAAAGGAGAGGTTCTGTGTTATATACAGCTGCTACGTTTATGAAATTAGTTAACCTAGTGAAATCAAGGAGATTAATTTACCAAGAGGAAGATGAAATGTTAATAAACTCTATTGTAGTAAATAATTCACACAGATATCGGGCAGATATTTTATGCTGACACAAAAATATTTAGGTTATTACACAAGTATCAGCCAAACTAGTTATTTAAAACAATTTTAAGAGTAGGTGATACCGTTATTTTACGGTGACTATTTTTTTCTCAATGGACACGATTGTTATACAAACGTCAAAGCGAAAATGTAGAAGTTCATTATGCCGTTCTAAATGGTACATTTCATGTGTTTAAGGTCTCTCTCTCTCTCTCTCTCTCTCTCTCTCTCTCTCTCTCTCTCTCTCTCTCCACACACTTCCACTCCCCTCCCCCCTCCGAGCGCCAATGATGGGCATGCGTGACCACTGCGTGGCAGAAAATCCTGCTGGCTACAACCGGATGACTCCAGTAGCTGTTTCAAAATGTGGTCTTCAGTGTGATGTTAAATTACCCGCACTCCACTCCTCCTCAATAACTTAGTAGCAGTGACAGACATTTTTAGCGTAGCCAGAAGTCAAGGTTAGGTTGAAATGTTGTAATTTGTTGCGTTGGCGAAGGCAATCAATGTGAACGTCAAATAAATGTTGTGGTAACAAGATTGACCTTAGCACAGTCTGATGTTTATATTTGTGCCACATTTAAAAGCTCTTTACCACATTGAATGCACATTTCGTCATGACAGCTAAAACTGAAGATAAAATTACAAAACTTAGATGATGGACAAATTTCCAACTATTTCATTGTGTGTTAAGTACATTTGTTGTACATTAAGTACAAGAAATGCAATGGGACACTATCCAAATTGTATCTGAAATTTGCATCACCTGGGTCTCAACCCTTCTAACCCTTCTCTGCCTCCCTCCCCTCCCCCCCCCCCCTACTGCAGTTTCTACTAATCCTTGCCCTTCACATCTCATTCTGCACTTCTTTGTCTTCAGTATCTTTTGAATTGTGAGCCAGTTAATCTTTATTCAATAATGGCCAAAAGTTCAAGGGGAGAAGCTAGTGGTCAGGATAAATATAACTAACAAGAATTAACAATATTCATACCTTAAAACACCCAATTCTTAAGAAACAAGTCCTCGTCCCCCCTCCACCCCCCAAAAAAAGAAAACCTGTGGCACGTACCCAACCTATTCAGTTGAAATCCTTGACCTATACATTTTTCCTGGTACCCAAATAAAACTATGAAATACACAATAATTATCCAGGAGACACTTCCAGTAGCAGTTCTCCTCTAAATGAGGCTGCGAGGTGGCCCTATTCCCCTCCCTATAACAGATCTAATAGCCTTCTCAAGTCCCCTTTCTCTTATTGTTACACACACTAGCACTATAATCTTTAAACTGAATTCTGTGATTTACAACTAAATGATCATATGTCCTTTTCCCTCAACCCTTGTATGGTGAAAAGCATTTGAAAGTGTGGTTGTACCCTTCTCAATGCGTTCTTCAAACCAACACCCCCCCTCCCCCATACGCATTTTTTATTTTTTTATTTTCAAGCACTTGAAACCTGCCTGAACCCAGCCCATACAGAACAGCCTCCCACATCCATAAACCTTCATGAGAACTACCTCTCATTTTATCAGAGAGATTCAGCTGTTGTTAAGTTGGTCATATACTGCTTTGGTTACTGCAGGGGCAGATTCTGTACATAGGCTGTCACCTGTATTTGTCACACTTACAGTGCGGATGGATTGAAAATGGATACAGGTGTCTGAAACTAGTCACCATCAAGAAATAAAATGTACTTCTCAGTGGAAATTATGTCAGAGCTATGGCCATTTATTTCAATTATAAGACAAGTTGTGGACATATTTTTCACCTTCAGCATGCTGCAAGTTTGCAGACAGAGATTTATTGATTTCCACTACCGCTCATGGTCCCCATCTTCCCCTACAATCAATGACTTCAGAACATTTTTCTCTACAAAGTGAAAACTACTGTAACACTCAATGGTCACTCACTTGTCTTGTGCATAGAACCCAATGGAAAATGATTTAACAAAAATAATAAGTAACCAAAACAATCTCTTGAATGGCCAACCTAGAATTCTTGAACACTCTCTCTCTCTCTCTCTCTCTCTCTCTCTCTCTCTCTCTCTCACACACACACACACACACACACACACACACAGAATTCATCAACTCAATTCGGAACATAAACAGCAAACACAGGAGTATGCCAGCAAAAAAAGAAAGATTTAGCTGGGATTCACACAAGATAGGATAGTAAATTACCACAATAACCATTTGTGGGCAGATGCAAATTCTGGAGCAACTGGGAAGGCAAGGCATCAGGTTCACTTTAGTGTCAGTGTATGGGGTTGTAATTGACAAACTAATAGTTGCTGTTTATTACCGATTTCTGTTCAGCAAAATACCTCAACTAGTGGGGAATGTTACCCTTAACAGAAAGACTGCAGATGTGGTTATGCCAGACTGAACACCACCGTACTTTCAGCATGGTGTTTCATTACCCAACTGAAATGTTTACTAAGCAATGGTTTGGTCGAGGCTCCTGTTTACTTGACTTTAATTTTTCAGGTTTCTGGCTATGGGTGACATAAAGTCATTAACATACACCACACTAGTCAATGTGCGCACCTTACAGGAAAATGTACTTCATTGCATGTGAACAAATAAAGGATAGCCAAGTGTGTTCACACGGGTTTGTGATTCTTTGAGGTGGTGGTGGTGGTGGTGCTGGTGTTGCTGCAGCTGCTGCTGCTGCAGCTGCTGCTGCTGCTGCCAGAATAAGTAACTACTTTGAGTGCCTCCTGCAGTGTCAACAAACAGGTGACCATCAGGGGAGAAAATGGCCCATATCTCAACAAGTATTTATTTTCGGACTGATGTTTATAGGACTTTCTTCTAGTTTGAACCCATACTATATTCTGTAAAAAATACAGGACACTTAAAAAGCCTAAATATTATGTTTTTCTTTAAATATTGGTTTTCCTAATTTACCCAACAGTGCTCTGTGAAAATTCTGCCTTCCTTTCAGATTCTCATTGTAAGTTTCATTAGCATCTCTGTTGCATTTTCATGAAAGGGTCTCAACCACTTGCCTTCACTAATCTTGTGCTAGCTGAGTGTGTGCACTGTCTCCAGTTGCCTTGTTCGTAACAGGTTATGTAAATTTAATCTTTCATTTTTCACAAAATGCCAGAGCAGTACATCAGCATCCTGTAAGAGTTTTGATTTAGAGATGCACCACATTTTTGTGAGAACTCTGCTAACAAATCGATCTTCCATTCATTTTCTCTGCTACTGGTTTAGAATATTTATTCCATTTTGTA